>NC_134712.1:80632790-81257790 GCF_049634645.1 Pelodiscus sinensis
GCTGCACTTGCTGCAGGCTGACATCCAGAGGCTCCATCAGGGGGCTGTCAAGATCCAGGAGGCCCTGCAGGAGAGCGTCCACCCAGAGGAGCCATCAGAGCCTCCACGATCCTCCCCACCGGGGGCTTCTGCCCCATTCCTCCCTCACGTCCTTCCACTTACCCCTCCCTAGCCCCCCTTCCTGATGTCAAACAAAAGACGCGTATGTTAGAAACTGGGTTTAATGAACAAAACGGGGGAGGGGATGAACCTCTGGGGAGAATGGAAAAAGGAGGTGGGAGAGGGGAAGAGAAGGGTGGGAGAGGGGAGGGGGGAACGTGGGAGGAGGGAGCTGGAAGGGGGAAGCAAGGGGAAGAAGGGAGAGGGGAAGCTCAGGGCCCAGGGTTGGAGGGTCTCGCTGAACCAACTTGATTTTCATGCAGACCTGCTCCTGGGTTTGCATGTGGCCTTTGGTGGCCAGGCTGGCAGCTATCCTGCCCTAGACGGCTGCATTCCTCCATCCAGTGCGGAGATCATGGACGTTGGGGGCATCCCCCTCAAACCTGAATAAGGTCCCTGATCTCCACCCTGGACCAGGAAGACGCCCACCTTCTCCGGCCCCTGTCAGGCTCCTGGATGCTGGCAGACTGCTCCTGGGGAGTGGTGGAGGGCTGGCTGCCAGTGGCTTGTTGGCTTATGTTTTAGGGCCACTGGGTCATGGTCCCCGGTGGCCACTGCTGGCTCTGGGCTGACAGGCTTGAAGCTGGCACAGGCACTGTGGCCAGAGTCTACCCCTTTAATGGCTCCGGGGTTGGGGGGGGGAGTGTAAGTTTTCCTGGTTGTGTCCAGAGTGGCCACCAGGGCTCCCTGGGAAGGGCTGGAGGCCCCCTATTTCGAATTAAGTGTCTACACGCATTTAATTCGAAATAGCTATTTCGAATTTGGCATTACTCCTCGTAGAATGAGGTTTACCAAATTTGAATTAAGCACTCTGCTATTTCGAATTAATTTTGAAATAGTGGTTTGCAGGTATAGACACTATTGAAGTTAATTCAAAACAACGGCTGTTATTTTGATTTAACTTTGCAGTGTAGACAAACCCTGTAGGCATTTCACTGTTACCACAGTCCCTTAGCCCATAGGTTCAGTGCCTTAATTATTTGTACGGAGAACTTCGGATCATATGTCCTTAGTATTTTGTTTAGCTGTCTTTATAGCATACACTGTGAATATTTTGGGCAATTGTTTCCCAATGGATCCGAAAATGCTCCTGGGTCTTGATTTTTTGTTTGAAGTCTATTACAGGCAGTCCCCGACTTACGCGGATCCGACTTATGTCGGATCCGCACTTACGAACGGGGCTTTCTCGCCCCGGAAGTCGGGGCGAGAAAGCCCCGTTCGTAAGCTGCTCCGGTGCCCCTGGTCTGCTGGAGACCGTCTCCAGCAGACCAGGGGCACCGGGCGGGTTCCCGCGCTTCTGAGGCTTTGCCAGAGCAAAGCCTCAGAGGCGCGGGGAACCGCCGCGGCTGCGGCTTCAATCTGGGTGCCTGTGGTCTGCTGGGGACCGTCCCCAGCAGACCACAGGCTCCCGGACTGAAGCCGCAGCCACGGGGGGGTCCCGCGCCTCTGAGGCTTTGGCAAAGCCTCAGAGGCGCGGGACCCCCCCGCGGCTGCGGCTTCAGTCCGGGAGCCTGTGGTCTGCTGGGGACGGTCCCCAGCAAACCACAGGCACCCAGATTGAAGCCGCGGCCGCGGCGGGGTCCCTCCCTCTGAGGCTTTGCCAGAGCAAAGACTCAGAGGCTCTGCTCCCCGTGTCCCTGGTCTGCTGGGGAGGGGGGGGCGCAGCTAGTGTGCTCCCCCCCCCCCCCCAGCAGACCAGGCTTTTGTTTTGGACTCTGGGGCAGAGCAGCTGGGGCGCTGCCGATTGGTCCTGCAGCGCCCGCTCTGGGCACTACTGGACCAACCCGGCAGCACCCCAGCTGCTCTGCCCCAGGTCCTGATTCAGCCGCTGCTGGTCAGTTTCAGCAGCGGCTGAATCAGGACCCTGGGGCAGAGCAGATGGGGTGCTGCTAGGTTGGTCCAGTAGCACCCAGGAGCGGCGCTACTGGAGCAACCCAGCAGCACCCCAGCTGCTCTGCCCCAGGCGTCCCCAAGTCAGCTTCTGCTGAAACTGACCAGCGCTGAGTTGCTCTGCCCCGGGCTTCCTGGAATCAGCTGCTGATCAGTTTCAGCAGCAGCTGACTTGGGGACGCCTGGGGTTCTTAAGTTGATTCTGTATGTAAGTCAGAACTGGCGGTCAGTTTCAGCAGTGTCTGAATCTGGACGCCAGTTCCGACTTACATACAGATTCAACTTAAGAACAAACCTACAGTCCCTATCTTGTACGTAACCCGGGGACTGCCTGTACAGGCAACGTCTCTTAGTGAAAGCAAGCACAAAGACCAAACACCTTTAAATGCTGAAATTAAAATAAACTCAGTTGGTGCTAATTTGGCAGTAATTACACTCAGGAATTTGCTAGATCATTAGCACTGTTGGACTTGCTGACAGCACTTCCTAGTCTGAAAAGCACTTATAGTATGAATTAGGTGGCTTTAGTAATGGTGAAACAGATGCTTTTTCAGACTGGGACTATTATAGACATTTCAGATTACAGGGAGATTTGGATTAACAGAGTTAATGAGATTTCAGTTTACCTACACTAATTTCTCTGGAATTCCATTTACCTGCTATCCTTGTTCAGGAAATGGACACCTATGAAGCTCTTTTGGTTCTACTTACTATCCATTTAAAAAAATGTTCTGTGACTATTTTACCACAGCCCGAAACATGCAATTTAGAAGCATTTTGCCTGTTTCATTTCCTTCTGATTTTCCCAAAGATACCGTTATAAGCAGGGGCTGAATTACGGCTTGCAATCAGCCAGGTAAAAGAAGAGAGCAACGCTGGGTGTGGATATGCTCACTCAAAGGCTATGTCTACACTGGTCATTCTTGCGCAAGAAGCTGCAGAGCGTCCACACTGCCCACCTGCTCTTGCTCAAGAAGATTTACAGTACAGCATGGTAAGAGAGGGCTTCTTATACAAGAGCTACACTCTTTTCTAACAGGTGTAAACTCTCTTGCACAAGAGGGCAGTGTGGATGCTCGGCAGGGATTTTTTGCACAAGAAACCCCTATGGCTAAAATGGCCATCAGAGTTTTCTTGCGCAAGAGAGCATCCACACTGCCATGGATGCTCTTGTGCTAAAGCACAGCTCGCACATGGCAGCGTGGACCCTTGCGCAAGATATTCTTGCGCAAGAAGCCGCCAGTGTAGACATGACCAAATTGTTTAGCCTTGCAAGATAATTAACTGTTCTTGGAAGAGTCCCTTCCCTTATTCCTCATAAAATGAGAGTTACAGGAGTCAGAGTAAGAAGACCTCCAGCTCGACATTATTTTGACATTATGTAAAAATAACTGCGTGTAGTGTAGATGTGGACTATGTTATTTCAGAATAACACCAGTTATTCTGAAATAACATTGCTGTGTAGATGTACCCTGACCAATCTCCATCGAAGCTGTTCTTAAAACCCTCCAGTAATTGGGATTCTAGAACTTAACTGTCCTTATACAGGTATTTACAAAGTTTTCCCTAATATCTACCCTAAATCCTCCTTGCTGCAGATCAAGCTTATTACTTCTTGGACTAACTTGAGTGAACATGGGGGGCAATTGGTCAGCCTCATGTCTCTAGCAGTCCTTAACATATCTGACAGGTGCCCCATCAGTTTCTCAAGAACATACCCTCTTTTTAATCTTTCCTCACAGCTCAAGTTTTCTAAACGTTTTACTCTCCAGTTTATCCACATGAAATGTGGCACTCAATATTGGGCATAATATTCTAGTGCCAAGTAGAGTAGAATAATTACTTTCCATATCTTATGTACAACACACCTGTTATTATACCACAGAATTATATTAGGCCTTTCACAACTGCATTGCATTATTGGCTCATATTCAATTTGCGATTCCCTATAACCTCAGATTCTTTTTTTTTTGCAGTACTGCTGCCTAGCCAAATATTTCCCATTTTGTAGTTGGGCATTTAAGTTTTCATTCCTAAGTGTAGTGCTTTGCACT
Organism: Pelodiscus sinensis; assembly: GCF_049634645.1. Taxonomy (NCBI): domain Eukaryota; kingdom Metazoa; phylum Chordata; order Testudines; family Trionychidae; genus Pelodiscus; species Pelodiscus sinensis. Next base: position 80,636,894 of record NC_134712.1, read on the forward strand.
TGTCTTTATGCAATAATTTCATCTTGTTAATTTCTGACCATTTCTCCAATTTATGAGGGACATTTTGTATTCTAATTTTGTCCTCCAAAGTTCTTGCAATCCTTCTCAGCTCTGGGTTGTCTGTACATTTTACAACTAAGCACAGTGTAAGCAAGAATGAAACATACAGTTATATCAAGAACCTAACCTGCTTACAAAGTGAATGCTTCAAAAATGACCTGCATATTTAAATAATTCAGTGTAATAAGGATCTGGTCCAAAGTCCATTGAAGTCAGAGTTTTTCAGTTGGCTTCACTGGATGTAGATCAGGTCACTAAATGAACTGGAATTATTGTACAATAGACTTCCAATAATCCGGCATCCTTTGGACCTAGGTGGTGCCGGATTATCAGATTTGCCGGAGAATCGGGAGGCCCAGTACAGTTGCACATCTTAACAGCTGGCCAGGACACAATCTCCCTCCCTCTCCCCTCCCTTTTCCTCTTCGGGTCTCCTCCGTGCTGTAACCTGATCCTCTTCCCCCTCCCCTCCCCTTTCCCCTTTGCTGAAGCAAAACGCTCTTCTCCATACTGTAACATGATCCCACTCCCTCCCCCTCCTCCCCCAACATTATGCGCCGTCTGGTTACAGCCTGCATGTGTGCTGAGCAGCAGGCTTTTTAATCATCTGGTCAGAAGCGCTTGGCATTTTGATGCCAGAGTATCGGAAGTACCGAACAATTGGATGCCAGACTATCGGAGGTTTACAGTATTTAGACAAATTAAGTCAATTAGTAGGCTAGGCCAAGGGGAAAACACTTAGAAAATTATTACATTTTACTACGAAACAATATTGCTGATTATAATTCACACTATATGACCTTGTTGCCCTATAAGAATGATATGGGCTTTAAAATAATACTTCTTCCAAGAAAAAATAGGTGTATACCTGATATGGGTAACAAAGTTAGCATATCATTATCATAGCATGTGCTGTAGAACTTATACAATGGTGATAATTGAAAAGCTACTATGTAACAATAATTAATAAACCACATTATCTGAAATGCCAGAGTAATTCTCTTCTCTAAATATAGAGAAATACTGTACTAGCTATGGCTAGCTATGTACTAGCTATGTAGCTGTACTAGCTATGTAGCTAGTCTACAATTTAGTAGACTGATTGCATAAAAATATATATATATCCACTATTCTAAAATAATCTCTCCTCCCCCCTCCTCCCTCCAAAATAATTCCAGCCACTCTCCCATGTCATACTTCTTTTTGAAGGGTCTGCTCCTATTCCCATTTAAATCAATGGGAGTTTTGCCATTTATTTCAGTAAGGGCAGGATCAATCCCAAATGCTAAAAAATAACGATGAGCTTTGCAGCATGTTTGGAAGGTTAACAAATCCAGACTTTGATGCACGTAGGATATGGTGCAAAGACACCTGAAGTCAATGGAAGGACTTCCATTCACTTGAAACAAAAGGGCTTGTACCAGACTATGTCTCTTGGACTTCTCCCTTGGGGACTGAAGTTTAATTAATAAATATACCTCCTAATATTTTGGAAATACAACAAATGCATTTAAACTCTTTTTTCCCATTTTTTTTTACAGGACCATGGTTTCTCTCACAATGCTGAGGGGGGCGGGAGACCCAATCATTTTGGGTATGCAGATTACCAAAGTAATCTAATGATTTTCTACTATAAGTCTCTATTTCTCTAATTTCCATCATTCTGCGATAGAAAAATTAACACCGAGTGAAATAAGATATTGAGGGAAATAACGAGGTATGGCAACTCATTGCATTTCAACAGATTACTAGTAGTTTTTCCTTTGTTTTGCTACATTCCAATTATTTTGTCTCACCTAACCCAAGAACCATTTATTCTTCACAAAATGTATTAGGCTTTCCTGTGCACAAAAATCTTATGCTTTTTATTGAGAACATGAGTTATCTGTTTATTGGTTTCAATGGCAATCTGGTCATAATTATATTTTTCACAATATAAAAGCATCATTAGGAAGAAATATGCACAAGTTTTTGTCCATATGGTGGCCAGGAAGCCAAAAACAATGAAAGGAAGAAGCCTCCACCAAAGGGATTTAAGCTTGTTAGTGGGAAGTACTGGAGATCAGATATATTTGAAATAGCTGAACTACTAGGATTGAGAAATAATTATTTTATTCATGAACTAGTAAGAATAAAAGAAATTAAACTGGGGTGAAGGAAGGAATTTAATCCAATAAGAAAAATGTACTTTGGCAAAGATTTAAATAAGTAACATCTTTTGTAACTGCAATACCTTTACATTCATGGTTCCAAAGACTGTCTGAACTTGGTTCCCAGGGAGACAAGATATGTTCGAAGAAGCATGTAATACGCTGAAATAGCTATAGGCTCACCTAATAGACTAAGAGAGAATAGCCCAGTCTAAAGGGAACAGCTTGGCCTTCACCAGTGCTCTCAGGTGGTGATATTGCTTCTGTTTTCTTTATGTAATTAAAGGCTGGGGCTGCTTAATGGCCCTTTGTGTACCCCACTCTAGTCAGATCAAAGGTATAATAAATTACATCTGTCTGTTTTCTAGCTCCTTTACCGTAAACTCCATTAAATACTTCCCTTGTGTTAGCTAAACTGAATTGGATTTGACTGGTGTTCTCAAAAGGACTAGATCTCTGTCCTCTTAAAGCGGGCAGAGAAAAAGTACAAGTGACAGCTAGCGTATTTGTTATGGGCATAAAAACAACTCTGGTCAGTCTACTATAGCACAGCTAAATGAGGAATTTGTATGTACTGTTATGGGAACAAGACTCCAAGGTATGAGATACCTCACAAAAGAAGTTTGAAATCAAAGTAGGGGTGACAAAGAGAAAGGCAAATAGAATGTGCAGAGAAAAGAGAGTGTATAGAATGGGCCATAATCATCACTGTAGCCCAATGAGACTATGTGCATGAAAGAAAGCTGAAGCAAACTGTGCCACACCTGTTTGCATGCTTGGCCAAATTCATCCCTAGAAGAAGCTAAGAGAGTAACAGCAAGGATGAATCTGATCCATTGTACCTATCTTCAGTATTTGTATAGTAAATAAGGGGGTAATAACATGGTGAAATGCATCACTAAAATGCACATTTGCATCCCCTTTCATTGTTTAAATTTAAGATTTTAAGGGTATACCGACTAGTAATCAGATCAATGCCATGTTCTTCAGCTCCCACAACAATCCCACATATTAAGACCTAGTAATGTTATATGATAAAGGGAAGATGGGGAAATCATGCAGAAATAGATTATAAGAAACAAAAATTGGGAGAAAGAGGCAGAAAATAGTAAAAAGACAAAAAAAGGAGACCCAGAAAAACTAAAAACGGGGGGATGGAATATTTATTTAATTAGCATAAGAGATGAATTTTATTGACACATTCTCCAGAGATCAGATTCCCTTACTATAATCCTAGAGTGAGGCTTTATTCATTGGGAGAGTAATGAGTTATTTTCTTAGGGAAGGAATTCTGCTGGTGTTAATAATAATTTTCTTCTGCTTATATTTACCTTGGAAATATGAGGAATGTATCAAATCTAGTCTTCCTTGGTTTTGGTTTTTCGCAGAGAGAATACTGGGAATTTAAAATCTTTATCTGTGAGATTTCTCAATCCTTAATTAAGAGGCCTGGGATGTAGAATCTTTAACCAGTAAGGGTTTTTTTCTCCCAGTATTTTTCAGACTTTTAGTGTTAAATAGGTGATTGTACAAACAATACCAAGGGGATGAGATTAAATTATACAGTGCATCATCCTTATCTTCTTAACCTTTTACTGCACCTGAGACATACGAATGATTCATGACTCCATATTCATTCATATAAACTGAAATGTTTGGGGCATTGATAAACACTAACTATAATTCTGCCTTAAAGATAATACTAAAAACTATTTGTATTAAAATCAATAGCAGCACCAAAACAAAGAGTTTCAAAGAGTCCAAATAAAAGCACTTTCTCCATCAGTTAATCAGATTTCACTTGCTTTCTTTCTTATGTCATAATAGGACCATTTCTTTCTCTCTATCATAGATTCTGCAATGAAAAGGACAGAAAAGATCTTAATTTCTAAGGTAAAAGATGAGGAACAGGAAGGGTAATTTTTTTTAGGCCCATCAACATCTTATATTAGCAACAACAAAAATAGGGTACAACTCACCCCACTTTTTGTCACTTTTCAGGGGGTGCAACAGTTGCTCCTCACATATGCCTTTTGAACCCATGGTGGCACCAGCTAGGCATACACAGGAAGCCAGATTCTCCATTTCTGTCATTATCATAGCACTACTGAAGTCAGAGGTACAACAAAGTAAACTCCCAAGGTCCGGATCCTCAGCTATATACAGTGACACAGTCCTCTGATTTAAATGATTGAGTATAGGGCCACAATCCAATTGTAGGAGATCCTAGCCTAACTGGCTGCCTCCAAAGCAGTCTGGGGCACTGGGAAAGAGTCCACTGTGGCTCTTCTCCATTTCCACTGCTCCTGTTCTCCCAGCTACTAGAGAACATCATCTGGGTGTTTCCTCCATCTTGGATGTGGGATAACTTTAGAGATTACTGCCATTAGCAAGGTTTCCTTTATTCACTGTGGAAGATGTTCATGCCTGAACAGAGGGCCAATGCAAAGCCTATATTCTACTTAATACTACTTAACCCCTCCAGGTGGGCTTAGATGGGATTTAAGTGTTGTTTCAGCTTTATACTGCTCCTCCACTCAAAGGTGAATTCCACCTATCAAAATGAACGTCACAGTGCAGGATTGGCCTGCAAAACCCTATATCAAGTGACTTTAACACTTGCAGAGCATATTATAATTTAATACTTCTGTACACTCTAATTTGCAAGAAAAAAACACTGTTTACAACACAGACAATATGTAAAATTGCTATAATTGTAATATTATTGTATTAAGGAAAAAGGCAGTGTAAAGATCACAACAGATTTTTAGTAGATATTCACTTTCAGGCTAATGAGCAAACCAAGATACCTTCACTCTTTCTTGATTGCAAGTTTATTGCACGCTCAAACGCCTGAACAGGAAAATATTAAAATCACCTCTGATTTCCTATAGGCTGATATCTTAATTTGCGTTATGACCTCATCCACAATTAAGTCTGTTGGATCCGACAAATTTAATTAAAAAAAAGATAATTTAATTCCCTCTCAAAGGCTTTGCAATGCATTTCCTTCCACAATTACGATAATACAGAATTGGTATTAAACCACTCTGAATTCCCTTGAAATTTTCTTTATGCATTACAAATCTTTAAGACTAACTTGGGACTTTTAGATTCTCTTTGAAATTTAAGACCATTCTAGCAAAGCCATCCATTTATATTTATTAACGGAGGACCAGATTTGCTGCCATAACTCATACTGAATAGTAGCTTACTCTATGAAGATAATCATTCATTTTAATGGGGACTATTCACAAGATAAAGTACTATTCAGCATAAGTAAGAATCTATCCTTTCTTTTGCCAAATACTGAATTACTTTCAGGGTGCTCCAGCAAAGAGTGAATTTCCACTTTAGCTACTGTTTAGAATATAATGTATTTAACTTTATCCAATTTTTCTGTTAATTCAGAACATTATTTCTAGCATCTAAAAGATTTTATTATTTAAAAAATATTGTCAGTGTTTCATTAACTGAACAAATGATAGTAGGCATGTCAATGTATACTCAGTTATACCAAAATTGCTTTACATGCTTTCAAAAATCCCACTGTAAATAATTTATTATTTGGAAGCTCTTGCCAAATAGTTTTTGTAAACATGAGCTATACACAAATGTCTCACTTGCCATTTTTTCTCTTCCTGGTCCATGATTGTTCATGCAAGTCACTGTTACAAATAATCAAAGAGTAACGAAGAACACAGTCTGGGTATAAATGATCAGACAAATAATCATGAGGTGTTTAGGATTTGCAAACATTTTTTAATATCAAGCAGCCATTCAGAGACTCATCATCTATGTATACTATAATCTCACCATGAGCTAAGCTCACTGGTTTTACTCATGATTATATTCCTGATATTTTTGTTTAAAAATATGTCTCTAAAAATATAAGAGCAGGTTTAACAAAAATATAAAATGAATTAATCTAAATCCAAATCTTATTGAAAATAGAATGAGTTCTACTCATGTAGGGTTGCGGAGGCAGGGAGAAAATTTCATAAATGAGAGAAAGTTTCAGGGGGGTAGCTGTGTGAGTATGTAACTTTAAAAACAATGAATAGTCATATGGTACCTTAGGGCATATCTACACTATAGCATTATTTTGAAATAACAAGGCGAGTGTCCACAGCAAGCCCATTATTTCAAAATTATTTTTAAATAAAGGGCTTCTTATTTTGAAATAATAAACCCTCATTTTATGAGGAATAATGCTTATTTCAAACTTGCTATTTTGAAATAGCAGTAGCGTGGACATTCCACTGATGCAGGGCCCAGGGCCATTCAAAGTAATTACTCCGCAGTGCTTCCTGTGGCTCCAAATCGAGGTAGCGCATTCACATTAGGGGAGCCTGCTTCAGACTAATTTCAAGGCTTCCCTGTAGTGTGGACATGCTATTTCAAAATAGTTAGTTCTGGATTTATTATTCTGAAATAACTTATTTTGAAATACCCTTGTATTGTAGATGTACCCTTAGGCTATGTCTAGACTGCAAGCCTCTTTCGAAAGAGAGCGTCTAGACTGCACGCGGAATTTCGAAAGAGCAAGCCGCTTTTTTGAAAGAAAGCACCCAGTGAGTCTGGATGCTCTCTTTCTAAAAAGCCTGTTTGCTTTCAAGAACGCCTTCTTTCAAAAGAGCACTTTCGAAAGAAGGCGTTCTTCCTCGTGGAATTAGGTTTACCACCGTCGAAAGAAAAGCCGCATTCTTTCGATTTAATTTCGAAAGAACGCGGCTGCAGTCTAGACGCAGGTGAAGTTTTTTCGAAAAAAGGCTACTTTTTTTGAAAAAACCCCTGAGTCTGGACACAGCCTTAGAGACTAACAAAAATATATAGAATCATGAGTTTTACTAGTAAAAGCTCAGTATTCTGTAAATGAGGGATTCTGTTTTGAGTTACCTGTACAATATAAAATTGCTACATCAAAATACTAGATGTGGTGTCCCTCCCGGAAGCATGTCTTTTTTTCAGTAAAAAATGTCCTCCCACTGCACCAATGTTAAACAATCAATAGGAATGAAGTGATGACTTGGACAAACTGAAAACAACACAGGCAAAGCTGGATGATTAAGAGAAAAATGGAAGAATATAGAATCTGATATCTCAGCGTTGTTTAAGAAACTGTTACTTTCATGAAATACATACACTTTGTACTTACATTTTCATAGTAAATTAGGGATATAAATTTACTGTGTTTATAATTTCAGTAAATTATTCCTTCCACAGGATGCCAAGCTCATTCAATGGGCCCACTTACTTACAGTCATCATTAAGCCCAATACTTTCTGTGGAAATTCCTTCCTAGGAAATTGTATGATGTATATGAAAAAGTAAATTTAAATGTCTATTATTGTCACTCTTTAAAATGGTCTTCTTTTTTTATTTGTTCTACTGGTCTGAAATATCTCCTGCAGCTAAAATAAAGACTACTTCTGGGATAGATAAGATATCACAAAATAGAAGTCACTTAACTCTTCGTCATGTTCAAAAAAATTGTCCTAATCCTCTAGTACTCTCTTGCTGTAATGTACTGGTACTCTTTGTGCATGCATTTCTCCCCCCTCTTTTGTAACACAAAAATTTCAGCATAGATTACAGCATGTGGACTATTAATTCAGACAACCAGCTTATGCCCTTGCCTTTAATATGGGATGCGAGAAATGGTGAAACCATATGTAAGATGTAGGAATGAGAACAAAGAGCAAACTCTTTGCTCTGCCACAGACTTACTGTGTGACTTTGGGTAAGTAAGTAAGCAACCTCTGTGCTTGAGTTTTTTCATCTGTACAGTGAGGTAATATTTGCCCATCTTATAGGATGGGTTTCAGGGAAAGCTGGGGTTTTATGCGCTTTGAAATCCTCTGAAGGAAGCAGCTACAGATGTGAAAAAGTGTTGTTATTACTACTAATACTAAGGCAAAGAGGACAAAATGTGGGCCTACACAGTGGAAACCCTCCAAAAAATGGCAGATTTTTTTTTTTCAGATAGAAAGTACAAGTGGGAGGGATTTGACTCAAAGCAGCAGCAGCCTGCCCATTTATCTAGACTTTGTGCAATATTTAACTTGGGGTACTGCCTTTACAGGAGGCATAGCTGGGCAAGAGTTGCTGCCCTCAGTAACTCCTTACTACATATGGGCTATTCCCCACGTAAGGTAATACTGAGGTCATCTTACATGGACTCTTGCTGTGTATTCACCAAATATTCCCCACCTCCAAAGGAGAAAGGGGAGTTCACAGAGAGAGTAAATCCAAAGGAGCACAGTTTATGAAAGAAACATGCTATCATGAGTGATGAAGCTCCAGGCAGTCGTACAGAAACACTTTAAACTAGGGCTACCCAACATGCGGTCCACGGCCTGTTTGTTTGCGGCCCACAGGTGGGAGCCAAAACAAAAAAGTAGTCAATATAGTGGTCTTCTGTTGATATGTGTTTTAGTAGTTAAATTCTTGGACTGTCATTGCTCATTAAAAGTGATGTCATCTGGGTGGAAATTGGGTAAATATTACATTTTATTAATATCAGCAAAACTGACTTACATGAGGCCTGTGCATTGTGTAGTCTTTCCTTAATCTTTGTATTTATAGAATCATAGAGCTGGAAGAAACCTCGGGAGTCCAGCCCCCTGCCCAAAGCAGGACCAATCCCAATTAAATCATCCCAGCCAGGGCTTTGTCAAGCCGAGACTTAAAAACCTCTAGGGATGGAGATTCCACCCCTCCCTAGGTAACCCATTCCAGTACTTCACCACCCTCCTAGTGAAATAGTTTTTCCCAATATCAAGCTAGACTTCCCCCACTGTAACTTGACCTCCCCCACTGTAGTCATGCCCATCCGTGTGAAAGAAGCTATTTGCATATATTTGCATATATATATATGCATGTAAATGCAACTGCACTTAAGTAGAGGCCCTTGGAATGTGCTGTAAATATCATTGTGGAGCCCGGAGCTTCCAAAGTTGAGTAGCCCTGCTTTAAACTCTTTGTGGCCTCAGAATGTCTACGTTAGGCTCATTTTCCCTCCCAGCTCAACAAAGTGACAAGCTTCAGGATGACTCAGAAGAAATCTACAGCCCCTATGCTATGAGTAGTTTTGCATTTCCTCTGCCCACCCATGAGAAAGCATGATTTGAACCAGAGTTATGGTGAGAGAGAGTTGGAGATATTTTTTTTTATAATGAAATAGATTTTTGTCTGAAAATGCTGATTGACCAATCTTTTCAGGTGAACATATCAGTCTCAAAGAAACTTTTTGGTGGGAAGATTTCTCAGTCTGGGATGTAAATTTTGTTCAAAAAAGAGAGACCAGAATAACAAGGATTTCAGAGGTTTCAGGTACTCTCCAGGAAAGTGGGAGATCCAGGTTTGAGTGCTTGCTTTGCCTTATTATAATAAAGGACTAATCACTAAGGGCATGTCTAAACTTATCAGAAGATAAAGATTTGGAGGTCAATCTTCTGGCATTCAATTTAGCACGTCTTTGGTATAGACCTGCAAATTGAATGCTGAGGGTAGTTCCTTTTGCAAGGAGTAAGGGAAGCCAACACAAGCATTTGCCTCCCACTGTGTGGCTGGCTCAAAGGCTCAGCTTAAAGTAAGCTGACTCCAGTTATGCATTTTATGTAGCTGGAGTTGTGTACTTTAAGTCGACCCTCCAGGTCCAGTGTAGACCTGGCCTAAGGGAGTAGCTATTATGGGGTTGTTCTCTCCTGCTTAAAAACACAGACATACACAAACCTTACAATTTCATTCCAATATATAGAGTGATATTTTGACATCTCAATTTTTTTGGTAGAACAGGAAAAATGTTTCCCACACAGTTCTAGTTATGAGATCTGATTTTATAAACACATGAATGCTCCGCATGCTGTGAGGCTGGGGAGGTTTTGATGGATGAACCTACCACAAAAGCATGATAACATTCTGCGAGAAGGCTCTTGGGGTTAAGCAAGATATCAGCCCACTTCGGTAAGGTCAGGTTGTGCTTGGAATCCAAAAGGATATAATATTAATGTCTATCTAATTGGTGGATTTATCATTGCAGTATTCTAGTAAACAGCCAGCCAGCCAGACCCGGAGGTTTATGTGATCATATCTGATTGTCAAAACAATGGCATTTCACTGACCTTAAGAAATTTAATTAAAATGTTGTATTGTTTGCCATACCAGACAGGTGTACAGAGTGTTAGCAAAAACTAAGATTCCTGCATGACCTGACACTGCAAAAGCTGCAGTCTAAAATAATTTTGCATAGACACATATTCCAAGCCAATGTGAAATGACGTAGGCAAGTGAAGTGCTCTAAGTGAGCAAATTTTCTCAAAAAAAGAATCATCATCTAAGTGCTTTTCTGGGAAGTAACATTTTAATAGTTTTGTTGTTGCTGTTATTTTAACTTACCTGTTTCTTACTTGTTCTGTGGCATTTTAGTTGTTGAATACAGCATAGAATCCTGAAATATTCTATTAATCCAGATTAACAATGTATAAATATCAGCAGTGCTGCTTTTCATAATACCTCTCTGCCAAATGTGTAATCTCCGAAGGTGAGTGGGTAATTCAGTCTTTATAGCAATTCAGTTTTTAGTCACTCTGCTATGGCGGTAGGTTTGTGATAGGACCACCTATCCCTTAGGGACAGATGTAAGACCACATACTCTTTTGACAAAGAACTCAAAACATACTGCTGACTACTTGGAAGTTCATATTTTAACTGATGATCTAGTGGTGAAAGGCTTTGTATTCCTGAGACAGCAAAGAATGGCTGCCCTCTCATCAGTCCAGGGGGACTAAGAGGCCACAAGAAGTGCTCCGTATCTTTCACAGACTACAAAAGAGCCAATCACAGTTCCCTGATCTTAGGGCAAGCCAGAAATTACTCTCTCCCTATATCACATCGTGTAATACATTCTGAAGATGTGGGTGAGGAGGGTCTGGTAGGACATAGAACCAAGCATTTCTCCTCAACCTTGCTCTCACCTAATGACGGTCCAATCTATTGCCCCACATGAGAAGCAGAAAGCACAGTGTGGGATTGTGGCAGCTGATGTGGAATGCAGGACTGTGAATTATCTTGTTACCTGCTGGCTCCCTCATGAGGTGTGGTAACTGCATATTAGCTCCCTAATATCACCAGCCTTTCAGCCACTCAAGCCCTCTCTTACAAGATATCACAGTTCGTATTTGCCTGTCCCCTAGAAGCATACCCATGTGATATCCAGAGCCTATCACAAGCTCCTCACTGAAATCCCAGATCCTTTGTTCCCAAAAGAAGAACACCCACGTTCAACAGTTCCACTCAAAACTACTGCTCCTGTATAACTCATGGCACTAATAACAAAACAAAGAAAGGTTCATTTAAGAAAGAATGGAGATTCCCATGGAAACAAAACAGAGTAATGGAAACAAGTGGTTACTATACAAGCAAAATGATAAAATGCAACCGAGGGCCTTTGTTGTTACCCTTTTTAGCTAATAAAGTAGATCTTTCTCCCAGCGTTTAGTCTTTTGCAGAGCTGGCTGGCTTCATGCAAAGGACAGGGGTGTGCACAAATAGGGCCAGGCAGTGACATGGAATTGCTAGGGATACAGAACTTCTCCAGCCATGGGACCATGGAAGCAGGAAAGATGGAGTTCCTGCCAAGAAGTGACAGGATGGAGGGAAGATCGAGCACCTTCTGGAGCCAGGTGGGAAGGGGCAGCAGTGAGCTCCTCCCACTGCTGGGAAGAGAGAGGGAGCAGCAAGATTCTTTGTTTCCTCCAAAGGAAGTCAAATTTAAATTCCTGAGCATGCCCTTGGGGAAGAATCCAATCTTTCATAAAAAGCCCTTGATCAATCATGTCTCCTCAGTGAATGATTAAAAAATTCCTATCCTACTCTTATGCTGACAGTCTTTTGTTTTTCTTAGCAGACAGGGTGTTTATCTAGCTGTTGTAATGTGGATTTGATTGTTTACAGTTGTCATTGATGGTTTTCCATTGACTGTTCTGTTATGGGTCAATGGTAGATGTATAGCCCTCCTCCATGAATAGGCTGTCACTGAATAGTAACAGTCCCTGATGCCTTCTCTGATGCATGTCCTTCTTAGCTTAAGACCATCAAGGCATAAAGTCCCATATACAGTAGTTATATTATTCCTTAAATATTACCCTAGTTACATCACACCATGATTGTGAACATTGATAAATTGCACAGTTTTCATAGAGACCTGACATGTTGCTCTTTATGGACAGATACCCTGTGAGCAAGGTATTTGTTGTAGTGAGTTTTTCAAGTCTGAGATAAGTGTTGTTTGCAAAGAACAGTGGACTCTTTGTAAAGGAGCCTTTGTGTCACAGGGATTATACACTGTTGAGATACAATGTCCTTGAGCATTTTCCATTAGGTGGATAGCTACACGCTGTCCTTTAGGGAGGCCAGGGCCTATTAGACATAATTAACAAAGGAATGTTTTCTATTATATTGTAAGTTTTCTTTTTCTGATACCTTCCCTCTTCTTTCACTAGAATGAATTCACTTCAGCTAAATAATTATGAACTGATGGACAGAGATTCACTTCACTCACCTGATTTCACTTCATGTTTCAGCTGGCATATGAATTTATCCCTTTGGGACATATATAGGAAAAGCTATGATTGCATGCCAACAGGAAATGCATTAGATATGTATTTATTGTGTGGAAACTAATATGTTCCAATATTAGAAATTTCAAGGCATGGTAAAAAAAGTTTTTTTTCCTCATACATTTCAAAGTCCTTTGGTATTTAGACCGCATCAAAACTTAACAAAAGCACACTTAAAAGCATGGAGCTGGTGCAAATTTCTACAGAATGTGTCATAAGTATGACACCTGCTCATGTGTTAATTCTACTGTAAAATTTATAGTAACAGACTACTTTTGCAACTAATGTTATAATCATGGAATTGTCATGTCAGTGAATACTGAAGCCAAGAGCTGCTTAGGCAGGTTTTGTAATGTGATGATAGGACAAGAAGCAATGAGCTTAAATTGCAGGAAGGGAGATTTAGGTTGGATGTTAGGAAAAACTTCCTAACTGTCACGGAAGTTAAACACTGGAGTAAATTGCCTAGGGAGGGTGTGGTATCTCCATCAATGGCCATATTTAAGAGCGGGTTAGATAGGCATCTATCAGGGACGATCTAGAGGTTGCTTGGTCGTGCTACGAGGCAGGGGACTGGACTTGATGACCTCTAGAGGTCCCTTCCAGTTCTAGTATAGGTCTAGTTCTGCCGGAACATGGATGTTGCCAGACCAGAGAGTCCTAGACCAGAGAGGTTCAACCTGTATTCTATGATTCTATGTAAGAGGCATATACAAAATGCATGATGGTTTGGCTTTATTGGCATTCAATTGTAGTAATCTGCACAGTTTACTTATTGCTTTGCAACTTATGTACTGAGCTAGGCAACTATTGGATTTTGTTGTTCACTAGCAATTCTGAAAAATGAATTGAAAATTATTCATTGGAAATGAATCATCTGGGGTCAAACCAAACATGATTTTTTCAAAAAATTTTGCAAATTGAAAAGATTTAAACTGGTTAAATTAAATGCTTTGATCTAAAATAAATCTCTTTGTTTTTATTCTGATAATTTAAAATGTTTTTAAATAAAAAGAAAATTTGAATAAAAATTAAATGTATTATTCAGAGAGCCTAAAACATTTTAAAAATGTATTTCATTGTTTACAAAACAGTTTGATAAAATCAACATAAATTCACCACCTTTTTCAGTGTCATTGATTCTGTATTTTTCACCTCCACAAAGTTTGGGTCAACATGTTTCACCCAGCTCCACTGGTAAGTAAAGACTCATCTAAAACTTATCATGATAATAGCGGCATATCAATGAGTAGTGATCTTTCAAAGACAAATGCAGCTGCAGAAAAAAAACCTGAATCTTCAAAAATGTCTTTGCCTGTCCTTTAGTTAGTAACCATATTAATGCACTATCACTATGCAACTCTAATGTATAAAGACTTCTTACTGTATCTTAACAAGGTGTTAGACATTCTCATCTTTTTAACATTGTTAAATACTCTTGTGGTTACAAAATGTCATCATTGTTTCAATCCAATAGTTCATTCTTGCACATTTATAATCTACAGTTGCTTTAGAATGTGACAAAGCAAACTGAAGTCAGACACTGATTACAATTCCTGACAACATACTGGAAATGTTATTAGTGAGCACAAACTTTCCTGTACTAATAATCCTTCTGCAAAGCTGAATACCTGAAGGTCAGTTGCATTGTATTTTTTTTAATCCCGGACCTCTAAGAATGAATTATAGACACACTTCTCATCTGCAAACTAATTATCCTGTGAAGACCAGTCAGTGATTGCCAGAATATGCCATTAAACAGCCTTTGGGGGATTGGAACATTTTTACATTCACATAGGCTCTTTGTTAACATGGTTGTAGGGCAGTTGGGGGTTGTTGTTTTTTTCTGCCAAAGGTCAGAATTTCTCATTAGAAACATTAACCAGACATGGTAACATAAACAGTTCTTACCTCATAACAGCACACTCAATAAAAAATACTCACATATTTTGTATAATGTTGAACAAGGAGAACAAGTGTATGATGCTGTGAATGCATGCAACTCTCAAGAGAAAAATATCAGAATATCTTGGGCTATATCCACCAGTACCATGCAACCAGCCCAATTTGCACCCTATTTGTGACTCCCTCCACTCCAAAACTGGTTTAACTGTCCAAAGGAGGACTTAAAAAATGAAGGGACACAATTATAATAAAAATATTCACACAGAAAAGATGTATCCTGTTTTTCAACCAGCTATCTTTGAAGGTTGGTAAAGGGCATCAACACTACCAAGAATTTTGTGGACTGAGGGGTATGCAGGTAGGATTTTCTGGGTTCTTCAGTCCCTCTTGCGATAAATAAATCTCCCAAGACAGGAAATAATAAATGCTATAGGACTTGTCCTTGAGCATGTGCTATGTCTAAGATATTATATTCTTCGTCTTATTGGCATTACCGAGTATAAACACTAAACACTGGCACAATGATTCCGGTCTGAATGCAGGGTCAGTAGGTCATGAAGCTGTTAGTATTTGTGATTCCATTAAAGATTAAACCTTTGTCTTTGTCCAGCTGAATCTCAATTACACAAGTAAAGTGCCATGAATGATAGCTGGGCCCAGATTGGTTCTCATTGGGTACTAGACTCAACATGAATATATATTGGAGGATATGTAGCTTTTTGCATCCAGTGTCTGAGGCAAGAAAATACCTGCTCTAAAACTGAATCTAAATGAGTACGTCTATCTAAAGAATGAGTCCTGCCAGCACTTATTTTGAAATAAATTACTATTCTGAAACATCCCTTATTCCTCATAGATTGAGGTTTACAGAGACATCGGATTAGTGAGCCCGTTATATTTCAAAATAACATGAGCGCTCCAAGGATGCAGAATAGCTATTTTGGGAAATAGCACTGCAGTGTAGACATCCTCAGATTCCACACTGTGGTGGCATTGGAAAGAGGCATTGAGGATGATAATGGTCAGAGCCTACAGTGTCCGTGCAATGATGATTCTTTAGGACTGACTATGGAGTTCATGGCTATCAGGATAACTATGGGCCTTTCCAGATTTTTTGTTTGTTTGTTTGTTTTACTTTACTCTTACAGGTAGCAGCACTCTGTATATTGTATGGAATAGGTCAGAGGCTGATGTCTGTAAAGGATTTGCAAGTGCAAGCAAGTTAGACTGGGTCATTAATCATAGAATCATAGAACACTAGAACTGAAAGGGACCTCGAGAGGTCATCAAGTCCAGTCCTTTGCCCTCACGGCAGGACCCAGTACTGTTTAGGCCTGATAAATTTCTATCTAACCTGCTCTTAAATATCTCCACAGATGGAGATTCCACAGTCTCCCTAGGCAACTTATTCCAGTGTCTGACCACCCTGACAGTTAGGAAGTTTTTCCTAATGTCCAATCTAAACCTCCCTTGCTGTAATTTAAGTCCATTGCTTCTTGTGACACCCTTTTAGATACATGAAAATCACTATCATGTCCCCTCTTAGTCTTCTCCATTCCAAACTAAACAAGCCCAATTCTTTCAGTCTTTCTTCATAGGTCATGTTCTCTAGGCCTTTAATCATTCTTCTTGCTCTTCTTTGGACCTTCTCCAATTTTTCCACATCTTTCTTGAAATGTGGTGCCCAGAACTGGGCACAATACTCCAACTGAGGCCTAATCAGCACAGAGTAGAGCAGAAGACTGACTTCTCATGTTTTGCTCACAACACTCCTCTTAATGCATCCCAGAATCATGTTTGCAACAGTGTCACACTGTTGGCTCATATTTAGCTTGTGGTCCACTATGACCCCTAGATCCCATAATATTAGTATGATTGGTGCTAAGGAAATGAAACTAACACCTTAGAACTAGATGCTCCTGTTTATGTAAACTGGGATGATCACCATTAGTTTCAGTTTACCTCCAATGAGAATGTGGGGCTTAGCAACTAAACTCCTCAGAAAGAAATAACTTTCCAGGTTCAAAATCTAAGGACTAATGGGACATCAAGGGAATGATGGCAGACCTGCTTATTTATTGAACCCAGCCTTTAGGCAAGAAAGAGTTAAGCTTCCATTCCTTGAACTATTAAAAGAACAAACATTCTCATGATAGAACTTTGTTTTAATAAAAAAAAATAACAAAAATTGTAAAGACCCAGAAGATGGACACTTGAGTAAGTAAAAACCTATTCTGACTAGAAGGGTCTGTTTCATGGTAGACATCCAATCCTGCAACCCTTGGGCATGTGTATAGGCTTACTTATGTTAATAAATTCACTGATTTGAATTGACTACTCACCTGAGGAAAATTTACTCACATGAGTAAGTGTTATTGGGCCCTAAAGTTCATTTTTCAGTACTATATTTTTATTCTAATGCTACATGGCAGTCCTTCGATATCTGCTCCCTTTAATTTGTATCTGTATTTGACAGCATATTGACAATTCATGCTGTAAAAGAACCAGGTGATCAAAGCATTTAGTGTAAACAATAAGATGCAGTCTCTAATTATAAATTATATTGGAATCTCAGCCAGAAGTAGTACTACAGGTCAGCAGACAGCACAATTAGTATGTTCATTAAAATGTATTAGATTTCTAAACACAGTAAAGTATAGAGAATGTGATTGGCATTATAGAAGATTAAGTTGCCTAAGTCAACTGGCAAGAGATGTATTGAATACATTTTGACTGGAGTTTTCCAGTGTAATTTTAATTTCTTACACAGAACTTTGTATTACGTACATACTTTCCCAATAGAGTCAGTTGGTCCATTGAGTTTCCTCTCATGTCCAGAAAGTCATCTTCACTGAATATAAATGACTCATAATATAAGACTCAAGGATATAATGTTGAATTGTTTCTGTGGAATATTAAAGACAAAAGTTTGTTAGATAATCAAAATGTTAACCAATTCTTTTGCTTTACTGTTAGGGGAGATTTTGAGGAAGCATTGTTTTGGATTTTGGGGGTTTGATGGTAGTAGCAGTGGTAGCTTTGGTTGTTTATTTAGTCCTATTAAGTTTAAGTTAGAAAGCTAACTTTATTATTTTGAGATAGCATTGCCAATTCTGTCCATGAGCTTCTATCCACAAAGAGATTACCTGTGTCAAGGTCAGCCTAGGTCTTCCTCGTGTAACAGCTGAAACTATAAGTCAAAAGTGTAGCTTTAAAGTTTTCATGAGAGATTGTTGGGTTCTTATTCTGAAGGATTTTGCTGGGTTTCTTTACAATGTTAGAAAGGTAGGAAGCCAGGATGTTCTGTAGTCAGAGCAACACTCTCTGTTGTGTTGTTTCACAGTCTTGAACTTTTCATACATTTACAACAATAGCAAAGCAAATACTGCTGCATACTTCATTTAGGAGAGAAATTCAATAATCTACACATATTTACCTTTCGTATCACAAGGTAAAAAGAGCAGGATGGTGGGACAAGTCCACAGCTCTTGGCTCAGGATTATTCCACTGCTCTTTAAAGTGGTTTCTGCAGTTGTGTATCTCCAGGCCAGGGATACATCTACACTGCACAGCTATTATTAAATATGCTATTCCAGAATAGTTTATTTCGAAATAGCACTTTTATACTGCAGGCAAGCCACAAAATTAGTCTGGCGCAGGCTTCCCTAATGGAGATGTGCTATATCGATTTAGAGCCCCAAGAGGCACTGGAAAGGAATGGCCCTGGTGAGGGACTATTTCAAAATAGCAGTAATGGAGTGTCTACACCCACCTTATTTCGAAATAGCTATTTCGGAATAGGCATTATTCCTTGTAGAATGAGGTTTACAGATTTTGAAGTAAACTATGCATTATTTTGAAATTATTATGAAATAACAGAATTGCTGTGTAGACGCTCACATTGTTATTTTGAAATAATGCTAGGTATCTTGAAATAACAGCGCAGTGTAGACACATCCCTAGATACATTGCAGGAGGAGAATCCCTCTGCACATTCTTGGCATCATCTATTGCTGGACATTCATTCTCTGATTCTCTAGGCTTCCTCCATCCCTGTGCATCATGCCAATGACTTGGTGTCATCCCCCCAGCCATTTCACATGTATGCATTCTCCAGGTAGCAGGAATATATTACACTAGATCTAGTGTAAGTTAGGGGGTAGTTCCAGAGGAGCTGTCAGGACTTTCCAGTTGTTTCCCTCATTCTTCCTCTATCACCCTTGGTATGCAGAGCTGAGTTCCAAATCAATCAATCAATGAATTATAAACAAATAAATAAATACATAAATAAATACATAAATAAAATGCAGCGGCATTGTAAGGGATCTATGCAGCAGTCAGATATTGTTTTCCCTTTCCATACATCCTCCGGTACAGTTTCCATATGCTTATCACACATTTATAAAGAAAGGTGACTGGCTTTCAATTACTAATTCAGCTTTCAATGGGGTTATTTGATACACTTGTCGCTTTTGTTCCTTATTGTGGCTGGCTCTGGGAATTAGCTCTCATTCCATTTGGTGCCCTTTTCTATCAGTTGCTTACTCTATTGCTTTTTTTTCTGAAGCTCTCTCTTCATGACTCAGCTCTCACCCTCCCATTGCCAAAGTCCCATTGGGCAAGCTGTGCATATGCCATGTCAAGCAGTCTTCTGGTCCACCCCAGGTCCAGTCCCACTTTCTCAGTGCTGGTAGGAGAACCCAGATTGCCACACTGCTCTAGGTTCGATTTCAGGAACCCTATGCCTAGTTACCATGGTCTACTCAATCTCAGATCCTGGTGCTGTTTCTTGGGCTTCTTCCTCCTTCACTTCCCTGTCTTCTGGCCCTCCTCTGGCTTTACCAGCCCAAGCTTCCTCAGCTCCCAGTGAATACTTCTCCCTCTCAACTTCTTACCAGACTCTATAGCCCAAGTAAGATTACCACCTGACTGGGTTTTGTTTTGTTTGTTTGTTTGTTTTTAATGGATTTGCCAATTGCCAGAAAAATTATTTAATCCATTGGGGTTTTTTTGTGGGTCTAAAGATTTGCAATATTATCACAGTATCTTAGGATATCTAATGTTAAAAGTCTGTGTCCGGCTAATGATGCTGCAGTCTTCCCACTTCCATAGTGTAAGCCATAACAGATCAAAACAGTTGGAAATACAGCAGTTGTCTGCTCACCAGTATGCAAACATACTGCCCTCCTGAGGAGATGTGTGGGAACGTTACATAATGGGAGATTGGGGCGATAGGGCGAGTGATCCTACTACAACCCTGAAGAGAAAAAGTTAGACTCACAAACTGCACATTCAAAGACAACTGGCTAAACAAATAGACTACTGGCAAAATGTGTAGCTAAAAACCATTCATTTGTTAGCAATGATGTTATCAATATGTGTTAACTTTCTAGCAACTGCAAGTGGCTGTTGAAGGGGTAGAGGTTGTGGGGTTGCTTTGACATTAGGATTTGGGCTCTGGCAAGCTTGCCTGGTGGTAGTGGAGGATAGCAGGCTTTTCTGCATTTCAAAGGTGGTAACCCTATGGTTTATCACCCTAAGGTGGTAAATTTCCTCCTGCCTCCCTTTCTCCCTAGAGAATGACTTCAGTGTTTCTCCCTGCAACCTCTTCCTGCTCTCTGCTTCCTGGCTTTATATAAACCCAGCCTGCCTCTGACCAGCAAGGCTGCATCTCCAGCTAGTCTTTATCCATTCCTGACCCTCCTCCAGTTACAGCCTATAAAGTCAATTGGCCCTTTATAACCTGCCTGGGCCTTTTATGGGCTGGGCATAGGGAGGTTTGTGGAACTGATATCTTGAAATTATGATGAAATAAACGTCATCTACGTCATCGACAGCCTCTACCCACTACAAAATATTGTTCACCAGAAGATCACATGCATACACAGAGCTGCTAGATATCTGCAGACTCAACTCAAAATAATGAGTTCAACATTGATAGCCATCCCCCCTCCCCCCCCCCCAATCATCCTATACAATCAGTCTTGGTAATTTTCTGCAGTGAAAGGAACTTTAACCTCATTTTTCTTTTCAGCAACAATGCCAGCTAAAACATTCTTATTTTGAGATCTCTGGCTGACAGCACCGGATAAGAGCTATGTTTTATTACTTCCTGTGCAATCCATCTTGACAAATAGTGGAGTACCTTATCCATCACAAATACACAAGAAATTTTTTCTTCTGTCTTATTTTTAAGCCAACTGTATTTACATTAAGAAGCCATTAACTATAAAGTGAGCAGGGTGGAGGGGGGGAGGGAAGAGGGGGCTTTACACATTGTGTCCTTTGTCTAATAAGATTAGGATTCAGTTTTCAACTTCTTGCTCAGCAGGTCTGTCACTAGAACATTGTCTCTCACAAGCCCTGGGATGTTGTTTTTCACTTAAATGTCACTGGGGAGGAGATTTCATGCATTTGAGTGGGCAAAATCCCCATGTTCTGTGGCAAAAACAACTGTGTTTGTGCACACATCAAAATATTGAACTGGAAATACTCACTAACTTTCACATGTGATAAAAAACGAACAGTATTTTTGGGCTGATTCAAAGCTCACTGAAGTCAAGAGTAATCTTTCCACTGACTTCAATGGGCTTTAGATCAGGCCGTTAAAGTTTGGCAATTGCAGAGCTGAAGAAAATACCATCTTGACCTTGCATCTAATCTTTTTAATAGGTCTTTGTCATGGGGATACGGCCATCCCCCTCTGGATGTGGGCATCGGCCCCTAAAACCGGATGAGCAGGGCTCAACCCTGCATGAGTTACCAGGTTGGGGGCTTTGCCCAAAGTCCAAACTACATGGATAACCCAGCCGGGCCATCTCAGTCAAAGACAAAATGTTGCTCATCCAAGGCTGTACATCCTAGCGTATGTCTAGACTACATGCCTCTGCCGACAGAGGCGTGTAAAATAGGCTACCCGACATAGTCAATGAAGTGGGGATTTAAATATCCCTGGCTTCATTAAAATAAAAATGGCCACCGCGCTGTGCCGACTCAGCTGATTGTCAGCACAGCACGGCAGTCAAGATGTGGATCAGTCGACAGGGGAAGCCTTTGTTGACCGCTCCTGTAAACCTCGTCTCATGAGGCATAAGGGAGCGGTCGACAAAGGTGTTCCCTGTCGACCAATCCGCATCTTGACTGCCGCGCTGTGCCTACAATCAGCTAAGCCAGCACAGCACAGTGGCCATTTTTATTTTAATGAAGCCAGGAATATTTAAATCCCCACTTCATTGACTATGTCGGGTACCCTATTTTACATGTCTCTGTCGGCAGAGGTATATAGTCTAGACATACCCCTAGTGTCCAGAGTCAGTAACAACATCCTTTTCCCACAGCGCATATGCCTATGGAGCTCCCTGGTTAGAGGCAGAAGACAGCAATGGAGTTACATCCCCCACAAAGGAATCAGGGCCTCCATGTCTCCCGGACACCAGCCCAGGGCTCTATTAGTGACTGTAGCTTGAGCCATTGAGTCAGCAGGGAAAAGCTCCAACTGAAACACATTGACTCCCAGCTTCAGCTCACTTATCAGTTAGCTATCACTTTCCCCTAGGCTACTTCCCACTGCCGTCCCCACAGCTGCAGTGCAGGCCTCCCTCTCTCCTCCCTGGTCTGTGGGTTTCCTACTCCGTGGGGCTTCTGGAAGTGCGGGGCCTTCAGCCTGGGTAGCAGCAGTGGCTTGCTTGGAACAGGCAGTACATGTCCTTTCCCTGTAGCAGCCAGCCCAGACTGAGCTGTTCCATATACCTTTATATGCCTCCAGTTGGAGCATGCCCAGCAGGGCTGTGGGGATGGGGCCTACTCAGCTAGGTGTACAGAGTTAATCCTTGCAACTCCAGTGCAGGGCTGGTACACCCCATCACAGTCCTACTTTAGGCTTTCTCCTGTTTCTATTAGAATCTGCTGTCCCTCTACATGGTTTTACCTCAGTTCATTTTTTATAGCAGTAGCCTTTATTTCTGCATGTGCAACTTTGGGCACACCCACTTTTGAGCACCCCCACTTGTACACACAGGAGATGTATTAAAACACATACACACATTACCTGACTTGCGCATGCAAAGCTGTGAACACACAAATGGAGACATCTTTGAAGCTCCTTTGAAAACTTGTCCTTCGCTGTTTCAGAGGTTCTGGTGCTTAAATTTCTGTTCACTGATACAGAGTGTGTACAGAGTAACTATGTTTTGTGAAGAATGTTGGAGGCTTCTTTTAGAACTAAAAATTATTCAGAATATGCTTGACTCAAAGTAGCTTTATAGCTAAGTATTATGCCCTTTACCATTCACTAGGATTTTATGTTGTTACAGAACAGTTATTGTTATTGACATTCATAACATTTAAGCAGAACCTTTTATCATTTTATTTTAGTAATTGGAGTGACTGCCTTCTTATCTGTAGCTTTCTCTGTCTATATTTCTTTTGCTTCCCAATTATATTCAGTCACTTGTCCCTTTTATATAAAATGCTCATCTCGATGACACCCTTTCAGATATGCAAGTGAATCCTTTTCACAGCGGAGGAGGGCTAAGTGGATAGTAACTTGGCACATTTGGCCTTAATGTTCTGTATAATGTGTGGATTTGTTGTTAATTCATTTTAAATATGCCCAGAGATGTGGACACTTAGACACTTTGAAATAGGTCAAAATAAATATTAAAAGTGAATGAAAAGTCTGAATAGCAGAGTTAGTGTTAATTTAGAAAATATCTCAAACAGAAAGTGCAAAACTGTGGGGAAAGGACAGCGAAAGATCACAATCAAAGGACAGAAACTAGAACAACTAAAAAAAATAGAAAGAATTACAAGGAAAGACATTACTAAAACTGGCTGAAAAGGGTTCAGAGTAAAAGCAGTTAAATTATTTCAGAGTCTAAGTCACTTTTGAAAATGAGGCTTTGGTTTCTAAAGCATTTCTGAACACTTTACAGTTCTATACAGCCTCTCCGTGTATGTCTACACTACAGCACTAATTCAAACTCCTTAATTTGAACTAGGCGTTAGTCCTCATAGAATGAGGTTTACCTAGTTCGAATTAAGCGCTCCGCTAGTTCGAATTAAGTTTGAACTAGAGGTTTATGTATAGACGCTATGAAAGTTAATTCGAACTAATGGCTGTTAGTTCGAATTAACTTTGTAGTGTAGACATACCCTTCTTTATTTTTCTTGTCCAGTGCATTTTATAACATAATATAGACTGCCCCTTTCCCTCCTTCCACAAAACACACACAGTTATTCTCAGGTATATCCCAGCAGTTCTTGAGGCATCTTGAAGTTGAGGCTGTTTTTTATGAAGAAGGAACTATTATTGAAGTACAGAGGGATCCCCAGAAGAGTGCCTTTATAAAAGTTCTGGCACTAGTCAGAAAGTAGTGTTGACTACTTTCCCTCATTTTGACGGCATTTCTCTTCATCTCTGGGTACTGATAAATTATCCTTGGTTTACAGCATTGTGAGATGTGTTGTTTTTTTCAAAGATGTGTGTTTTATGTTATGAAACCACTATGCTCCTTGTCTTTTAAATCAAATTAAACTTGCAACATTATCTTTTCAAATAGCTTAGAGCTTAAAAATCACAATAATGTATGAAAAACTAGCATTTACTGTTGAAGAAAGTAAGGGTGTGATGCTGACTAGGTGATGCTTACTGGTAACTGGTTAACCAGCAGCCCCATGGGACTGGCGGCCGGGGGCTGGCAGCCAGGCCAAGCCAGCCAGGCCAAGCCCACTGCACCACAGGCAAGGGACTGCTCCAGCCCAGGTGGGCTAGAGTGACCTCCCACCTGTGGGATCCCACTTAATTGGTTAACCAGTTAAATGTAATATTTAACTGGTTAACTGATTAAATGTGATTTTACAATCCTAGTAACAAGTAACATTTACAATAACTTATTGAAAATGATTGCAGTAAAAAAATAGTATATTCTGTATTGTTTGCTTTTGTGTCTTTGCTGCACAGTCAGTTCACTGTTGCCCATATATACTTAATGAAAGCCAGTTTCCTACTGTTGTTTCTTTGAGTCTCTCACAACAGGAGAGAGAATTTTTCTCTATTGAAATGGGTAAATGTAATTACAAAATAATAAGAAATGGTAGGGCAACTCACAGGGGAGGTGTAGGCCATGAAACTAGTATTGTATTTTGTTTTACACATCTAGTTTTCAAATTGAAACTGTCCTCTTAATTTTCAAAACAAATGTCCTTCCAAT
Source organism: Pelodiscus sinensis (assembly GCF_049634645.1). Taxonomy (NCBI): domain Eukaryota; kingdom Metazoa; phylum Chordata; order Testudines; family Trionychidae; genus Pelodiscus; species Pelodiscus sinensis. The sequence continues at coordinate 80,661,842 of NC_134712.1, forward strand.
ATAAACAGCAGCTCCCAGTATTTTGTGCAGATGAGTCAGAATCAGTGGAATGGGGATGCATCTGTATTGCTTATGCTTCTACACTTGACACGCATGTGACTTCACATCCCAAATCGGGATTGAATACAGGCCCAGATTCTCTGCTGCACTACTGTTTGTTAGGCTCAGCAGAAAGGGTGAGCTGTCTGTTCAGTTCTAAATCACGTCAGGGCTGGCTCCGGGCTGCTTTAACAAACACTACACTCCTAAGTGAAGTAGCTGAGCAATCTGGGGTTCAGTTGGCTTAAGATCAATGGAAGAATTATTTTGTCAGCCTAGCTGCCACCTGTCAGGAAGGTGGATTTACCTACCCCAATAGGAGAACCCTCCTAGGCAGTGACTATGCTGAAGCACTACAGCAGTGCAACTGCAGTGTTACAGCTGTTCGGCTGTAGCATTTTAAGCACGGACAAGCCCTGTGTTGTGCTTTCTCTGTTTCCATCTCTTTGCTCCAGCCTTCTCTTCCTCACTCTCTTGGCATGACTGATGTATTTGCTGCATTCCACAGAGGACCTAGATTGTGCAGGAGTGGGCGGTGGGAATCAGCAATGTTAAATCAAAGCTCTCTGTTTAGATTTTGTCATAGAAAAAGGAAGCATCAAGAGGAGTGAGCTCCCCTGAGAACTGACCAAAGCAGAGGGGTAGTCAATTGCAATCAGCATTTCCCTTTGAAATGTTCATACCGAGGAACTATGTTCCAGCACAGTTTTAGCGATGGTGAGGCTCCTTACAGATTTCAGCTGGTTCGAAAGCTCCATCAAGATCAGTTTTGTTATTTTAATTGAAACCGAATACAGAAAGAAGCCCAGCTACTTTCCATTGAATATAGCAGCTGAAAGGATGAAAGAGTAAGGGAGCTGAGAAATAGCATTGCTGTTAAAAGGAAAAGTGCTTTAGGGATTTAGGCTTCACTTGTTGCTGCTGCTGCTAAGTATATCTTTTAAATGCTCTGTCAACATAGATGAAAAGAGCTATAAACTGGCTTTTCCCACTGTTTTTTCTCATCCTATTTATACAGCAGGTTTGTGGACTCTTATTATATAAATGAGATCTGGTAATAAGCTTGTCAATGTTACTGTTATTTATTATTAGATGTTCTCATGCTTTGTGACACATGAGTCAACCTAGTCTTTCCACCTCCGTATGTCTCATGCCATGTTTCTTGCTCTGTTAGATTCGGTTTCCATGACAGCAGCATCTTTCTCAATGGTTTTCTTAGATGTCATCTGTTGTCTGCCTCATTTCTGTCTTCCACCAGGTGGTATTCAATCAAGACCTTGTCCAGGAATAGTTTTGTAATACCCATACATGTTCAAACCCTTTCACCCTTCCATCTTGAATCATTGTCAGTGAATAGAGACATTGGCTATGGATGGGACCAAACATAAGCCAGAACGTGAAATGTGAAATACTAACCCCTTTGAACTTGGAAGTGATTTGGCACTGATGATCTGGAAGCAGCTTGTGAGGACATAAGTGAGTCCCTAAGACAGCCTTTTATCCTTTATAGGATACTCTGATCTTTCATTAAAGAGCCTTTTTCCTTGCAAAGATGGCCCTGATGTTACCTACTGTTACAATTAGTTTATAAAACAATCTGTGAGATTCCACTTCTGCAATAAGATGCTGGGAGCCATTAAGTGAATGCATTATATATCATAGAATAGAATCATAGAATACTAGGATTGGAAGGGACCTCGAGAGGTTATCGAGTCCAGTCCCCTGCCCTCATGGCAGGACTAAGTACTGACTAGACCATCCCTGATAGACATTTATCTAACCTACTCTTAAATATCTCCACAGATGGAGATTCCACAACCTCCCTGGGCAATTTATTCCAGTGTTTGACTACCCTGACAGTTAGGAACTTTTTCCTAATGTCCAACCTAAACCTCCCTTGCAGCAGTTTAAGCTCATTGCTTCTTGTTCTATCCTCAGAGACCAAGACGAACAAGTTTTCTCCCTCCTCCTCATGACACCGTTTTAGATACCTGAAAACTATCATGTCCCCCTTCAATCTTCTCTTTTCAAAATTAAACAAACCCAATTCTTTCAGCCTTCCTTCATAGGTCATGTTCGCTAGACCTTTAATCATACTTGTTGCTCTTCTCTGGACGTTCTCCAATTTCTCCACATCTTTCTTGAAATGCGATGCCCAAAACTGGACACAATACTCCAACTGAGGCCTAACTAGCTCAGAGTAGAACGGAAGAATGACTTCTCGTGTCTTGCTCACAACACACCTGTTAATGTATCCCAGAATCATGTTTGCTTTTTTTGCAACAGCATCACACTGCTGACTCATATTCAGCTTGTGGTCCACTATAACCCCTAGATCCCTTTCTGCTGTACTCCTTCCTAGATAGTCACTTCCTATTCTGTATGTGTGAAACTGATTGTTCCTTCCTAAGTGGAGCACTTTGCATTTGTCTTTATTAAACTTCATCCTGTTTACCTTAGACCATTTCTCCAATTTCTCCAGATCATTTTGAATTATGACCCTATCCTCCAGAGCAGTCGCAACCCCTCCCAGGTTGGTATCATCTGCAAACTTAATAAGCCTACTTTCTATGCGAATATCTAAATCGTTGATGAAGATATTGAACAGAGCCAGTCCCAAAACAGACCCCTGCGGAACCCCACTTGTTATACCTTTCCAGCAGGATTGGAAACCATTAATAACTACTCTCTGAGTATAGTTATCCAGCCAGTTATGCACCCACCTTATAGTAGCCCCATCTAAGTTGTATTTGCCTAGTTTATTGATAAGAATATCATGCGAGATCGTATCAAATGCCTTACTAAAGTCTAGGTATACCATATCCACCGCTTCTCCCTTATCCACAAGATTCATTATCCTATCAAAGAAAGCTATCAGATTGGTTTGACATGATTTGTTCTTTACAAATCCATGCTGGCTGTTCCCTATCACCTTACTACCTTCCAGGTGCTTACAGATGATTTCCTTAATTAGTTGCTCCATTATCTTCCCTGGCACAGACATTAAACTAACTGGTCTGTAGTTTCCTGGGTTGTTCTTATTTCCCTTGTTATAAATGGGCACTATATTTGCCCTTTTCCAGTCCTCTGGAATTTCTCCTGTCTCCCATGATTTTCCAAAGATGATAGCTAGAGGCTCAGATACCTCCTCTATCAACTCCTTGAGTATTCTAGGATGCGTTTCATCAGGCCTTGGTGACTTATAGACATCTAACTTTCCTAAGTGATTTTTAACTTGTTCTTTTTTTATTTTATCTTCTAAACCTACCCCCTTCCCACTAGCATTCACTATGTTAGGCATTGCTTCAGACTTCTCAGTGATGACCGAAACAAAGAAGTCATTAAGCATCTCTGCCATTTCCAAGTTTCCTGTTACTGTTTCACCCTCCTCACTGAGCAGTGGGCCTACCCTGTCCTTGGTCTTCCTCTTGCTTCTATAAAAAGTCTCCTTGTTTCTCTTTATTCTCATAGCTAGTTTGAGCTCATTTTGTGCCTTTGCCTTTCTAATCTTGCCCCTGCATTCCTATGTTGTTTGCCTATATTCATCCTTTGTAATTTTTCCTAGTTTCCATTTTTTTATATGACTCCTTTTTTATGTTTAGATCATGCAAGATCTCATGGTTAAGCCAAGGCGGTTTTTTGCCATATTTTCTATCTTTCCTACACAATGGAATAGCTTGCTTTTGTGCCCTTACTAATGTCCCTTTGAAAAACTACCAACTACATATATCCTAATTAATCCTTCCAAAAAATCTTTGGGTCCACACTATGATATGGCTATAAATACATAGTTAAGAATGGTAAAGACAGTGGAATAATATCCTCGGATTGTGTTATGATGTAAAAATTGAGAAATGAATATTGTGATTAAGATAATATTGAAATTAATAAAAACTATAGGCATGAATGTGTTACAATAACATAGTCATTACGTAAGATACAATGATATTAAAATAACTGCTGATTGATGACCTAAAATTTACACAGATTGGACCAATGTATTCAACTTTGTATGTATGTTGATTTACAGCAGTTGGCTCAAACGAAACAACTTAATTCAAGAGCAACATTGAGTCATCTGCATGCTTCACTCAGATGCCAGCAACAAATTATAATTTAATTGAATTTTTATAATGCTTTGTAACTGATATTTTTTGAAGATTTTCATGTCTCTGGTATGTGTCATGGCTTGTGCACAGCAAGATGTCAAACTTACATTGTCCTATGATCGTGAATCAAGGAGAACTGATGATGGAACTATTTGCATTTTCATCAACTTCATGGCATTCTAATGTAATTGAAAAAAAAGTCACCCTTTGGCGCATAAAAAGGTTGTGCAACTTTTCACTATAGAAAAAGTGATCTTCGGAAAGTTAGTAGTTGTCTTAATGAATCACAGGGAGATATATTGTACTATTTAATGGCTCTCATTGTTCTTTTAAAACAGACTTGTGTTGGGACGTGCATAGGTGTGGTGCTGTAGACCAGCAGTTGGGCTGTGAACCACTGGCTGCCTGGCTGTGGCAGCTCTAGTGGCAAGGGATGGGATATACTGCCCAGCACATCCCATCCCACCATAGCTATTGTGAGAGACATGTCCTGCCCCACCTATCAGCCAACACTGGGTGGGAGTGGGGTCCCCTCCTGGACATAGAAGAACAGCTCTCTGAGTGGCAGGAGGGCCACACAGAGCCTGGCATGGCAACCTTAGAGTAGCTGCAACATGGAGGAAGTTCAGGGCTAGGTTAGAGGAATGGGGCTGGTACTGGGGAGCTCTGGGGGCAAAGATAATACTGGGGAGACTGTAGGGGTGGGGCTAGTATGGTGGAGCTCTAAGAGATCGGGGGTTCTAAGAGGCAGGCGGCTGACACTGTAGGGCACACTGGGGGCAGGTCTAGTAGTTGGGAGGCTACAGGGGCAGGACTGGCACTGGGGGGGCTCTGGGGATGGGGCTTATATTGGGACTGGGGACTGGCACTGAGGGGAGGATTTGGGGTGTTGTGTGCAGTGGGGCTCTGGAGACAGGAGGCTGGCATTGGGGGGTCTGGTTTTGGGTGTTCTAAGGGGTGGGGGCTGGCACTGAGGTGTTTGGGGTGGGCAGCTGGCACTGGGGGGTTGGGTACAGGGTACTCTGGGGTCAGTGGCAGGTGCTGGAGGGTAGTGGAGGTATGGGAGGCTTTAGGGGTTAGGGCTGGCACTGGGGGGGGGTTCAGGGGGCATGGTGTACCCCAGGCCCAGAGCTATAGCTGCGAATAGCTGGCTTCAGCTGCAGCAGCCACACGTCATGTGGTGACTGACAGACCTGAAGCCAGCTGTTCACAGTGGCTCTGGGGGCTGGGGCTTTTGGCAGACCAGTAACATTTCATTTGCATATTTGTTTTTTGCATGATGAATATGCAAATGTGCAAATAAAAATGTTCCCGGCCTGACAAAAGTTTGTGAATGGGTTTGTCAAGCCACCATACAAAAAAGGTTGGGAACCACTACTGTAAATTGTGTAAGAGGGAGACAGAGCTTATAGATCGCTCTTGGTAAAGTTTCTAGATGGATCCACACTCCTCTATATATGGCTAATATTCAGCCAATAGATAACTCTAGATAAAATTAGGCAGAAAATTGACATCAAAGCCAACTTCAGTGAATGTAAGAGGAAAAAATCCTTTTGGCAAAAATTTGATTTTTTTTTCTTCATTCCAACTCTGTCCACTGATTTAAGAGTGGCTCTTGCCTCTGGAAAAACAACAAGCAGTCCTGTGGCACCTTACAGACTACTACATTTATTAGGTCATGAGCTGTTGTGGGTAAAACCCACTTCATTAGATGAGTTGGAGTGGAAATTACAGAGGTCAGGTATATAGAACAGCAAAGGAAATTACCTGTCAATTGTAGTACCAATGTTAATTAAGCTACTAAAGTTAGAGTGAATGTGTACCCTTCACAGCATTTGATGGGGGGTTGCAAATATCTAAGTGGGGGAAAATACCTTTGTAGTGCATTAACCAGTTACGATCTTTATTCAGTCCTAAATTGATAGTGTTGAACTTGTAAATGAACTCCAGTTCAGTTGTCTTGCCTCTGGGTTTGCATTTCTCTTAGCATAAACACATTACTCTTCATTTATCCACCTAGATATTTAGGGTATCATCCTAATTTGGACTAATATTTTCTTAATTATATTGATGCCTGTGGTAAAACACCAGTTTCAAAACATTTAACAGGAAAACTTGCCATGATGCATCTTTTCTGGAAATATTATGCATCAGTGATCACGCACAAGCTTGAGATTGTGTGTGCAATGTTTAGCCCTGCCATCAGGTGTCAGGGTATGTTTATTATCACCAAGGGCATGTCTAGACTGCATTGCTCTTTCAGGATACTGGAAGTATCCCAAAATAGCAACTCCATGTCTTTAAAAGTGCCTGTTATTTCCCGAAATAACAGGTGCACTATTCTGAAATCCCTGTAGCCTTCATTCCAGGAGGGTTAAGGGATTTGTTGAAATTGTGCCTTATTTTGAAATTTGGTGCTGTGCAGATAGCGCCAAATTTCAAAATAAGCTCTTTTGACTTAGACTCAGAATAAACTATGCAATTTGCATAGTGCAAATTGCGTAGCTCATTCCAACAGAACAGGGCTGTCTAGATGCACCCCAAGAGAATAAGTCACAAAATAAAACAGTTTGGGACTATGGAATTTGTTTGGCAAGTCGCATAAGTGCTTGTAAAGTGAGAATAATGTGTTCCTCTTTGCAGGTAACTGCAATATGAGTCAGGCTCTTTGATGCTCCATGTTACCTGCTGCACAGTGAAATTTTGTTTGTAATCCTCACAGTTCAGCTCTGTCCTATTCCTTTCTATTTGCTGATATATATGCTCCATTTATCAAAAGAGTGGCTGAAAACTGTCATGCTCTGTAATTTGGAATGCTGTTAGCTTCTCAGTGTCTCAGAGTTTTTTCATACTGAAAGTTTCTCGGTCTTGACTGATGATGTGAGGTGCCTGGATACAATTTCTTATCATTTCACATGAAACATGTTAAACAAAAACGATATCTTTCATAAACTGTCTACTCAGTTTTGCAATAATATAGAAAACGTACCCTTCCGAGAATGTCCATAGCCAGCTAGAAATAACATATTGTTACTGTTTGTTGTGTGACCTTTATATTAACAGATCTACTGAGTAGGTGGAGTTAGACATATGCCCATGCTAGCTAGAAGTTACAAACTGCTAATATTTCTTTTGTGACCTTTATCTTAACAGATCTACAGTATATGTAGAGTTAGACATATGTCCATCTATCAATACAGTATCATGTGGATGCTTGAGCTATTATTCCATTTTAAAAAATCTGTTCTAGCAGAGAGAGTTCCATTCAAACTAATATCCAGGCAGTGGGCCAAATTCTAGCATCAGCCTAATTTCTAGTAAGTAAGATGAGTTCCAGGCTGAGAGCTTGTACTGAGTATAATTATGTCAATTTGTTGTTTAGCTTCTTTCAGCAAATTGAAAGTGAGATTTCACTACTGATCAGTTAAGCTTTCTGAAGCAACTGCTGCTTCCTTTTTCCTCCAAAGAAAATCTCAGATTGTCTGGATATTCGTACAAAATTTCTAAATTTAATCTAATTTTCTGTATTTATACTCTTGTGTGTTACTCTAAGTTTATACAAATGCACACTTTTGTCTTCTCTTAGCCAAGATAGGGTTAGCTTTTTTCCATCTTTCTTCATAAATAATTGTAGCATGTTAGATACACTACATACAGTCCATTGTTCAAAATTGCATATTGGTCTTGATTCAAAGATAGTGGTAGTCTTTCCAGTGAGTTCAGCATGCTTTAAATCATGCCATAGTTGCAAAATAGCAGGCTTTTAAAAGTATTTTACTTTACATTTCTATTTTACTAAGTTTATATATAATTGTTGTATTAAAATTGTTCATGCTGTTTTAGGCCCCGATTCAATAAAACATCTCTAAGCAAGAAAGCATGTAAGTATGAGTTTTAATGTAAGTATGGGTTTAAGAAATTTCCTGAAGTGGGGATATAGTTTGTGGGGTTTAAAATTGTGAAGCAATCAAACATTTTTTCACATTTTCCTATATCTATTAAGGTGTCCATTTTCCTGTAACTATCACTTTGAATATAATGGAAGCAATGGCATTCTTGCTGCATCTTGTCCAGGCACTTCCCAATGAAATTACTTTGGCTGGAAAAAAGTATTCTACTTTAGATACCCTTATTAGTTGAAACAGGATTATCATTCCAGAAGTTTAGCAAGTTAAATAATAAATAATGTTTCCTGTGCCCAGTTTATTCATTAATTAAAAGTGCATTATATATTAATGGAAATATTTAAAATGATATTTTAATGATATTTTTAATAATTTTATATAGTGTATTTTTAAATTTGATAAAAAATACATCACCATTTATACAGAGTAAAAAGTTCAGAGGTTTGAGACTTTATAATGATTCTGACCTTACTAATACCAGTTTTATACCCATGTAACTATTTATTTCATTATAGTTACTCATGGTTTTACACTTATGTCAAGAGAAAACCAACTCAGGTACATAGAATTCTAAGAAAGAAAGAAAGAAAGAAAGAGAAACAGAGGACATAGAGAAAAGAGAAAAAAAATATTTTGCCCAGTTTAACAGGGTAGACTACAAGGATGAATTGTATGTGCTTTCTTCTATTACTGACAGTTCTCCAGTGAAGAGCTGATCATGTATTTGAAATATTTTGGCCAATTTAGTCTGTGGATAGCTCATATTGTAGTGTCCTTCGTGTTTTAAGAAAAAATCATACTAGAGCACAGAGAAGACCTTAGGCTAATGGGGAACTTTCACTCAAGAGAGGAACTTAACTCACAGAATGAAACTATAGGAGGGAATACTGCCAATGATTACTGAAGGAAAGACTTGATATAATCCAGAAGGGGAGAGCACTACATGACTTGGCCAGAGGTCTGAGTTATAAAGACTCTGTGAATCATGGTACCAGAGAGGAACTACAGACTCAAGAGAGATGATGTGACAGGATGCAACCAAGGCAAGGTGTAGAGATTTTGAGAGTTAATCTCCAGAGAAGGAGGCTCAAGATAAGAAGGATTGGTTCCTCCTGTGATAATCCCACTTTATTAAGCCTTAGTTTACAGATCAATCACTTAGGCTCCCTCAAAAGCTACTGATACAAATGATGTGCATAAAAGAATTTCCTGAGTTACACCCCTGCTGGTACATATCCATATGGGAATGTCTACACTACAGCTCTAGTTCGAACTAACTTAGTTCCAATTAGTTAATTCGAACTAAGCTAATTCGAATCAACGCGTCTAGAACTAAAACCTAGTTCGAATTAGCGTTTTGCTAATTCGAACTAGCAAGTCCACATTGAGTGGACTCTGAACAGGGCTTAAGGATGGCCGGAAGCAGTGCTGGCAGGGCATCAGAGGAGGACTTAGAGCGTGGAGATGCTGTCTTAGGCTAGCCAAGGGCTGCGCTTAAAGGGTCCCGACCCCCACCCCAGACAGACAGTTCTAAGGGGTGCCCCGCTTGAAAACCAGTCCTGGCTTGGATTGCCCGGAGTAACCACACTGGACACATCACACCACTCGGCCATCAGCCCGGCTGCACTTGCCGCAGGCTGCCATCTGGGGAGAAGGGGCAATTGGGGGGCTGCAGGAGAGCTTCCACCCCCGGAAGCCCGCAGAGGCAGCCCAGTCCTCCCCATCGGGGGCTCGTACCCCATTCCTCCCTCACCTCCTTCCACTTACCCCTCCCTAGCCCCCCTTCTTATTGATGTACTAAATAAAGATAACGCTTCTTCCAACATTGACTCTGTCGTTATTGAACAACTGGGGGAGACTGGGAAAAGGAGGTGGGAGAGGGGAAGAGAAAGGCTGGGAGAGGGGAGGGCAACTAACATGATCAGGGGTTGGGAACAGGTCCCAGATGAAGAGAAGCTACAGAGACTGGGACAGTTTAGCTTAGAAAAGAGGAGACGGAGGGGGAACAGGATAGAGGTCTCTAAAAGCAGGGGTTGGGTGGAGAGGGTGCACACAGAAAAGTTCTTCATGAGTTCCCATAAAGAAGGACTAGAGGACACCAAAGGAAAGGAATGGGTAGCAGGCTTGAAACTAGTAAGAGAAAGTTGTTCTTCCCAAAGCAAATAGTTAACCTGTGGAACTCCTTGCTGCAGGAGGCTGTGAAGGCTACAACTAGAACAGAGTTTAAAGGGAAGTGAGATCAAGTCATGGAGGTTGGGTCCATGGAGTAGTCTTAGCCAGAGGGTAGGAGTGGTGTCCCTGCCCAAAGTTTGTGGAAGGCTGGAGAGGGATGGCATGAGACAAATGGCTTGGTCACTGTCTTCGGTCCATCCCCTCCAGGGTCCCTAGGGTTGGCCGCTGTCGGCAGACAGGCTACTGGGCTAGATGGACCTTTGGTCTGACCCAGGACGGCCATTGTAAGCTCAGGGCTCAGGGTCGGGGGTCTCAGTGGACCCCCTTCATTTTCATGCACACCTGCTCCTGGGTGGCCAGGTTGGCAGCTCTCCTGCCCTAGACAGCCACTTTCCTGTGCCTAGTGCGGAGATCGTGGACGAGGGCCACGATGTCCGCACTAGCCCAGGAAGGTGCCCGCCTCTTGCGGTCCAGGGCAAGCTCCCGGGAGCCGCCAGCCTGGTCCCGGGAAGAGGGGGTGGGCTGGGGGACATCGGGTGGGTGGCTCTGTGCCGTGCCAGGTGCAGGGTCTGCTGGCTGGGTGCTGGCAGGCTTGCACCTGGCACGGGCACCGTAGCCAGCCCGTGCCCCTTTAAGGGGTCTGGGGCCGGGAGGGGGGCATAGAGTTTCCCTGGTGTTGGCCATAGTGGCCACCAGGGAAACCTGGGGAGGGCTAGCCTCCCACTAGTTCGAATTAAGGGGCTACACACCCCTTAATTCGAACTAGTAAGTTCGAACTAGGCTTAAGCCTCGTAAAATGAGGTTTTCCTAGTTCGAACTAAGCGCTCCGCTAGTTCGATTGAAATTCGAACTAGCGGAGCGCTAGTGTAGCGGCTATGAATGTTAGTTCGAACTAACGTCCGTTAGTTCGAACTAACTTTGTAGTGTACACGGCTACATCTCTATCTACCAAAGGTCCATCTAGCCCAGTAGCCTGTCTGCCGACAGTGGCCAACCCTAGGGACCCTGGAGGGGATGGACTGGAGACAGTGACCAAGCCATTTGTCTCGTGCCATCCCTCTCCAGCCTTCCACAAACCTTGGGCAGGGACACCACTCCTACCCCCTGGCTAATACCACTCCATTGACCAAACCTCCATGACTTGATCTCACTTCCCTTTAAACTCTGTTCCAGTTCTAGCCTTCACAGCCTCCTGCAGCAAGGAGTTCCACAGGTTGACTCTTTGCTTTGTGAAGAACAACTTTCTCTTACTAGTTTGAAGCCTGGTACCCATTCCTTTCCTTTGGTGTCCTCTAGTCCTTCTTTATGGGAACTAATGAAGAACTTTTCTGTATGCACCGTCTCCACTCAACTCCTGCTTTTAGAGACCTCTATCCTGTCCCCCCTCCATCTCCTCTTTTCTAAGCTGAAAAATCCCAGTCTCTTTAGCCTCTCTTCATCTGGGACCTGTTCCCAACCCCTGATCATGTTAGTTGCCCTCCCCTCTCCCAGCTTCTCTCTTCCCCTCTCCCACCTCCTTTTCCCAGTCTCCCCCAGTTTTGTTCAATAAAGACAGATTCCATTTTGGAAGACACTTTATCTTTATTTTGTACATCAGGAAGGGGGATAGGAAAGGGTAAGTGGAAGGAGGTGAGGGAGGAATGGGGCACGAGCCCCTGATGGGGAGGACTGGGCTGCCTCTGCGGGCTTCTGGGGGTAGAAGCTCTCCTGCAGCCCCCCAATTGCCCCCTCTCCCCAGATGGCAGCCTGTGGCAAGTGCAGCCGGGCTTATGGCCGAGTGCTGTGATGTGCCCAGTGTGGGTACTCCGGGCACTTCAAGACAGGACTGCTTTGCAAGCGGGGCACCCCTGAGAACTGTCTGTCTGGGGTGGGGGTCGGGACCCTTTAAGCGCAGCCCTCGGCTAGCCTGAGACAGCATCTCCACGCTCTAAGTCCTCCTCTGATGCCCTGCCGGCACTGCTTCCGGCCATCCTTAACCCCGCTTCAGAGTCCACTTAATGTGGACGCGCTAGTTCGAATTAGCAAAACGCTAATTTGAACTAGTTTTTAGTTCTAGATGTGTTAGTTCGAATTAGCTTAGTTCGAATTAACTAATTCGAACTAAGTTAGTTCAAATTAGCGCTGTAGTGTAGACATACCCTCAGAGCCTAGCAAATTGAACCTCACTGATGGGATTTGGGTACTGGTGCCTCGGAAGCTGAGACACCCTCCCACTTCGTCCACAGCCTACCCGGGGTTCCAAGCTTGCAGGAAGGGATGTAAGATATGCCACTACTTTGTTATATTGTTCTTCCATTTATGGGGCACAGCTATTAGTTGTCAGGAAATAAACTACTTGTCTGTGTCTACATTGGCATCCCTTTCCGGAAAAGGACACATTGCAATTGCAAATCCGCGGGGGATTTAAATATTCCTTGAAAGTAGGAATAAGAAATCCTCCGGAAAAGGGCTTATTTTCTGGAGAATCACGTTTAGACTGGCGCTTTTCTCCGGCTTATCCCCAAGCCGGAAAAAAGCGGCAGCCATGTAAATGCAAATGCCGCAGGGGATATTTAAATCCCCCGCGGATTTGCAATTGCGATGTGTCTCATTAGCATCCCTTTTCCAGAAAGGGACGCCAATGTAGACACAGCCTTGTGTTTGACAGATACCTGTGTGGTGTATTTTGTCCTTTGAGAATCCAGTGTCGGACCTTAGACTTACTCGGGCCCGCTACAGAGACTTTTCTGCAAGTTCCACTTTGCTTTCTCTTCTACAATAAATATGCTTGAAGTTCATTCCCACGGGGGCAGGGCAGAGGAGGCGGCGGGTACTAAGAGGAACCGCTCACCCTGCCTTCCCCATCGCTCATGCCGTCCAGGGGGAGGAGGAGGTCAGAGCTGCATGGCTGCTGGCCACTTTGGGAGCTGCCCCCTCACGGGTCCTTCTGAGAGAGCCCCGGGGGAACGGGAGCTCGTATGGTTTTGCCTTTGCTGAGGCGTTTCTCGGCTCTGGGGCCTGGGAGCCGGGCGGCACCTCCGTCAACGCACCCTTGTGCTGCGTGAAAAGGGGCCCGTTCTAGCACCGGGCCTGCGCTCACCAGCTGGGCCGCTGTTTCATTTCAGAGGCCTCGTTCCCCAGGGAGTCGCCTCGTTGCTGCAGGAAGTGGCAGGCTGCCCTAGTGGAAGAAGCCTGGAGCCTCAGCACAGAGCACACGCTTCTGCGCGACTCAAAGGAGTCCATCCTTCAGCGGGCAGCAGCACAAGGCTCTGTCCGGCCACCAGGCGGATCCACAGCGTCAGCCACGCCACCACATCAGCGGGGTATTTATCCGTGGCCAGCCACGACCGATTTACTGTGCCGACACAACACTCTCGCTCCGGGGGAAGGCACAGGGCGCCAGTGCTGAATGTCAGGCTGAGGATGCTGATGCAAGTCCAGGAAAGAAATTCAGCTTGTAAACGACAGGTGCAAAAATCTCCAGTTGCTGGTACGGAGACACCAACACCGAGAGCGGAGCACCCACCGGGACACCACTAGACAAAGAAGCCTGTTAGATGGGTGGGGCCATGTTTATCCCTGGTGTGCCATTCTGCCAGGGCGGCTTGGCCCCAGAAAAGCACTGGTGAGCCCTTTGATGGGGTTTTTCTGGGCTCCAGGCACGCTGGCCCCAATAACCCAGCTTGGGTGAATACGGAAATTTGTGTGCCACTTGCCCAGCCCCCCACACTCCCCTTGCCCCTTTCCCCCACACTCATACAATTAATTTTGCTCGGAAAACCAGGTACCCGCAACCTAGCCGAGAAGAGTTTAACTTTTTCTGCAGCAAATGTGTCCAGCAAACAACCACTCCCGTGACACTATTTGAAGAAGAGATGCAACATGACAACAAGGCCTCAGTTGGAGTATTGTGTCCAGTTCTGGGCACCGCATTTTAAGAAAGATGAGGAGAAATTGGAGAGGGTCCAGAGAAGAGTAACAAGAATGATTAAAGGTCTAGAGAACATGACCTATGAAGGAAGGCTGAAAGAATTGGGTTTGTTTAGTTTAGAAAAGAGAAGACTGAGGGGGGACATAATAGCTGTTTTCAGGTCTCTAAAAGGGTTTCAGAAGGAGGAGGGAGAAAACTTGTTCATCTTGGCCTCTGAGGATAGAACAAGAAGCAATGGGGTTACACTGCAGCAAGGGAGGTTTAGGTTGGACATTAGGAAAAAGTTCCTAACTGTCTGGGTGGTCAAACACTGGAATAAATTGCCCAGGGAGGTTGTGGAATCTCCATCTCTGGCGATATTTAAGAGTAGGTTAGATAAATGTCTATCAGGGATGGTCTAGACAGTATTTGGTCCTGCCGTGAGGGCGGGGGACTGGACTCAATGACCTCTCGAGGTCCCTTCCAGTCCTAGTATTCTATGATTCTATATTATTTATGTTGATATTAGCAGAGGCAGTGATTTTTTGAGTTTCATGGACAATAATGACATTGACAATGATTGGTTGTCTTATTACCAGAAAATGAATATGATGGAACTACCAGGGAATGTAGCAGGGAGGATGACTACAGCATCCTTTACCACTGATAAATGAGCTTTGTTGAATCCCTCCTCTTTGAACAAGTAACTCACAATCTCCTTCTCTTCTGCAAACTCTGTTCCCCTTTCTTAGTAGCAGTGTACATACTGTTCACCTTGTGCATTAAAAAACAACCAGCAAAATGGAAAGAGGAGAAATTTTAGTTTGCATTGCCTGGAAACTCAGTTTGTCTAAATCTATCAGAAAAAACGGGGCCTGATACTAACCACATTGACTCCTGTAAGAGTCTTTCCAGGGAGTTTAGTGGACTGTGGACAAAGCCCACAGACTGCAACCTTCATTAAACATTTATCCATATATCTTAATCCATCTTAATGTAAAATAAATTCAACCAATTTTATTATTTGTTGCAACATTGTAGTTTTATATATAGTAATGTTTGTTGATTTCAAGCCAATAAAAAGAAATTAACTAATTCTAGGCCTGTTCTCATAAAAAAAAATCTTAAACTGCACTAGATTATGGGAATAAACAGGTTATTTATGTAGTTCACCTTACCAAAGTATATTTATGCACATATCATAAATATATACACATCCTCTTCTGTTTCTATTCCATATTTTTTATGTTTTACATATTATATAGCTTAATGAATGAGATACCATAATGCTGCATTTCTCATAGAGCATGTCTACACTGCAGCACTAATTCGAACTAACTTAATTTGAATTAGTTAATTCAAACTAAGCTAATTCGAATTAGTGCATCTAGACCTAAAAACCAATTCGAATTAGTATTTTGCTAATTCGAACTAGCATGTCCACCTTGAGTGGACCCTGAACCGAAGTTAAGGCTGGCCAGAACCAGTGCTGGTAGGGCATCAGATTAGGACTTAGAGTGTGGAGCTGCTGCCTCAGGCTAGCCGAGGGCTGTGCTTAAAGGGACCCGACCCTCACCCCGGACAGACAGCTCTCATGGTTCCCCGCTTGCTTGTCTAACTCAATGAGGGACAGCAAAGCAGTCCTGTCTTGGAGTGCCCTGAGTGCCCACACTCGGCACATCACAGCACTTGGCCATCAGCCTGGCTGCACTTGTCGCAGGCTGCCATCCGGGGGGGTTAATCAGGGGGCTGTCAGGATCCAGGAGACCCTGCAGGAGAGCTTCCACCCCGAGGAGCCTGCAGAGCCATCTCAGTCCTCCCCATCGGGGGCTCGTTCCCCATTTCTCCCTCACCTCCTTCCACTTACTCCTCCCTAGCCCCCCTTCCTGGTGTAAAAAATAAAGGATACGTGTGTTCAAAAATAGAAACTCTCTTTCTTTAACAAAACTGGGGGGGGGGGGGGAATTAACCTCTGGGGAGACTGGGAAAAGGAGGTGGGAGAGGGGAAGAGAGAGGGTGGGAAAGGGGAGGTGGAATCCTGGGAGGAGGGAGCTGGAAGGGGGAAGCCAGGGGAAGAAAGAGGAGGGGAAGTATAAAGCTATGGTACGCCATATCTTCAGTACTGTGTACAGATGTGGTCTCCTCACCTCAAAAAGATATTTTGGCCTTGGAAAGGGTTCGGAAAAGGGCAACTACAATGATCAGGGGTTTGGAACAGGTCCCATTTGAAGAGAGGATAAGGAGACTGGGACTTTTCAGCTTAGAAAAGAGGAGACTGAGGGAGGATATAATAGAGGTCTATAAAATCATGAGTGGTACGGAGAGGGTGATTAAAGAAAAGTTCTTCATTAGTTCCCATAATAGAAGGACTAGAGGACACCAAAGGAAATGAATGGGCAGCAGGCTTAAAACTAATAACCGAAAGTTCTTCTTCACACAGCACATAGTCAACCTGTGGAACTCCTTGCCACAGGAGGCTGTGAAGGCTAGAACTATAACAGAGTTTAAAGAGAAATTAGATAAATTCATGGAGGTTGGGTCCATGGAGTGCTATTAGCCAGGGGGAAGGAACAGTGTCCCTGGCCTCTGTTTGTGGAAGGCTGGAGATGGATGGCATGAGACAAATCGCTTGGTCATTGTCTTCAGCCCATCCCCTCCGGGGTACCTAGTGCTGTCCGCTGTCCGAAGACAGGCTACTGGGCTAGATGGACCTTTGGTCTGACCCAGTACGGCCATTCTTATGGTCTTATGTCCTAAGCACAGGGTCGGGGGTCTTACTAGACCAACTTGATTTTCATGCAAACCTGCTCCTGAGTTCGCATGTGGCCTTTGGTGACCAGGCTGGCAGCTATCCTGCCCTAGACTTTCGCATTTCTGTGCCGAGTGCGGAGGTCGTGGACATTGGAGGCCTCCCCCCAAACCTTGATGAGGTCCACGATCTCCGCACTAGATCAGGCGGGCGCACGCCTCTTGCGGCCCCGGACAGGCTCCTGGGAGCCGCCAGCCTGGTCCTGGGAAGAGGCGGAGGGTTGGATGGCAGCGGGTGGCTGCCTCATCCTGTGCCAGGTGCAGGGTCTTCTGGCTGGGTGCTGGCAGGCTTGCAACTAGCAGAAGCACTGTAGCCAGACCGTGCCCCTTTAAGGGCTCCGGGGCCGGGAGGGGGGCAGAAAAGTTTCCCTGGTTTGGCCCAGAGTGGCCACTAGGGCAAGCTGGGAAGGGCTAGTCTCCGACTAGTTCGAAATAAGTGGCTACACAGCCCTTAATTCGAACTACTTAATTCGAACTAGGTGTTACTCCTCGTAGAATGAGGTTTACCTAGTTCGAATTAAGCGCTCCATTAGTTCGATTTAAATTCTAACTAGCTGTTTGTATGTATAGCCACTATTAAAGTTAATTCGAACTAATGGCTGTTAGTTCAAATTAACTTGTAGTATAGACATACCCAAACTGTGGGTCCCGACCCCCTGGGGGGTCATGAGCAACTTAGAGGTGGGTCATGGTATCACAAAGTTTGAGAACCCCTGCCATAATGTGTTTTAACAATTTTGTCCTATGTATTTAAGTTATCTTAATGCTGTGCAATGCAATTTATAAAGAACCTTTGATATTAGGCATTCCTAAAAACAATGGAAAGCAGGAAGGGATCTAATAAAGTCAAATGTATACATTATATAGCATGTATACTTTCTCTCTCTCACACACACACACACACACACTGGCTACGTCTACACTGGCCCCTTTTCCGGAAGGGGCATGTAAATTTCACCAGTCGTCGTAGGGAAATCCGCGGGGGATTTAAATATCCCCCGCGGCATTTAAATAAAAATGTCCGCCGCTTTTTTCCGGCTTTTAAAAAAGCCGGAAAAGAGCGTCTAGACTGGCCCCGATCCTCCGGAAAAAGTGCCCTTTTCCGGAGGGTCTTACTTATTCTTTGAAGTAGGAATAAGACCCTCCGGAAAAGGGCACTTTTTCCGGAGGATCGGGGCCAGTCTAGACGCTCTTTTCCGGCTTTTTTAAAAGCCGGAAAAAAGCGGCGGACATTTTTATTTAAATGCCGCGGGGGATATTTAAATCCCCCGCGGATTTCCCTACGACGACTGGTGAAATTTACATGCCCCTTCCGGAAAAGGGGCCAGTGTAGACGTAGCCCCACACACACACACACACACACACACACACACACACACACACACACCCCTAACATAGGAAAAAGAAGAGAGGACACATTTGAAAATATAATTAGATAACAGTGGTCCATTTCCAGGAGCCACCATGATGAAATTAAAAGGTGATGTTATTTAGAATAGAACTATTCATGGACACTACTTCAGTGGGATACATTTTCAATGTATTATGCTGAATCTTCAGAATTCTAATAATCATCAAAGGAGTGACTAAGACAAAACTCTCAATTATTGTTTGCAAGTTTAGGAGATATGCTAGCATCTCTACATTATTTCTCTTTGACACATGCTTATGTAAAGCACAATTATAAGAAGCAAAGTCAACATTTTAATATAGTATGAAGACTGTAAAGGAATAGGTGTATAAGTGTTGCAATATTTGCTATATGAAATTAGAAGAGGAATTCAACTTATCAGTTTAATTTGGGAAGGCATTACATAGACTCAAATGTTATCCATTCTTTTCCTCTTCTTTTTTTATTCCATAAGTAGCTATGTAATCTGTATTTCTCATCTATCTGTCTAATGTATCACCCATCACTCTTTATTATTCGCTCATCCCAAATAAACATTATATTGTTTTGTGTTTATGAATCTGTTGATGATGTGAAATGGCAATACAATAAGTTGCTTTTCCTGATACAGGAAATTAAAACAAAAAAGAAAAATAATTTTCCAAGATGAAAACATGCTTAAGCAATAACTTCTGATGCTGTTCTAATAAATAATATACAAGTTGGGCTTTATTCTGCCTTACACCAGTTTAAATCTGGAGTAACTCCACTGCCATCAATCAGTATGAATAAGAGGAGACTCAGGGCCCTCGTGTGCATTTGAGATATTTATTACCTGTAAGCACATTTGTAATGTTTTGCGCCCTCCTCACTGCTGAGTTCCAGCATGGACACGAAATGAATACCAATGAAAAATTACAAAACTGACTTCATTCTTTGGATAGAGATCAGAATTTTTCAGAGCCAGTGTAAACCAAACCTGAACTCTAAGGGTATGTCTACATTTGCTCCCTAGTTTGGACTAGGGATGCAAATGCAGACGAGCAAAGTAGCTAATGATGCCGGAATTTAAATATCCCGTGCTCCATTAGCATGATCTTGCCGGCGCACTAGTTCGAATCACAGCTGATTCAAACCCCATTTTTTGAGGAGTAACATTAGTTTGAACCAATGGCTTTGGTTCGAACTAACGCGTCCTGGCGTGCACTTCCTGGTTCGAATCAGCTGTGATTCGAACTAGCGCACCGGCGAGATCATGCTAATGGAGCGCCGGATATTTAAATCCCGGCTTCATTAGCTACTTTGCTCGTCTGCATTTGCATCCCTAGTCCGAACTAGGGAGCAAATGTAGACATACCCTAAGGAGGCCTGATCATCAGCTCATATAAATTAATATTGAAATCAGTGGAAGAAGTCCCCAGCTAACCCCGGGCTCCACGACATTTTGGCATTTTAAAGGGGCAGTGCTGCACAGCTGAGCCACGGATCAGCTGTGTGGTGGCTGCCCCCTTTGAAACACCACCTTGGGGGCTCAGCTGTGTGGCGCTGCCGCTTTGAAGTACCCCTCCAGCCCTTGCTGCCTCTATCTTATAGAGGCAGCAAGGGGGGGATTGACTAGTCGACAGACTATTCAATAAGCAGACTATCCAATAAGCAAATAAAAAGCTATTCCAAAATGTCCCTTACTCCTCATAGAATGAGGTTTACAGGAACATTGGAATTAAGGGTGTTGAGGACTAGTTGACAAGTCGACTAGTCCTTAACATCCTTAATTCCAATGTCCCTGTAAACCTCATTCTATGAGGCGTAAGGGACGTTTTGGAATAGCTCTTTATTTCAAAATTTGACACTGTGTAGATAGCACCAAGTGACGAAATAAGCTATTTCGAAATAGCATCGAAATAAGATACGCAACTTGAGCTACGCAAATTGCGTATCTTATTTCGAGTTACAGTGCAATCTAAATGCAACAAAAGTGAGAACCCCTGCCGGAAGCTGCAGGGTGCTCTCGTTGTGGGGCAAGGAGCTGTAGAGAGATCACTGCTGGGAACTCCCTTGGAGGGCCGTGGGCCATGATGAGCTTCCTGCGCCACCCAGCTTGCAGGTCCAAGGCCTCAGAGTGAGTTACCCATGAATCCCTTAAATTAAAGCAAGGGAGATTTAAGTTAGACATTAGGAATATCTTCCTAACTGTCAGGGTAGTTAAGCACTGGAACAAATTATTCAGGGAGATTATGGAATTTCCATCATTGGAAGTTTTCAAGAACAAGTTAGACAAACATGTATCAGGGATGATCTAATAGTACTTAGTCCTGTCTCACTTTAGGAGATTGGGACTAGATTATCTATCAAGGTCCTTCCAATCGTATATTTCTTTAACTCTATAACAACAAAACCCAATCCAGAACGTGAATGACTTATGGTTCTTCTACGTCTTTCAGTAGATACAGTGGCAGGCTAAGAAAGTGCAGCCTATGGCAGCATTTTCCACTCTTGTACTTTTAGCCTGGGTAGCACAATATGTAGTGATTTTCTTATAAACCCCAGCACTTGGAGTGAGGAGATTACATGAAAAGCTCATCTGTGTTTATTTAAAAAAAACAGAAGGGGAAAAAAGATATTTATTTCACAAAAAGGTAATTGTTTTGTTTTGTTTTGTTTTGTTTTGCTTTGTTTTGCTGTGATTTGATTTGTTCTGTTAGCTGTATGTTGACAGAATTGAAGAATGTCTTTAAGGACACTTCTCCCGAGAGTTAATTTAATAACCCGACCAATCCGCAAGGGATGGTATTTAAGGTAGTGACCCTCTCGCCATATCTGCTCACCGGATAGTGCGAGATATTAGATTAAGGTGGCGCATTAAATAAAAACTTAAGACTTGCTTTAAACTGAAAACCACCAGACTATATTGTTACAAAAATAAATTTAACAAAACAATACCTCAAAATAACTCAAGGGGGCAGTCCCCTCTTACACTAAATGAACCAGGAGGGGAAGTCCCTCAAGGTCCCTATACCTACAACAGAGTCTATGGCGAAGACGATTGATGGATGCTGGCGACCTACTACCCTAGGGCTAATTGGAAGCCTTTGGGGAGGACCTGCCAGGTGTCCCTCGTCGGCTGATCTGGTGCTTGGCGACCTACGATCCTTTGGCTATTTGCTAGCCTCAGGAGAGGAACAGCCAAGGTGATCCCTTGAAGCAGGAGCTGAGATCGAAGACGGTCGATTCGCCTTCCGCAGAATTTCTGGTCCTCGACGCCTCTTCTCGCGCTTCGGTGCAACTGGATCAGGCGATGGACGACTCTGGATCCTATCTATCCTAAACCTAACCTAAAAATAAAACCTTAAACTAAATCCCGATGCGCCCGACGTACAGACATGACGACGGCCGACATGCGTGGACCGATGCAGCCTGACGTACAGACTCGATGACGAGAACTAATCTAATTAAAATACTAAGCTAACTAACCTAATTACCTAACCTAAGTGAGTAGATCTGACCTTCCATCAGATCTAACCCTAGAAATAGCTAAATTAACATTTAAAAGAGTGAAGCATGGCCTTGCGCCAGCTTCCCTTAAAAGAATCTCTTTACAAGACCTCTCTCATTCTATCAGACCTAGGACAAGACTTGAAGGAGCTCTCCCTCTCTCTCTCTAGAACCTAACCTATCCCTAAGCCCGACGCCCAGACGCAACCTGATAACTGCTGCGTGGCAGAAGCTTTTATAGTTTTGGTTCATACATATTCATGAACCCTAAGGTTTAAAATGATTGGACACTAAAGGATGCCCTTATGGCGTGTTTTAAACTGATTGGTAGAACAGGATGCTTGTGAATATTCATAGATTATGTAAATTCCAACAGGTAGGTGAGTTGCTATTTTCAAACTCTAACAGCTACCTGTGAACGTGATAGAATGCATAACTCAAATGGATGCTACCAGAAAGAGTTCTAAATTCAAAATGGAGTTTCAGACTCCATTTTGAGACATTGCCAAACTTCGCATATTGTTAAGTTTACAAACATTTCAATAATCGAATTGACATTGACATATGTATACAAGGATAACCTCCATCCTTTAGCACTTATACAGATGTTTACAGGGCGAATCTACATCAAGATCTTACATTTGAATTTATAATTTTACACTTTACATTTAAATATCCATTTCTGCCTTACAGTTCGGAGGACCAGGTGTTGATGCTACGCAGCCTGCTAGGTAAGGCTGAGAGCTTCTTAATGAGGCTTTGATAGCTAATCCCTTTAAAACCCATAAAGCCTTAATGAGGGGGCAAGTCTACTCAAGAAGGCCAGGGCTTCAAAAAGCTCACTGTGTGTGTGTGTTTGTGTTTCAGAAAACCTGGCATTGGCCACTGTCAGAAGACGAGTTACTCGCTAGCTGGACCTTTGGTCTGACCCAGTATGGCCAGTGTTATGTTCTTGAGAACATTTTAAAAAACTGATTTAGGGGACCTGACTCAAGACTTCTGAACACTTCAGATTGGCAGTTTTGGAGATCTAATTTTGATTCCTAAGTTTGTTCCAGACCTTGCTGGATCATCAGGGGCTGAAAGCAATGTGGAGGAAACATTTCCAGTCACACAGCAGCCGAGAAAGACATTCTTAGCTTTGTCCACTGTTGCTGCCATAATGACATGAATTAATGAGATTCTGGAAGGAGAAACACGTAGGTTGTCTCACAGAGGGGTCCGGTCAGCACAATCAAGCTTTTAAAGGGTCAGGGGAAGTAAAAATGGGAAAACAGAGGTGTCTTGTCAGAATTCCTTCCCCTTTTCCTAACTTTGTCCCTAACCTCTATGCCATTCTCTATTTTAAACAAAAAATAATGAAATGTTCTTTGTATTTCATATCTCCGGGGAAGAGGTGGATTACCATTTTATGGGGCCTTGAGCCAGAGTAAGTAGGGGCCCCTCCTCACCTCTTCCCCCTTGCAATTCCCCTATCCACCCACTCCCAGTGCTTCTGCCAGGGAAATGGTGTCAGGGTGCAAGGGTTTGCCCTGCCCAGTGTTCCTGCTGGGGATCAGGTCAGGGTGCAGAGGTGCTCAGCTATCCTGGGTCCCTGGGCAGGAACCTCATTGAACCAGGAGCTAATCCGCCACAGTTCAGGGTATGTCTGCACAGCATTTCTAAGCAATGGGAGAGACTCCAATCCAAGGTCAACACACTTAGGCTTACACAGCTCTCTAGAAATAGCAGCAGAGATACGTTTTGAAGTTATGGCTCATATTAGAGCTAAGGGCTCTGAAACCCTTTGTAGGGTGCAGAGCCATACTTTCAAAGTGCTGTCTATGGAGCTATTTTGAGAGCACTGTGCTATCCCAATTAGCCCGAGTCTGTCAACCCAGACTGGGAGGCTACAAGCTCCAAAATGTTGTGTTGACATACCTTCAAATCTGAGAGAAATGGTTTGCCTTTTAGAATAAAGGAAGAAAACGAGACTTGTGAATTTGCTTGAAGTCTCTGTTCTTCAAAGCTGCCCACACATTCTCAGAATAATCCTAACTGAATTGCTTCAGTTACAACTGAATTCTGAAGAAATGCTACATTTCTTCCAAACTAATTTAACCAGTAGGTTTCTACTCACATTCGACTCTCAGTTTATGTGCAAAGTAAGTGTTTCAAAACTATGTAGCTAATATAATTTAAAAAAACAAATTTCATTAATTCTTCTTAGGCATTGTATTTGGGGAGAGTTCATTATTTTGGGTTTGATCACTTGAAGAAACAAGCTTTGGAAACTATTAGGGAGCTTATAAAACTGCCTTTAAGAAAAAAACAATATACTATGACAATGTAATCACTGACAGAAGAGAGACTTTTCACTCTGTTCCCTTTACAGCTTAGCTTATGAGGCTTGCCGCCATTACAGAACCAGCAGAGGAATTAGTTATCATTGGCTTTATAGTAGCCTTTTCCTAATCAACTAACAGAAATGCTTCACACTGGTACATTTCTCCTTGCATTTTTTAATGTTTCTCTCATTTACCTACATGCACACTCACCATCAGATCAAATGAATCATTAATCAGTTCAGTTTCTTAAGGAAAAGCAAAACTGTCAGGTTTACATTTTAAGAAAATATAAAGACAGTGTCTAGAGTATTGCACCATGCTGCTGTGTAAGCCATTAAATACAGATGATCGGGCATTTTCTGCCAGAATGTTTTTCTGATAGTAAGTGCAATTTCTACATAATCAATTTTAGGGATTTTTTTTCATCAAGACATTCACAGTGAAATATTCAGTTTCAGATTGGTTGATCCAAATTGGAATATTGTGTTGTGTTGAAATGAGCCAAAATGTTTAATTTCAGAATAGTTGAACAAAATATTAAACTGCATTTTCCTATCAGTTCATTGGAAGTTATGGAAGTTGAAGGCCAGGGCCTTATTCTCTCCTATAGGCTCCTGAGAGGATTACCTCTCCCATAATGTAATATGAGTTTCTCGCTAACACAGCTGCATGGTGTATTGTGGAAGTCATGTGACTCTGGATGCATCTTAGGGGCTATTCTCTTACCAGAAAGCCTGATCCAATGTTGAACTGATTTTAAACAAATTGAAATGAAACATTTTGAATGCAAGAATGTCAAAAGTACCCAAAAAAATCATTTTGGAAATGTCAGAATGAAACATTTTGAGACAGGTCAAGATTGATCCACTTGATCTGTCACAGTGCCTCATTAGAGTAGCAGTTTGCATGCCTCGTGCCATCATTTTTTATGGGCTAAGCTCTGGCCAGATCACATGTCCTGTGCTTCACCACAGTCACAGACTTCTCATCTGCAAGCAATGATTCCACCAGAGAGAAACTGTGCTGCTTGATGGGATATTAGAATCATAGAATCATAGAATAATAGGAATGGAAGGGACCTCGAGAGGTCATCGAGCCCAGCCCCCCGCCCTCAAGGCAGGATCAAGCTCCATCTACACCATCCCTGACAGATGTCTATCTAACCTGTTCTTAAATATCTCCAGAGAGGGAGATTCCACCACCTCCCTTGGCAATTTATTCCAATATTTGACCACCCTGACAGTTAGGAATTTTTTCCTAATGTCCAATCTAAACCTCCCCTGCTGCACTTTAAGCCCATTACTCCTTGTCCTGTCCTCAGAAACCAAGAGGAACAAATTTTCGCCTTCCTCCTTGTGACACCCTTTTAGATATTTGAAAACCGCTATCATGTCCCCCCTTAATCTTCTTTTTTCCAAACTAAACAAGCCCAGTTCATGAAGCCTGGCTTCATAGGTCATGTTCTCTAAACCTTTAATCATTCTTGTCGCTCTTCTCTGTACCCTTTCCAATTTCTCCACATCTTTCTTGAAATGTGGTGCCCAGAACTGGACACAGTACTCCAGCTGAGGCCTAACTAGTGCAGAGTAGAGCGGCAGAATGACTTCACGAGTTTTGCTTACAACACACCTGTTGATACAACCTAGAATCATATTTGCTTTTTTTGCAACAGCATCACACTGTTGACTCATATTAAACTTGTGGTCCACTATGACCCCTAGATCCCTTTCCGCCATGCTCCTTCCTAGACAGTCGCTTCCCATCTTGTATGTATGGAACTGATTGTTCCTTCCTAAGTGGAGCACTTTGCATTTCTCTTTATTAAACCTCATCCTGTTTACCTCTGACCATTTCTCTAACTTGCTAAGGTCATTTTGAATTATGTCCCTATCCTCCAAAGAAGTTGCAACCCCACCCAGTTTGGTATCATCTGCAAACTTAATAAGCGTACTCTCTATCCCAATATCTACATCATTGATGAAGATATTGAACAGTACGGGTCCCAAAACAGACCCTTGAGGAACTCCACTTGTTATCCCTTTCCAGCAGGATTTAGAACCGTTAACAACAACTCTCTGACTATGGTTATCCAGCCAATTATGCACCCACCTTATCGTGGCCCTATCTAAGTTATATTTGCCTAGTTTATCAATAAGAATATCATGTGAGACCGTATCAAATGCCTTACTAAAGTCTAGGTATATGACATCCACCGCTTCTCCCTTATCCACAAGGCTCGTTATCTTATCAAAGAAAGCTATCAGATTAGTTTGGCATGACTTGTTCTTCACAAACCCATGCTGGCTATTCCCTATCACTTTATTACCTTCCAAGTGTTTGCATATGATTTCCTTAATTACCTGCTCCATTATCTTCCCTGGGACAGACGTTAAACTGACCGGTCTGTAGTTTCCTGGGTTGTTCTTATTCCCCTTTTTATAGATGGGCACAATATTTGCCCTTTTCCAGTCTTCTGGAATCTCCCCTGTCTGCCATGATTTTTCAAAGATCATAGCTAAAGGCTCAGATACCTCCTCTATCAGCTCCTAGAGTATCCTGGGATGCATTTCATCAGGACCTGGTGACTTGCTGACATCTAACTTTCCTAAGTGATTTTTAACTTGTTCTTTGTGTATCCTATCTTCTAAACTTACCCTCTCTCTGCTTGTATTCACTACGTTAGGCACACCTCCAGACTTCTCGGTGAAGACCGAAACAAAGAAGTCATTGAGCATCTCCGCCATTTCCAAGTTCCCTGTTACTGCTTCTCCCTGCTCACTAAGCAGTGGGCCTACCCTGTCCTCGGTCTTCCTCTTGCTTTTAATGTATTCATATTCCAGCAAGCATAAATGAATAGACTGGGGCATATAGCATAAGAACAGCCACACCGTGTCGGACCAAAGGTCCATGTAGCCCAGTATCCTGTCGGCTGACAGTGGCCAATGACAAATGCTCCAGAGGAAGTGAACAGAACAGGGAATCCTCAAGTAATCCCTCTCCCGTCACTCATTCCCAGCCTCTGACAGAGGCTAGGGACACCACCCCTATACATCCTGGCTAATAGCCATTGATGGACCTAACTCCATAAATTTATCTAGTTCTTTCTTGAACCCTGTTAAACTCCTGGTCTTCACAACCTACTCTGGCAAGGAGTTCCACAGGGCAACTATGTGCTGAGTGAAGAAAAAATTCCTTTCCTTTTTTTAAACCTGCTACCTATTAATTTCATTTGGTGACCCCTAGTTCTTATGTTCTGGGAACAAGTAAATAACATTTCCTTATTCACTTTTTCCATGCCAGTTATGATTTTATAGATCTCTATCATATCCTCCCATAGGGTGCGGTCCACACTGCACTGTTATTCTGGAATAAGGGCCATTATTGCAGAAAAACAATACTAGCATCCACACAGCAATTGCATTATTTTGAAAGAAAATCAAAATATTGGAGGGCTTTTTCGATGTTGGTAAACCTCATTCCATGAGGAATAATGTCTCTTCTGAACAAACTCTTTTGGAAGAGGGGGGGTGTCGACGCTCCACTGCTGCTATGTCGAAATAGCTCCTCACCAGGGCCATTCTCAGTTATTCCTCCTCTGTGCCTCCTGGGGCTCTAAATCGAGATAGCGTATCCACATTAGGGAAGCCTGCTTCAGACTAAGTTTGAGGCTTCCTAGTAGTATGGATGCTCTATTTCGAAATAAGCTATTCCTGAAGATATCTTCCAGAATAGCTTTTTCCGAAATAAGCTTGCAGTGTAGGCGTATCCTTAGTCCCCTCTTTTCTAAGCTAAAAAGTCCCAGTCTTTTTAAGCTCTCTTTATTTGGGACCCACTCCAAACCCCTAATCTGAACCTTTTCCAATGCCAATATATCTTTTTTGAGATGAGGTTACCACATATGTACACAATATTCAAGATGTGGGCGTACCATGGTTTTATATAGAGGCAATAAGATGTTCTCTGTCTCATTTGCTATCCCTTTTAAAATGATTCCTAACATTCTGTTTGCTTTTTGGCTGCAGCTGCACAATGAATGGATGTATTCAGAGAACTGTCCGCAATGAATCCAAGATCTCTTTCTTGAGTAATTATAACTAAATTAGTCCCCATCATATTGTATGTATAGTTGGGATTATTTTTTCCAATGTACGTTACATTGTGCATTTACATTTACCAACATTACATTTCATTTTCCAATTTGTTGCCCAATCACTTCGTTTTGTGAGATTTTTTTTAAGCTCTTCACAGTCTGCTTTGGTCTGAACCATCTTGAGCAGTTTAGTATCATCTGCAAATTTTGCCACCTCACTGTTTTCCCTTTCCTTTTTCCAGATCATTTATAAATAGATTGAACAGAATTGGTCCCTTGCAGGACACCACTAGTTACCTCTCACCATTCTGAAAACTTAGCACTTATTCCTACTCTTGGTTTCCTGTCTTTTAACCAGTTATCAGTCCATGAAAGGACCTTCCTTCTTATCCCATGACAACTTACTTTACTTAAGAGCCTTTGGTGAGGAACCTTGTCAAGGGCTTTCTGGAAACCTTTATCATCTTTAGCGTATAAACATGAACTCCCACGAGGTACCACAGCTGCTCAGGTGAATGCATATTAACATCAAAATGACTCATAGTGAGATATTTACATTCATTTCGACAAACAGAAGTGTTTCAATTTAGACCAACCTGACCAAAAATAACATGTTTCCTTTGATTATCCTGACAGAAAAATCAAAGCATTTCAACAGAATTTTCTGTGGGGCAATTTCAGTTCTGTTTGTTTGGAAACTGACTTTTCTGACAGAAATAATTTGGAAGGAAATTGCCAACCAACTGCTTCTTGGCCCCTCTGACTTTCCATATGTGTTGGACCCAAAGTGATGAGCTAGATGGCCCACAGAAACAGGCACCCTTTTGTCCTATGCTAAAGAGGTCTGGACTAAAAATCAAAAGAAAACCCTGAGCTCTAGATTCAGCACTTGCTCTGACTGCTATTAATATCTCTGTGGACTTCACAGCCCTTACTACTGGGTAAAGCTCATACCCTTACCTTGGCAGGCAGGCAAGTAACATACTCTGACTTTTGCAGATGTAGTAACTGAAAGATTGCACAAGGTCACTTCATGCAAAATCATGAATACAAACCTGCTTCTAACACCCCAGAACTAAGTCTTATCCACTCTGCCTTTCAGAATGACTGTGCTAAATCTATGTACTTGGGGGAGCTGTCTGTGATCACTAGACACCATTCTCTTCCAGTACCAAGAATGGAAGTCAGGAATTGTAAATCCTAACAGTCTAGTGCTGAATTACATGTAGTTAAGTAAGCCATTGGCAAAAAGTTGCCACTTCCCATCCTACAGCTAGTCCACTTTGACAATAAGGGTATGTCTACACTTGCACCCTCTTTCGAGAGAGGGATGCAAATGAAGACATTCAAAATTGCAAATGAAGCTGAGATTTAAATATCCCATGCTTCATTTGCATATTTGCATTATGGCTCTATTTCAAAATAGCACTATTTTGAAATAACAGACATTGTTAAGGCGCGGTTATTTCAAGAGAAAACCCTTCTCTCGAAATAACTGGTAAGCCTCATTGTATGAAGAATAAGGGTTATTTAGAGAAAAGGGTTTTCTCTCAAAATAACCACATCTTAACAGAGTCTATTATTTCAAAATAGCGCCATAACGCGAATATGCAAATGAAGAGCGGGATAAATCCCAGCTTCATCTGCAATTTTGAATGTCTTCATTTGCATCCCTCTCTCGAAAGAAGAGTGGTAGAAATGTAGCCGTGTTAGTCTACTTCAAAGAGAATCCTCTGAACTGTCATTCATGCTTAAATTCGACACTTTACATGCAAATTTGAATAAAGACGCTAATTATCTTACCCATTACAAAGATAGCTTCCCCAATTATCACCTCTAATATCATTAGCTCACAGACATTTACCTCCCTCCCTTCCCCCTCCACCATCCCCCTTCTGTTCTGAAATTTGATTTGTCCTTTTCATATGTGTTCATTTTTTTAAATTGTATCCTTTGGTATATATGGTTGTGAGAATTTTCTTCCACTATTTGATCTGAGGAAGTGGGTCTGACCCACGAAAGCTCATCACCTATTAAACCATCTTGTTAGTCTTTAAAGTGCTACACAGTCCTGTTTTTTGTTTCTCTCGAAAGAGGGTGCAAGTGTAGATATACCCTAACAAATTACTATTGCTAGCAATTAATCCTTTAGCTCAAATGGCCACGTCATCTGACTAAAGGCCCTCGGTTCCAACCCTACTAATTACATATGTATAGTTTAATATGGTTCCATATACTGAGAATTCTTTTTTTATTATTATTATTATTTTAAAACTAGAAAAGTACTTTCAAATGATTTTTAAAAACATTAGGTTTACGTGCCCTCAGACAGTAGGAAATGCCAGAATTAAGACTGTCGCTACAACCTTAATTCAGTCCCCTCGTACATTATGATGCAGTCTTTGGTGACAACGAACGTGTAGTATTTATCAGGCATAGAACAATCTGTGAAAGAGACAAAGAGTTGTAAAAAGAGCAAGGATGTTCTTTTGTTTCAAAGGCTGGAACCCAATAGAGTGAGGTTTATTCCTCTGCACCACACACATAGAATGGGTTACTGGGCAAGACTATCAGTGCACAGGTGCAAACCGCCAAATTAAGCTTATATGGGCAGTCTGCAGTCTGATACTTCCTATCTTTTGAAAGCTTGACTTAGCATCGCCACATCTTTTTAGTGTCATTATTTATTACATTTGGTATCATAGTGCCTAGAGGGCCAGCTGAGAATTGAGCCCCATTGTACCAGGAGCTGAACAAACTTAATTTGTAGCACACAGTTGATATAGAGTTGTGTAATAATATTAGCCTATCAGCTGAATGGTTTTTCTGACTCATTTTTTCTTTTAATTCTTCACCTCTGTGGACTTTCCATTACAACTTTCCATCCTTTTCTGTACTAGAGCTACCGGTAGTCTTTGGCTCATGTGGCAGATGACAAAGCTTTTTGGTGGCTCGAACTATATTTATCATTGCTGTAACATCAGTACCATGTCTCTTAGGAGTGGTGTATCCTTGTTTCTAAGTGAAACTACCTGGCTCATATTCCCCACTGAGTGAGATTGATGACTGCAAGCATTAGAATTGCTTGTCTGTCTCTATTTCAATCACACTGTCTGACTCCAAAAGATCTCATAACTTTTTCTCTGTAAGGCTCAGATCTTTTCTTCTGCTTATTCTTTCACTATTCTGGTCTCTTACAACTGACTGGAAGTGACACAGTAGTGACATGTTTGGATTTAAGGAATAGCCACCAGCCTTCAACAACTGTGTGTCATTACTTTGACTTTGTCCACAGCACAAAACTATCCAAAGCCTAGATTGAGGTACAGAGCATCATATTGTTCTCCAAGTAACTTTTGAACACACTTGGTAAATTACTCACTTCTGATCCAAACCCCACTGAAGTCAACAGGAATAGCCTTTTCCACCCTACAGCAATAAACTGGCATTTATGAGAGCTTTGTGAACAGGGGCAGCAAACAGGGAATTTTGAGAGGCAGTTGGGAAGAGGAGTGGGGAGGGGCCGAGGTTCACTTGACATTCTTTAAAACCTTTAAACTAAACTATAATCAAAACTTCCTGATTTAAATAAAAACCCTATCAATAACCTAGGGTATGTCTACACTACCCCGCTAGTGCGAACTAGCGGGGTAATGTATGCATACTGAACGTGCAAATGAAGCCCGGGATTTGAATTTCCCGGGCTTTATTTGCATAAGCCGGCCGGCGCCATTTTTAAATGCCGGCTTGTTCGAACCCCGTGCCGCGCGGCTACACGCGGCACGGGCTAGATAGTTCGGACTATCAAATCCCGGGCTTCATTTGCACGTTCGGTATGCATACCCCTAGGTAGCTGTAGGAGAGAATGCAGGCAGAAGCCCAGCAGCAGAGTGGGGGCTATCCTGTTTATTGCGCTCAGTTTAACATGTATGATTACCTGCCCTGTGGGTGGGTGGCATATGTCTGCATTCGGTGCAAGGAGCTCCTGGCCCTCAAAGACCTCATATGGGCTTTGGAGGCCAGGGTGGCTGAACTGGAGGAGCTGAGGGAGGCAGAGAGGTAGGTTGATGAGACTTTCTGGGACACTGTAGAATTTTCTCACCTCCAGTCAGACAGCCCCTGTGCTGTTAAGGAGGATGAAAGGCTCAGGGAAGGAGAGCAGTCAACAGGAGCAGAGGGAAACCATCCCATAGATGGGATCCTCCTTCCAGATGTTGGGGTATCCTCTCACACTGAGGTTACCTCTCCAGGGAAGGGAACTCCAGTCATTAGGAAAGGCAGGTGTTAGTAATGGGAGATTCAATCATTAGAAATGTAGATAGCTCTGTTTGCGATGACCGGGAGAACCGTATGGTGACTTGCCTACCTGGTGCAAAGGTTGCGGATCTCTCGAGGCATATAGATAGACTTATGTGTAGTGCTGGAGAGTAGCTGGTGGTAGTGGTACATGTAGGTACCAATGACATAGGGAAGGGTAGCAGAGACATCCTGGAAGCCAGATTTAGGCTGCTAGGAAAGAGACTGAAATCCAGTACTCTATGGTGGCATTCTCAGGCATGCTTCCAGTTCCACGCGTAGGGCCAGGTAGGCAGGCAGAGCATCAGAGTCTCAATGCCTGGATGACACAATGGTGTAGTGGGAGAGGTTTAGTTTTATAAGGAACCAGGGAAACTTTTAGGATAGGGGGAGCCTATACAGGAAGGATGGGCTCCACCTAAACCAAAGTGGATCCAGACTGCTCGCACTTAACATTAAAAAGGCTGCAGAGCAGTTTTTAAATTAAGAGATGGGGGAAAGCCGAAAGGTGCAGAGGAGTTCATGGATCGGACTGAGACATCTCTTACAGGAGAGTCTATTGATAGAGATTCTCTAGGTTTTAGTCAGGAGGAAAGGATGGAAGAGAATAAAGTATGGGCCAGATCAGACGAAAAACATTCACATTAAAAAAAAAATCTGACACATTAGAAAAAAGGGCAGACAAATAATCAGTGACAAGTTTTTAAAATGCTTGTGCACAAATGCTAGAAATCTAAATAATAAGATGGGTGAACTAGAGTGCCTAATGTTAAAGGAGGACACTGATATAATAGGCATCACAAAAACCTGATGGAGTGAGGACAATCAATGGGACACAATCATTCCGGGGTACAAAATATATCAGAAGGCCAAAACAGGTCATGCGGGTGGGTGAGTGACACTATATGTGAAAGAAAATTTAGAATCAAATGAAATAAAAATCTTAAATGAATCAACATGTTCCATAGAATCACTATGGATAGTAATTCCCTGCTCTAATAAGAATATAACAGTAGGGATCTATTATCAAACACCTGACCAAGACAATGATAGTGACTATGAAATGCTAAGGGAGATTAGAGAGGATATCAAAATAAAGAACTCAGTATTAGTGGGGGATTTCAATTATCCCCATATTGACTGGGTGTGTGTCACCTCAGGAGAAATTGTGAGACAAAAGTTCTTGATACCTTAAATGACTGCTTCTTGGAGCACCTGGTACAGGAACCCACAAGGGGAGAGGCAATTCTCGATTTAGTCCTGAGTGGAACCCAGGATCTGGTCCAACAGGACCGATAGGAAATAGTGACCATAATATAATAACATTTAACATTCCTGTAGTGGGAAGAACACCTCAGCAGCCCAAGACTGTGGCATTTAATTTCAGAAAGGGGAACTATGCAAAAATGAGGAGGTTAGCTAAACAGAATTTAAAAGGTACAGTGACTAAAGTAAAATCCCTGCAAGCTGCATGGACACTTTTCAAAGACACCATAGGAGAGGCCCAACTTAAATGTATACCCCAAATTAAAAAACAAAATAAAAGAACTAAAAAACAGCCACCGTGGCTTGGCTTAACCACGTAAAAGAAGCAATGAGAGATAAAAAGGCATCTTTTAAAAAATGGAAGTCAAACCCTCAAAAAATGAAGAGTACAGGAGCTTCCAAAAAAGCTCCCCGCTGTTGGCAGAGCTGAGGCTACACTTTACTTTCACTTTCAACACTGAGCTTGATCGGCACAGCGTCGGAACGTAAGTATGCAAATGAAGCCCAGGATATTTAAATCCCGGGCTCATTTGCACTTCAGAAGTGCTTGATTTGCATCCCTCTGTCGGCAGAGGGATGCAGTCTAGATGTAGCCATAGTGCACTTAGAGTTCCAGAAAGCCTTTGACAAGGTCCCTCACCAAAGGCTCTTAAGTAAATTAAGTTGTCATGGGATAAGAGGGAAGATCCTTACCTGGATTGAGAACTGGTTAAAAGAAAGGAAACAAAGGGTAAATTTTCAGAATGGAGAGGGGTAACTAGTGGTGCTCCCCCAGGGTCAGTCCTAGCACCAATCCTATTCAACTTTTTCATAAATGATCTGGAAAAAGGGGTAAACAGTGAGGTGGCAAAGTTTGCAGACGATACTAAACTGCTCAGGGTAGTTAAGACCAAAGCAGACTGTGAAGAACTTCAAAAAGATCTTACAAAACTAAGTGATGGGCAACAAAATAACAAATGAAATTTAATGTGGATAAATGTAAAGTAATGCACATTGGAAAAAATAACCCCAACTATACATACAATATGATGGGGGCTAATTTAGCTACAACTAATTACAAAAGAGATCTTGGAGTCATCGTGGATAGTTCTCTGAAAATATCCACGCAGTGTGCAGCAGCAGTCAAAAAAGCAAACAGGATGTTAGGAATCATTGGAAAAGGGATAGAGAATAAGATGGAGAATATCTTATTGGCCTTATATAAATCCATGGTGCACCCCCATCTTGAATATTGTGTACAGATGTAGTCTCCTCATCTCAAAAAAGATATACTTGCATTAGAAAAGGTTCAAAGAAGGGCAACTAAAATTATTAGAGGTTTGGAACGGAGGAGAGATTGAGGAGACTAGGACTTTTCAGCTTGGAAAAGAGGAGACTAAGGGGGGATATGATAGAGGTATATAAAATCATGAGTGGTGTGGAGAAAGTGAATAAGGAAAAGTTATTTACTTGTTCCCATAATAAGAACTAGGGGACACCAATGAAATGAATGAGCAGCAGGTTTAAAACAAATTAAAGGAAGTTCTTCTTCACACAGCGCATAGTCAATCTGTGGAACTCCTTGCCTGAGGAGGTTGTGAAGGCTAGGACTATAACAGGGTTTAAAAGAGAACTAGATCAATTCATGGAGGTTAAGTCCATTAATTACTATTAGCCAGTCTGGGTAATCAGCTTCTGTTTATCAGAGGGTGGAGATGGATGGCATGAGAGAGATCACTTGATCATTGCCTGTTCAGTTCACCCCCTCTGGGACACCTGGCATTGGCCACTGTCGGCAGACAGGATGCTGGGCTGGATGGAGCTGTGGTCTGACTCAATATGGCCATTCTTATGTTCTGAATTTTTAAAGTGGAAGGGAATGCAGTGGAGACAGGGCCAAACAAGACCTTAGGATCTGAATTCTCTGAAACTAGGGGAAAATTCAGATCTGGGTCCCTTGATGCTTTCCTATAGGACCTCCTATCATGTAAACTTCTTCATCGACTTCTTAGAGCACAGGTGGGCAATAATTTTTCAATGGGGGACCAATCCAAGAATTTGCCAGGTGGTCACATGCCGCTCTCTTCCATGATATTAATAGAGAAGGCCTGGGATCTGGGATGGAAGTTGGGTGTAGGAGGGAGTGCAGAGTCTGGGAGAGGATTGTGACATGGGGCAAGGATGCAGGGGAGGGAGCAGAAGGCTGGGGAGAGGAAGAAGCTGGGGTGCCATGTGCAGGCTGTAGGCAGGAGGCACTTACCTTATGAGCCTTCTGGGGACCAGCTCAATGGGATCTTCACGCAGGCTCCCTACCTGCTGTGCTCCCGCACTCTGCTGAAGTGGCTGGCGGCAGGAGGGCAGGTGCTCTCTGTGCACCACACACCCTGGGGGGGCGGGGAGGCTGCATACACTGCCTGCACCACAAGCATGGCCCAGGCAGCTTCCATTCGCCTGTTTCCTGCCAATGGGAGCTGCAAGATTGTGCTGAGGATGAGGGAAGTGACAAAACCTTCTCAAGCCTGGCGCTTAGATAGCATATGGCCCCAGCTGCTTTGAGTGGCTTGGGGGAGGGGTTTCAGGCAGGGAGCCTGCCAAAGGCTTCTGCTGGGCCGCAGCACAGTAGCAGGCTAGAGCTAATGGTTTGGCAGGGCAAATCTAGCCTATGGGCTTCATTTTGCCTTCCCCTGCCTTAGCACATTGTGTAATTAATACTATGTGCTGAAATTATTCTCAGAGGGAGAGTAACACCTCAGGTATACGTCCTGAGGTGAAAGAAAAGATCATTATTAGCTTGACTGAAGGATCCAGGGCCTTCCTGCACATTTCCTATCATCATCTTGTGGAACAAGGAATACAGCAGCATCACTGTGCTCCCATTTTCATAGTTTTGGTTGCTTTGAGCACCCTTCTGAGTTGCGCCCTCCTTATGGCCATGCAGTGTTGAGTAATAACTTCACTTAAGATGGCGGGATTTATGAACATTCTTACCGCACTTTCTCCACCATCTAGATATGAGACACTTATATTGAGGCAGATTCATTACTTTGTGCTTCGAAACATTTCCCCAAGGGTACGTCTACATTGGCATCCCTTTTCGGAAAAGGGATGCTAATGAGACGAGTCACAATTGCAAATCCACGGGGGATTTAAATATCCCCCACGGCAATTGCATTTACATGGCTGCCGCTTTTTTCCAGCTCGGGGTTTTTGCTGGAGAAAAGCGCCAGTGTAGACGCGATTCTCCGGAAAATAAGCCCTTTTCCGGAGGATCCCTTATTCCTACTTTCAAGTAGGAATAAGGGATCCTCCGGAAAAGGGCTTATTTTCCGGAGAATCGCGTCTACACTGGCGCTTTTCTCCAGCAAAAACCCCGAGCTGGAAAAAAGCGGCAGCCATGTAAATGCAAATGCCGTGGGGGATATTTAAATCCCCCGCGGATTTGCAATTCCGAAGTGTCTCATTAGCATCCCTTTTCTGGAAAGGGATGCCAATGTAGACACAGCCCAAAGGTTTTCTGTGATAGACTTTAATTACTTTATTCTCCCATGTGACACTCTCTCTGATAATAGAGGCCTCTAAAAGGATTGTAAAATACACCAGAAAATCATTGAGCTCTGTATATTCTCTATTCAATCAGCAGAGCTTTAGCTTTATGTTCTCAACGACTACCAGGGGCAGATGATCATTTTGCGGGGCCCAGGGCAGCCCAATTTCACGGGGCCCCCCTTTGCCACGGTGCATGCACGGGGCTTCTTGAAGCACAGGGCCCGGGGCGGCCGCCCCGCTCGCCCTGCCCTATATCCGTTCCTGACGGCTACAATGGGATTTATGATGTTAAAGTCCCATACAATGCATTGAGAGTACTTCCTTGTGTTTTGCATTGTCCCTTATAACCACCTGGCCCAAGAAATAGAACGATCTTGATCAATGAGAATACCAAAGAAAAAAATGCTAAATTTCTCTCTGCATGGTAAATGTATTTAGTCTGGATGCCATGTGGAAAAAGTTGATGCATTAATCAACTTACATAAAATTTAGGAGCTAATAAAACCTTACTACCAGTTAAAACTCCTCTGACATGGTGTTTTATTACTACGTTCTATGGTGAGTTTCATAAATATTTCTGGAGTGCATAGCAAGCTTTCTGGCACTGGTTTCATTTGAACCTGTGCCATTTTATTCCACTTGCAAATGTTTTGCATTACTTATGCAACCATACTATAAAATACAGGTGTGATAAAATATTGTAGTAAACAGCTCAACACTGGATCCGATGGTTCAACATTTACGGCAGCTTGAGCTTTTCAATCCCTGTGATGGTTGGCAGGGGAAGATGTGTCAAAAGACTTTTTAAGAGGTATAAACCTAGATCAAGTTTCTTGCAATTATTCCATTGTCTGCGTTATGTTTCCATTGACCATTGGTTCTTGTTGACTTCAGTATCCATGCTAATTCCTCTGGGATTAGCTCAAGATCTCATGGCCACTATCCAAATAGCTTATGGCTCATCTTTCAAAGGCAAATTTCCAATTTTGTGCTGGAATTAGAAGTAGAGATAGAGTAATGCCCTTGGAATGGACCAAACATATTTTGTTCAGTGCGAGGCTCACTTTCCCATCAGAACAAGAGACTTGTTCCAATGGTCTGCGAGGGAACACCGATGGAATCATTACGTGTGTGGGTTAGTCTGAGCAAATACTGTTCAGCTGAAAAGATCCTCTATTGTATATTATACAGCTATTTATATTCTGACTGTTAAATATTCTTTACCCCATCTCTTACCTATAGTATACAGACATCCCAGTGATGCGCACAGGCCTGCTGATCAGGAGAGGGGGAAGGGAGCAGTAGACCCTGGGCTCAGCAATTCAAAGGATTCCAGGGCTTCTGTAGTGGCAGGGGTGATGTCCAGAGCCCCAACCCTTTAAATCACCATCAGAGTGCCATGCAGCATGCTCTGGGTGTCACCGAGGGCTGAGCAGTAGGACTCACCACAATCTGGGCAGTGCTGAGACCTGGTTGCCCTGGCCCTACCCCTTCCACCTGAGGTCACGACCCATAAGAGAATGCAAAGACAGCTTCCCTCTCACTTTGCTTAAGAGCCTAGGGAGGCTGTTGGATCCCTTAGGTGGACACAATCTAAGTGCCTGGGAAGTTAGACTGGGACAGTTGGGCTATGTCTACACTCGTGGCTTCTTGCACAAGTACAGCCGTTCATCTGCAGAGCATCCACACTGTCCGCCCGCTCTTGCACAAGTAAATTTACAGTACGGCATGGTAAGAGAGGGCTCCTTGCACAAGAGCTACGCTCTTTTTTAACAGGTGTAAGCCCTCTTGCGCAGGAGTTCTTGCGCAAGAGGGCAGTGTTGACGCTCAGCAGGGATTTCTTGCGCAAGAAAGCCCTATGGCTAAAATGGCCATCAGCGCTTTCTTGCGCAAGAGAGTCCACACTGCCATGGGCGCTCTTGCGCAAAAGCACAGCTCGCACATGGCAGTGTGGACGTTTTCTTGCGCAAGACTTCTTGCACAAGAACACTTGCGCAAGATGTTCTTGTGCAAGAAGCCGCCAGTGTAGACATAGCCTTGGAGCTAATGAGAAAAGAGCAAAAGCATCCATGATAGAAGTCTCATTCTAAGACCACAGAAAGTTTTTAAAAATCTTATACCATTAGGCTACGTCTACACTGGCGCGATCTTGCGCCAGAGCTATGCAAATGAGGCTAAGCGTGGACTATCGCTGAGCCTCATTTGCATATCTAATGAGCTGCCATTTTTGCGGAAGAGGCTATTGTGCAAGAGGGAGCTGGCTACACTGCCTCTTCTTGCACAAGAAAAACCCTCTTGCGCAACGCCGCTACGCTGATTATTTTCGGGAATAACGGCATTGTGCAAGAAGGGTTTTCTTGCGCAAGAAGGGGCAGTGTAGACAGCTCCTTCTAACACAAGAACCTCTTCCGCAAAATGGAGGCTCATTAGATATGCAAATGAGGTTCAGCAATATTCCACGCTTAGTCTCATTTGCATAGCTCTGGCTCAAGATTGTGCCAGTGTAGCCATAGCCTTATTGTGCAAGAGATGAGAAGCAGTTTCTTCACCTTCCTCAAAGGCCAGAGAAATCCAGATCTTTTGGATAGCACACAGGTTAATCCAGGTTGTTGCTGCTTAGCTACAAATTGGAGCTTTTCTTGCTGTGGAGAATGTTTGTGTTATTTGGCAACCTTATTTTAGTCTCAAGTGACCCGCCTACCTCAGTTGTGGAGAATCAGTGTCTTGGGGCAGGGAAGAAACACATGGGTCCTTTTTGCTTGATTTTCAGACACTATCATTCATTGGTGTTCAAAAGCTTCAGAGAGGTAGCCAAGTTGGTTTGTAACAGGAAAAACTTAAACAATAAATAGACTAGTCGCATCTTAAAGACTAACAAAACATGTTGCGGTATCATGAGCTTTCATGGGCACAGCCCACTTCTTCAGATGACTGGAATATTAGAAGTCCAGATCCAAGAATAAAAAAATTATTGATTGGTGTGTTAAAGGTGTCAACAGAACTTTAGGTTAGTCGGTGAGCTGCACTTGTGTCCTTCCAGGCTGGCAAAGATCATCTGAAAAGTGAAGAATCTGTTTTGATGAAGATTATCAATGATTGTAGAAAAAGGAATTTTCCTTGCTAGGTTTGTTTTGTGTTTGATGTATATTTTTAGCAAGCTTGAAATTTACTTTTGATAACAGTTTAACACCACTTTAAAAAACAAAGGCTGAAGAATGACTAATTGTTAGCACAACAGAATAGATTTTTGTCAATGATGGTCATAAGGCAGTGGTCACCAACCAGTAGATCGGGATCTACTGGTAGATCTTGGAGCCTCTGAGAGGGGATCCCAACTGGTTTGGCCAAGGGCTACAAAGTGTAGCACTTCAGCTGCCCCTCCCCACACTGTTGTGGATCTCCTGCCCTTTGTCTTGGAGCTCCCGGTTCTCCTGGGAGCCTCCAGCTTGCGGAACAAAGCAGGGAAGATAGAGGAGGGGGCACTGAAGTCAGGGAGCCCCCTCTTCTACCCTGTATTCTGTCTTCATAGAATGAGGGGTGGGGAAAGGGCGGGGGAGGCGCGGCACAACAGGACTTGGGATGGAGGGAGTTTGCTGGCAGCTTTTGAAAAGAGTGCAGGGCCAGGCCAGGGGTGAGCCTGGATTAGCCCCACTGCACCACCACCCAAGAGCCACCTGAGGTAAGCAGTGTCCAACTGGAGCCAGCTCCGAACCCCTGCCCCAGTCATGAACCCCCTCCTGCACCCAAAGTCCCTGTCCTAGCCTTGAGCCCCCCAGAACTAAACTGCTTTAGAGAGCCTGAACCCCCCCACACACACCCACCTACATACACACCCCAATTCCCTGCCCCAGGCTCAGCTCAGAGCCTCCGTACACTCCAAATCCCTTAGCCCAAGACCAGAGCCTGTGTCCCAACACTCTGCCCCTGCCTAGTGAAAGGGAGGAAGAGAGGACAGAGAGTGCAGGGGCAAGGCCTTGGAGAAGGGGCATGAAGGGGCAAGGGTATTTGGGTTTGAGGTAGATCTTACATTGCACTTACATTAAATTCAAAAAGTGATCTTGCACTTAGAAAAGTTGGAGACCACTGTCATAAGGGATTGCGATGTGGGCTCCTCTGCGCTAAATGAAACCCTGAAAGATCGATCGCAGCAGCATTGATCTTCTGCGTAGTGTAGACATGCCCCTGGGGTCAAATACCAGCCACCTAGGGGAATCCTCTATGCTCCTTCAAACTAAGTGCCTGTCATTGTTCCACTCTTTGTCTGGAGAGCACAA
The DNA here is from genome assembly GCF_049634645.1 of Pelodiscus sinensis. Taxonomy (NCBI): domain Eukaryota; kingdom Metazoa; phylum Chordata; order Testudines; family Trionychidae; genus Pelodiscus; species Pelodiscus sinensis. The sequence goes on from NC_134712.1 coordinate 80,703,424, forward strand.
GAGTGAAGATGAGAAACTGTCTCCTTTTGCCTTCACCTCCTGCAAAACCACATTAGGGCAAAGGGCATTAGTCCTAGCAATAATGCTATTATTTTGTTACATAGAAGATTTATACCTGTCTGGCTTGACTCTGTAAGATCCAAGAATGTGAGCTATCATATTCCCTTTAGCTACTATAAATCAAATATAAGACGCAATCCTATGTATCTATGTCATAATTTTCAAACTCCTATCCAGCATTTCCATTTTAGTCTACTGTTACATGTTGCATCCTGAATTGTATACATAAGAAGGCTTTTAATCAGTTCTGATCCACTGGCTTTCCTTTTAAGAAAAAAAGAAGCTGTACCATTATACCTTTGAAAAGAGCATCCTGAAGCTTGTATGGTATGGAAAGTTACTCAAAGCACTTACGTAAGAAGCAGCCAGAAAGCCTGTAAAAGCTAGAAACAGAAAATGATTCATGTGTACTTCATTGCACACCAAACATTCAGTTAACTGTTCTGTATTAGAAATAGCCCGGGAAGTAAATCTGCATTGAAATCCTGATATCCTGCTGATTGTGTCACAATGAAGTAAATGTTATCAAGAGGATGCAATACCCAGACTGATAGGGAAAAGAAATTGAAAGGGATGACAAGTAAATCTGAGGACTTTCATTCTTACTCCACACTGTATGAGAATGTATTTTAGAATAGCTCCTCTGTTATTTGAAGGTAAAAGACTTCATTCATAGGGGTAAAACTGCTGGGAAGTTGGGAAATCATCATTCTAAACATCTCTACCATCCAGCATATAGATTTCCAAATAGCTTCTTCAGAACTGAAAATGTAAAACTAGACATTAATGAGCAGACAGCAAGGAATCTTTAGGGCTATGTCTACCCTGCAGGCTTCTTGCACAAGAGCTGTTTTGCGCAAGAGTTCTTGCACAAAAGGTCTTGCGCAAGAGCACATCCACACTGCCAAGTGCTTTTGCGCAACAGCATCCATGGCAGTGTGGATGCTCCCTTGCACAAGAAAACTCTGATGGCCATCCACATTGCCTTCTTGCACAAGAACTCTTGCGGAAGAGGGCATATTCCTCATGGGGAGAGGAATAACTCTTGCATAAGAAGCCTCTCTTCTGATGCTTTACTGTAAATTTACTTGTGCAAGAACACACATGCAGTGTAGACGCTCCGCAAGTTTTTGCGCAAGAACAGCAGTTCTTGCGTGTAAAGCCTGCAGTATAGACATAGCCTAGGTCTTTCTATGGCACATCAACCAGCGCTCCTTGCATTGCAAGTTCTTCAGTTTGCTTTTCTGCTTGAGTATAGAATTAAAAACATGCTTAAGCCCTTCAGCACCTTCTGGGGCATTTTGCATGTCATTGTCTATCACCCAAAGATGTGAGAACCCCTCTCAGAATGTGCTGACATTTCTGTAAATGTTAAGCTCTAAGAAAAGGAAATTTGTTCTTTCCACAAGTGCTAAAATCACTGAATGGGCAGCTTGAAGATTCCCCATGGCATGAAGAAATTCCAGAGTGGCATAAAACGGTATAGCTACATTGCCCCCTACACACACATGAAGAACAGGTGCATACCAGCAAGCATTCCTTGGGCACATATTACAAGCTATCATATATTAGAATGGTCCCAGAAAACAGAAGAGCACTAAGGTTTACAGCCTTAGCTTTGCTGCTTCCCTGCCCTGAAATCCAAGCAAAGGTTTGTCAAAGCCGAGAGGGCCTAAGCCTATCTATTTGAAATATGAAATGATAATAAAATTGTGTCAATGCAGTAAAACAATTAATCATATGTAAAGGATTGCTACACTTTATAAAACATTCATAAATAACTTGGACAAAATTCTTCCATTTTGTACTTCCATTGACCTCATAAGGGATTATGTGTAGTTGAGGGCCAAAATATTGTTCTCTATTATGAGGACTGCCTAATTAGCAGTATTTTTAGAACACTCTATATATGTTAAAATCACTCCATGCAAATATGGTTTAATTTTCAAACATTCATTCAACTGGTACCATAAAATATGTACAATGAGGTAAATGTATGACTACTTGTGCACACAATTGTCTGTTTTGTACATTCAGTTTCCTGCTTGCTTGTTTGAGTTTCTGCATTTTTGTGGGTCAGTCTTAAGTGTGAATGTTTGAAAATGTAATTCATACGGTAAACATACATACAGCACCTGAACCTTCTCTCACTTGCATGATATAAATAAGATGTCTGTAGCATTTTACTTCAGTGAGAGGAAAATCAGGCAGACTTGTGATTTTTCTGTGTAAGAGATGAACAACAAGGATCCCTATTCCAATGCTTCAGCTCATATTGAGCAGGGACTGCTCACTGAGTAAGATGGTACTCAACACAGATTTGAGTAATAGGATCTTTCCCATTGTGTGTACTGAGGAGAACATTTTCTTTAAAAGAAGAAATAATCCATTTTGGAAAGGCATACAAGAACTAACGTAATTTTAAGCACAAATGATTCACAAGCAGAGGTTTTTGTTTGTTGTTGGGGTTTTGTTTTGTTTTTCTACATATCATAGTTCTATTATGAATCCCGAAAAAAGATCAAAAATTTCAGACACAAACTGGCTATACACGTAGAGAGTGAGATTGTCTGGATTTTACTTTAGTTGTAGAAGTGTGAAAATGTAAGGTTGGTATTGACTGAATGCAAACTTGTTAATACTCAAGTCGATACTTGATTCACCTCAGAATTTTACTTGATTCTGTTCAATTGAAAGAATGTCAGCCATGGCTTTAACTGAGACGATCTGGGGAATGCAGTTAAACAGGGCAATTGGTTTAATAAATGCCAGCAGTAACCTATAGAATATTTGTGTTTATCTAACAGTTATAAGACTCTGCTGGCCTTAGAGTAGTAATCCCCAAACTTTTGAGGGTCACACCCTCCTTATCTCTGTCCAAGCCCCCACACTCTGCTCAGCGCCAGGTTCAGGATTAGGGCTGCAGCTCTGTGGGTGGGGATGAGATGCATATGGATAAGATGCTGCAGTTGCAGCTGGAAGTGCGGCTGGGATTGGGAGCAAGGATGGAACTGTGACCAGGGATCAAACCTGACGGTGAGGCCAGGGCTGGGAGCAGAGGTGCACTGGGGCTGGGAGTGGAGGATGTAGCTGGAGATGGAACAGAGCAGATCTGGAGGTGAAGAAGCGTTTACTCAGGTCCTGCCATGTCCCCCACAAACATTCCTCCACACAATTTGGGGACCGCTGCCTTAGCGGGAACCTGATCACAGGCACTTGAGTAAGTCAGACTTTCCTGCAGACATAGACATAATGAGGAAGAAGAGCTAGAGATATTGTAGCACATCATGAAAAATCCTGATGGTGGTGGAATTGTGACAAGAGGTATCTTGCTGACCTCCTTCTCTTCTTATTCCCTACCTCCCTGGCGCATTATCCCTGTCTTCATACCCTCCCCTTTCATGTATCCCACCCCAATCCCTTTTTCTCCTCTTCTGCTTATCCTTTCCTCTTTGTCTAGCCTTACTCCTCCCTATCTTTCTCTCCCTGGTCCCTTCTCTTCAGTCTCTGAAACACAACCTGATTAAACTTGACCAAATGTGACAAGAGCATTCCATCCACTACTGAGAACTGATTGGGAGAACAGTCCCATGAGCCAGCTATATTCATACTGTTATACACTTTACACAGGGAACAGAGAAAAGGGAAACGTTATAGGTATGTTTAAATATTTCACCATTCTAATTTATTATGTACAATGTAGGTGCACACACACACAAAACCCAAGCCAGACTCAGTCTTCCATAATGGAAAGAAAATTACTGCCCAGAAGTTATCTTGATTCATTATTTGTAAATGCAATTTTTGAAAATGGTAGACCTAGCATATTTTTAAGTGCCTCAGTAGTTAGTGTCACTTGTGTAAAACCAGGTGCATCGTCCTGCAGGCCAAAATAATGCAAAATTGAAGAAACTGCCTCTTTCAAAAACACAAGAGTCACATGTTCAGAGAGCAAGCTTCAGGAAAAAAACAGGTTTGTCTCATTAAGGGCTAGATGTTTGTCACAATCTACCATGAATAAAAACAAGCTACTCCTAAAGGCAGGCTGGAATGAGTATAAAAGTGGATCAAAAGCCATTGCAGAACTTGAAATGGTCCCAAGATGCAGTGCTCTTTTATCTGCCACTCCACATGTAGCACTAATCAGGATACTGTGTTGGAACCATTTGTAATTTCTTTGGGTATGTCTACACTGAAAAAAAAAGCCACTGTGACAAGCTTTTCAAGGTCCAAGTCTACAGATTTACATTTACAGGGCTCTCATTGGGGTACTAAAAATAGAAGTGTAGACATTCATGCTTGGGCTGGTGCCTAAGCTCTGAAACATGGCTGGGGTTGGCCTACCAGAGAGTTCAAAATAGAGTGTGCTGCCATTTTCCAGGCGTGAGGTAACAACGGCCAGCATATGAGACATGCAATTTCCTTGCCAACAGAGATTAAAAAAATTTCCATCCGCTGTTCCTACTTGTAAGCATCTATGAATAATAATGAGTCCACAAGGACTCCAAAGTGACACGCCTTCTTTGAGAAACTAGCAGGTGGTGGGAGCAACCCTCAGCAGATGAGCTCTGCCTACCAATTTTCAAAGTGCTTTCTCCTGGCAACAGCTTTCATCTCAGTCATAACTGAGCTAGAGTCAGTTGTTTTCCACCCAAGATCCCCACCAGTTTCTCTTTGCAGGGGAATGTCACTGTCGGTGGGCATGAGAGGGCAGTTTGCATGTTCACATTACATACATCAAAGAAGAATTAGCAAAACCACACTGATATTATCCATACCCATGATGATTACAAACTACTAAAATATAGCTATCGGAGCTCTTAATTTCACCATTTCGTAAGTATTCCTTTTACATGTCACTAGTAGACATACTCAGCATTGGTGGGACCATGGGGATGGGGGGGTGAAGGAGGCTGGAGGCCAGGGGCCTGTCCCCCACTTCTCCCCAAGCCCACACCCCCAGCTTGCCTAGGGCTTGTTCTTTTTCGCCTCCCATCAGGCCTCCCCAAGCCCAACTGGGGCCTGAGGGTCTGGTCTTTGTTCTTTACTGAGAAGTGTAGAGAGCACCAAAGTAGTTTATGCAGATTATGAAGAGTTTATTCTATATTTAGTTTATTTTTCAGTTTATTCTATTTTGCTTATGGTATAAACTGTTTTTGAAGAGTGGCCAGAAATATAGAAATGATAGCTCTCATGACATACTTTGGTCAGGTAGGTCTGAAATACTTTCTCTAGTCTTCCATTTTAAATGGGACCATTTTACTAGCTACAACCTCCACATGGCATACAATGATCCTATAATACAGCACATCCAAGGAGTTTGTCCTGCCTCTCCAATGCCCACCCAGTGGTATTTTTATTTATTTACTTGCTGTGAAATAATGAGCCAGATGAAGTTACCCTTTGCACCAGACAGGAACATTGTGATTCTGATATCATTCAAGAAGAAAACAAATATTACTTTGAGATTTTTCTAGTCTTACTAAGAAAATTAATTTATAATCTTATATGAAACTGACTTAAGGCATTATTTAGTGTGAAAGACTATTTGGGAAGGGTTCCTCTTTATTTTTCATGGGCAGAACTGACTGAAGAGTTCTCAATGAACATTATTTTTATTTATTTTTGTGACTCAGATGTAAACAAATAACATTCCTGAAGTGATTTATTGTTGAAAATTATTAATGAGCTTCCTCAGAATACTTTGTATTCTCTAGTTCATTTGTAAATACTTTGCTGGCAACATTTGTCATTCATACAGTGTTAAATGATACCATATAATTTAATGATCATAAATATGCCATGTGGTAAGAGTTAACTAGCCAACAGAATAGAAATTGTGGCACAATCAAATCTACAGTTGGGTGCTCATATATATGAGAGAAGTGAATACAAAAGAGTCAGGAATATGATTTAAATTATTTTTTCAGTATTTCCTCAATCTAGATTGAAATCCTCATTAATGTTCCTAAGACATAGGCAACATCAAGTTTTCAAGAAAGTGTATTTAGCTAACGATGCTAATATATTTCCTTATGTTACATCAACTTAAAATGTACATAGGAAAGCAAGGTTAAAAAAAATGGAAGAAAGAAAAACATCCCTTACAGCATAAAGATAACCTGCTAATCTTCTACATATACAAATATACCATAACTGTGCTTCCTTTTTTAAAAAAGCTTTTTCTGTAGATATTTTCCAAGAGTTCTAGTACCAGAGCGTTGAAGTGGTTGGCAGTTTAGCAGATCTCTTGTGAACAAAGGGTTTGGTGCAAAAAGACTGCTTATTATATGTGGGGCTACATCTAGACTGCAGGCTTCTTGCACAGGAAGCTTTCATCAGAAGAGATCTTCTGCAAAAAGTTCTTGCGCAAAAGCGTGTCCACACTGCAAAAGTGCATCAAAAAAGCAATGTGCTTTTGCGAAAGAGAGCGTCCAGACTGCATGGACACTCTCTCGAAAGTAAGCACTGATTTCTATGCACAGGATGGCCACCAAGGTACCTGTGCTTTTTCCTCTTCCCTCTTTTTGCATAAAAAAATCCCTCTTCCCCATCCACACACACCTTTTTGAAAAAGAGCTCTTTCACAAAAAGGCGTTCTTCATCATCGAATGAGGAATACCTACGCCAGAAAAACCCCTCTGTTCTTTTGGGGTTTTTGCGCAAAAACGCGCTTGAGTTGTGGACGCTCCACGAGTTTTTTCAGAAAAGCAGCCATTTTTCCGGAAAAACTCTGTAGTGTAGACATATCCTGGGAGCCCTCCCTGCCAGCCAATCCTTCAACAGGAAGACTTGGGGAAAACTACACTGATACTTCACACCATTTTCTTTCCTCTAAAGCAGCTCAGTATGTTGGTTCCTATGCCCAAAGAGGGTTCTTCATAGAATCTGCATAAACACTGTATCGCAAATAGAAAAAAAGTGGAAGCTGATAGTAAGCAATATACATGTGAATGTTAGGGATTGGGGGAAATTGATAAAGGAAGCAAAAGGACAAAAGGAGAAATTCATAGCAAGCAGACTTAAGTAGAGTAAGGAGCAAAAGAAATCCTAATGCCAGCATTTCTCTGCTACTGGATACAAATAATAGATTTGCCAATAATAATGCAGAAAAAACAGAAGTGTTCAATAAATATTTCTGTTCTGTGTCTGGGGAAAAAGCTAAATGATGTATTCCTAGCATATGATGAAGAAATAGTAACTCAGGAAGATGTTAAACAGCAGCTACTATTAAAGACAGACATTTTTAAATCAGCAGATCTGATAATAGTTTTAAATTTGTATACAAGTTGTTTTAAAAGAGCTAGCCAAAGGGCTCTTTGGACCATTAATGTCAATTTTCGCTAAGGCTGGGAACAATGGGAAAGTGCCAGAACTCTGGAAGGGTACGTCTACACTACAGCGCTAGTTCGAACTAACTTAGTTCGAATTAGTTAATTCGAACTAAGCTAGTTCGAACTAACGCATCTAGAACTAAAAACTAGTTCGAACTAGCGTTTTGCTAGTTCGAACTAGCAAGTCCATATTGAGTGGACTCTGAACAGGGCTTAAGGATGGCCGGAAGCAGTGCCGGCAGGGCATCAGAGGAGGACTTAGAGCATGGAGATGCTGTCTCAGGCTAGCCGAGGGCTGCGCTTAAAGGGACCCGACCCCCACCCCGGACACACAGTTCTAAGGGGTGCCCCGCTTGCAAAGAAGTTCTGGCTTGGAGTGCCCTGAGTGCTCACACTGGGCACATCACACCACTCGGCCATCAGCCCGGCTGCACTTGCCACAGGCTGCCATCTGGGGAGAGGGAGTAATTGGGGGGCTGCAGGAGAGCTTCCACCCCCAGAAGCCCGCAGAGCCAGCCCAGTCCTCCCCATCGGGGGCTCGTACCCCATTCCTCCCTCACCTCCTTCCACTTACCCTTCCCTAGCCCCCCTTCTTATTGATGTACAAAATAAAGATAACGTTTCTTCCAACATTGACTCTGTCTTTATTGAACAAAACTGGGGGAGACTGGGAAAAGGAGGTGGGAGAGGGGAAGAGAAAGGCTGGGAGAGGGGAGGGCAACTAACATGATCAGGGGTTGGGAACAGGTCCCAGATGAAGAGAGGCTACAGAGACTGGGACTGTTCAGCTTAGAAAAGAGGAGACGGAGGGGGGACAGGATAGAGGTCTCTAAAAGAAGGGGTTGGGTGGAGAGGGTGCATTCAGAAAAGTTCTTCCTGAGTTCCCATAAAGAAGGACTAGAGGACACCAAAGGAAAGGAATGAGTAGCAGGCTTCAAACTAGTAAGAGAAAGTTGTTCTTCTTCACAAAGCAAATAGTTAACCTGCGGAACTCCTTGCTGCAGGAGGCTGTGAAGGCTACAACTAGAACAGAGTTTAAAGGGAAGTGAGATAAAGTGATGGAGGTTGGGTCCATGGAGTCCTATTAGCCAGAGGGTAGGAGTGGTGTCCCTGCCCAAAGTTTGTGGAAGGCTGGAGAGGGATGGCACGAGACAAATGGCTTGGTCATTGTCTTCGGTCCATCCCCTCCAGGGTCCCTAGGGTTGGCCTCTGTCGGCAGACAGGCTACTGGGCTAGATGGACCTTTGGTCTGACCCAGGACGGCCATTGTAAGCTCAGGGCTCAGTGTCGGGGGTCTCAGTGGACCCCCTTGATTTTCATGCACACCTGGTCCTGGGTGGCCAGGCTGGCAGCTCTCCTGCCCTAGACGGCCACTTTCCTGTGCCTAGTGCGGAGATCGTGGACGAGGTCCACGATGTCCGCACTAGCCCAGGAAGGTGCCCGCCTCTTGCGGTCCAGGGCAAGCTCCCGGGAGCCGCCAGCCTGGTCCCGGCAAGAGGGGGTGGGCTGGGGGGCATCGGGTGGGTGGCTCTGTGCCGTGCCAGGTGCAGGGTCTGCTAGCTGGGTGCTGGCAGGCTTGCACCTGGCATGGGCACCGTAGCCAGCCCGTGCCCCTTTAAGGGGTCCGGGGCCGGGAGGGGGGCATAGAGTTTCCCTGGTGTTGGCCAGAGTGGCCACCAGGGAAACCTGGGGAGGGCTAGCCTCCCACTAGTTCGAACTAAAGGGCTACACAGCCCTTAGTTCGAACTAGCTAGTTCGAACTAGGCGTTAGTCCTCGTAAAATGAGGTTTTCCTAGTTCGAACTAAGCGCTCCGCTAGTTCGATTCAAATTCGAACTAACGGAGCGCTAGTGTAGCACCTATTAAAGTTAGTTCGAACTAACGTCCGTTAGTTCGAACTAACTTTGTAGTGTAGACATACCCGAAGAGAGCTAATATTGTGCCAATATTTTAAAGGGTAAACATGATGATTCAGATAATTATATACCTGTCAGTCTGACAGATACCAGGAAAATAATGCAATATCTGACACTGGATTCAATTAATGAAGCATTAAAGGAGGGTAACATAATTAATGTCAATCATCCTTGCGGTTTATAGATCCGTGCAAATTAACTTGATATTTTTGACAAAATTTACAACTTTGGTTGATAAAGGTAGCAGTGTTTATATAATATAAATATTTTTCTGTAAAGCATTTGACTTGGTACAGCATGACATTTTGATTAAACTAAAATGATATGAAATCATCATGGCACATGTTAAATGGATTAACACTGCCTAATTGATAGGTCCCAAAACGTAATTGTAAATGGGTACTCATCATCAAGCTGGCATATTTCTAGTGATGTCCTGCAGGGATTGATTCTTGGCATTACACTATTTACCATTTTTATCAGTTATGGAAGAAAACATACAATCGGTGTTGATGAAGTTAGTAGATGACACAGAGATTGAGGGAGTAATACATGAAAAAAGGACAAGCCACTGACACGGAGCTATCCGGATTGCTTGATAGGATGGGTGAGTCCAGTTTCTCTCCCCCACACTATGGCACCCAATCCCTGAAGTTGTGACTTCGGGGATTATTGTCAGGGAGGGACCTGGCCCAGCACGGAGGCAGTAGTTGGGCTGCCTGCACTCCCCACAGTGGCAGAGGCTGTGAGAAAGTGAAGCGCATTTGAGAGCACACTTGCTCCACTGCGCTCTGCTTCCCTGTGACTCCTGCCAATGCGGGGAGTGTGGGGGGAACTGATCGCTGCTGCCACCTGCACCAGGACCCTCTGGTAATCCTCGAGGCAACATCCCTTGAGGGCAGAGTGCCATGGGAAGAGGGCGGGGCTATAGAGGGAAGGGGTGGAGCTTAGGGATCAGGAATGGACAGGCCCCCTTCTGGCCTGCCAGGACCCCTGCGATGGATTACTCAGCTTCTCTGGCCTGGGATGAGCCATGGGCTGTGAGTCTGAGACCTCTGCTCTAGGGGGAAAAGACCACATGAAGTGTCCTGTATAACCCCAAAATGTAATCCTACAGCATATCTTGATAAGCCTGCTGTTATATTCTTGCCTCCTAATCTTTGTCTGACTGAGTTGAGAGTATAAAATTCTCAGAGCAGGGATTGTGTCCGGCATTCTCTTTAACTTTTTATGTCCGTGTGCAAAATGACTTTCATTATATGATCCAATATGGAGGTGATGTACCACTAACAAAAGTCATCCTGCATGTGGACAGAGTGTGGCGGGGGAAGGGACGAGGGGTGGAAGTGCGGGAGGGCATTAAGGACTGAATGGAGGTTTGAGGGGGTGTGATGAGAGCTCTAATAGGGAGGTGGACTCTAGGGTGAAGCTGAGGATGAAGGGTTTTGGGTGCATGCTGCCCCGGGAGAGAGAGTTTGCACCAGTGCTCTGTCACGGCTTGGGGCCAGGTGAGAAGTGCCTCTCCATAGCCAAGGCAGCTCTGCACTGGGGCCAGCAGGTAGGGGCACCTCTCCCCCAACCATGGCATCTCCAGGTTGGGGCCAACAGGCAGAGGAGCTTTTTCCCAGGCTGCGGCAGCTCCATGCAGGGACTGGAGGGGAAAGGCACTTCTGCCCCAGCTGTGGCAGCTTTAGGGCTTAGAGAGAAGCATCTCTCCCCACTGCAACACTAAACCCTGGCTGGGACTTCATAGACAGTGTGTGGGAGACCAGCTTAATGGGAACTTAGATTGTATCTAATTTTTTAGAAAGCACATATCTTGAGTCCTACTAGAAATTAATAATAATGAGTGAAACTGAGTCTAAAGTGGACCTATGACCTATCTGCTAGATTGTCAACAGGCCGCCTTCTCTCACTCACTATACTCAGTTGTAACCAAAGACCTTAAAGGCTGCTCAGAATTGTGCTGGCTGCCAACACAGCTAAGCGAGTAATTGTGGCGGGCATGAATCACTTGCAGGTTTAAACTACAGTAAATGGAAAATTCTCTGTAACGTGAAGCCTTTAAAGCGTTAGTTGAAGACTTCAGAAACTCAGCCAGAGGTTAGGTTATTATTAAGTCAAGTCTTGTAGCAATGTTCAGGAGGTCACACAAGGTGATAATGATGGTCCCTTCTGACCTTAGTCTATGAAACAGACTAAAAACAGAGAAGACCACAATCTCAGCTACAACCCTTCCAGCTATGCTCTCTACACTAGAGCCAGATGCGCCTTAGCTTTGAATCCTGTCAGAATCTGTCCATGGGGCAGCCTAAAGCAGCCACATTATAACAAAGAATGGGCCCAAACAGCAAACACTGTGTTTCATTCAGCCTCTGAAGTCTTGTTGCGTTGTAGATTTACAATGACAGCATGATATATGCTAACATGAATGTGTCTTAATTATCTTCTACTTTATAGTCACTGTTAGATTCAACAGTTTACTATCTCAGATTGCTGCCAAGTCTTATTTTAGCCTCTTTCCATTTTGATAAGTTTTAAACCCTGTAGTCCGATTTTGTTTCTGCATCGACTACTATCCTAATGCAAAATTCTACAATCTGAAACCCTGCTCCAGTTATAGACACCCTCTGCAGCCATATGATTATCCCCTGATCCACATACAGTACAGTGGTGGACCTATGGAAGACTTTGTAGGGATTTCTAGAATGTCTTTTGAATAGTAAAAGAAATTAAATACCACATTAATCCGTCTGACCAAATGGAAAGGCCAGACTTGGAGAACACTGACTTCAAATACTTCTAATCAATACTGAAATAAATTGAAATAAATAGAAGTTGTTGTGGTGCACTTGACTCAAAAGCAAGCAAAACCATAGGCCTTATGGCAGTGATTATCCCTTATTATGTTCACTATAGTAATGGTAATGTATGTAGCAGTTCATGGCTATTTAAGAAAGGCACTGCTATTCTCATCCAGGTGCATGCACGGAGTATATAATAGGAATATGGTTTACATCCTTTGCCGAAAGAACAGAGGTTTCATTTCTGAGGCACAGGTCAGACAAGGGAACTAATGAACATCTGAGCAGAATTGTTCTATAATCCAGTGGGATTGTTTGTTAATTCTAAAATATTAAAACAGTAGTTAAAAAAAACTCTTCTGAAAAAGTGTTTTCTAAATGAGCATTAAAATAGAATGGAATTTCCAAAGTGCTGTATTTTACATTGACATTAACACCTAATGGGTTCATCCTGGTTAATGTTCTTATAGTGAATGCCAAAGCAATTCATCATCAGCGGCTACATATGGTAGAGTGTGAACACATCTCATTAGCAGAACATCCTTTGAATGTCATGGCTTCAGCACTGTGGATCAGAGAGGAGTTCAGCATAAATGTGACACAGACTAGAATCATACCTTTCAGGGCTCTCTGTGCCAATAGTGAGGTCGGCCAGTGCCCTTTAAATAGGCCTGTAAAGGTATCCAGATACTATGCCTATCTCAATTTTAGTGATCATTTAAATGAAAATTACGCAATAGCAAATTGTACTAAAGACATTAAGCAAATATCCCGGGGCGAAAGGGCTTCTGACTAAGAATCCACAGATGGGGACCTTTGTTTGAACCAATCTCCCACTTCTCAAGTATGTGAAGGGGAATGGAGGAAAGAAAGGGTCAACAGCCTCTGGGATAAGTTCCTTGACCTCAGACTCATCACGGTGCAGATCCAGAAAGCTTAGTGTTATTTACGAGTTTTGGGCTGGGGAATAATCCAGATGCACTAGGATTACAGTACTCTTGCAGCCCTGACCCCCAGAGCCCAGTCAATAGCTCGGAATCTTCTAGTGGATGGCTGTTTAGTAGATCTCCTGTGGACAAAACCAGCATTTATTCTGTGGAGGATCCAATCAAGACAATTTGAGGAAATCCCTACACTGATCCTTCTAAACATTTTCTTCCTTCTAACATGGCCCACCGTGCAGATTGCCATGGAGGGGTCTCCATGGAGACTCTGGAAGAAAATATGGTACTATAGGGGTTACTGTCCCTCACCATTCTTTCTTCTGAAGGAGTAAGCCAGCAGAGGGACTGTCTAGATGCATGGATCTTGAAGAAATTATTGCTTTTCCCTATGCTGCTTTAAACAGACTTACAGTGTCTGATATTGGCTTCTTCTCTTGTAATAAAAAGCCCTTTGACATCATGATAACTTATTCATGAGCAGAAAACTTAGACTAACTAACAGGCCAACAGGTAATATCCAGCTGTTCCTCTTTTGTGGTTTTGGGATACACAAGGATAAGGAAGGGTGCAAAAGAACCTAATTTTAGTGTATTTTACCTAATAATGCTGAAAATCTATCTTCACTGCAAATAGATATGAACTTAGCTAATTTACAGTTTTCTAAGCTCCCAAAAGAAACCCTTTCTTACTACATCTTTGCTAAGATGTAATGGAAATTCCTATGACTTCATTACTTCACAAATTATACTAAGTAATAAATGCTAACATGCTGTGATGTCATTTCATAAGTAATTACTGTTTAACATAACAAAATAATTATATTGCTGGATATGCTTACAAAATAATAAGTACCATACGGCACACAAATTTCCACTTAACTGTAAAATGGCGTCAGTAGCATCAACAGTTTTGAGTGCTGTAGTTCTCTACTTTCAATATAAATCACTTTATAAACAAGTCATTAGCACAATGCAACAAAATCATTTAGCAGAAAATGTAAATTAAACTCTGATAATATTACACAAGTGAATGATTAGAGCAATTTAATACCCAAACCATACAAGATCTCCAGCTTATGCTTAGAAACTAATACTCCCAGTGACAATTCTGGGCTATAAACTTTACAGCAATTAATTCCCTAAAATGTAGAATGTTTCCCACACAGTACATAGTACACAGTAGCATAGGATATTGACATTTCATCTGAGTATTCCACCAATCGAAGCCTAACATCTCAATCTGATCCAGAATGGCGCTATTAACTCTTTTTTTGGATTATTGATTCCATCAAATTGGGACTTACACGTCGATTTGAGTCACTGCAATAAATTTGTACCCTTTTTGGATTCCTTTGGGAGTTCAGAGAATTATGTGATGAAGAGCTATATTCAGTGGCTGAATAGTTTCAACAAAGGTACAACAACAAAGTTGCAAGAGATCTCTTTGTCAAGATCATTTTCCTGAAACATATACATTCTACCAACTTTAAATTGGACTGCAAGCCAAAAGAACTGCTTCAAGAAATATTTGATCTCAGATTGTCAACTGTATTTCCTAATTTCACAATTGCATTACGTATTTTTGTCGGTCTCCCTGCAGCAGGGGCTTCGGGTGAAGGTACATTCAACATGTTAAAACAGGTAAAGAACTATCATCGTTCTATAATAGGACAAGAGCATTTGAATGGGCCCACAACATTATTAGTGACATTGTACATAAATTAGATTTTTCTTCCATTATGAACAAGTTTGCACCCCACAAAACCAGAAAAACATTCCTAAAATGAAGAGTTTTGCTTGCAGTGGAAACTCACAATTAAAGTTACATTTTTAATATACATGCTATTGGGATAATGATTTAATTGTTAATAAAAAATGTCTCAAGTATTCGTTTTCATATATTCTTTTGGTTTTAGTACGACCCTGTGGATGGGAAGTTAGAAACACTGGAGACCTAAGGCTGGGGCTGGGCTGGGGCCTCTAAACTCAAAGGGTGCATCTACACTGCAGGGCTTAACTTGAAATAAGCTACACAAATTGAGCTACTTCAATTGCGTATCTTATTTCAAAATAGGGAGGATCTACGCAGCACTTATTTCAAAATAGAGCACTCTTCCTCCAACTTCCTTTAGTCCTCATATAATGAGGGTTACAGGAGTCAGAGTAAGAAGTCCTCCAGCTTGACAGTATTTTGACACTATTTTGAAATAACTGCTTCCTGTGTAGATGCGGACTAAGTTATTTTGGAATAATGCTAGTTACAGGCAGTCCCCGGGTTACATACAAGATAGGGACTGTAGGTTTGTTCTTAAGTTGAATTTGTATGTAAGTCGGAACTGGTGCTTATTGTAGGGGAAACTCTAGCCAAACATTTCTCCAGAGCTCAGTTTTATTCTCCCACACCTCACTTCCCTCCGTCCTTTATTCTCAAGCTGAGGTGTCTACTGAGAAAAGCCGCTCTGCATCTCCCTGGTCAGCTGGGGGCGGGTGCTAGCTTTGTGTCTCCCTGGTCTGCTGGGGGGAAGCAGCTAGTGTGGGGTTGCCTCACCCCGTTTGTAAGTAGGGATCCGATGTAAGTCGGATCCAAGTAACCCGGGGACTGCCTGTATTTTGAAATAGTGTTGCAGTGTAGACATATACCCAAAGTGGCTCGGGGCTCTGTCATTGTCTAAGGACACATCTACACAGCAGGGCTAAAGCCGAAATGAGCTATGCCAATTGCATAACTTAAATTAAAATAGCTTATTTTGGCTTTGGTGCTGTCTATACAGCAGGAAGTCCAAGGAAGAGCACTCTTCCTCTGACTTCTCTTACTTCTCATAAAATGAGGATTACAGGAGTCAGAGTAAGACGTCCTCCAGCTAGACATTATTTTGACATTATGTAAAAATAAATGCCTGTAGAGTAGATGCGGACTATGTTATTTCAGAATAACATCAGTTATTCCAAAATAACACAGCTGTGTAGACATACCCTGAGAGGGCCTGGCTGTATTTCAAGGAAGACTACTTTGCAAATTCTGTCTCCCTGGTATTCATTAGAACTGTGTGTGGAGAGAGCAAAGGAGAATACTTTGGCCTGTACTGTAGAAAATATGCAGAGAAAGATTTAAGCACTGTAAAACAATGATATGCTAAAGCTATTGCATAGTGTCACTTCAGGGCTATATTTCATAGCAATGTGGTGACAGAGCAGTGATGTCACTGCATGACTGCTACTTCCTAATGTCTAAAGAAAAGCTATTATTTTTGCAGGACTTAACTAACAATCTTGCAAAATGAATTAAAGTCAGTCCCAGAATAATAGAAGATTTCCTTTTATGTTTCAACTCTCATGCTATAAAATTCCTACTTACGATATAATAAAAATAGTTATTGTTAAAATGATCATCCAACAGTGAAATAGCTGTAATGATCTTAAAAACAAAAATAGTGTATATGTTTAAATATAAGCAGTTTATTTTTTCTATTATCTTTGTTTCTCTTAAACAGAGTTATTAAAAATATGAAATTTGGGACATATGTACATTTTATATTTTTACATTTTTAAACATGCTTTTCTTAATGAATGCTAGGACCTCTAGACAAACAAAACCAAACAGAATAATTATAAGTAAACTCTTATAATTACTTATGCCAGAGATTTCATGAAATGGCAGCTTTTCAGTCTTCTCTCTGATTGCTACCAAGATGCTTTCATGTGCACGCACCTTTACAGTTTACACGAAAGCCTACATTTTCAAAGCTGTTCCAAACTGGCCCCTCAAACTGGGCTTGTGATTTTGTACATATACAAAATTGTGTGTAATATGTGGGAACAGGCAGGGCAGGGTGGGATCTTGGGGAAAGAGATGGAGTGGGGGCAGAGCCTGAGGTCGGGGTGGGGGGGTCCCGCACCTTCCGGCTAGAGGGGAAATGTGCCTATGACACTTGTCTTTCCCAGCAATAGCATCTGCCACCGTCCCCTTTGTTATAATGGTTGAATATAAGGAACAAGGGAAAGAGTTGAAGCTAATGAGTTGGCCTGTCATTATCTTATTGCACTCTTCTGGGGATTCCATTCCGCTTAGAAAAGACTTCCAAAGAAATAGGTATTATCAGGGGGTAGAGAAATTCTAAGAAGGGAAACATATTGGGATGTAACAGTGCCTCCAGAATGCAGATAGCAATGATTTTCAATATGTAAGGGTCCTGGCATTTAATCCACAATCCCCTGAGGCTTCAGTTTCCCCTTCCATACAGCAGTGCAGGTTTTGTTGTGCTTCTGCTGCTACACCCATTCACAGTCACTAGTTTAGAAGCTGCATGCTCTTGGAATCCTTTTGCTCCTGTCCCTGGAAGGGACAAAAGTTTTTCCAAAAACTCATGTATGTTGCACACTTTAAAAAAGGTTTACTCTCTATATCAGATTTTTTGTGCTGCTCCATAAGTGTTGCAGGAAAGACATAAGGTTACCAGCCAACCCATGATAGAGTAGTGTTTCTAAGTATGGATCCCATACCTTGCTCTGTCTTTGGGCCATTTGTGTGGTACAGTATCTCTTCATCCCTTTAAAACATCTATGTACCAAAGAATGTGTTTAACTGCAGGTTTCTCTGTCTCATCAGTGCCATATCACGTACTACTTTGAGGCTATGGGAAGGAATGGGTTCCCAATGGAAAGATGTTCCCTTTCCTCCAATGGTCCATTAGCATTTACAGCCATCCAGAGTTTTCTACCTTCCTGTCTCAAATCGTGTGCCAATTCAGTGTCTGACACTGGTGTGTTTTGAATCAGTGGAGTTTCCACTGATCCTCTAGGTTTTGCTTCCAAAAGGATAATTGCAGATTTTGCCTCCCCCATATTCCCAGGAGTCTAGACTCACCATACCAGTTGAAGCCTGAATGACAGGCGGGCAGCCTGGGTTAACAGAGATACACCCAGCATCTATCTCCCAGTCCCTCCTGCCAAAACAGAAGAACTATCTTGTTTCCCTTCCTCCAGGCCATCTGCCACCTACCTAACCATAGGCACTGTGGAGGCAGGAAAAGTTTCATATTTGATTGTTGTTGTAAGAGATGTAGTGGTAGAGATAGCTTTTGTGTTTCTGCTAATTGTGTAATGTTTAATGAAGGTAAAAGTTTAGAAGGATAGTTGTGCTGTGGGCACAAAAGGGGGGATTGTGGAGGCAGGAAAAGGGAATAAAGGAATTTGTGTGCAGCCATCTTGGTCTTGTTAACAAGACAGCAAGAGTCAGGCTAAGTCTGTGGCCTGACAACGCGAGATCTGTAATTAGACGCTGCCTTCGCCTCTTGCCTCCATACGGAGATAAAGATAAAATGCTGACTCTGGTAGGGACCTTGAGATAAAAAGCATCTAGGTAGAACTAAATAACTGTTAGCCATTGGTGTTTGTAATGAGAAAGAGACTAATTGTTATTGTTATTATATTTAATAGACAGTATATAAACTGCTTCATAATTGCTTGTATTCGAAGATCTGCCTCGGGGGGGGGGCTTCCCCCCCCCCGCCCGAACCAGTTTTTCCCTTGCTGCAGCTCGTAATAAAACTGCCTCTGGCTACTTGTTGCTTACAAACTCAGGGTGTGTCTAGACTACATGCCTCCTTCGACGGAGGCATGTAGATTAGCCAGATCGGAAGAGGGAAATGAAGCCGCGATTAAAATAATCGCGGCTTCATTTAAATTTAAATGGCTGCCCCGATCTGCCGATCAGCTGTTTGTCGGCAGATCGGGGGAGTCTGGACGCGATGCCCCGACAAAGAAGCCTTTCTTCATCGACACAGGTAAACCTGGTTTCACGAGGCTTACCTGTGTCGATGAAGAAAGGCTTCTTTGTCGGGGCATCGCGTCCAGACTCCCCCGATCTGCCGACAAACAGCTGATCGGCAGATCGGGGCAGCCATTTAAATTTAAATGAAGCCGCGATTATTTTAATCGCGGCTTCATTTCCCTCTTCCGATCTCGCTAATCTACATGCCTCCGTCGAAGGAGGCATGTAGTCTAGACACACCCTCAGAGTGAAGACAATGTTTTCTTCCACAGCACACAGCTCCCAGCCGTGGCAGACCCTTCCTTGGAAAGCTCTGCTGTCTTTCCTCTTTTCCCATTGACCAGCCGCTGTCTGAAAGTTCTGCTTCAAGACACACACCTATCTGCCTCCTGGGGTTAGACCTGCCCCCTGCTGTTCCCATGCCCCTCCCCGGCGTACCACAGCTTGGACAGACTCACTGCCACTGGGCAATAACTCAGGATCAGGGCTGGTTTCCTCCCTCTCCCCTCCCTCTTGTTGCAATTTGTCCAGTTCAGCTGCAGGACAAATCAGAGAGACTACCCCTTTTCCCTTCCACAGCACCTGTGGTATTTCCCTCCCTATCTGGGATTTCAGCACAAGACTCCTTCTCACTGCTGACAATCCCTGGGATGGACTCAGCCACATCAAAAAAGTTATTTCTGAAATTAAATGGCACAAAATTCTCAGGTACAGCTGCAACAGTTAACTCGGTTTGTTTATGTCCTGTCTATACCTGTCCCTTGCTCGAAGGTGCAATGATTTTATGGCCACCAACCAACTCTAATTCAGCTGCATTCCCAAAGAGGAAATCTTGCTTCTTAAACAAATCCCTCGGGACTACAGACATTTCTGTACCATTGTTCCTCCACGCAGGAATGTCCTGACCATTCAGCCTGTCAGACTTCATGTGTTCACAGCCTGGCTTTGAATTAGCCAGCTTTACAAACCCCGGGTGAATAGTAGCCACTGATTGAGAAGAAGCACCCATTAGTTATTTGCTGCCTATTTTCCCCCCAACAACGAATATTTGTTCCTTAAGGGATCAGCAGAGTTACAATGATAAGCTCCTTTGTCCATAGAGGAGATTTGGGATGGGTAGCAGAGGGAATGGACTTGGGAAGTATTTCCAGCCTCCCAGCCAGGCTCCCTCTGCCCAGGGGTAAATTGGGGACTCTGCCTCCTCCACCCCAGACATGAACCTCTATTTGAGATTTTCCCTTTCTAGGTGTTTGAGACTGCTCAAATTGATCAGCAAAGGGAACAAGGACCTCTGTGTTCTTAGCAGATTTGTCCCACAGACACGGATTTACATTATCATCAACCATGTCCAGAAACTGTTCCTGAAAAATCTCCTCACATGCCCCCACAGCTTGTGATCCCTCTTCCCCTCACCCACTTGTCTAGCAGATCTTTCATTTGATTAACATAAGCCACATTGCTTAGCCCAGCCCCTCTCCTAAGGGTTTTAAATTTTACCCTGAAAGCTTCAGGTTTAATTTGAAACTGTCTTAAAACCAAATCTTTGAATTTACCATAGTCTGAAGCATCAGCAATAGACATCTTATTGAATATAGCCAGTGTCTCTTTTTCCTTCTCCTCTGGAGAAGCTTTTAGGGCTTCTCATTTGGGTTTCTAGGGCTAACTCATGAGTGGTTTTTTGTTCAAGCTCTTTTAATTCCAAGGCTCTCTCATGAACAGCTTTTCTGAGGCCTTTCTTCTCTGTCTTTTTCAAGTTGCATTAGTTCTAGGGCTCGTGCATGGACAGCTATCTCAAGCCTCTTTAACTCCATTTGTCTTTAGATCCTTGTCTATTGCTTAGATACTGTATAGCTCCAGTTTCTTCTGAATCTCACTCTCACTCATTTTGCTGATTTTCCTGCCTCTATTTCCCTTACCCAAAATAAGCAAACAGAAAATAACAAACCAGTATCCACTTTGTCTTCTAAAAACACACTTAAAATCATTATTAGCATCCAGAGCAACCAGCTATGCACATTTACCCTGCTCACTGTGCTACTGTGATGGGGCATGGTCATAGGAGACCCCTTGAGGGTGCTTCCTGGAATGCTGACAAAGCCACTGACAGTCACCTCCTTGCTGTCTAGGCCTTCTCACCATCCTGTACTGATGGGGCGGATCTCCTGTTCTCCCCCAGCCAAGGCACAGAGCTGAGCTCACTGGTCCCAGCCCCCATCCCAAAGTGCAATGTAAACACTGAACCTATTCAGGTCTGAGGAGAATGCAGTTTCGGGCATAGCTACCAGAAACCAAAATCCAAAATGGGATCAGAACCCAAATAAATCATTTAGGTAAACCCCCTTTAACAATGAAGTAAGTGTAGTGTAGACAGCTCTGTCTGTGCAAGAACCTCTTCTGCAAAAATGGCAGCTCACTAGGTATGCAAATGAGGCTCAGCGATAGTCCAGGCTTTGCCTCATTTGAATATTTCTGATGCAAGAAGCCGCGAGTGTAGACATAGCCTAGGATTTAAGTGTCTACAAGTGAAAACAGGCAGAGCAAAATAGATGACATATTTAAAATAACAGAAACCACTTAAGCTAAATCTAACCCCAAAAGCTCAGTACAAACTTACCCTAAAACTGTTCTTATTTCAGCTAAACCTCCAAGCCAGGGAAGATCTTTTTCCCTGGGGTTTCTGGTTCATTCTCTTGGGCATGACATGCCAGCCAAAGACAAAGGACCTGAAAACTTTGCATCTTCAATAGCCTTCTTTTGGGGCAGGAATTTTGTCTCTACATTCCACTCTTCCATGAAAAATTACTAGGTCAGACCCTACTAGTTAGGGTGGTCACATGACATACTAAGACCAACTACTGCTAAGACTTACAGGACAAAGGAGGCTGTTTACAGGTGATCACCCAGACATTGAAGGAAGCATCTTTGATGGCTTTCATTTGCCCATTTAAAACAATAAACCCACAGCCAGACTGAGAGGTGGGCAAGCCAGGCAGCTGCCCGGGGTGCCAACCAATGGGGGGTGCCTGATGGCAGCTGTAAGGGGCGCATGGCATCCCTTATAGCTGCCACCAGGCACCACGTGCCCAGCTCCCACAGCACCGGCCCCCCATCCCCGTGGCACTGGCCAGCAGCACCCTTCCCCCCACGACCTCAGGGCCCTGCATGACCTGGCACGCACACCAGCAGTGGGAGCCAGGTTGGGCTGGGCCGCGCGCCCCGAGAGCAGGCCCTGGTCTGCGCACCAGCAGCCGTGCATGTGCTGTGTGCCCCAGGGGTGGGCCCGCGCACCCTAGAGGGGGCGGGCCTGTGCCCCACGGGCAGGCCCGTGCATGCGCCGTGTGCCCGGGGGTACCGAAATGGCTCAGGCCAGCCCTGCATAAACCACTCCATATTTGTAACTCTACATACAAGAACAATACATATATCAAAATTAGATATACAGACCTAACAGACTGACATGAGGTACATGAGGTATTTAGTCCAAAGCATCTTCAAGTTATGCATATTTGTGTCCCTAAGACAATTTCATAAGGCATGGGGGCATGACACATTCGCACATGGATTGAGTTTATTTGTGCTATGGAGAAGCCAGAAAATCATGTTTAGAAAACCTGACTTTTCCCTTTCCTACAAAAAAACTCCAGGTTTCTTAAAAGTTATTTCAGAAAGAAAGAATGTAGCACACATTTGAAAGGTTTGTGTTGTGGAGTTACTAGGTAAGATACTGGAGAAAGAGAGACCAGCTGTGGTAGTTCCCTTTGAAGGCTGGAGTTTGTTGATCTTGATCATCTCTAGGCATACCTCTAATGGTTGGTTCTCTAACAGTACCTACAAATCAAGCTGTTGGATTTGTAAACCTCTGCCAGATTAGAAGAAAATTCAGAAGTTCAATCTGAGTAAAGACAATGGGATACAAAGGACACCCAAGAGAATAGGGAAATGTGAGATTGGAGGGTCCACAGCTGCAAGAATTTGATTACTACTCTTTTTGTAGCCAAAATTTGGACTGCAAGCTGGGATGGTAATCGTTTGGTTGCTATATTTTATGTTATTCCACTCTTTCCCAAATATGCAAGAGTTCTCCTGGCATTAGACCAATATAACACAGTTCTATTTGTATAACTGTGGTGTTTATAAGTAGTTACTTACACACTTATGCAATTAATTTCCTTGTCCCTGAGTTAGCATCTTAGAATTTAGTGGCCTCATTCATTATGGGCCAATTGCTACACCCGGAGGAAAGAACCACCAAATTTGATTCATCCATCTACAGTCAAGAAAAGGTCAGTTCTTTTTCTTAGACTTCAGCCACTGAAGTGCCCTTGCATGCATATTGGAAGGTAGCAATTTACACAAAATAATATTAATTGGGCCACAAGGCAATTATGTGACATCCCTATTTATATAAAATACAATACTGTTTCCATTTCAGATTTAAGCCATGAATATTTCCATATGCCATACTTATTGGGTAGATAATTATGAAACTATTTGAATTTCAGTGTTTCATGGTATAGTAAGCTAACAATTTCTTTTTATTATAAATCTAAGAATAGTAAACAATACTACTAGCAGGCTAAAAATCTCCATTTTTATGAATATGGAATCAGCAATTAATATAGAACATCAGTGATGGAGCTCCTAACTTTACACAGTAGATCCTGTGCTTCTGAATAATGGTAAGATGAGTATTCTCTCTCTCCTCATTTGGGGAAAACAGTAACTCATAATGTAATTGCTCACCTCAGTGACTCACTACAGCTCTCCATCTAACCCCTATACTTCAGGAGCAAGCTATAGTCTAATTTAGCCACTCTCATCATTCATGTAGCAGAAAGGAAAGAGAAAGGGAACATCTCTTTGCCCCAGTAGACTCTGTGGACATGGAGGTAACAGATTAGATTTCTTAACTCTGTCTCTCTCCCACTAGCAGGGTTTCTGGACTTCTAGGACCTGAAGAAGCTGTTCCCCAGGTAAAGCTCTCCCTATCTCTTGCACCTATATGGCTCTCTGCTGGTACCTGACAGCATCTCTGCAGTTTCTGATTTCCTTCAGTGCATCCTCCTCCTACTAATCCTTACACACCACTAAATTGACTAAAGGAGAGGCTTTTAACCAGTTCCAGCCAGTCCTTGATTGGCTCCTGGTGTCTCAATCAAACCAAAATGGCTCCTCTGCTTCTAGCAGGTGCTTAAACTAATACCTTGGTGTCTTAATTAACCTAACTGCCTTCACTGATTAATGTTCTTGATGGACATTTGGGCTTTGTCTACACTGGCGCAATCTTGTGCCAGAAATGTGCAAATGAGGCTAAGCATGGAATATTGCCGAGCCTCATTTGCATATCTAATGTGCCGCCATTTTGCGGAAGAGGCTCTTGCGCAAGAAGAAGCATTTACACTGCCCCTTCTTGCACAAGAAAAACCCTCTTGCACAATGCCATTACGCTGATTATTTTCAGGAATAACGGCAGTGTAGACACTCCATCTTGCGCAAGAGTCTCTTCCACCAAATGGCAGCTCAGTAGATATGTAAATGAGGCTCGGCGATATTCCATGCTTAGTCTCATTTGCATATTTCTGGCACAAGATCGCGCCAGTGTAGACATAACCTTGGTGTCTTAATTAACCTGGATCAATCTGGTTTGATTACCAGGGATTTGTTTAACCTGGGTCTAATATTCCTGCTTTCTGTTACTTTCTTATAGCCATCTGGCCTGATCCATCACACATCCCTTTATTCAAAACTGTCTGCTATCTTTGACCAAATATTGTCATAATACCTAAACATCATGGCTCACTGAAGGCATGTGAGTATCCACAGACGCAGAACTTGATAGCATCTGCCCCTTGGGAGATAAAGGTTATCAACTAGCATTGCATAAAGATCTATGGGCTTGATTTTCAACTCTTTTATACCTCATATAGTCACTTACACCTGTGCAAAATGAGTATTTTACAACATTTGGCAACAAATTTACACTCACTTTGCACTACACATGGGGCACAACAGCATGGAATCATGCCTATAATCTCTCCACTCCAAGTGGTACTGAACATATAATTCCCATACCAAACATATGTTTGATCTTATTAAATCCCTACAGAACCTTCTTAACATTTAGGCTTTATGTCAGATTCTGGTTCCTCTCTTTAGAAAATAAAGAACAGTTAATTTATGCACTATAATATACCAATATTCCTAAATAATAATGAACAATTTTCCAGGGAAACCTAGATAACTTTTATCTTTGATCACTAGTACACATTAACTGCTAACTGTTTAAATGTAAAGATAATGTATATGGATTCTAAAGTAGCCTTGTTATGGTGCAGAAATGTTATTATGTTTCTTTATAAGATTCATGAAGTAAGTACTTAAGAATTAAGTTCATTTATTTTGTGCTTTTGGACTTGGTTGTGGGAATGTTGACCCTGTGCAATGCTTACTGAAAATGCTGGGTCTTCGGGTGCTTTTCTGTTGGATTTGGGTTTTATATGCACTGAAGGAGGTCAGTGAAGGAAACTGTAGTCCACCCCAAAGATTATGTAAGCTCTTCAAAGCAAACACTGGGCCTAGTTCTAGTAAGGCACTACTGAAATAATGGATAACAGTAAACCTAGGATCAGTTCATTTAAAACTGCAAAACTTAAAAATTAGAACTGTGCTCTTTTATTAAATCTGTTCTTGGCTACAGTGAGGCTGGAAGAACTGCAGTGGCAGTGATTTGCAAGTGAAGGGAAGCAAACAAAAGGAAAAAAACATGGGCGAACAACTTTATACCCCTTCAGAAATCATCTGGGTATTCTGGATCTATGATAGAAATTAACACTTCACATTTAGCAGTGACATTGGGGGTTTCTTCTATTTTCTTATCTGATTTTTTGTTTCCTTGTAGGTAAACATCTACTGTTCACATTTTTTACAAAGAATGATCACGCATGGTTTCTGGGAGACTTTTTTTTTTTCAGTTAGCAGATCCATACAAAGGATCAAGTAGGGCCTTGAGGTGTCAGCTGAAAATAATGGATACAGTAGAATTGCAGTTAATCCTGCTGAGGTAGATGAGAGTTGACTGCTAAAGACAGCCACTGTATCATAATAGGGCTGAATGAAACAGGGACTGAATGCCTGAAGGGAGTTCAAGGCAAAACCTGTAGGGGGCCGAGGGTTTTGTTACAGATAGAGGAGCTACAGAACATATATATAAAAATAAATGTCTTTAGTCACTATGATTTTAAGTCATTAAAAGAAACCTGATATTTCATGAGTGGTACAGCCACATGGAACGGCTCCAATTTCCTGGAATATGATAAGATAAAAGTCATTAAAGACTTGTCATCACATTGTTAAATATATTCTCATAGAAACACATTTGTAGCATATCCTGTTTTAAGAAACAAGAACAAACTTTAAAACTACACCATATGCTGTATGCATAACATTGTCAGAAGAAAATGTATCAGGGATTAGGGTATATTTAGAAACACAGTATGTGTATAAAATATTCACACTGGTGTGTCTATGCTTATTTTTGTTCTTCATGCAAATTTTGAACCATGGGAAAATACCTATTAATATCAGTTGTGTGTGTGTGTGTGTGTGTGTGTGTGTGTGTGTGTGTTCTAGACTGGGTTTCAGAGATGTTGAGCTCTTGCTTCACTGACTTCATGAGCAATTGAGTTATAGCACAGCTCTTTCCTCATTCTATCCCCCTCCCGCAATTAGGAAGTCTAGTGTATGGCACAGCTCTTACTTCATTCTACACACACACACACACACCGGTTAGGTTGGTAATTGTGACTAACCTCTGTGCAAAGAAATAAGTGCAGGATGTTGAACTTATTTTCACCCTCTTCCCACTGTTGTGCATCTGGGCAGGGCTAGTCACAATCCAAACCACAAGTTTCTGAAGGGAGTACTTCAGCTTGGACTGTTTTTTGTTGGTTGTAGCACTACACATTGACTCTGTATATGTGAGAAAATAAAGCCAATGATGCACATTTTGAACCTGAAATAGGTCTTCCTTCTCCATAAATTCTTAAAATAATTTTTACATAACCTCCAACTATTTCTCCTGGGACAAACCAGAAAGAGAGATGCTTTCAGAAGAATCTCAAGAAAAGAACTTAGGAATTCTTAAAACAAAGCTCATGTAATCATGATGTGGAGTAGCAGGTTGTGACAGTGCCAGGGGATAGCAGATGAGTTTAGAAAACTTAACAGATTTGAGTTTAGCAAACTTAACATATTTCTTAAGCTTTCCAGGGTGTTCAACAAACTTAATATGAGTACTATTATAGTCTAGCTTGTTGAGATCAAATATGAGGAGGACACCAAGCCTCTGACAATCAGGCACTGGTTTTTATATCTCAGCCCCATCTGTAGCTACTGGCAGACTGAATACTTCTTAGGTGGTCTCCATGGAGCTAATATGCTACTTCACTAAAAAAATAAATCTCTTTCACTTATTTGCTATCTGAGCAGTGGGAATTACTAGCAAGTAATGAAAGCACTAGCATGAATGTACAATTAATGACTGTGTAAGCAACTTATTTACATCAGATTTCAGCTTCTTCCAGATAGACCGCAAAAAGCAATCATGACACAATCAATCATGGGTGTTCACACTTCACTACTATCTGTCTCTTCTATGTGTGCTCCTATGCAAAGATTCTTCTTCTTATATTGCACTGGCTTTGTGTTGCATTTCCAATCAATTGATCGATGGTCAGTCCCTGCCGTTTTGTTTTGTTTTGTTTTGGGGGACAACCACAGCTGGATCAGACAATTATAAATTAAACATTGTTACATGGTTGTAAATTTGATTCAAATCAATGGTTTGTAAGCTATCAGCCTAATGATATAATATGCTATTAAATATTCATGAGGCAAGCAGGGAGACTATTCAGTCCCCTTCTCATTAATGGATGCAACAGCACCCAGTGCATTTCACTGATTTATCATGCATTTCCTTATTACAAGAGAATATTAAGAAACAGGTCTTCAATCACCAAATGCCTCTACATTTTGATGCTCTCATGCAGGTGTATTTATTTATTAACAATGGAAAATCAGCACCATAACCTGTCATCTACTTTGTATACAGAAGCATAGAGTGTAAATATGCACACATATTCCTCATAGTAACGTTCTACATGGCACCCCTTTAAAAGCAAAAGCAATAAAGAACACAAAGAGCCACAAACTGGGAAATCTGTGACATAAGGGAATTCTGTAGTTTATGATGATTTCTGGGTGAAGGCTTGAGGGAGTGCGTGCAAGAGGAAATATCTACATATCAGCATAATGAGATCCCTACCATGCTGAAATTCTAGGTACAGTAACATATATGTTCCTTTGGGAAAAGTGAGGTATTTTAGTCCTGTTTTTTGAAAGGATTGAGGATATAGGGAGGAAATAACATGTATTTAATATGTGTTTTCCCTACTTTTTTTCCCAGACAAACAAAATTCATTTAACTTTAAAACAAAAATGAAGTAATTAGAGATGTGGAGAAACTTTGCAAATCTTAGCAGCTAATCTTCACCACAAAAAGTAGTATTTCACTCCCCTCTAGTAATTGACAGGCAATTTCTCTTTCTCTGAAAAAGCAGAGCACATGCATTGTGTGAGCAGTGCTATTTCTACTTTCTAAGCAAAATATTTTCCCAAGTTATAATTCAATATATTCATCATGAGTTATTATCATTTAAATATAAGTTCAGAGAAAACACCAAGCAACAAGGTTTGCAAGTAATAAAAATATACTCCCACTCCTTCTAAACTAATTAATATATAAACACTCTCAATCTTAGAGACTTAGACTGACTAAGCGCTCATAATGGGCCTGATCCTGCAGTCATTATGTAAGCAAATCTCCCACTGAGACCAATAAGAGTGTTGCCTACGTATGTAGTTCAGGATCAGGACTCAGCTATGACTCACAACTATTATCATGTCTAAAAAAAAAAAACAGAGTTTGAGGCAGCCACAGTTAGATGATATACATTGCAGAATTCTTAACCAAAGTTAATTGTGCTCCTTCTATGATTTATCCTGATTGAAAACATTTTAAACTTCTCTACATATTTTTTTTCTCCAATCCTTTATATTCAAGGAAGAAGCAAAGGGCATAATTCGCAAGTGCAGCTAAGGTGTACAGGCAGTCCCCGGGTTACATGGATCCGACTTACATCGGATCCCTACTTACAAACGGGGTTACATGGATCCGACTTACATCGGATCCCTACTTACAAACGGGGTGAGGCAACCCCGCACTAGCTGCTTCCCCGCAGCAGACCAGGGAGAAGCGAAGCTAGCGCCTCCCCAGCAGACCAGGGAGACGGGGAGCGGCTTTTCTCAGCAGACACCTCAGCTTGAGAATAAAGGACTGAGAGAAGTGAGGTGTGGGAGAATAAAACTGAGCTCTGGAGAAATGTTTGGCTAGAGTTTCCCCTACAATATGTACCAGTTCTGACTTACATACAAATTCAACTTAAGAACAAATCTACAGTCCCTATCTTGTACGTAACCCGGGGACTGCCTGTACTTAGTGCAGTGACACTGAGTGCTGCATTTACTGTTCCTCACTCCCCAATGTTGCTGTTTTAGCCCAACAGAATAAATTAGAGCAGCCAGCACTGTGGGCTTATCTGGAATCTGCCATACCAGTTTGCCCTCCCTGCTCCTTAAGGCCAGCTGTGTCCAGGCACTTTAGGATTGCCACTTTTTAAGCATGTTGACTGCCACTGAAACTTCAATAGAGCTTTAGCAGGAATAAATCTGACTGAGTATTTACAAGAGAAAGCTTTGCAGGTTGTGTTTGTGGCAGATGTGGAGCTGCTATATAATACTCTAAGGATTCTATACGTAAAAATTCTCTGAACACTGTATGTGACCTGGCCAGTGAGTTGAAGTCTTTGTGTAGGAATGGGGTCATTACACTTTCCTGTGTGAATGTATTGAACTGATTGAGTAGGGGGCTATTGGAAAAACAAGCAGCGAAGCAATATGATAACTATAAATAAGCTATCTCCCAAGAAACAGTTGGGGTGCAATGAAAGGGCCTCTGGTTCCACCACCAAATTGCTCAGCTGTTTTATCAATACTGAGAACTAACTGATTGGGGATATACTGTTAAAAGTGAGAATAGATTTAATCAAATGATTAGGCTAGACTCAAGGCAACACTCTCCCAAGTAGGGCAAGAGAGAACTGGTCTGTGAGTTCAGGAAAGACTGCCACCCAGATCCCAGTGGTCCTGAAGGGATCTATAGGAAGCTATGTCAGTAGTAACATAACTGCAAGTACTGAAGAAAAACCAGGCCTTCTAAGATTACACAATTAGCACCAGGTGACCGCAATCCGGGCCTGGTTTGAGACTCTGAGAATCATGTGATCCCACTCCAAGAAAGATGAGAACTTGAGAGCCAAGACTGGAGAGGGGATATGCCCCAAGAGACTGGAGGCACAGTTAGTGAGGCAATGATGATAGTGCTCTCAAGGGTGGTGGCAAGGACAACTACCTATGGAGTAACAGTTAATTCGAGGGAAGGGTTTTGGATCGGACTACCGCATCTACACATGGCAAGTTAAATCAGGCGACCGGCATTTTAAAATGACGACTGACCGCGAATATGCTAATCAAGCACGGGATATTTAAATCCCGCGCTTCATTAGCAACTTCGGTATGCTTCATTTGCCTCCCTAGTCCGAACTAGGGGTCAAGTATAGACATACCCTAAGCACATAGCACTGTATTCTATATTCTCTGGACAGTAGTCACAATGAGGGGGGTTTCTGTTACCATAACATCAACCATCTTTTAATGCCAGGCAGATCCAAGGAAAAGGTAGAAAGCGGCATCAGAATCTCTACATGATTTTCCTCAACCTTACCATAGTCAATGAAAACAGTCTTTGGAAGGGACTTGGGTGAATTGACTGGTCTGAAAAATGTAACACTATAGTTCAATCCTTTTATGATGATGTGCTGGATCATATCCCTAACAATGGAGAGACATTATCACCTTTTGAAGTATCAAATGTGTCCTTGCTTTTTTCCTGTTCAGCATCTACTTTTCGATGATGCTGTTGTTTGCTTTCAAGGATTATGTGTTGGGCATATGCATTCAGTTCCGAACAAACAGTAGCATTTCCACCTCGGAAGACTTCAGACTTGCACCAAAGTATTCACTACAACTATCCATGACCTCTTGTTTGATGATGATTGCACATTGTTGGCTCATTCAGATGAGGATGCATAGAAGCTTTTTTTTTTAATCATTTTGCTACTTCTGTTCACCGTGTTCTGTTCACTATGAGCCTCAAGAGACAGAGGTTATGTTCCAGTCTTTTCAGAAAAAAACAGCGCTCCAGTGTTCACTGCTGCTGATACTGTCCTTAAGGCTGTTGATAAATTTTGCTACCCTGGAAGCATATTGTCCTCCAGTGTAAACACTGATGACAATGTATCTGTTTGTGTAGCCAAAGCCAGTGCTGCCTTTGGAAGATTCACCAAGCACTTATGGAATGACCATGATGTTAAACTTCATACAAAGGTAACAGTTTATCAGGCAGAAGTCCTGAATA
The DNA here is from genome assembly GCF_049634645.1 of Pelodiscus sinensis. Lineage (NCBI taxonomy): Eukaryota > Metazoa > Chordata > Testudines > Trionychidae > Pelodiscus > Pelodiscus sinensis. The sequence goes on from NC_134712.1 coordinate 80,734,842, forward strand.
TCCTGCTGTGTGACTTGGAGTCCTGGACCATATATCGCTGTTACATTTTGAATCTTGATCAATTTCATATGCTCATGTGAACTGATAGGACAAAATTCCTAACATGGAGATTCTTAAGCTGTGTGGTGTCATGGGCATGGAAGCAATGCTCATGGACAGTTTCACTGGATTGGTCATGTTTGAGAATGGATGATACATGGATACTAAAGATGGTCTTCTACAGCTAGCTTGTTCATGGAAAGCTTGGTGGTCAGTATAAGCATTACAAAGATATCTTAAAGGCCAACATAAAGTTATGTGGCATATCTCCTGGTAACCTGGAAATAATAGCTCAGAACAGATTGTTCTGATGGCAGACTATTGCACAGGCTCTCAAATGCTTTCAAAGTCAACGTATCCAGACATTACAAGAAAAGCGCAGGATCTGAAAATAGTGTCCAATACCCTCAGATGGTGGATTTTTATGTGACAGCTGTAATCAGATTTGCCAATTGAGGGGTGGTTTAGTCAGTCACCTACAGCATCACAGAAGATGAGAATGGCAGCTTAGTCCATTGTGACAAGGTCACAACAGAAGACCATAAAAAAGTAGTGGAGGGGAGAAATATAAGCCTCACACTGAGGAGATCTTTGCTTTCAGAGTAGCAAGGAGGAGCTGGTTTAGAACCAGCAGAGGCAATCAGGGTAGTGGAACCCCTCGGGCTAATTGACCAGGCCTGCAGAGACAGGCCAGACTAAGCCAGTTAGGATACCTGGGGGTAATTAAGAAAAAACAGTTCATACTGGCTATAAAGGAAGCTTTGTTTGCAGTGGTAGGGTGCGTGCAGCTGGGAGGAAGGAGGAGAATGCCACTGGGAGTAGGAGGAAAGGAGATCACAGCTAGGAGGATGAACTGGAGAGAAGGAAGGTGCTGGGGAAGGAGTGGGGAAGTAGCCCAGGAGTCTTGGAGCTGTCGTATAGCAGGGGCCAGGAATTCATATGAGCAGCTACTATTACAGGGCCCTGGCCTAGAACCCGGAGTAAAGGATGGGCCCAGGGTCCCCCCAAGATCCACCTCCCCATTTCCACTCGGGGAACAGGACTGTGGAGTTTATTCTCCATTTTACCATACACTAGCAAATTAAAGCCCTGAGCCTAAAATTGTGTTACCTAAAATTGTGGGCTGCTGTAAGCCTCTGAGGCAAGCAAATATGACAGGAAGTGCAGGACTCACCGAGTTTTCGTAGGAGCTTTGTCACCCCATAGATACAATATTATCAACAGTCCCTTTCAATTTGTCATATATTCTTTGTCTGTGTCTCCCTCAAGGCTCATTTTTCAAGTGCTGACTCCTTAAGCTCTCAAAGATAATGAAAATTATTACATTATTATTGAAGGTTAATGGTCACAGCCACTATGATAACTTTTAATCTCTAGCACTCTACATGTTCCAAAATGACAGCAAAACTCTAACTAAAAGGGACATTCTCATGCTATCACTGTTTCTACTGCTGTTTCTGATGTCACTGAAGCATCACTTCAGAAACAGCCTCAATAAGTTTTTTGAAGAAGTTGAAGAGGTAAAAATAACATAAATGTAACTTCTTGCCTTCTTCATAAATATTAGGAGTCTAAGCTTTGATATTGAATCCTCAAGAGCTAACAAACATACATAATCTAACTAGCTATTGGTTTTCCATAGCACCCATCTTAACACTGATTGAAGTCATCATTGAAATCCGTGGGGTTCTACATGGTGTCAATTTTGGTCAATTTGCACCACTGATTGTTTCATTATTGCTGCCTATCTAATTTGAATAAAAAATAATCATCCACCTACCAGGCACAGTAAAGACTGTAACAGTGACTCATAATTGGGCTGAATTTAATTCAGGAGTAGCAGCAACAACATTTGACCTGAAGAAGGCACATTTTCCTTTGGTTTAGTCGAAGGAAATTTGTCTAAAGTTTCATTAGAGATAAATAAGTCCACAGTACAGCTGGCATTGTCTAAACTGGAATTTTACACTCTTTTAACTACACCAAAATAGTTAAAAAGATATCATTCCTCAGAGTGTCAGCACACTTAGGATGCATCTACACAGCAGGGATTAACTCAACATAAGCTACGCAAATTGAGTTACGTCAATTGCGTACCTTATTTCAAAATAGTTTATTTTGAAATTGGGAGTGTCTATAGAGCACTTATTTCAAAATACAGCATTCTTCCTCTGACTTCCCTTGCTCCTTGTACAGGGTTACAGAAGTCGGAGTAAGAAGTCCTCCAGCTTGACAGAATTTTGACATTATTTCAAAATAATGCTAGTCAATTTGAAATAATGTTGCTGTGTAGAAGTACTTTTACATTGGTATAAAAGTGATATACCAGTATAACTTAATGGGTTGAAACTAAGTTATTCAGCAAAAGGCACCTTTGTGACAACATATCTGCATCAATACTCAGAGTATTACCAATATAAACATTTTGGTAAAAAATCACCCTCCACCCAACCAACAAGTTTCTTATTCTGAAGTTTGTTCTGAGCCCATCTCTTCTTATGCACCTAACTCAGCAATATTATTCCAAAAGTTTTATTGTGGGTGGATGTATATCCAATTTCTTCCTGATATTCATGCCCTGAAGTATAAACATGGATGGTCTTTATGTTATGCTAGTTAATTTAATTCCAAATGTTAATCTTATATATCTCTGAGTCTAAACCTTTTATGACATTTACCATGTTGGAACGTTTCATTCCACTCCTTTGTGGGTTTCCTCCAAATTCCCTCTGGTGTCCGTGCCTTTCCCTCAGTGTGAAATGAGATGCAGGTACTGTAATGTACCATAATATAGAGTAATAGAACAGCACACTAAAATAATTATATATGTTCCCCCCTTGTCTTTGTTTACCTCAATATGGAAAGACTTGACTGAAAGCTTATCCTGTTCCTTTGACCTATTCAACCTAAATCTCACTCTGGCTCCAAACAACCCAGACTTTTTCTTGGGGGAAATATTTTTCAATCTCTTAAAAACAAATCCCTTTCCCTAAAAATCCCACATTTGGTTGATAGAAAAATCAAATTTAGCTCTTGCCTTCATATTGCAAATGCATTGATTTTATTGCTGCAGTACAATCTCAATTTGTAATTTAAGTGCTATTCATTGAGATGCTCATAAGAGAATTTTCATGGCTAAATTCTCATCTGACTACCACATTACTATCAGTTACATTACAGTTTACGCCAGCTGAATATCTGCCCTATGTGCATGAAAGGTAACAATAGTGAATGGAGAGGACCATGAAGATTGGTATGGCGACTGCCTCAGAAAACATTTCTGGTACTATACCTATAAATATTAGAATAGCTGATAGATCCAATTCTGTGCTGGTAAAATGTTAGTTCAATTGCTTACTTTAGGTCATTGCTAGACTTGAGGGTTATTATTACAAATGGATTCATAAACATTTCCTGGAATAAAAATTGTCCATTTCTTTCTGTAGTATTTGTGCCCCTTTTATTGTTTTCCATGAACAGTCATCTGAGCTTTTTTTTGTTCACAAGAAAAGTTGCCAGAAGAGAAACCAACACAAATCATTTTGAGATCCATAGCAAGTATATTTGTGCTGGAATTGAACACTTGGACAATTTGATAAGTATTCGTGGTTTTGGAATTCTTCCCACGTCCAAAAATAAACCATAGGAAGTCAACTTAGGTGACCTGTCCTACCATGCAAATAGCCAATGATGAATAGTGAATGCTCATAGCAGTAGTTTCTGTCCTGTTACTGAGCACTCTCATTGCTGGAAACTTCAAATTAACAATTAGATGAATAATTAAAAAGAGGAAAGCAATTCATATAAAACTCAAATGTGTTCACAGACAGTTAATGAACAAAAAAAGAAGATAATTCATCATATCACTGTCAATGGTATACCCAGTCCTAGTTATTAACATTGTCACCATTTCTAGTACATCATTATTAAAGGAACTGCTGTCAACCTTGTGATGAATAAACTGCTAAAATAATTGCTGGTCAGATAATGATTTAATGGGAAAGAAAGTGTCTGAAAGTGATAAAACATTTACATGGAAGTAAAACAGTCAGACAGACCCTAGAGATATTTTTGATTAACAGCCTGAGGAGGATGATAATTGTTGATAACTGACTTTGGTATGTTCATTTCTTTTTAACTCTGTCTCGAATATTGTCTTGTTTTGAAATACAAGTCTTGTAATTATAGGACTCATATCACAGAGAAACCTATGTCAAGTGACATTGCAGTCATTTACCATGACTGAGTCAATAGGGCATATAGGGTTTATTTTAATCATCTTTGTCCTCATAAGAGCTAAGACATAGTACACTGGCTGATGTCTGATATGCTGGATGTTTAGATGCTCAACATATTCATTTAAAGTAAGTTCCAAAAGGGACTATCTGATTCAGAACCCATATCCAAACAGCAATAAAAAAGTTGAAATCTTTGCATCAGATTGACCCTTGCTGGAATCTACATACTGTTTCCTATGGATAATCCCTAGACATATACAACTTTTGGGAAGAAACTGATCTTTGAGTTCCCAAAGCAGCAGTGATTTACTCTTTTTATTATTTTTAAGTGTTTGGGGCCAAACATTCAACTAATTACATTTCTTTTTCAGTTGTCATTAAACAGTGGCTTTAGGGGAGGAAAAGAAACAATTCCAGCTAAAAATACATTGGAATGTTGTCTGAACAGATTTCTAGTGTTCTGTTAAGTGGACAGTCCATAATGCTATCTTTCATTGACATGGATAATAAAATCCCTTATCACCCAGATGAATATAAGTATGGAAAATCCTGCAGTAGTTTCACCATTATGAAATATACGAGTTTTGATTCTGCTCCCACTGAAGTCAGTGGCAAAGCTTTCACTGATTATAACGGTGCAAGATGCAGGCCTACATACCCATATAAATTCTGAGAAGTTGTGGAGTTAGTATGTTGATATTCAAGCCTAACAATTAACCAGTAGACTTTGTTATTCATAAAATGTAGCAAATTTTCTATTGGACTGAATGTATAGAATTTGGTAAACAAAATATTTTGGTTTTGATTCATGTGGAACTATACAGCAGCTCCTTAATTGTTAAATTAAGCATCTGACGAAGTGGGTCTTTGCCCACGAAAGCTTATGCTCCAATACATCTGTTAGTCTATAAGGTGTCACAGGACTCCTTGACACTTTTGCAGATCCAGACTAACATGGCTACCCCTCTGATACTTAACTGTTAAAGTATATCCATGTCTCCTGTGTGATAGCTCATTTTTTTATTCCCTATTCCAAATATGGAGAGTAAAATATTGCAGAGAAGCCAACAGTTCAGATATGTCTACATCTAAATCTCTACTCAACTGCAGCCCTGTATCTGATCTACTATAGCACTTCAGTGTAGCCATTTCCTATTGTGACAGGAGAAGGGTCTCCCAAAAGCTGTAGTTAATCCAGCTCCAAGAGAGGTGATATTGAGTGCCATGTTCTTCTCAACGGATATGAACTGGCTACAGAGTTTGCTTATAACACCACATGTATTCACTGTAAGATGCTTTAATGCTGTGCCCAGTATGATGGAAGTTTATTTAAATAAGTCATTTTACACAGAGTGCCATCAAGCAGGAGAACAGTATAATACAATTATGCCATCTGGAAAATTTTAGGTGCACTGGAAATCCCCAAATGTAATCTTTGAAAGAAAAATCTCCCAAAGTGTGTGGTAACTGTAGCCAGGTTAACATTTTCTTTGCCTAGAGGAATTCGTCAGACTCCATTCAAGGCATCCTGCTCGGAGAATGTTGTTGTTCCTTTCACTTTTGGAAAGAAATCTTTAAGTGTTGGGAAGATATATTTTTCTCTCACAACTGCTTCATGAAATCTTTTAAGATCCACACAAATTGGTATTTTTCCCTTATGTTTTTATAACTGGTACCATGCTGTTGACTTGTTGATTTTCTCAGTTCTTCCAGTTTGTTCCATTCTCTTTAACTCAGTTTCCACTTTATGAAGTATTAGGATGGTAATCCTGCCAGGGTATGTCTCTTAGGCTACGTCTATACTGCAGGCTTTTTGTACAAGAACATGTGTTCTTGCACAAAAACTTGCAGAGCGTCCACACTGCACACGCATTCTTGCGCAAGTAAATTACAGTATAGCATCAGAAAACAGGGATTCTTCCAGAAGAGTTATTCCTCTCCCCATGAGGAATAAGTCCTCTTGCTCAAGAGCTCTTCCACAAGAAGGCAGTGTAGACAGAGAACATGAATTTCTTGTGCAAGAAATACCTAAGGCTAAAATGGCCATCAGAGCTTTCTTGTGCAAGAGAGCATCCACACTTCCATGGATGCTCTTGCGCAAAAGCACATTAAAAATTTTGTGGAGTTTCTTTGCAATACAAAGCCTTTGTACTGGACTAAATGTATAGAATTTACTGAACAAAACATTTTGTTCTTGCAATATATTGCTTCCAGCCTGTCCAATGTGAAGGTTTATCAAAGCTGAAGTTCTCTGGGCTATTCAGGAGTGACACATTGATGAGATTCTTCAACCTTTGTTACTTTCTGTTTCCAACCTTTATTGCTTTATTCCTTTCTTTCTGTTCTTAGTGTAATTCTGACATCATATCATGTTCCTCTGTGCCAGATATGGACAGGCTACAGAGCTTGTTAATACACAGCAGATGTATTCATCATAAGATCTGTGATCGGCTCAATCACAGAGATCCCCTTGAGACTGTTACTTTCTGTGCTGAAATACCACTGAGCCCAGCTATCTGTCCTTTGAGATGCCCCATCCACCACCCTGTCCAGACCTTCTGGTCACCTCCAGCACTGGCACAGAATTGGGGTCACAGCTCACAGCAGAGTGATACAGATCCTGAGATCAGCTCAATTCCTGGAGGAATCAGTCAAAAGGACTTGCCACAGAACCAAGGTGCACAGCTCCAATGGGACAAGAACCCCAGATAAATTCATCTTTCTCTGTATACATTTTTATATAAAGCAAGTTCATAAAATGTTTGCCTCCTTTACCAATGAAAGAGAAGGATGCACTGCTGTTTCTCGCAGGTAGCAATTATTTACACTGAATTTATTAATACTCATTTTATTAAGTATAAAAAGTAGGGGTTACATGCCGGCAAGTAACAGCAAACAGACCAAAGCTACTAAGAAAACAAAACAAAACATGCCTGGTAAGCTTAATACACTAAGACATTGTTTTACATACAAAATCTCAACCTCAAATTCTTCTGCTTCTTTCACAACCTGGATAGCTTTCCCTGGCTGGGTCCAATCCTTCTTAATGTTCAGTTCCAAGCAGTTGCAACAGACATCTTAGTTCGGGGTGGGGGACCATTTTTGGCATGGGGGCCACTGACCCACAATAAAAATTAGTCGCGGGCCACAAACAAATGAGAAGCACAACCCACCCCCATAAAATCTCACTGATCTGGCCCCCAAATGAGTAGAAAAAACAGGGGTGTTCTAGAGTCTGGCCCTAGCTCCTCTTGTTTGCTTTCCCACCCTGATCTAAGATGTCTGCTGCAATATCTTTGTACAACATCTTTCCTTTGCAAGAAACCTTTGTGTTCAGTATAAACTTTTCACACTTTCAGTGGAAAGTGCGGCATCCAAAATGGGTTCCAACATCAGCTGACCTGGCCACACATCTTGGCAAGACCAACCATAATCCAGGCTTATAGGAAAAACAAGACTATTCAGAGATCATTGACCCACATATCAGGCCATTAACTTCCTCGAGTCCTACTAATGGCCTTCGTTTAGCACATGTAGATTAGTAAACAGGTTTATACTTCATACTCTTCAAATGTAAGAATGATACGTGTACACAAATAGAGTATATACATTCAGCAGATTATAACTTTTGAAATACCTTGCGCAATGTATTTTGCATAATTAATTTTTCAGTTCTGCATATACAAATTCATAAGCATATTTTCATAAAGACTTTGGGTGTGCAACTTCACAAGATCATTTCATGTCCTGCCAAATATGACTGAGATTTATTTAAATAAGGTATTTTACACACAGTGTCACTGAGTAACTGAACAGTATACTATAGCTTAGCATTCCATTTTAATTAGATTAACAGATAAAGTCTTGTATCAATTTAGTGCTTTCTATGCCAGAGATTAGGTCAATTTAACTACATTGCTCAGGAGTGTGGATTTTCCACATCCATGACAGATGTGGCTGGTTTAATGTGGACCTTGTCTCAGGTAATAGCTACCCAGTCAAGAGGTTAACAATGAAAGTTATCAAATTTTTACAGTAGTTTCTCATTCTCTAGAGTGCCTCTGAATTTTCCACAGTAGTTACCCATGGTATGGACCAAATCCACAAAGGAATTTAGGTGTTACACTTCTGAGCATCACAGCACCTAACTTTGAGGTGCTCAGAAAATCACTTGTAACAACACTTAGATCCACAAAGCCTGAGGTAGGTGCCTAGATTCCATATACAATGAATGGCGATAGATAGGCACCTAAGAATGAAATACACCAAAGCCAGCATTTTAGGTGGGGGCCATCTAAGCCAGCCAATGGGGGATGATGACAAGAGTCATGTGCCCTAAATTCTACCCCTATCACTGAGTTAAGTGCCCAACTCAGCCTGTCGGGATTTGCCTATCTTTGCTAGCAGTTAACAGATGGAAACCTGTTTCCTAGAATCAGGCAGTTTAGGCACCTAAGCCACTTCTTGTGAGAAGGAATTAGGCACCCGCCGAACACACAGAAAACAGCAGGTATTGACTAATGGTTAGTGCAATAATCTCCAATGTAGGAATCTGTCTGGGGAGAAAGCTAATTTGAACAAGGTTCAGAACTGTGTGCTGAGCTATGTGGTATTCTGGTGTAGGACTCCTGCAATTTCTCCTCTTAAAACTGTCTCACCGTGGATAAACAATTACAGCACCATTACGTGGAAAGGAGTCTATAGCCTGGAAGTCTATAGCAAGAGATGCAGGGTCCCATCCCATTTTCCAGTCATTCTTGAATTGCTTATTATAAGCACTTTACACCTAGAGTGAAGTAGTAATGCACATGGAGAAAAATAGGCAACTTTTACAGCAAATATTTAGGTGTACATTTAGTTTGGGGACCTTCGGTTTTAGGCAGCAGCTGAGCAGGGGTTTTGTGGGTCACTTTGACACCTAAAACTAGAACTGACATGCATCATATCTTTCGTGGATCTGGGCTCACAGGCCTAACTTCACATCACAGTATGCTTTGGGGGCTGGGTTGTCCATAGTTATGTCTACGAAACCGGAAGTTGTATAATGTAAACTTACCACTCTTCTGATTAGCCTGATGGACAATTGGCCATTTCTTTTCAAATGCAGAATTCAGTCAGACTTTCCCTGTTATTACTGCAAAGAGAAAATGGCAACATTGCAACTTCCGTTTCCATAGCTACATCAATTTAACTGACTATACTAATAATTTGACTTGCTAATATTCATAACAATCTACAGTTAGGGGAGGTATAACCAGATTGAGTCTCAAGTAGGGCAAGGAGAAGAGCTTTTATACTTACATTGGTGTCAACTATAGTTACCAATGCTCCAATTACAAATAAATGAACTACCTTGCCCCTCCCTCTGCTCTGCCCCTGCCCCACCATTTCTCAGAGACCCCAGCTCTGGCTCAGTCCAGCCGCTCTCCTTCTGTTGCTCATTCTCCCTCACTATCACTCTCTTTCACCAGGGTGGGGCAGGAGATTGGGATGCAGAAGGGGGTAAGTGCTCCATCTGGAGTATGGGCTCCAGGGTGGGGCTATGATGAGGAGTTTGGGGTGAAAGTGGGGGTTTACAGCTGGGGCAGGGGATTGAGGTGCAGGACGGAGTTTGGGGTACAGGCTCCATCCAAGCAATGCTTAACTCAGATGACTCCCAGAAGCAGCCAGCATTTCCAACTCCAAAGCATAAGGAAGGTCAGAGGGCTGTGTGCTAAGGCTGCAACTTTCTAACTGCACAAAACTAAACAGCCCTGCCTCCACCTGACCCCCTTTCTGGGGTCCTGCACCCTCTTGTTCCATCTCCCTTAATCACTTACTCCCCTTCCCCCCCACACTCACGTTCACTGGGCTGAGGCAAAGTTGGTATGCAGGAGGGGGTGAAGGCTCTGGGGTGGAGATGGAGTTGGGATGAGAGGTTTGTGGTTCAGGAGGGGGGGACCACAGGCTGTGGCAGAGGGTTGGGCTGGGGGTTGTATGGTCTCTTAGCTGAGAATGTGGACTCTAAAGGGGTATGTCTACACTACCCCACTAGTTCGAACTAGCGGGGGTAATGTAGTCATCCGCACTTGCAAATGAAGCCCGGGATTTGAATTTCCCAGGCTTCATTTGCATGAAGCCGGCGCCATTTTTAAATGCCGGCTAGTTCGAACCCAGTGCCGCGCAGCTACACGCGGCACGGAGTAGCTGCTTCGGATTAGGCTTCCTAATCTGAACTAGTCGGCATTTAAAAATGGTGTTTAAAAATGGCGCCGGCCAGCTTCATGCAAATTCAAATCCCGGGCTTCATTTGCAAGTGCGGATGACTACATTACCCCCGCTAGTTCGAACTAGCTGGGTAGTGTAGACATACCCTATGAGGCCAGAAGTTAGGGATTTAGAGTGCAGGAGAAAGCTGTGGGCTGGGGTAGGGAGCTCTGGGGATTAAGGGCTTTGGTGGGAGTGTAGACTCTGAGATGGGGCTGAGGATGTGAGGTTTGAGGTGCAGAAGGAGAGTCAGGCCCTAGCTGGGTGTGTTGTTTCTTGGGTGGACCAGGGGATGAGGGTCTTAGGGTGCAAGAGAAGGCTCAGGATTGGGGCAGGAGGATGGAGTGGGGGGGGTTGCAGGCACTGAGAGGAGGATCTAGGTTGGGGCAAAGGGTTAGTGTGTGTGAGGGGGTTCAGAGTGTAGGGTCCCAGTGGCAAATACTATGATTTCCAGAAAGTGGCCAACAGGTTCTCTTAGGCTCTGGGGCAACCAGCGAGGCCTGGTTCACTGCCTCACACCCACAGGTTCCACCCTCTCATCTCCCGTTCACAGCCAGTGGGAGCTGTGGAGCCAGCACCAGTGGTGGGCACAGCATGCAGAGCCTCCCTGGCTTCCCATGTGACTAGAAGTCACAGGGATCTGGCATCTGCAATAATCAACCTGGAGCCCCCCACCTTCTCCCCACCACCACCACACTCCAGTCCCCTGACTTAACCCTGCCTCTTTTGCACCACCAACCAGACTTTTAATGGCCCAGTTTGGAATGCCAACAGGGCACTTTTCGACCTGGTGTTCCAGCTGAAAACTAGATGCCTGGCAAAGCTACTCTGAGCACTGTCCACAGTTCCAGGCCAAGGGGAGCAGCAGAACCGGTGCTTAGAGTAGGGATAGTGTGCAGAGCCTTCTATGTCCACTCCCGCACCTAAGAGCCAAACACTTCCAGCTGTACTGCAAACTGTCTTTTAGATGCCTGGTCAGTGGTGAAAACCCTTGGACCCACTTGTTAGTTGGCTGCAACAGGGCCTGGGAGCTTGGAAAGAGTGCCATTGGTGGCACAGCTTGTTTTGGCCTGAGAGAGAAGATTATCAGTCCCGGGGGAAACGTCCTGAAAAAACTGTGTTGAAGTGAGAGGTTGCAGGAGGTAGGGTGGATTCTATTCCTGGCACTGGAATATGAGAAGAGATGAAATAGGAAAGCGTTTTGGGGAACCCACCAGCACCCTACTTTGGTCAGGGGAATAGATTTGTTTGGATACTATCTTGTGAGCCTTAAGTTCAGCATAGGACGAAGGTAAGGTCTCTAAGAATTAAAGATCAATTTTGAACTAACCATTATGTCATCTGATTAAATCTACAAGAATACATCCAACCAAAATGGGCAATCCTAGAGGAAGAGCTATGAGAAAATTTCCCAAAAATTATGTTCCTTGAAATACATACCAATTTTAAGAGTCAAGAGGATAAACTCTAGGAATAAGCTCAAGTAACTTATGACTGGCATTCTCAAATAAAAAAAAAAAACCAAGAAAATCAAAGTTTCCTACTACCATGGGAGAAAAATTGGGCTCAAAATACCAGATTGCAATTAGTAACAAGAGAATTTAATAGTTATACTAGTAGTACATGGAGAGCAAGTTAAGAGCCTTTCACAAATGGAAAGTGTGTTGGTGTTGTGTCACTTTTTGAAACTTTAAAATCTTATAATGACAAACAGACAGCTATTTTCACTAATTCTGTGGCCAGAAGAGACTGTTATGGTCTTGCAGTCTGACTTCCTCGGCCGTACTGGTCAAAGAACATTACCAAAATAAATTTGTCCTCAAAATAATTTGTCCCCACCCTTATCCTAGAACCTGAAAGGACTTGTTCGAAGGGGCAGGAAAGGGTAGTTCTGCTTCCATATTCATTTGGTCCTCAGCCTTTGCAAAAATGTCCAACAAAAAGTATTGATTATAACCAGTTGTAGTGGTGTTTTTTGTGATGTGAATACTTTTCCCCTGAACGGAAAACCAATATAGCACCCTTTAATGTGGGGGGACGCGTTCTTATCCTCAGACAGGATTTTTCTGCATTTACAATTCACCTTCAAATTTTTATAAAGGAACTTGATTGTGGACATGAATCAGCACATGTATGTTTACCTTTTATCCAAATGCTTTTGTTTAAATGTACATAATGAAAATTATAATTTCAGGATATCTTACAAGCATTTATTATGAACTTTCATCTACTAAATTCATTTTGGCTTGATGGCATGTAGGCTCTGGGCCAAATTAGAACTCTGTCATTTTCTTCAAATTAAGTAATTACTGAGTTGGGATATGGATTTTATTGACTGGATAAAGAACTATTGTTCTTGTATGAGCTACACAGAGTCTTTATTTTTAAAGGAAGTGTTTATGCGGACATATCTGCTTGATATATTTTACAGATATAGCCACTTGATTAATAATTCACACATTTTGTATTTCATGGATTCTACGAGCTGAGATCATTATGCAGACACTTAATGCTATTGACATTCAGGCCTTTTTTCAGCTCTTAAATCCTATTAAACACTTAAATGAATTTAACTGAAGTATCCTTCTCTCAGAGACAAATCTAGATCAATATCACTCCCTTCTTTCAACCCTTTTATTACTGTTTTGTGCTCTGAATTTCTGTTGTACAGAGTTGACACTTCATGTGCTATGTATTCCTTTCCTGCATTATTAAGGGCACACGCAACTTTTCTCTTCTGGTTAATTGATTTGTATCTGGCTCAGGCTGGTAGCGTACAATCAAAAAGAAAGGGATCTGAGCAGCCTCTGAAGTTTGGTGAGATCCAGGCAACAGCAATAAGAGGGGGAAAAGAGAGTTTGAGGTGACACCTTGCATAATGACTCCAGACATAGCTACGAAATAAATCCAAGAGAGAAGAGACCTCTGCAGGTAAAACAGTGGGAGATACCTAACAAGAAGCACCGGCAGAATGAAGCATCCATGGTGGCATCAATGTGACTCTTTGCATGGACAAGTCCTTGCAAGGCCAGCCACCTGAAGGATCTAAAGAGGCAGCCATGAACAATGGATGCAGTTCCCAAAGGAAAAAATAGTTGAGATGACAGTAGTCAAGCCCAGGAAGAGAGTAGACCATGTAAAGTGGACAGAAGGGTACTGCCTTCTCTTAAAGGAGCAGGAAGGCCAGATGAGCCTTTATTTAGGGATTACTATCAGATGAAAAGCAGGTCCCAAACTCAGTGAGGAGAAACAGCCAGAGCGAATTCCCAAGCTCAGAGTATGGGTGACAGGGGACATAATTATAGAGGGCATTTTTGTAGGTATAAATGGGGCAATTTATGCACAATTATTATCCTACTTATCCTATACTCCAGCTTAACTCTTTTTCTGCAGGCAGTGCTGGCTAAAGTATTTTCTTACATGAGGCCATTCTATGTATTATTAACTGCTCCAAGTAACTGTGAAAAGAAAAACCATCACTAAGTACTTAATAAACATTTGCATGTAACACAATAAATAATTTTAAGCAATGCTCTAAATACTTCTAAATAACTTTGTCACTAACCCTTCAATATGACTTTCACATTCTTTCTGTTGCTTATACATGGGACACAAGCATGGCACATATACGGAACATTTTATCAGGATATAAATCCTCTTTTGTTTTAGTCCACATATGCAGTCTTTTTCTATGGTATTCTTCAGAAGTTATTTTCTAGACTAGTATGGCTGAAAATGTAGTGTTCATCACCTGACTCTTAAAAAAACTAAAATGAAACTACAGTGGCACTCTCAGTCCACAGCCAAACATTTCTGCCTTCTCCGTAAACAAGAAAACTGGGCTCTGTGAATCCCTTACCTTCGCAGTCAGTCCTCTGTAACTGTATGACTCACTCACCACAGTTTTTTTGGTGTGATAGGAATCATGCCTCTAGCAAAAGATGTCACAGTTATGAGACAGCAGTGTACAAATAACCAGTTGCCTGAATTTCAATAGGTCTCATATAAGCCATCTGAGTGAGTCAGATAAAGAATTTACAAACCTTACTCTATAAGTTCTGTTTCTGTTATTTTTCTTCTCAGCTGAGACACACTATTAGCTAATACCAAAATGTCACTTCGACATGTGATGTCACCTCTTAGGGTAAAAATGCTTCCGTCTGTATGCATGTGGGTGTGCTAAAACAGAGACATTCTACTAAAGACACTCCCTGTTCCCAACAGAATGGACAAAGAATCACTTAAGAAATTAGATTCATCCATGTCCAGATCCATAAAACCATGATTGAAAAATTCATCCTTCCACTAAGAGAAAGGGTACGTCTAGACTGCAAGGCTATTTTGGGATATTGCATCCAAGGAACATGTCTGCTATTTCGAAATAATTTTCAAAATGACAGATGCACTATTTTGGCATCCCCATAAACCTCATTCCACGAGGAATAAGAGATGTCTCAAAATAGCCTATTTCAAAATAAAATCAAAATAAGATATGCAATTTATGCAGCGCAAATTGCATATCGTATTTTGATTTTAGAATGCAATCTAGACATACTCTAGATGATCAGACCCATGGTCTCTAAGTTTTTATGTATTAATTGTGGGGTTCCCCCCAATTTCTACATATTTTCCATCTTTTGCTAATTGGAGAATTGTCAAAAAATATGCAAAGCTGGAAGGAAAAAAATTGCACATACTGTATTCCAGGTGTTGCCAGTTGAGAAACAGTAGCACAGTTTTAAAAGTGTTGCTTTTAGAGGGAAAAGTAGCCTTTACACTTTTACGTGTTATGGCAGAGGTTTGCCAACACTGGGCCACATCTAGCCTGGAAGACCTTTTAATCTGGCCCTTGAGATCCAGCCAGGGAGTGAGATTGGGATTTGTCCCACTCCACCTGTCCAGCACTCCCGTTGGGGAGCAGAGTTAGTGGCTTTCCCCACTCTGCCTGCCTGGCACACCCCAGCTGCCAGCTCACAATTTCATCCTCTTCCAACACACAGAGAGCCAACTGTGCAGGTGTGAGTTCACCATGTTATTTCTGAGATTGGATCTCTTCCCCTATAGGTCAGTCCCCACCCATGCAGCAGCACATCAAATCCCCTCCTAGTCTCCTGAGACCCCCACCTGTAAGAGCTATATCCCAAGGCAGTCCCCAGGCCAAAATGTTTGCCCACCCCTGTGTTATGGTTACACTTTAAAGAGAAAGTATTCCTCTTAAAAACAAAAATGTGGGATTTTGCCCACTTTCAGGAAGCAGTTGGGAAGCAGGGGGGAAAAAATTGTAGGAAAGAGGGTAAAATGCATTTTCACCTATTTTCAAAATTGCCTTTGGAAAAATAGATTCCTGGTGGGAAAATTTCTAAAGGGGATTTTTTTTTTTTGGACTGAAAATATCAGGTTTTCTAGTAAGTTTTTATTTGTTACCTCTTATGTGCTCACACATTTTTATGCCAAATATAGTAAAGACTCCTATCTTATTGTCCACACATATGTGAGCTCTTATTGGGAAAGCCCAACTGTGAATCCATTGTACCCCCTCCACAGGCTAAGCTAATCCTTTGGGAGAGAACACAGTTATGTATTAACCTCTCTTTTTGAAGGCATACTCGTCGTAAAGAATTGTAGAATGTATAATGTGTCTCCGAATGAACATTCTGATCACTGAAATGTATGTGAAGAAGCATAGCATTGGGGATATGCCAATTGTCTCAGATCAACTGTTTTCAGGATGATGAAAGGTTGCAAATGAGGCTCAGATTGGCACACGGTGTGGTTGTTATCTTAATGGATCCTGAAAACATTCAAGGCTTCACAGCTTCCATATGACTTAACAGTAAACAGATGGCCAAATTTTGCCCTCATTTACACCTGTTAAATAGGATTCAACACACAAAACTGAGAGCATAATTCACAAGAATTGCACAGATGTATCTTAGAGCAAAATTGGCCTGTGCACTGTAACATGATAGGGAATGTCAGGTGGGCCAAAAGAGCAACTGGCATAGTAGAGTTTTTTGTTCACCTAGCAAAGAAGAAGTAACAGTTGCTACAACATTTCACTTCCTTGCTTTCCTCTGTGTTTCTTAGCAGTAGGAATAGTTCCATTACTCAAAATCTGACAGCCTTTGGAGAAATCTTGCACAGAGCAATCAGCATCACTTTAGCATAGGCTGAATATTCCATTCCTGCAACAGCGTGCCATTACCTTGATACATATCTCAAAGTTGCTAACAACTGGCCAGTGGAGCCCTGCCAGGGGGATAGGGATGGAACAGTCATACTGTATTGATGCTGAGAGTTTTGCTTATGAGTCGCTAAGTTGCCTACCAACAAGTACTGATTCTGAAGAGGTGTGTTTATGGCAGGAAGTACTTAACAAATCAGAGTTCAAGAGCACTGCCTAAATCAGTAGAAGAGTGGTTCTCATACAATGGACCAGGTCCTCCCAGAGTGGGTCACGACCCTGGTTTAATGGGATTGCCAGGGCTGGTGTTAGACTTGTTGGGACTGAAGCTGAAGCCTGAGCTCAAAGCCCAAGCCCCACCATCCAGATCCCAAGTCTCACCTCCCAGGGCTAAAACCATAAATATCAAATGTTATATGATTATTAGTGCATAAGGGCTTAAGCAGTTTGTTCTTGGTTAATCTCATGTAGTTCACATTTTTACTTGCCAGCATGCTTTCACAATCAGTGGGGCAAAGGACTGGACTACCCTAAGTTACACAAGACTCTACCACAATCTATTTCCCATGACTGATTCTACTATTACTTGTCTCTTGGCAGACTAAGGTGACCAAAATTGCAAATCAAGCCCGGGATTTAAATATCCCATGCTTGATTTGCATGTTCCCGGCTGGTCGCCATTTTTAGAAATTGACTAGTCTGAAGTAACTGCCCGTGTCTACACACGGCAGTGAAACGGGATTCCGATTTAAAGCCCCTAATTTGAATTAGCTGGTAAACCTAATTGCAGGAGGAATACCAGCTAATTCGAGTTAGGGGTTTAAATCAGAATCCCGTTTCACTGCCATTTGTAGACGCGGGCAGTTACTTCAGGCTAGTCAATTTCTAAAAATGGCGACCAGCTGGGAACATGCAAATCAAGCGCAGGATATTTAAATCCCGGGCTTGATTTGTAATTCTGGTCGCCCTCATTAGCCTCCCTAGATCGATCTAGTGGGCTAGTGTAGATGTACCCAAATAGTTTCTCCAATATTACAATGCATTAAATATGCTAAACACTGATCATTCATGTAATCTCTTTTCTAACAAATAATATTACACTTTTTTATGTTAACCACACAGAAGCATAGATCAAAGAAATGTATTACATCATATAAGGTTATAACTGACCACACAATAGCTTCCCATGTACATAAGGACTTCAAAACCTAGAAGAATGTCTCTCCAGTATCCAGCCCAAAATGATTTTATCGTTGATGCATTTTCCAATACATTATATTTGTGGCACAATAATTCCCAGTCCCGTGTTCCAACTCATACCCCATTTCCAATGCAGGTGTACACTAGTCTGGGTTGTTTTATGCTGCTCAATAGAACAACAGGGGTGCAAAAAAATATATACACCACATGGTTTTCTTCGTTGTTTGTGTTATGCCAGGTTTCCTCTCTGGAAAAACCTGTGATTTCACTGTATTTTCCTTGAAAACACCATTGGCAGCTAATCAGCTGGTTTGTTTTATATAACTCATTGACTTAAGTATTGCTCTGCTAATTTACACTTCCTGGGACCCTAGCCCTCTGGATTTTATTTATGAAATAAAAAGTTTCGTAAAGCACCATATGTCTTACAAACTTGCCAAATTTTTGTGAAGCTCACACAACATCTTAAAGTCCCCTAGATTTTCTAGCTTCTTAATGCTTGTTTCAGATCTGTAGAAAAATCATTACCATGTCATTTAGCTTGGGTAAGCCTGGTTTAGCTCAATATTAAAAACATTTAAATTGGAAAAAAATCCAGAGAATGGATTGTCATTTGAGATTTTAATATAAACTGGATTAGCCATGGGAATAATAAATAGAAGCATGTTGTGGCTGCGCTGAATATTAAGTAGGTGATCATATGTCCTCTGAGAATTATTCTGAAAAAGCAGAATTATTGATTAGGATTTGTGACAAAATAGGAAAGGTTTGGGGTTAAAACACTGAGTCACTCCAATGTATTCGTAACTGGTACACTACAAAGCTTCCCAAATGGGAACGCTGATGCTATTTCTTATCAGTGAATGCCATTAAACCAATCAAGAACCAGTAAAACTACTAATCCCAATGCTTCATACCTATGCTGAATTCCACTTCTCATCAATGCCAGAGAACTTAACTTCAAAAAAGATATAATTGGAAAAGGTACAGAGAAAGGACCAAAAATGATGAGAGGTATGTAAAAGCTTACATATGAGGAGAGATTTCAAAAGATTGGGACAATTTATTTTAGAAAAGAAATAGTTCTTTTATTATGTGAAGGGATAAATAACGCTTCCATATTTACTGTCTCCACAGTATTCATGATTTTATAGATCTCTATCATTTTCCCCCTTAAGTAATAATCACCCAATACAATTAATATTAAAACCAAAATAAAGTACTTCTTCATACAATGCAAAGCCATCCTGCGGAACTCCCTGTCATAGGATGTTATCAATGCTAAAAGTATCACTGGGTTCAATGGAGGATAGGTTCATTAATAGCTATTAGCCAAGACAGCCAGGGAAGCAACCCCATGCTCTCACGTGTCCCTAGAGCTCCAACAGCCTGAAACTGGGACCAGATGAGAGGAGATGGATCACCTCAATAGCTGCCTGCATCTGTTCACTCTGTCTGAAGCATCTGGCACCAGTCACTGTCTGAAGACCAAACACTGGGCTAGATGGACCATTGGTCTGGCTCAGTATAGCCATTCTTATGTTCCTATGTTCTCAACTGCCAACGGGCTTTGAAAAGACCAGGTATTAAAATTCAAAAGTGTATGCAGAAACTTACCAGCGAATGGGAAACTTTAACAGAGTCCAATAAATTCTTATAATGGACAAACACTGTCCATAAAAGATGGAAATGGAATAGAAACAACAAATTTATGTAAAGTCAAGTGAAGATTAAGGGCAGGGGTGGGCAATAAAAAAAGGCAGCCCGCAGGGTTAGTCCCTAGCGGGCCGCTGCCGATAAGTTTACCTGCACTTCCACAGGTATCGGAGGACTGCAGCTCTGGTTGGCCAAGAATCGCCATTCATGGCCAATACGAGCAGCAGAAAGTGTCACGGACTGGGACATTTCTTCTTGCCACTCGCATTGGCCGCAAGTGGCAATTCGCAGCGAACCAGAGCTGCGATCTTCCAATACCTGCAGAGGTACATGTAAACATGGAGGTGAGGACTTGCCAGAGACTAACCCTGCAGACCAGATCTGGCCCATGGGCTATAATTTGCCCACCCATGATTTAGGGCAAGCCCAATGCCTGTATGTCTTTTTGAAATCCAGTTGCCTCCTGTGGCGGGGAAGCTGCTCCCCGCTGGGACGGGGAAGCCGATCCCCGCATTCAGCCCAGCCAGGCGGCTAACGCTGATGGCTGCAGCAGGCGGAGCGCAGCCGTTGCTGGGCACCGGCCGCCCGCAGACCGAACGCCGGCGATCCGCGGTGATCCACTGGGGCCCGCAGGCGGGGGGGATGCCACAGCTGCAGCGGGCTGCCCAGGGCTGCCGACCGGCGGGACGCCAGGCGGGAGGGCAGTAAGACCCAGGAGGGGCCGCCCGGCACAGCGAGCGTAGGGGGGTGGAGCACCACCCGGGAGGCCCAAAAGGGCGAGTTTGGGAGCCGGGAGGGGGGAGGAGAGCAGGGACTGGCTGTGTTCTCCAACCCCGCAGGACGACCCGAGGCAGACGGAGGGCGGAAGGAGCCCCGAGCAGGCGGCGCCCGGGCTGGCACCCCTGAACCCGGCGGGGAGCGGGGTCCAGACAGACAGAGCCCGGCGGCCGCAAACAACCCACCTGGACGGGCATGGCACCGGCTGGTGACGCGCCCTGGTGACGGGCAGGAGCCGGGGGCGAGACCACAGCTGAGAGATGCCGAACGTGAGGCGGGACTTTAAGGGAACAGACTTGGAGGAGGCGGGGGCCGTAGGGTGGCATCAGACGGACCTCGCTACACCTCCCTTACATAAGAGAACTGCACAAGTTTTGTTGCCAGTGGGATTTCTGCAGCTATGGAGATGAGATTGGATTTTCTTTTAAGTGCATATGTGAAATGAGGCCAAGGTAGAGCTAATATAGAAACCAGAACTCCAGATCTCATCACTTCTGTCTGATTAAATCTCAACTTTGACATTCAAGAAAGTATGAGACATTTCAACCCCAAAGGTAATTTTCTAAGGCAATTCATAAATTCCTGGAAACAGTGTTTGGAACTGAAGAGGTATCTCAGCTGTAGCTAGAGAGCTAATGATAAGGTTTTGATGGATTCCCCTCCTCATTTTTTGTCATGTCCAGCAATTTGGGGACTCTTTTGTATAACACATTACTGTTTTACGCTCAGGCTTAAACAATGAAGAGTTTTGCTGAAACAAACTAACCTCTCTGAAACTTAGGCTTGCAATTCATGTGTGTGTCATTGTATGTAGCTATAGAAATTAACATGTCTGCTATGCATGGCCCTATGTACTGAAACTTACCTCTTGTTCAAAGATGCAAAATGTAGTAATATTCTATAAATATCTTAATGTTGTAGCATCAGCTCTGGGTTATTTTATCTCCCCATGCCAGTGTCATTAGGCATCTGACTGCTAAGATACGAGTTGTTGGCATTCATACATTAGTAAGCATAGTCATTATGCCACATATTGGCATTTATAAATTCCATTGAAATAATGGCAGCTCATTTTTAACTATAATAACATATATGTGTATCTCTATTTTCAAATTAACTAGGGTCATATTCTGTAATTTTTGCTCACTCTGCATATTACTTGTTCCTGTGAGTTGTCCTATTAAACTCAACGTGTACTCATGTAAACATTACCCATTAAGAGTCAGAGCTGGAGAGTTAGGCCCAGAGTTATAATAAATAAGAGAATGCACAAACTAATGGGTCTGTACTGAGAGCTCTGAATGCACATTGACTTTCATTTCTTTTTTGTTATAGTTTCACCAGCTTGAAGTAGTAACTGGGCAGATTGTCCAAGTTCAATTAACTCCTGTTCTGCATCCTCTTTGGAACTATTATTTGGGACACCCTCTTGCTCCTAGCAGAATCAGATTAGCTGTTCTATAGCTCAAAGAAAATTAGAAGGTGAAGGGCTTATTTGTCCTTTTTCTTCAGTACATAGTGTTGTTATAGTGGGGTTGGTCTTAGTAGACTAGAGAGACAAGATTGGTGAGGTAATATCTTTTATTGGACCAACATCCATCAGTGGGAGATACAAGCTTCTCTCTCTCTCTGACAGAAGTCGATAAAATAAAAGCTATTACCTCACCCACCTTGTCTCTTTTTCTTCAGTGCAGATAGATAGCAACATCATCATCACACTCTAAACTCCTATGTTCTAGTCCTATTTTTAAAGGCCTGATTCAGGAATGCTCTTTACCTTGTGTTTTATGCTAACCTATGCCCAAGCCCCACTGACGTCAATAGAAAATGTGTTTTTGAGAACTAAGGCCCCAAGGTTAACATAAAGTAAAAACAAAACAACGCCACGACAACAAAAAGGCCATCTTTGGTTTATTTGCATTTTATAATAATTTTTTAAAAGCAGTTCTGAACATAAAAAACACAGGAAATAATTTAGTGCACGCCAGGCCACAGTTAAGCCTCCTAGGCTGTGTATAGATTGCAGGGTTTTTTTAAAAAAAAAGTAGCCTTTTTTCGAAAAAACTTCACTTGCGTCTAGACTAGAGCCACATTCTTTCGAAATTAAATTGAAAAAACACGGTGTGGAAGAAAACATTGTCCTCACTCTGTGTTTGTAAGCAACAAGTAGCCAGAGGCAGTTTTATTACGAGCTGCAGCAAGGGAAAAACTGGTTCGGATGGGGGGGAAGCCCTCCGAGGGAGATCTTCCAATACAAGCAATTATGAAGCAGTTTATATACATTAGATATATAACAATAACAATTAGTCTCCTTCCCATTACAAACACCAATGGCTAACAGTTATTTTAGTTCCGCCCAGATGCTCCTTATCTCAAGGTCCCTGCCAGAGTCAGCGTTCTATCCTTATCTCCATATGGAGGCGAGAGGCAAAGGCAGCGTCTAATTACAGATCTCGCGTTGTCAGGCCACAGACTTAGCCAGACTCTTGCTCTCTTGTTAACAAGACCAAGATGGCTGCACACAAATTCTCTTATTCCCTTTTCCTGCCTCCAAAGCGGCTTTTCTTTCGACGGCGGTACTCCTCATTTCACGAGGAATAATGCCTTTTTTCGAAAAAAGGCACTATGTAATGCAAACTGAGAGACTGCCTGGGTACTCTCTTTCGAAAAAGCAGTTTGCTTTTTTGAAAGTACTGATTGTAGTCTAGTTCCTCTTTTTCGAAAGAAGCTTTTTCGAAAGTATCTTTTGAAAAAGCCTCTTTCGAAAGAGGCTTGCAGTCCAGATGGAGCCCTAGTGTTTCCTCAGAGTTCAGATACCAGTATTATCAGCTATGAAATAGTCATGAATTAGAAGAGTTCTGGTAGTCAAATGAGCTCAGCAAGGCTTCATCAGGTGTTAATGTAATGAACTACAGGCAATATGTCATCTGTCAGCCTGAAGTGAATTTAAATGGCTAAAATTTAAATCCTTTCTCTATAAAGAAAAAAGTTTTAAAACACTGTAGCGGAGGGTGGTCTAACTTTAAGATTCACACTACAAAGAATGGTGGAGGTGCAGTCTATATTTGATGTTAAAAAAATCATTCCATGCTCAAAACATAAGAAAATTAAAGGAAACAAACAAATGCCTAGACCAGAGGTGGGGAAATTCAAACCCTGGGGCCAGATGCACACCCCCCGTCCCACCCCCTTCTCCCAGCTTGCCTGGATCTGGCCCCTAAGGTTCAGCATTGGGGAGCCCATGTTGGCACTCCAGCTCCCCATCCACCCACCTGCAGGCTGGAGCACACAAAATCTACTAGGCTCGGCATTGGGGGAGTTGTACATGAGGGCAAAATTTGGTCAAATACATTATGACAATTAAAGCAATAAACATCAGTGAGAATCAAAGGGCAATTGGATGAAATCCAAGGAAATTAAGAGAAAAATTATATCTATTGGGTTTGAAACACACTAATTGTCACCTATGTAAGCTTGTGATCCTAGCACTTTTACTCTTCTCCTAAATTCTCAATGCCCTTCTTTTCTTTTCTTTTCTTTTCTTTTCTTTTCTTTTCTTTTCTCAGCACAGTACTTGTAGTCCTGTTAGTGACTGAAATGGCCCATGTAAGTAAATCCAGGCACATATTTAATGTTCTTTATTTGAAGAGTTCCAGCAGACTACTCCACGCTGTAACAGTTCTTGAATGAGACTAATTTCCAGAAGAGTGGGGATTCTCAGTTTAACAATATGATCGCCTTAAAAGGATGCATGTTTCATCTTTGCTCTATTAATTTTATCTATTTCCATTTTTACTACTGTACAACAAAAGATCATCCAGGCAAAGCCTGGGATTTCTTAGCAACTGCTTAAGCATACACTGATAAATAGACTGTGAGTTACCCCCTGTAATAACATAGATATAACTTAATGGAATGTAACACCCACATACAATCCTCACCAGAACCTGCACACACCACTATCCTGTCCTATCTGTGGCCATTTGGCCAAGGGAGGAAAGTGGGGCCTTGCAGCATATCCTAACAGCTAACAAACTTGGGCTGCTGTGGACCAAAGAGGGAATCACATTCCACAGGAAGTTGTATGAATTTAGTGCAAAGCCAACTCACTGGCTCAGCAACTGCAATGTAAATTGTGTAAAAGCACTGTAATTACTGTTGCTAAAGATGATAGTCTTTAAGCTGCTTATTAACATTTTGAAAACTCAATTCACTTTTAAAAAATGCCTCTCTGAATGTGAAAACCAACAGGAAAAAAATCCAAATTCTGCAAAGCTAGTGACGTTGGTTATTCTAAAGGATAGTATTTTTGCACTGAGCTCTAAACAGTCTCTGACAAGAAGATAATTTCAAAGTTAGCAACATTTCAAATAGGTAAGTGAGAGGACCAAATCCTACATGTCTTTTCAGGATTGACTCCTCCCTCATTGAAAGTGTGCAATTCCCTTTAATATTAATGAAAGCAGTCACACATACAAGATAATACAATGGTATTAAACCTGCTGTAACCTCATGGGGAAAATTCCTTGTGTGCCAGTACATCATGACTGCTGAGAGGAAGAGAAAGAAAGATTTTACCTTTAGAAAATAAATCTTCAGGGATGGTTGCATGTAAACAGAATCTTCATTTTTTAGGAGATGGTCTGCTCCTGCTATTTATATGCATGGTCCTCAATTTGTAACCCACGGTTGGTGACTGGAACATGATAGGGAGAAATGACCAGTAGGAAGAAAGGCTATGTTTAGAAACAAATGTGTTTCTGTGCCTATGTCTTTAGGATTGTTTCTAAACATAACATATAGAAACATTTTCAACAAAACATCGTTTCATTGGATCTTTAAATGTCTGCAGACTGTAAGCTTCCTTAGTCCTTTACAATGCTATAATTAACATCTACATTCTAACAACTTGTTGAATTTTTGGGATTCCTTCCTATTGCCCCAACTCTCTCTTGAATATTGCTACATCTACTGTCACTGATTTTTCAACAGTGCTGTTTCAGTTGTTTCTTTGTGAACAGCTGCTAGATAGTACATTGACCAATGCCATAGAAATATCTATGAGAGGCAGGTTCAGTTTAGAAGAGATAGAGAAGATAGACTATTAGTAATGTTATAAACCCTTTTCAAAAGGGATTCAGACAAAGCAAATATTATAGCAGGATATAGTGAATTGTACTGAGTGTGTGTGTGTGTGTGTGTGTGTGTGTGTGTGTGTGTGTGTGCATGTGTGTGTGCGTGTGTGTGTGCGCGCGCATGTGCACATGCGGGCACATTGACTGGTTGTTAGTACTATTACATGTTATGACAGAGTTGTTGTTTCTTTAGAAAGACGCCTCTTGTTTTATAAACCTAAGCAAATTAAATAGATAAATCCTTAGGATTTATATTGTTATATGTGGTAGAAACATGTTATGTGGAGTATAAATGCCTCAAGACAAGTGGTCTTACTAACAACATGCATTTCATCCATATGAAGATTACAAAGAAGCTGCACAATTGTACTTGTTTCCTTTCTTTTCTCCTTAAATTCTATCTGTATGACTTACCTAGACTGATGTGATGTCTGAACTGCAGCAATAACCCCTTCTTTTACATCTTAATGGAGAAATAAATCCAAGGCATAAAAAGACAGTTTTGAGGCCTGACTTAGCCCAGACAATTTAATCAAAGTCATGAATTAGCATTTTTAGTTGCTAGGAAATGGCATCTCTGAACATCCGACACATAGATACACTAGAGTTGCTGCCTAAGACAAAGACATATTAGAGAGAGGTTAATTTGATTCTAAACATTTTTCAAAAAAATGTGAAACTCTTCATACCACCATGGCCAGCAACAGCAACACAGACTTTCCTCCTTTTAGTGATTCTTTTCAAATTCAGTGCATCATTGCTTTTAACTATATATGTGAGGCTATGTCTAGACAGCGGGGCTATTTCTAGATTCCAGAAGTATCCCGAAATAGCAACTCTGTGTCTTTAAACGTGCCTATTTCAAAATATATTTTGAAATAATGGGCGTGCTATTCCAGCGTCCCTATAACCCTCATTCCATGAGGGTTAAGGGACTTGTTGGAATAGTGATTTATTCTGAAATTTGGCGCTCTGTAGACAGTGCCAAATTTCGAAATAAGATAGTTTGAAATTACCTCGAAATAAGCTACGCAACTTGCATAGCACAAATTGCGTAGCTTATTTCAAGGTAAGGGTGCTGTGCAGACACACCCTTAGTTAGTAACAAGATGAAGTTCCACCACCTTTAAACCAAAAATAACATGATTTCAGACTGGGTTATCATTAAGCTATATATTACAATGGCTCAGTTCTCAGTGATTCAATTCATTTTGCCTGCAAAACATACTGATTGATTTTCCTTGATATTTGATTTAAACGATATCATTACAATTCCTTAAATAATTACCAAAGCATACTATAGTGTGATGCATTATTCTTAGTTAAATTGTATTCAGTAATTGTTAGTTTAGTATGAAATTGTTTTAAAAGTATTATCATTCCTTTCATTAGAGTGTGCTAAAGAAAACAATATTTGAGGCTCTTGAGAAATGAAATCTGGACTAGTGTTATCTAATGAATTAACCTCAGGCAGTACAATTTCCCAAGGAATTATTAGTCTTATTTTCAAAAATGAGACTGGCTGTTAATAAATCAAGACATTGATGCAATAAAGTCACCTGTTAAATTGCCTCTAGAGGCAAATTACGTAGAGCCTGTATGAAAACTATTCCAAGACTTGGCTAGGTATGCGTTGAATGTTTGTTGAAGTCAGAAAACTTCCAATAATTTCCAGCAGACAACTACTTGGACTTCAAAGATCAAACACTAAATTTGCCCCAGGGAAAAAAAAGAGTAAACATCATAAAACACATAGAAAACATTCTGAAAGAAAGTCACTTCAATTCATCCTACAAAAGACTCAGTTTTAGAGTTTAGTCTAAAGATACACGAAGAAAACTTTACTTTTATTCCTGAATTAGGAGATCAAAGTATATAGTAATGAAAGTCTAATGAGCACATGATTTATTGATAAATTGACTAGATTTTGTCCTTCTGTTTGAAAATAGCAGTTTTAAAAATTAGAGTACTCATAAATACTGTCTGTAGGCTATGTATAATCTAATACCTTAGGGTGTGTCTACACACCAAATTTATTTTGGAATTACAGCCATTATTCCGAAATAACTATGCAAGTGTCTACATAGCAAATCCATTATTTTGTAATAATTTTGAAATTATGGATGGCTTAGTCCAACTTCTGTAAACCTCATTCTATGAAGAATAACGCCTATTCCGAAACAGCTATTTCAAAATAAGGAATGTATAGACGCTCCACTTCTGCTATTTTGAAATAGCCCTTTACCAGGGCCATTGTAAGTTATTCCTCCTGGGGCTCTAAATCCAGATAGCATGTCTACATTAAAGAAGCCTGCATCAGACTAATTTTGAGGCTTCCCTGAAGTGTAGACATACTATTTCGAAATAAGCTATTTTGGAATAACTATTGAGTGTAGACATAGCCATAGTGTCCTGTTCTCAGTTTAATTTAAACATTACCACAATGGTCAGCTACCATAAATATATGGTACAGCATCATGAGAATGCCTTCTGATGTAAAAAGGAACGCAACTTTTTTTAATGCAGTAATATATCATTTAAATTCATTTACTGAAGCTTGCTCATTCCTGTGGGTTGTTAGCCATAAATTGGGACTAGCCAGTATATATAAGTAAAATAATTTTCATGAACAATAGAAAAGCAATTACATATCTTTTGACACCCCCACTGGGGAATTCCAGTGCCCCATCTACAATCCAATCATACTTAATAGGAGCTTGATTGTTGGCTTCAGTGATCACTGGACTTTACCCTCAATGATTTTTTGTAGCTTCCAAAAGAATACAGTGACAAATGCACTTAAGTTAGTGGCAAAACTCCCAGTGACTTTAAAAAAAAAAAAAAGCTGACATCATATGTTGTACTGCCCTAAGCATTGCTTGTCTGATCCCATACGCTCAATTCAACCTTGCCTGTCAAAAGTTGCAAGGGATGTCCCATGCATGCGATCAGCAAATATCCTCTGAGGAGTGGGAGAGAGAGTGAGCATGCAGAGGGAGTAAGAGATTAGAGAGAAAATAGAAAAATACCTGAAAGAGGAAACTGAAAAGAGACTCAGAGAAGGACAGAAAGAAAAAGTATATATGGAAAATGAGAGCAATGGACAAGCAGGTAGCATGGTAGCAACTGTTCCAGTGCATGGCAAAGAGGACAAAGAAGGGGATCCACCCGCTAACTCATCAGTAAGGGAAAGGGGGGCTCCTTACTGTTAAACAGACGACATCTACACTGAACTGTTATTTGGTATCCCAAAATAGCTAATCCATGTCTTTTGAGCGCACCCGTTATTTCAAAATATAATGGGCTCACTATTCCAATGTCCCTGTAAACCTCATTCCACAAGGAGTAATGGACATTTCAGAATAGTGATTAATTTCAAAATAAGTTACTTCAAAATGTATTTGAAATAAACTATGTAATTTGCATAGCTCAAGAGGTATAGCTTATTTCAAGCTACAGGTACAGTGTTGACGCACCCTCTAGACGAGACAGATACTCAGTTGGTGCAAATCCACTCTGCTCCATTGGTTTACAACAGCTGTGGACCTGTCCTTAACCCTTTTTAAAAATTACATGCCTTAGAGAAACAGACGCCACCCTTAATTAGTCACTGTCCGTGCACATTTCAGACATACAAAGTGGGCACGAGTAATATGATCCACGTGTTGCCAAAAATACATGCCAGTGACATGCCAAAAGAGCAGCAAGTGAAGAGGGCAATGTTAAATGGCTGGTTTATGACTCCCTCAGCTCTACATACTGCAGAAAGAAGTAAAGCTCTTCATTCTTTTTGCAAATGACAGTTATGTTTGGCATGGCAGGCAGAGCAAGGGAGACAAAAAGTGAGATGGATTGCACTTGATTTGAGGAGAAAATATAATTTTATCTGTAGCCATGAGAATTTGATTATGCCCAAGAGGTTGGAGAGAAAGGTATTCATTTCTCATATTCACAAAAGAAAACGCTGTTTTACAACCCTTTGAAATAGTTTCTAGACCCAGAGAGGGCTGTCTCAGGCAATTAATGCAGGTGCTGGATAGACAGTCAGAATGTTTATGGCAAATAATTGAAGTGTGGTTTTTTTAATCCTTGTAGGTAGACGCAGATTCTGTAGCATTAGTTTGTTTTCAGTGCCATCCTGTGCTCCTGAAAATAACTCTCCGAGGCAAATTTCCTTTTAAATCAACTATATCTTCAGCAGAAGGACTAAGGGCATGTCTACACTGCAACAAAACACCTGTTGCTGGCCCAGGTCTGCAGACGTGGGCTCACTAGCTGGGTCTCAGGAACTGTAAAACAAGGGTGTTGTAGACAGTTGGGCTAATGCTGGAACTTGAGCTCTGGAATGCTCAATTTTATAGCCCTGTAAGCTGTGCACCATGAGTTGGAGGCAGCTGACGTGGACCAAAGGCAGGTGTTTTATTGCAATGCAGACATCCCACAAGAGTCCAAGGCTTAACTGCTGCAAGCAAAGGGGATCTAACACATGAGGAAGTGGAGCAGGGGAAAGATCCAATAACACTGGTGCTTCCTGTCACCTCTGCTCCCTACAGCTCTTACAGGTGAATGGAACACATCAAGCTGGCAGGGGAGGCCAACCTGTGGTTCTTGAGCCGCATGAGGCTCTTTGCTCACAAAAATGCTGCTCTCAGGTTTATGGCTGATTCAGAGCCACGTGCCCGCTTTGTGAACGCGTCCCAGTTCCTGGAAGGAGAAGTGCATGGCTGTGGAGGTGGGAGTTCCAGTGAGACCCAGGCATTGGGTTAAAATGGGAGGGGCCTAGAGGGGGCTGGCTCTGGGAGAGGGGGAGAGCATTGGGTAGGAGTTGGGGGCGGGCTGGGGGTGCCTGGGGAAGAGAGAGGGTATTGGGTTACAGTGGGGGAGACTGGGGTGCCTGGCTCTGGGGGAGGGATGTGTGGCTCTTTGCTATCCACAGCTCTTTCGGCTCTTAGGGTATGTCTACACTACCCCCCTAGTTCGAACTAGAGGGGTAATGTATGCATACCGAACTTGCTAATGAAGCCCGGGATTTGAATTTCCCGGGCTTCATTAGCATAAAGCCGGCGCCGCCATTTTTAAAAGCCGGCTAGTGCGAACCCCGTGCCGCGCGGCTACACGTGGCACGGGCTAGATAGTTCGGACTAGCAAGCCATTCCGAACTATCTGTACGCCTCGTGGAACGAGGCGTACAGATAGTTTGGAATGGCTTGTTAGTCCGAACTATCTAGCCCGTGCCACGTGTAGCCGCGCGGCACGGGGTTCGCACTAGCCGGCTTTTAAAAATGGCGGCGCCGGCTTTATGCTAATGAAGCCCGGGAAATTCAAATCCCGGGCTTCATTAGCAAGTTCGGTATGCATACATTACCCCCCTAGTTCGAACTAGGGGGGTAGTGTAGACATATCCTTAGTGTCTAACTGGTTGGCCACTAAGGGCTCAGAAAGCATCAGTAGTGAGGAAGTGGAGCTACAATTAAAGTAACAATCCTATAGAGTAGGTTCCCTGGAATGGTGGTAAGCAAAAATCCTTGGCAAATTGCAATGGGTGTAAGATGAATATGGTTTTGCCAACCTTACTAGTAATTCCCCCACTAACTTCATTTTATGCTCACCAGAGACCACTCTGAGTTCAGTGAAATTCCCTAAATTAGCTATAAAGATACCATTATATTGGTAGAGTAGGACAAACATAGCACATAACACATCAGTAAAAGGGGGAAAATCCCAATGGGAGGAATTCTCTGAAAAATGGAAATCCACATTCAGCATACTTACCTTTTAAAGCAACATCAGTGAGTAGACTTGTGCTCCTACAGGTTTAGTAATTTTGGTCCAGCTTGACTCTGCTGCTGGTGGCTATCAATCTATCTGGTGTTATCTACAGAGAGGTACGAGATGGGACCTTTAAAACCTGAATACAAAAGTTATGCTGAGAGGGAGAAAGGGAGGAGAACTACAATAGTAGTATTTTCAATCCTTTTTCTAAAAAATCTTTTCAGACCTGTGTGAGACTCTAAATAGAGGTGCAAGACATATGCTTTTAGGGACAGGACAGAGGTATCTTACCTGAAAGTTTCTGCGAGGAGTTGTTCAGTCCCCTTTTGTCACCACCCCGTTCAAGAGGACAGAATTTGTGTACATTTTGTAAATAAAGAAATTACACTAAGAAAATACCTGCTCTACATCACTGATTCCTACTCCAAATGAAAAACTAGATTGAAAAGCCTCACGTTCTGCTACTGTCTGCATTGGGCCCGTATAGACACATTTTGGTATTCCATACTGAAATGCAAACCACAGAAACCAGATTGACAACGGATTATTGTCAGATCAATGTCCACTGTGCCTTCCTGGCTGATGAAATGGAAATATTTTAATTGCATTCAAAATCACCTTTTGTAACTCCTCTTTCTTGAAGTACAATGGTGAGGCATTTGAACTTCTTCATTTGATTTCTTGCTAATTTTTTGCTGTTGCTGATCTTGCACTATTTTCAGGGAGCTAATTATCACCCACTTTTACTGAATCATCTTCTTTGTGTTACATTTAATTTGTAGAAAGCTCAATATATTAATTACAACACAACAGAGGTTTAGCCCCAGAAGCAGAAGCTCTCTGTGAGCCGTAAAATTTTATACCATCTTTAGCAACTTCACTGATTGTCAGAGCAAGTTATAGATTCTTTCATATTAAATGCTTCATTAAATGCTGCTGTCACACCAGAAGAGCCATTCACCTCTGAGGTATTTCTACCACCAGCTAGTCTCTGGTTGGGGAGGCAGCCCCTCCCTGCCTGACTGCTTCACCAACCTTTCATCACAGAAATCCTAGAAATGTAGGACTAGAAGGTACCTTAACAAATCATCTGGTCCAGTCCCCTGCTGTAAGACAGAACTAAGTATTACTTAGCTCTCCCCCTCCCCGACAATTGTTTGTCTCACTTGTTCTTGAAAATCTGCAGTGAGGGAGATTCCACAATCTCCCTTGGTAATTTGTTCCATTTCTAAACTATCTTACCATTGAGAAGATTTTCCTGATGTCTAACCAAAATCTCCCTTGCTGCAATTTAAGCCCATTATTTTCTTGTCCTGGCATCAGTAACTGAGAACAATTTATCATTCTCCTCTTCATAACAACCTTTCATGTACCTGAAGAACCATGATGGTATCCCTTTCCTTTTACCAGACTAAACAAACCTGTTTGTTTGTTTGTTTTTTCAATCTGGCCTAATATTTCATGTTTTCTCCAACTTTCTCCACTTTGCCCACATCTTTCCTGTAACTGGTGCCCAGAACTGGACACTGTATTCCAAGTGAGGTTTTATTGGGTTTATGAGATGATACTAAAGTTGCACCAGTATTACAATTATAATTTTCTACATGTATGTATACAATCTTGACCATAACCTATAGACATATGTCATAATGATCATCAAGTTCAGAATATTACAAGGATTCACAAAAGGCCTTTTTGGCATACTGTGATACATAATAAAACTGCATACAACCAGCTGATTCAACTGCTTATTCTCTGGCATTCATGCCCCTTTTGTACCCCTTGAGATGCCTGTTCCTTGATTTTCACAACATGCTCATCTCCACCTGTGTCACTCATTTATGAGGTTATGTGGACATGCTCTGGCTTGTTTGGTAGAGAGGATTTGCAGGTACCTGTGCCACCACTGTCTGTATCTGGACATACTTTGGAGATGGTTTATGGCCTGTGTCATACAGGAGACAAGACTAGGTGAATACCATAGTCTCTTCTGGCCTTGGAATCTATGAATCTCACCTTTGACCTTCATCCTGGGTTAACCAGGTGGAAAATGGCTGAACTATCTTGAAGAAATAGTTAGGAGGTTTCAATAATGAGTCATATAGCAGGCTTCCCCAGTGCTGTACTTTATATCCACATGCCATGAGAGCAGTACAAACTTTGTTAACATGTTTCTGTGTCCTAATACAGTATATTAACTTGAGAATTGCAGCATTACTCAGAAAATTCAATTTTGTATGCCATCAGCTCAATTTATAACCTCTTTCCCATACATAAATAATACCATCCATCTTCTGAGAGGTCTGGCCTTTAAAAATGGTTAGTAATTGAACTGTGGCCATTGTAAATATAATTTGATTAGCTACACTTGAACCACCTCCAATTTCCTGCTCTAGTAGTAAAAACTGCCTTTTAGTCTTTAGCCTGAGTTCTGGAAAGGAGGAAAGCAAAGAAAGAGAGAGGAAAAGAAAGGGACAATATTTATCTTGAAATAGAATCCAATAAAGTTGCTCCTGAAAAAGAGGCTCCTTCTAAACTATGCTCCTTAGTCTGTCACATTTCATTAGCACACTTACTAAGGGATAGTACCCTGCTGGTAAAATCAAAGGCTAGGTCTCAGTGAGTTACAAGAGCCCAGCAGGAGGTAAGGTACCAAGATCAGTGCTCTGGCAGATACATAAGGAAGAAGATAGTCCTATTTTGTCAATATCCTCTGAGGGATGCAAGAATTCAAGAGTTTAACCCAGGGCTTTTCTTATTTTGTATTTGCTTCGGGAATATGGGATTTAAAAGATATATGGGGAAGCACAGTTCTGACACATGGAGGTAAACAATCACTATACAGTGCTTAATCTTCTCTGAAGAATTTATTATGGTGCATTCACTTTTACCATGTCTAATATTTACTCCTCATAGCTATGAAGTTCACACTGATTTCTTTTAGAAAGAAGATGTATTTTTTATAAATCTGGAATAACCTCAATAGTACTGAGAGCCTTAATAGCTTCAGTAAGAGTTTTCTGAGGTAGAATAAATAAGGCTTTACCTGTATTGGTAGTGAAAGATATCTTCTCAGTCTTTCCAATAATAAGTAATATGTAAAAGACAAAAAATTAAACCTATGTATTTATAACATCCACATTGTCATATAACCTAAAAACAAGAGTTAGACCTAGAGCTGAGAAAGACTAAAATAATATATTTGTTATATTTTCTGATGTATTGTTGTGGAGTTTGCCCTGAAAAGGGGGCCCAGAAGAATTAGGCCCATTGTTTGTATCTTTATTCTTTAGCAGTCAAACAATGTTAGATATTATAGCATTTATAGTACCTTCAAATATATCAGGGTATGTCAACACTACAAAGTTAATTCGAACTAACAGACGTTAGTTCGAATTAACTTTGATAGGCGCTACACATGCAAACCATTAGTTCGAACTTAATTCGAACTTAATTTGAACTAGCGGAGCGCTTAATTCGAACTAGGTAAACCTCATTCTACGAGGACTAACGCCTAGTTCGAATTAAGTAGTTCGAATTAAGGGCTGTGTGGCCACTTAATTCGAACTAGTGGGAGGCTAGCCCTCCCCAGCTTTCCCTAGTGGCCACTCTGGGCACCACCAGGGAAACTCTTCTGCCCCCCTCCCGGCCCCGGAGCCCTTAAAGGGGCACGGGATGGCTACGGTGCCCGTGCCAGGTGCAAGCCTGCCAGCACCCAGCCAGCAGACCCTGCACCTGGCACGGCTCGAGCCAGCCACCCGCTGCCACCCAGCGCTCTGCCTCTTCCCGGGACCAGGCTGGTCGCTCCTGGGAGCCTGCCCGGGTCCGCAAGAGGCGGGTGCCCGCCTGGTCTAGTGCGGACGTCGTGGACCTCATCCACGACCTCCGCACTAGGTACAGGAAAGTGGCCGTCTAGGGCAGGATAGCTGCCAGCCTGGCCACCCAGGAGCAGGTGTGCATGAAAATCAAGGTGGTCCAGTGAGACCCCCGACCCTGAGCCCTGAGCTTAGAATGGCCGTCCTGGGTCAGACCAAAGGTCCATCTAGCCCAGTAGCCTGTCTGCCGACAGCGGCCAACACTAGGTACCCCGGAGGGGATGGACCAAAGACAATGACCAAGCCATTTGTCTCGTGCCATCCATCTCCAGCCTTCCACAAACAGAGGCCAGGGACACTGTTCCTATCCCCTGGCTAATAGCACTCCATGGACCCAACCTCCATACATTTATCTCACTTCTCTTTAAACTCTGTTAAAGTTCTAGCCTTCACAGAATCCTGCAGCAAGGAGTTCCACAGGTTGACTATTTGCTTTGTGAAGAAGAACTTTCTGTTGTTAGTTTGAAGCCTGCTACCCATTCAGTTCATTTAGGGCTCGTCTACACTGGCCCCTTTTCCGGAAGGGGCATGTTAATTTCACCTATCGTAGTAGGGAAATCCGCGGGGGATTTAAATATCCCCCGCGGCATTTAAATAAAAATGTCCGCCGCTTTTTTCACGCTTTTAAAAAAGCCGGAAAAGAGCGTCTACACTGGCCCCGATCCTCCGGAAAAAGCGCCCTTTTCCGGAGGCTCTTATTCCTACTTCAAATAGGAATAGGAAGTAGGAATAAGAGCCACCGGAAAAGGGCGCTTTTTCCGGAGGATCGGGGCCAGTGTAGACGCTCTTTTCCGGCCAGTGTAGACGCTCTTTTCCGGCTTTTTTAAAAGCCGGAAAAAAGCGGCGGACATTTTTATTTAAATGCTTCGGGGGATATTTAAATCCCCCGCGGATTTCCCTACTACGATAGGTGAAATTAACATGCCCCTTCCGGAAAAGGGGCCAGTGTAGACGTAGCCTTAGTGTCCTCTAGTCCTTCTATTATGGGAACTAATGAAGAACTTTTCTTTATGCACCCTCTCCACACCACGCATGTTTTTATAGACCTCTACCATATCCCCCCTCCGTCTCCTCTTTTCTAAGCTGAAAAGTCCCAGTCTCTTTAGCCTCTCTTCATATGGGACCTGTTCCAAACCCCTGATCATTTTAGTTGCCCTTACGTCTCCCACCCTCTCTCTTCCCCTCTCCCACCGCCTTTTCCCAGTCTCCCCCAGTTTTGTTCAATAAAGAGAGTTTCTATTTTTGAACACACGTGTCCTTTATCTTGTACATCAGGAAGGGGGGCTAGGGATGGGTAAGTGGAAGGAGGTGAGAGAGGAATGGGGTACGAGCCCCCGATGGAGAGGACTGGGCTGGCTCTGCGGGCTCCTCGGGGTGGAAGCTCTCCTGAAGCCCCTTGATTGACCCCCCCCCCCCCGGATGGCAGCCTGCGGCAAGTGCAGCTGGTCTGATGGCTGAGTGCTGTGATGTGCTGAGTGTGGGCACTCAGGGCACTCCAAGCCAGGACTGCTTTGCAAGCGGGGAACCCCTTAGAACTGTCTGTCTGGGGTGGGGGTCGAGACCCTTTAAGCACAGCCCTCGGCTAGCCTGAGACAGCAGCTCC
The DNA here is from genome assembly GCF_049634645.1 of Pelodiscus sinensis. Lineage (NCBI taxonomy): Eukaryota > Metazoa > Chordata > Testudines > Trionychidae > Pelodiscus > Pelodiscus sinensis. The sequence continues at coordinate 80,771,567 of NC_134712.1, forward strand.
ACGCTCTAAGTCCTAACCTGATGCCCTGCCGGCACTGCTTCCGGCCATCCTTAACCTCGGTTCAGGGTCCACTCAGTGTGGACATGCTAGTTTGAATTAGCAAAATGCTAATTCGAACTAGTTTTTAAGTCTAGATGCGCTAATTCGAATTACCTTAGTTCGAATTAGTGCTGTAGTGTAGACATACCCTCAGAGAGAAATGAATCATTAGTAGACACCTCTGCAACATTTAAAAGAGCTGTCAGTGACAACAAGGGGAAAGGGAAGCTTAGGTAAAGTTTGATGATAAGTTTGATTTATCTTTCTGAGAATTTTCTTACAAAAATTACATTGTACGTTATTGGAATATGTAGGTATGACAAGAATACTTTCATCACTGAAAAGTGTCCTGTTCATTTTTCAACAGAAATTTAGGTCTGGATTGTGGGGATACCACAAGCCTGTGGTCACCATCCCATCGATCGCGATCGACTGGTCGATCGGGAAGCCCCGACCAGTCGATCATGAGACGTTCGGGACCCCCTCATTTCCTCCCACCCCAAAGAAGCCCCACTACCTACTGCCAGCAATGAGGGAGGTAATACTGGCTTCCTGCAGGGTGGATGGAAGTGCGCAGGCTGCTCCCCCTCCCCCAAACAGCCAGCATCGTACCACAAAGCTGGTCTGTGGTGCACTGGGGACTCTCTGCACGGGGGGGAGGAGGTAGGAGTCCTCAGAGGAGGCGTGCACCGGGGCTTCCCTTCTCCGTGCAGGAGAGGGGGAAATGGTTAGAAGTCCCGTGAAGAGGCGCGCACCGGGCTTCCCTCCTCTATGGGGAGAAGGGGGGAGGAATTTCCAGAAGATGCACGTGCTGGGGCTTTCCTCCTCCGCGTGGGTGGGGGGTTAGAAGTCCCAAGAAGAGGCACGTGACCGGACTTCCCTCCTTTAGCGGGAAGGAATCCCCGGAGGAGGCGCGTGCTGGGGACTCCCTGTCCCCTGCCCCAGCACCCACTAGCACTCTTCCCCAGTACCATGTCCTCTGCTCCCACCACCACAGTTGGGGCCACATTAGTGTGGTTGGGAGGTGGGGAGTTGGAGGAGTTATTTTTTGCATCTCACTTGTGTGGCCCCAACTGACTTTTCTGGGGTCAGTGACCCCTGACTCAAAACAGATTCCCCGCCCTTTGCATAAATAAAGACAATGCTGAAACTTTTTGTTTGACATAATATTTTATTTTAAAATGAAGCCTGGCCAACAAACCCCCAATTGGGGCCAAGCCCCCATATGGCCATAGCATTGTAATGTTCCTGTAGCCCTCCTTCCCCATACCCTAGATCTGAACCTATCCTACACTGGAATCCCCTGTCCTGAGCCTTTCACATCCCCAAACACCTGCAGCCCTACATCCTCAGTCTTCTGCCACAACAGTCCTGCACCATCCACACACTGCATATCTTACTCCCAACCTCCCTGCCCTGAGCCCCTCACATACTCGAACCCAAACTCCTGCACCCTTGCATCCACAAGCCTGTGGCTTGCTCAGTACCCCAACCACAACACTCTGTGTGTCTAAGTGTGGGCCTGTCAGTCTGTCTGTTCAAGAACTCTTCCTAATGGGTAAGAGTTAGGACCACCAAATTAATTATGCAGCTTCCTGTTATTATAATTAAAGCAAGCTAAGGGTTTGACTTTGCCAAGAAAATGGGATGTGCCTGGAATGGAATTGCTTCTCAAGCCATACAGAAAAGAGACAAAATCACCAGGCAGGTAATAGGGGCTGGTTGGGAGCACCTCCCCGCGATCCAGGACTGCCCCCCAAGCCTCCCCACCCAGGCACCCTTTACAGAGGGTGGGGGAGCTGAAGCTCCCCTCACAATTTATACAGGAATATTGCTAGCTGTTCCCCTTCATTGGGGAATAAGGGGACAATACACAGTTTGCTCATACCTCACTCTGGTCATGGAGTTCAAGGAGCAGGGGCGGCCTGTGAGCCTAAGCGAACTAGGCAGCTGCCTAGAGCGCTACTGGCCCCAGCACCCGATGATGACATCACAGCCATTGACGGCCGTGCAGTGGGTGGCGCGAAATGCTCTGCCTGCCTGGGGCACCAGCTGCCGCAGCCAGCCTCCGGCCACTCCTGGCAAGGAGCAAATTAACCTGGACCTGGAGCAGCTGGGGAACATACACCCCTCTCCTAACTATGCCTGCTGGAGCTGCAGCAGCCATGAAGAGGTGCTTCTCACCTGGCCCCAGGCTACTGCAGTGAAGAAAACTGGGGTAGTACTCTCTCCCCAGGACAGCATGGGAATCTCTCCTACCCAGCCCCACTCTAGAGAAATAATTTAAATTCAGAAAAACAAAAATTAAGAGTTAAGGACTCGAGCAACAGCAGGTAAATCTTGTAGCAAGGCACATATTTTAACAACAAGAGAAATTAGCCATTGGAACAGTTTTGAAAGGGTCATGATGGATCTTCTATCACTGGCAATTTTTAAATCAAAATTGGATGCTTTTCCTAAAAGATATGATCTAGAGATTATTTTAGAGAAATTCAGTGGCCTATGCAGACGGTCAGACTAGATGAGCACAATAGTCCCTTCAGACCTTAGAAGCTGTGAATCAAGTCAGGAGCTAAACCTTATTGTAACTTGTCATAGTTCACTATATCCCCACTCAACTTCTTTTAAAGTAGATGTAACTGGAAGAGGCCAAAAAGTATAAAGAAATCATTAGAAGTAATGTTGTTCCTTCTGCTCAATACAGAATCATATTATTGAGGGAGAAAAGTCAATAATTAGGTCCATCTTTAAATAGCAAGTAATACCCTAATATGTCAAAAACACAACATGGGCTTTTAAATTATGCTAATGGAACTATTTAATTAAAAAAAAAAAAAAAGCCCAGTACAGCATATAGCATATATTCATTCTTTCAAGCAGACCTGGTTAAAAAATAGAATTTCCATCTCTCAAGACATTCTGAGATTTCAAAATTTGGTGTGATCCCAAATCTAAATGAAAAGTCCAAATCTCCAAATTGTTAACAAAATGAAATATTTCAGAATATATTGTTTTGATCTTATTTAAATGTTTTGTGGAATTATTTCATTTCAGTAAGATTGAAATGTTTTCTTTTGACTTTGGTGTTATAGTTGTAATATAGTATAGAATTCTTCTAATGTAAGTCAAAATGATAGGCCAACCAAAATGTTTTGCCCTTAACAAAATGAAATGTTTCAATAATTTCCTATTGAAAATGTTAGAATTTTTGACATGTTCCTATTAAATTTTGATTTCGTCAAACCATTATCTTCCATCACAATATTAGTCCATTAGATACTTTTCAACAAGCTGTGATTACGAAAATGAACGTTTTCAAATTTTATTTTAGATGCTTTCAAAAAATTTCTTCATGTGTACAGGCAGTCCCCGGGTTACGTACAAGATAGGGACTGTAGGTTTGTTCTTAAGTTGAATTTGTATGTAAGTTGGAACTGGTACATATTGTAGGGGAAACTCCAGCCAAACATTTCTCCAGAGCTCAGTTTTATTCTCCCACACCTCACTTCTCTCAGTCCTTTATTCTCAAGCTGAAGTGTCTGCTGAGAAAAGCCGCTCTGCGTTTCCCTGGTCTGCCCGGGGCGGAGGCACTAGTTTCGCTTCTCCCTGGTCTACTGGGGGGAAGCAGCTAGTGTGGGGTTGCCTCACCCTGTTTGTAAGTAGGGATCTGATGTAAGTCGGATCCATGTAACCCGGGGACTGCCTGTATATATTATAGACATTTGTCAGTGAACACTCTTTTACATAGTGTGCACTGAAAAACATAATTATTTCATTAATCAAGTGCACACCCAGAAAATATCCCTTTGTATTTTTCAAAGGAACTCAATGTTTACTTATAAAGAGGGGACATATCACCTATGAATAAAATGGGCTGATTAAAATAATATAGTAAAGAAAGACAGGTACACTTACCAGACTGAGCACTTATTAGTACTAAGTATGGTTCATTTTGTGCTATCGCCTATTCCTGTTACAATCTTTGCCCCTACAATGAATCCACTTTGTGCTACACCTTGTTCTTTCTATAGCCTTTGTGTAATAGCTGGACCAGACATATAGCATATAATTTAAACCCTTCCACTCTGTTGAATGGTATTACCAGCAGCTGCTATTAACGTGGAATCGATAAAGGAGGCCATGCAATGATTTAGAGAAGTTGTGGTTGAATGCTGCTGCTGCCTTTATAGACTTTGAATTGCTCTAATAGAAAACACTCTGAGCTCATGGATTATTTATAACACTAGCACAGAAACAGATCCAAAAAGATATTTTGATAGCTGACCCCGTGCCTTGGAAGTCTTTTTTCAGAAAGATAATCAAGTAACAAAATGATATCAACTGTGTTCTTGACAGTGTTGTACTGTGGAGTAAAGAATTTGGATTGTTCCTTAGTAACTAGAGGAGAACTTGAAATCTATACTTATATTCATCACTATGGAAACTAACTCTGGTTAAGCTGCTTACTTTCCCACTCTTCTTCATATCAACAAAACCAACATCCTCCACTGCAGTTAATGCTAACCTGAAAAAGCACTGTGTTTATTTATTATGGTAGGAGCAGAGGCAGGAGTTCTAGTTAAGTTTCCATACTGCTTTTCTGCTTTCAGGTTCTTACGAATCACTAATACACTGGTGTGATCTCTTCCCACATATGAACATTTTCTTTAAAATTGACTAAAAATAGTTAACCTGTATCTGAGTATAAAACTGAAATAAATCTCCTTTTCCTGTCATAAACTCAGGACATAAATTCATTTCCAAAAAGGATAGTGGTTGAAAATTGACATGGAGAAAGCATTCATTGAGAAATCCCTCTGAGTCTTACAATGAAAACTGGATGTGATTTCACCTGGCTATAATCTTCTTGAAAAAGTATATACTGTACTTTGCAAATACTTCACAGGTTTTTCACTGTCTGCTCTGCATAAAGAGTTGGAAGTTCTTTTTGTTCTGTCTTTGCAGCATAAGGTGGTCCTAATCCATGACTGAGATGTCTAGGTGTTACAATAATAATAATAATAATACCACAAAAGGAGACTGATAATGTCAAAAAGTTTGGTGACCATACAGAGCTGCAATTTGAGATCGTTAAATGTGCATCAATGTTCATGGAGAAGCATACAAACTAACTAACCTATCCAAAATCTGCTCAGCCTCGCCCCTATCTATACCTTGAAATCAGGGAACTGTCAGTTGCAACATAAGGAAGTCAAAGAAGTGAGGAAAGAATATGACAGAGGACTAAGAACTAGACTAAAGCCAAAACTCAACTCAAAGAATTTCTTCTGAGCCATTAATATGCTGGCAATACCAGTAGTGCTGCCGGAATGATCAAGTGGAATCAAGAGGAAATGAAAAAAAGACATACCAATAAGAAAGCTCCAGGCAATGCACAGAGAAATCCATATTAATCAAGACTTGGACTGGATGAACATCGATAATGTGATAGAGGAAATGATCTGCTATTTGTGAAGGAAGCAATTGAGAATGAAGACTAACCTCAAAACGTATGAAGAATCTGAGTAAAACATCTTCCAGTCATGATAACACATGAAGGCCAAGCATGCCCCCAACCCAAGGAAATATAAATGAAAGGCAAAAGCAAAATATCAAAGAAAGACTCAAAAGATTTACATTAACGTCAATGCATGGACAGTGATGGAGAGAGATCAAACCTATTAATGATCAGAGATTAATAAACTCATGGCTTAAAAAGATACCTCAGAAGACAGAGAACTTGATTATGAATATACAAGAGCAGTCCTAAGAGGTTAATTATATTTGAAACAAAATAGACAGACTTGCTCCCCAAACAGCAGAATGTTTTCCAAAAAAGGAAGAGACAGTGCACCACACACTTGGGAGATAGCATACCTACTGACTCAGCAAGATCACCAGGTGTCTGCACTGGAACCTCTAAGGCATATACAGATTGTAATGAAGTATGTATTATTATGATCAACAAATTGAAAAAGCTCTAAAGTATGAAGAAGCTAAAGTCTTATGGGATCTGGCAATTGTCACAGGCTGAACAGGTCAGATATAGTTGTAGAGAAGAAGACAAGCAAGACCACGTTAATTGATATTGCCATACCAGCAGACAGAAACATAAAAAAGAAGGGAGAAGATGGTGAAGTGTGAAGCACCCTCCCACAAGATGAAACATTTACAGCCATTTTAGTTACCCGAATGCTGGGATGTCTGGAAACCGGTAGCACCCCTCCCATCCATCACAAAAATCAATGGAGAACCAGTGTGTTTGGGCAACTAAAATGCAGGAATTTTGAGAAGTGTTTAACAAACTCCAGACTGCCCAAACCAGATGCCACCTCTGCTACCTCGGCAGTGGCAATGACCAGAGCCCCAGACCTGTTAAATCATTGCCAGAGCCCCCAACAGCACATGCCAGCCCTGGTAGAACTGAAATGATGGCTGGGGGAAGTTAACCCCAGCCACATCCTTTCTGGGGGCCTGGACCTGTCTCCTCCCCAGGGCCCGGCAAGGTCACTTAATCAGCCCTGACCCAAATGCACGGAATCAGGTCATGGTCAGGATTTATTGGTGACTCGTGGGGATAACTTTTAGACTGTAGCTTTCCACTTTTATGCTTAAAAATTTTGCATGTTGTGCAGGCTTTTTGGTTTTAAAAAAAATCCTATGCAATATGAAGAAATAATAATATAATAGATTATAATAATATATAATAATAATAATGAAATAGTAAATTATACAAATCCCACCTTACAGCAGCTCCCCTGAAAGGTGACATTCTAGCCCTAGATTTACAATTTTTTGTAGTTCCATTCTGTGCAGCGGAACCCATCCTAAGAGGAATCCTGGAGCTAGCCTCTGGGAAAAGCTTTTGGGGGGTCTGAAAACCATGTGCAGGCTTGGACTTTGGCCCAGGCAAAAAACCTCTGGCAGATCCACCAAGATCCTTACAGGACTTAAGGAAATAACCATTGGTTCTAGTGTCAGAACTTCCGCACAGGGTCAAACCCCACCTCACCAACAGATTCATCTGAAAGAGATGCTGTTAAGAGATCATGGCCCTCTCCTGCACCCTCCACCTCCCATGAGTTTATGTCTGGACAACATCTGTCCCCTCATTTTTTTTTTATTTAGAATAGATGATGATTATGAAGACCTTAGTTACAAAACAAATGCTGCATCTATGGAAATGTTTAGGGGGATTTATTTATTTGGGGCCTGCTACTAAAAACTTCCTTTCCAAACTGTGACTTGTTCAGTGCATCAAAACACCCACATTTTGCTAAGTTTTTGAGTTTCTCACACATATAACTGCAAGCCATGAAGGGAATTAATTTGTCCCCTATGGGTTACTAATTAAGATTTCTGAACATCCAACATTTTTCCTATTGTATAATCACAATTTAATACATAGATATGAACCTTAACATCAAGAGAACTACGAGCTCTGACAGCTGGTATAGCAACTTCTACCTGGTTGTGCTAAATTTCAGCAGGGCGCTATAGGATGAGACAGCTGAGGGCTGTTAGTCCTCTCAATCATTTTTATATATACAAAAAATCTTACATTTACAGCTTGCTGCAAGCTGTCTCTGAGCAGATATTAAGTTTTTTCACTGACATTCCCAGAATCTGACAGCATTGTTGAAAATAAAGCCATTCTACTGGCATTTTCTGTTTATGTCTGAATTGCACTGGTAATTCATGGATCGCATCTGTAAAGGTGACAGCTGGGCAGGAGTAATAAAAATGCACTAATCTTCTACTGCATGCTGTGTAGGTGGACTGCCATGCTCTGAACATCCACTGTCTCTCATGAATAAGCAAGTAAAACACAATGTACATTTGGTAGGTTGTAAACTTCCAGGGCTATGCTATACCTGGCTCCTCTGGTGACTACAAAATCAGGGAGAAAGATATGACCTTTGAACTGAGCCATCCTGTTTTCATGTGGTGATTGTTATGAGTGAATCACTACATTCACAGGCTTGTTGTCATTTATTGCATCAAAATGCCTAAAAATTCTTGTTGTCCTCCTCGATTTCTTATTTCTTCTGACTTCTGAGAGAAAACACAGTAAAGTTGTTATAGTAATAGAGATGTAGCTGTGTTAGTCTGGTCTTGCTGAAAACATCAACTCAAGAGCTATATAATTCCACTCTATATTTCCTTCCCATATTCAAGAGACCTGAAGTTAAACAAAATTTTGGAGGGTTAATGGTGTAATGAAGAGACACGAGTTTGAAACTTCTGATACCAAAGAGCTATTTTTCTTAGAAGGAAATAGTGTGCCAATACTTTTAGTGTTTTTACTAAATGCTAACCATGATCTGGAATTATTTCTGGAAAGAAAGCTAGTCTGAGTCATCAAAACCAATTTACAAGGTAGCAGTGTTCTGCTTCACTTTGTTCTCTTCAGGCTCCTGCTCCCCATGTTTTAGCAAGAACAGATGTTGGTGCAGAAGTTGTAAGAACAAAGAATAAACAATAGCACCAATAAGTATCAGATCCTTCAGTTGAGGGGGCAACCTGTGGAGCAGCCTACTCAAGGACTATGACACAAGCAACCTAGGATCAGGCAAATGTTGGTTAATATTATGCTCACATACACACCCACCCACACAAACAAACACACACTTGAGGACTCTTGCTACTCCACTAGTAATTAGCTAAAACTAAGATTGTTAAATAAAGAATTTGGACTAATTTTTCTGCAAATATAATTGGGCATAGATTTCAGCGATGTTCCACTTCTTTACATCAACATAGAAATAAGCTCCCGGGTTTTACAAATTCTATAGAATGTCACTGTATGCTGTAAAGTTTAGGGGAAAAATCAAATTTTGTCAAATCTATGTGACTACAGGTTGAATCTCTCTAGTCTGGCACTCCCTGGTCTGGCTACATCCATGGTCTGGCATGATTTTAGTTAGCCAGATGTCCACTTATGATGCATGTGGCCAAGTTTCCTGTGGTCTCCTAAAGTGTGTTTACAGCCACCAGTCCTGGCTCTCAGTGTTCTGTGCTGTTATTTAACTCTAATTTTCCCCCTAAATGTCTTCTAAGAGCCCAGTAAGCAGTGGGAGTCTCAGTAATGCTGCTAGACAATATTGACCTCCTGTCATTCAGCATATTACCCAGTTTAGCACTAGTCAGGTCCCAAGGGTGCTGGACTAGAGAAGTGCAACCTATACTACAATATTTACTTCTTAAACTCTTCACATTTATTCTGAAATTTCAGTTAGTAGGATGAGGTTTGTTTTAGTTGGCTGATGTAGTACATTAAAAAAATCTAAATTAGCCAAACCCACATGATCTGTTTAGACATCAGTGAGTAACTGTGTGATGTGATCCTGTTACATGTGATCCAGTAACCATTCCCATATTTTGTTTGTGAGCCTCACTTATTAGGGAATGCTTGAAGCTAGATTGTAAATTCTGTGGGCAGGAATATGTTTCTAAGACCTGTTACCCCTCTCTTGGGCCCTTCGTAAACAATAAGTGGAAGTGACTATCAGCGGTGAAAGTAACTTAAAATGTCTTACAGGGTCCCTGCCAGCTCTTCAGATAACTCCCTGCTGGCTTTTGCCAAAGCTCAGCTATTTCTTGCCCTGCACCTGCTTACTTTCACCTCTGGTGACTATTGACCATCTTCTCATTCACTCAGTGAGGAAATCTGTGCAGCTTGTATGAGGGTGCCTGTATTCTGTTTGCATGTTCCTCAAAGTTCAGACGCTGCTCTTTTAATGCTAATCCCTGCTTGTATTGTTAAATCCCTATTCTGCGGCTCAAGGAACATGACCCTAAATTCTTTGTTCCTCAAACCTTTCATGTTTCATTCTCTCAATGCCTGAATATAATTTGAAAGACTGATGCAGCCAACCAGACAGAATATACTAGAGTATCTGGCTTGTTCAGTCTGCAGTCAGATGCAGGGTGGACAAAAAAAAACGATAGGAAGATGAAAGAGTGCCCTAGTAGTACCCTTTATAGACAACACTATTATTCCCCAAGGAAGGACTTCATTTTTTGTGTGGTGAGAAATTGTCAGTCCTCCTTCAGAGACAGTAGGAAAAGCCCTTTCTTGTTCGGGCAGTGCTGAAGTTGACTTTTTACTATACCCTCTCTAAATTCCTTAGCTGACCTAGCCCACTGTGGAGCAGCTGATCAGTGCTCTGGGATATTTGAGAGGAAGAATGATCAGTAGTACTGGTACTGGCCCCAAAGAACAGCTTAATTCTCTGCTTTAGCACAGACTTCCTGGGTGACCCTGGGCAAATGCATCTCTCTGTGCCTCAGTTCCCCGTAGGTAAAGTAGAGATAACACTTCCATTCCTCTTAGAGGTACTTAAGGGTAAATACAACAAGGAGTGTGAAGCACTCATATTTTAGTAATGGGAGCCACATAAGTGCCTAAGACACATAGATGGAGAGACTGCTAAGTGGCAGATTGTAAGAAATTGGACAAAAACATAAGGGAGGACTATGATTTGTGAGGCATTTAAGGAATAAAAATGTAATTGCTGGTGCTCTTCTGGGATAATAAAAAATATTTATACCCTAATACTCGGATAGGTTAGTATGAGTTATTAGGGCTGTGTCTGAAAATGCAAAAGGCAGTGTGATCATTCCCATAATGAAATTGAAGGAAAACCTAAACAAATAGCCCATGTAAAATAGAAACCAAACAAAATGAAATAAGTAACCTTTTATTATTTTCTGTTATAAAAAACTTTTCATCCCATATATTGTTTTTATCCCTTCTGAATAAGATCCTGCCCACCCTACAGACCCTTTGCACATCTCTAGCAGCACAGTCAGTCTTCAATGGGCATCTGAGCATCCCCACAGTGTGAACAAATTTGTGGCTGGGGTAAAGTTATCTAGGTACCCGCCTAGGCTGTTTGTGGAAGAAGGGTGATGGGAGTGTCTGCAGGAATGGAAGGGATGAGGCTACTGTATGCCATACTCCTTAGATCAGTGGTGGGCAAAAGTGCCTCTGCAGCCTGGATCCGGCCCGCCAAACAGGTGGATCCGGCTCACAAAGGCCCTACTGCTCCCCCGCCCACAGGCTAATTAGCCCAAAGCCTTCTTCATCCTGCCCCCACCTGGGGGGAGCATCAGGGCCTCCGCAGGCTGGATCCATCCGCTTGGCCTTTAGCCCATCCCTGATCTAAGGAGGATGGCATACTGTAGCCACATCCCTTCCATTCCCGCAGATACTCCTATTAGGGCCTGGGGGCGGGAGAGCACCCGAAGCCTTCTCCACTCTGCCCCCATGCTGCTCACACGGGCCAGGAGCACGTGACACTTTGAAGCACCGTGCGCTGCTCACAGGGTGGGGGGCAGAGCAGAGGAGGCTTTGCATGCTCCCCCACCCCCAGGCGAATCAGGGCCTGGGGGCGGGGGAGCTTCATGAAGCTTCCTTCACCCTGCCCCAGCCCTGTGAGGAGCCCACGGCACTTCAAAGCGTCACGTGCTCCTCGCAGGCTGGGAGGAAGCTTCCTGTGCTCTCCCGCCCCCAGGCCCTGATTGGCCTGGGGGTGGAGGAGCATGCCAAGCCTCTTCCAGGGCATGGGTGCTTAGTGGGAAGGGAGGAGCAAAGGGGCTCTGCCTTCCACAGACCAATCATGGTCTGGGGGCAGGTAGCCCCTCCCCTTCCCATTTAGGCCCCGCCCCTTCTGGGGTTGCCCGGGGCTACTTCAAAAATTTTTGACATGGTCCCTGGGCAAAAATTATTGCCCACCCCTGCCTTAGATTCATGGATAGAATAACAGTCCCTAAGTGTTTATTACAAACTGCCATAAATTAAAGCACCCTTGAGGTTGCTCTGTTCTGTGTTGAGATTCAAACCAGCTTCCAGCTGGTCTTGGAATTGGGGAGCTCAAAGGTGTCATTCAATCAATTGATCCCCCCCCCCCCCCCAGTACCTGTTCCAAACATAAATCAGCCCTTCCTATATTTTAAGACCAGAAAGGATTATAGGATCATTCATTCTGAAAACCTACATAATATAGGCCATACTATTTCACCATGTAATTCCTGCATCAAGCCCCTATACATTATTTCAGCCAAAAGTTATCTTTTTAAAAGCTATCCAAACTTAAAAGATTTCAAGTAGCAGAGAATGCATCAAATTTCTTGGTAAATTGTTCCTATACTTAAGAATCCTAGTTGTTAAAAATGGTGGATCTAATTTTGAGTCTAAATCTGTCTAGCTTTAACTTCTAGTGATTGGATTTTATATTGCATTTGTCTGCAACCATAGATTTCAACTATCAGAAAAATCTCCCCCACACACACACTCACACCTATCCCATGTAGAAACTTATGAATCTTGTTCAAATCACCTTCACCTTCTCTTAGATACGGTAAATAGGCTGACCTTCTTTGGTCTCTCATTGTAACGCAGTTTTCTAGACCTTAGATCATTCGTACAGTTCTTTTCTGAAACTTGTCTAATTTTTCAATGGACTATTTAAAGTGTGGACATTAGAACGCCAGTAATGGTCTCATCAATCTCCAAGCCTATACATTTGATCTACGTCCTTTGTTTCAAGATATATGACCTTATATTTGAAATTTGTGTTGTTCAAATTCTTATTCTCCCCATGGTGGTAGAGGTAGATACATTGGAGGGTAGGAATAGGGTCCAGAGTGACCTAGAAAAATTGGAGGATTGGGCCAAAGAAATCTGTTGAGTCTCAGTAAGAACAAATGCAGTGTCTTGCACTTAGAATCCCAAGCACTGCTACAAGCTGCAGACCAGGGGTGTGTCTAGACTACATGCCTTCTTCGACGGAGGCATGTAGATTAGCCAGATCGGAAGAGGGAAATGAAGCCGCGATTATTTAAATCGCGGCTTCATTTCCCTCTTCCGATCTGGCTAATCTACATGCCTCCGTCGAAGGAGGCATGTAGTCTAGACACACCCCAACTGACTATGTGGCAGTTCGGCAAAAAAGGAACTGGCAATCACAATGGATGAGAAGCTGGAGATGAGTTAAGAGTGTGCCAGGAAGGCTAATGGCATATTGGGCTGCATTATTATTATTGCCAGCAGATCGAGGGAAGTGATTATTCCCCTCTGTTCGGCACTAGTGAGGCCACATCTGAAGTATTATGTCTAGTTTTGGGGACCTCACTACAAAAAGAATGTTCACATATTGGAGAAAGTCCAGCAGAGGGTAATGAAAATGAGTAAAGCACTAAGGCGCATGAGTTATGAGGAGAGGCTGAGGGAACAGGTCTTATTTAATCAGAAGAAGAGAAGAATGAAAGGGAATTTGATAGTAGCCTTTCACTATTATTAATTGTAAACTATATCAGCCTTTCTATGATTTTGTCCAGGATCAATGTTCAATGTAATTGGCCTGTCCCAGGCTATATTGCTTCACCTTTTTAAATATTGACAAATAGTTTTTACATATTCTTCTGGAACTATCGCCACCATTCTAACATTTGTTAAATATCAACATCTTGCTACTCAGAAAGCTCCTTGGCCAATTATTTTAAAACTCTTGGATGCAACTTATCAGGTCCTGAGCAACGTTCCCTCTAAGCTGCCAAGATAGCACAGTTTCACAGGTGATTTATCAGCCCCACCCAGTCAGAGGCTCAGGGCTCTGCTAAAAATGACATATATCTAGTCTAACAGTCAGTCAGTGGCTTTTAGCAGAGAATTTTTTTTCTCTTTTTTTATCACTATTGCAGAGAAAACCATGGCAATATGTACCAATTTTAATCATTTTCAATTGTAATGTGAACAGTGTAAGGACTGCCTGTCACACTGAAATCAAGTAAAGTCAGGAATGAAAGTATGGACCCCTTAAATACTATTGATGAAATCCCGATTCCCCATAATGTCATGGAAAACTTCACATCAACTTTAATGGGGCCAGAATTTCATCCCAGATTTCAGAATAGTGAATACATAATGTTCCATTCAGATGTAGTGAAACTTATTCAAACAGATTTCAGCTACAATATTGTGAAATTCAATCAACAGCTTTAAAACAGAATGAAACTGAATATGAAATAACAAATGCTGAGACAAGTGAGATTTTAATTTGGTAGTTAGTGACAATGACTGTGAACCAATGTGAAAAAAAACCACTCCTACAGTTACCTTTTGAATTCAGCCATTTGGGGGGTAGTGTGCTGAATCTGAACAGTCTAAGGCTAGGGTGAGTTTGCATATAAGTTCTGGAGACAGTCTTAAGTATGTTTGCATTTTTGGGTCTCTGCTACCTAGAGAGCAAGGTTCACAACCCCAGTGGCAAGTTAATAATCTCAATTTTTCCTGCTTGGCTAGTTTTACCTCCACTGCTGTGGATTAGCTGGGCTAACTACAGCTAAAGGTATTTTTAATCCTGAGTTAATATAATGCCATTTGGAGGGCGAGGAGGTGGGAAGTCTCTAGAAGTGATCCTGGCAATTACAAGCCACTAAGTATAACTTAAAATTGACTGAACAGAATTATCAAACATGTAAATAATGTGATGTGTTGGTGAAGGGTCAAAAAGGATTTTGCAAAGGGAAATTATGCTTTACCAGGGTGATCCAGTTGTTAGTGTGTTGCTGGATTTTCAGAAAACCTTTAACAAGGCCTCACCCTACAAGCTTTTTAGTAAAGCTGTCACAGGATAAGAGGAAGGTCCTCTCATGGATCACTAACTAGTTAAAAAATAAGAATTAAACAATAGACATAAATGGTAAGTTTTCATGAGGGAGAGGGGTAAATAGTGGGTCCCCCAAGGATCAGTACTGGGACCAGTGCTGTTGAACTTATTCATACATAATCTGAAAGAAGGGTGCAGGAACAGTGATATGGTAAAGTTTGCAGATAATACAAAATGGCTTGGGATAGTTACATCCAAAAGTGAAATGAAGCATTACAAAGTGAGTCCCCTAAACTGGGTGACTAGGTAACAAAATGGCAGATGAAATTCAGTGTTGACAAATGCAAAATTATGCACATTGACAAAAAAGATTAGGGAATAATAATAATAATAATTAATACATAACAACAATCTCCATACACAAAGAAATTTAAAAGACTGGATGTTCAGCTTAGAAAAGAGACAATTAAGAGAGGATATAATAGAGATATAATAGAGCTCTATAAAGTCACAAATGGTTTAGAGAACGTGAATTATGAAGTGCTATTTACACTTTTATAACACAAGACCACTGAGTCACCCAATGAAATTAACAGGCAGCAGGTTTAAAGCTACACACAATGCAAAGTCAGCTTGTGGAATCTGTTGCCAGGAGATGTTGTGAAGGCCAAGACTAAAAGTGAGTTTAAAAAAAGAATCGGATACATTTATGGAGGTTAGGTCCATCACTGGCTACTAGTTAAAATAGTGAGGAGTGCAAATCCATGCTCTGGATGTTCCTAAATCTCTTGCTGCAAGAAGCTGAGACAGAACAACTGAGACGGCATCATTTGGTAATTGCCCTCTTCTGTTCATTCTCTCTAAGGGTATGTCTACACTACAGCGCTAATTCGAACTAACGCATCTAGAACTAAAAACTAGTTCGAATTAGCGTTTTGCTAATTCGAACTAGCGCGTCTACATTAAGTGGACCCTGAACCGGGGTTAAGGATGGCCGGAAGCAGTGCCGGCAGGGCATCAGAGGAGGACTTAGAGCGTGGAGATGCTGTCTCAGGCTAGCCGAGGGCTGTGCTTAAAGGGTCCCGACCCCCACCCTGAGCAGACAAAGCAGTCCTGGCTTGGATTGCCCGGAGTACCCACACTGGGCACATCACAACACTCGGCCATCAGACCGGCTGCATTTGCTGCAGGCTGCCATCTGGGGAGAGGGGGCAATTGGGGGGCTACAGGAGAGCTTCCACCCCCAGAAGCCCGCAGAGCCAGCCCAGTCCTCCCCATCGGGGGCGCGTACCCCATTCCTTCCTCACCTCCTTCCACTTACCCTTCCCTAGCCCTTCTTCTTGATGTACAAAATAAAGGACAATTGTGTTCAAAAATGGAATCTGTCTTTATTGAACAAAACTGGGGGAGACTGGGAAAAGGAGGTGGGAGAGGGGAAGAGAGAGGCTGGGAGAGGGGAGGGCAACTAACATGATCAGGGGTTGGGAACAGGTCCCATATGAAGAGAGGCTAAAGAGACTGGGACTTTTCAGCTTAGAAAAGAGGAGACGGAAGGGGGACAGGCTAGAGGTCTCTAAAAGCAGTAGTTGGGTGGAGAGGGTGCATACAGAAAAGTTCTTCATTAGTTCCCATAAAGAAGAAGTAGAGGACACCAAAGGAAAGGAATGGGTAGCAGGCTTCAAACTAGTAACAGAAAGTTGTTCTTCCCAAAGCAAAGAGTCAACCTGTGGAACTCCTTGCTGCAGGAGGCTGTGAAGGCTACAACTAGAACAGAGTTTAAAGGGAAGTGAGATCAAGTCATGGAGGTTGGGTCCATGGAGTGCTATTAGCCAGGGGGTAGGAGTGGTGTCCCTGCCCAAGGTTTGTGGAAGGCTGGAGAGGGATGGCACGAGACAAATGGCTTGGTCACTGTCTTCGGTCCATCCCCTCCAGGGTCCCTAGGGTTGGCCACTGTCGGCAGACAGGCTACTGGGCTAGATGGACCTTTGGTCTGACCCAGGACGGCCATTGTAAGCTCAGGGCTCAGGGTCGGGGGGTCTCAGTGGACCACCTTGATTTTCATGAACACCTGCTCCTGGGTGGCCAGGCTGGCAGCTCTCCTGCCCTAGACGGCCACTTTCCTGTGCCTAGTGCGGAGGTCGTGGACGAGGTCCAGGATGTCCACACTAGCCCAGGTGGGTGCTCGCCTCTTGCGGTCCCAGGCAAGCTCCCGGGAGCCGCCAGCCTGGTCCCGGGAAGAGGGGGAGGGCTGGGGGGCTCAGGTGGGTGGCTCGATCCATGCCAGGTGCAGGGTCTGCTGGCTGGGTGCTGGCAGGCTTGCACCTGGCACGGGCACCGTAGCCAGCCCGTGCCCCTTTAAGGGGTCCGGGGCTGGGAGTGGGGCAGACGAGTTTCCCTGGTGTTGGCCAGAGTGGCCACCAGGGAAACCTGGGGAGGGCTAGCCTCCCACTAGTTTGAATTAAGTGGCTACACACCCCTTAATTCGAACTAGCTAGTTCGAACTAGGCTTAATCCTTGTGGAATGAGGATTACCTAGTTTGAACTAAGCGCTCCGTTAGTTCGAATTAAATTCGAACTAACGGAGCGCTAGTGTAGCGCCTATGAAAGTTAGTTCGAACTAACGTCCGTTAGTTCAAACTAACTTTGTAGTGTAGACATACCCAAAGGGTAGATCTACACGCATTCCTCTTTCAAGAGAGGAATGCCAATGCAGCCGAGCGAAACTGCAGATGAAGTGCAGATTTGAATTTCCCATGCTTCATTTGCATAATGGCATCCGGGCGCTTTTTCTAAATACCCTATTTCAAAAGAAAAATCGCAATCTAGATGGGGTTATTTCGAAAAAAAAACCCCTTCTTTTGAAATAACTCTTCAACCTAATTTTTAAGGAATAAGGGTTATTTCGAAAAAAGGATCTTTTCTCAAAATAACCCCATCTAAACTGTGTTTTATCTTTCAAAATAGGGTATTTTGAAAAAGTGCCCGGACACCATTATGCAAATGAAGCATGGAAAATTCAAATTTGCATTTCTCTCTCGAAAGAGGAATGTCGTATAGACATACCCTAAGGCATCTGGGCAGTGGCCACTGTTGAAAGAAAAGATTCTGGGCTTGATGGACCATTGGTCTGACCTAGAATCGCCATTCTTCCAGTCTTATGAACATTACAACAGCTTTTGCCTTAGAATGTAAACTATTTTGTTTTCCTTCAAAATCAGATTACCTTAATTTAACTTGTCACTCACTGAATTCATGTCTTAACTGAAAATTAAAAGTAGATTTTCTAGTGTGGTATAAATGTATTGTTGATACCAAATACAATAAAGTATTAAATATAATGCACATGGCCATGCATTTATTGATCTGTCTGCTGTTCAGCTTCCAAACAAAATTAGGCCAAATGACATTTCTAAGTATTAAGCAAACTATTCAATTTAGTTTTTCAAAACATTCTTGAAATACTGTATTACTTTAACCCGCTCAGAAATCCCACATCTGCAAACAAGGCCACATCAACATATTAACTCTGAAAACACAGGAAGAACAAATTGTTCATGGTGATAAAATATAAAAAAGGAAATAAAATATAAGCATTTCTAGGTCAAAGTATTGCCTTACAAAATTAGCATTGAAAACAAAATAACCTACAAAGTTGCAATGTTCACATTTTATAGCATTTTATAGCCATTGTTAAATATAATAGTATGCTTTTATATTGGCACTATCACCTGATAACTTGGTATTGTTGATATATCTTTACACTTATCAGTTTACAATTATTATTTGTTTTTACTAAAAAAAGACAATGTAACCTTTCAGGGAGGTCCCAGTAAAAACATCCAAGACCACCCCAAAAAAATCAAGTTTTCAAAGTTTAAATAACAATACTGTGCATTCATACTGCTCTTTGTTATGGGTTTTCAGAGAAATTTTCTGAGATAAAACTCAGAGATGCGTCCAGCCTTAAAAGACAAGCTATACTAGAGCAATAAATCCAATGAATAGGTCTAAACATCACAAGAAATACATTCAGTTTGTTAAGGAAAAAATCAAAAAGGCTCAGTGCTGTAGTGCTGTCATCTTTCATCTCAATGAGCCCTTTAAAAAAGTAAATAAAGGAGAAGGATGAAAGTAATTGTTGGCTACGTGTTGAGTAAGTAGTGAGTTATCAGTGGCTTTCATATTGTGTAATCCCTGTCTCCAGCTGGCTTCAATTATAGGACATGGAATCTCTGGGGATCCACAATAAACATAATAAATAACAGTACTATTGTGTTTTAACACAGGAAGGGGAAAAAAGAAGCACAAACTCTTAGTTTGCGTGGTTAAAAATGTGTGGAAAGGCATAGGAAGGCTGAGGAGGCACCAGTTCGTGCCTTCGAGTGTGGATTGGAGGCAAGTCCATGCAAACTTTATTCTTCTAAGTGGCAATGATTTAGTACATTTGTTGGCTTAGTGCTATTTGTTAGAGTAAAGCGATTATCAGAACCTGCAATCAATACCCTGTGGCCATGCTGATTTGGTGTAATGTGCTGTAGCCAGACAGGAACCCCCCTGTAACATCCATTTTTGCTTGCCTGGAGCACACAGGGTACACAGAGCAGTAAAAGCCTTGAACAGAAGGCCTGGATATGCAGGCTGTTGTGACCCTGAATGGCTGTAAACAGAGATACGCCGATTGCTGACCAAGAGGCTGCCGAGGAGTACCCTTGACTGAAACCCATATTGATACGAACACACAGCCGTCCGCAGAGGGAGGAATCTCTCGCCCAGTAAAAAAATGTCTAGTACTTAAATTTAGTTATCTCTCTTGCAAGTGTAAATTAACTTGAAACTTGCATGTAAGAACTGGCGTCACAAAGACAGACCAGTACAATTTGGCATCTTAGATAAGAAATAGGATACGGGCTCCTATGGGTATAAAGATGGGTCCAGTAGCACATTTACTCTGAATGTCAATCTACCCTCTATCTGCTGGTTGGGTTAGGTGTTTGACCTCCCGAGGTTCCACGGGGACGCCCACCTCATATTCGTCTTTCCTATGAATTGAGGGACCAGCCCTGACTTGACCCACTGGAGTTGAGAGGCACAGAAGGGGGTAAAAATTGTACCTGGATGTGGTCCTTTGTCTTAAGTGTACACATAGACTTAGAGCTCTTTAAAGATTAAGCTGTCACTTGGTACCATTATTTCTATTTTCTATCTTTATTTTCTTTGTAACCATTTTTAAGATCTATATTTGCTAGCAGTTAAGAAAGAGAGCAATAGCCATTGTAACCATATGATTTATAAGCCTTTTTAATAAACCTCAGTTTAAGCTTTAACCTGACTCCTTCAGTTGCTGTAACAGAACCAAGCACAATTTAAAAGAACTTCAGCCAGTCATAAGGGACAGGTATAGGAAGAGCTTGGGTGTTTTGGATTGTGTCACTCCCAGGTGACAGATCCATTGGGGCATCTCTCAGTCTTCCCTAGACTGCCCACTGCGAAGGGATCCTGTATCCTAGCAGCTGAAATCTGAGCTGTAATAAGCTCTTCCTATAAAATTCTGGGGCGTCTGTCAGCCTGTTGGCTGCCCTCCGCGACGGGACCCCGGTCCTAGCGGTAAAGGCACGGACATTAAACCTTTTCTTGGTAACACACACACACACACTGCCCTGACCATCGGCTGACATGTGCTCCTGACCAGGGAGGGCAAGCTGTCTCCCCAATAGTGCAGAGAATAAAATGTGCCAAGAAAACCAAGAGATGCTTTAGTTTACCTAGAAGTATGGGAGGGAGGTCATTAGGTATATGGGAATTTCTGAGTTTTCTTTAGGGAGGTACGCAACAAATACAGACTCTTCAATATGATTGTTTCTATGAGAAATGTCTGTTAGTGAATTGTTTAACAGAATGGCAGCCAAGATATCGTTAAAGGCAACTAGTTGCATAACAAGGCCCAGACTTTTGACTGGTCTATGTTGGTGAAGCTCTAATTAAATAAATAGAGCTATGCCAATTTTTGACAGCAGAGGACTGAGCTCTAATTCTTACAGGTGAAACGTTTGCTGAATAATCTGGTTTCTTTCCTGCATGGAGGTGTCTCAGATGGAGGTTGAAGTTTTCAAAGGGCAGTACGCTCACACTCAGGCTATGTCTGGACTGCACTGTTAAATTGGAAAAAGATATGCAATTTGCAGTATGCAAATTGCATATCTTTTTCCAATTTACTTTCAAAATAGGCTCTTTCGAAATTTGGCAAGTCTACAGGGTGCCAAATTGTGAAAGAAAGTGCTCTTTCAAGCCATCCCTTATTCCTCATAGAATGAGGTTTACAGGGATGATGAAAGAGCGTGTCCACTTTTTCAAAAAAATTTCTGAAAAAGCAGATGTGTTCCTTGGATACGGCGTTGCTTTTCCAGGATACAGGAGGTATCCCAAAAAAGCAATGCAGTCTAGACGTAGTCTTAGAAACTATAGGAAGTTAACTAATAGGACCTCAACTACTGAACTGGTTGGGGTATTCCGTGTGGTTGGTTTGCAGTCTATGGACTATACAGTTTACACTGGAATTTAAACTGATAAAAAGGGATGGCCTCTGATCCAATAAACACTTATATTTACTTGTTGGATGTTGTTTATTGTTTGCTTTTTATTTAACAAAAGTGTGTGTGTGCCATAACCTGTTCTGACTGTAAACCTTTCTTTGGGGAACCTTCAGAAAGACACCATAAAATCTTTTTACATGTAACAGTGACCTTTAAAACTAAAAGAAGCTGGCACCAAGGCCAGCTGCACACCATTTACATAAGAACTCTTTAGAATTTACTCTACCTATGACATCTGCTTTCTCTGGTATCTAGAGGATGTTGTTCAATCGAGAAAGGGCAACGTAGATAGAAAATGTTTTTCCCCATTGAGAAGAGCACACAAAATGCTGTGTATACTTAGAAACAAGCTAAGACATCTTTTAAAATCCCTGATGCACAATTTCTGTTTTAAAGTGTGCATGCAGTTCTTTGGTTAGACCTAAGCAGGAAATTTTCATGTCACGGGAAATGTATGATTTTTTAAAGTTTCCTTTCAACCCAGATTGGTACAAAAAAAAACCAGAATTTCAAAATTCACCATAAACCAACATTTCCGAAACATCTGTTTCAGAAATAACTTTATCACAAGGTTTCATTTCAACTTTGTCATCTGAACTTTTATGTTATCACATTATAGAAATTTCATAAATTATAATACCACAAAGTCGAAATGAAAAGATGTTGACTGTATTAAACTGAATCATTTTTATAATTTCCCATCAAAGATGTCAACAAATTCAACACATTCCCACAAAACATTTCAATTATATCAAATCAGCATTTTCTGATGAAAACTGTTCTGTTGGAAAATGTTTAGCTGGAAAATGTTTAGCAGCCCTAGCTGGAACCTTCAGTGTCTTCTGTCTCTTATCTCTTCCTCATTCTGGCTAGAAAAAACTGTCCGGTGACATTGCAAAAAAGTTTCTTTACTTCACTAGAGCCAGCCTTATCATTCTTTGTTTCGGTCTTTACCGAGAAGTCTGTAGGAATGCCTAACATATGAATGCTAGTGGAAAGGGGGTAATTTTAGAAGGTAAAATAAAAAAAGAACAAGTTAAAAATCACCTAGAAAAGTTAGAAGCCTGCAAGTCACCAGGGCCTGATGAAATGCATCCTAGAATACTCAAGGAGCTGATGGAGGAGGTATCTGAGCCTCTAGCTATCATCTTTGGAAAATCATGGGAGACAGGAGAGATTCCAGAGGACTGGAAAAGGGCAAATATAGTGCCCATCTATAAAAAGGGAAATAAGAACAACCCAGGAAACTACAGACCAGTCAGTTTAACTTCTGTGCCAGGGAAGATAATGGAGCAAGTACTTAAGGAAATCACCTGTAAACACTTGGAAAGTGGCAAGGTGATAGGGAACAGCCAGCATGGATTTGTAAAGAACAAATCATGTCAAACCAATCTGATAGCTTTCTTTAATAGGATAACGAGTCTTGTGGATAAGGGAGAAGCGGTGGATGTGGTATACCTAGACTTTAGTAAGGCGTTTGATACAGTCTCACATGATATTCTTATCAATAAACTAGGTAAATACAACTTAGATGGGGCTACTATAAGGTTGGTGCATAACTGGCTGGATAACCTTACTCAGAGAGTAGTTATTAATGGTTCACAATCCTGCTGGAAAGGTATAACAAGTGGGGTTCTGCAGGGGTCTGTTTTGGGACCGGCTCTGTTCAATATCTTCATCAACAATTTAGTTATTGGTATAGAAAGTATGCTTATTAAGTTTGCAGATGATACCAAGCTGGGAGGGGTTGCGACTAATCTGGAGGATAGGGTCATAATTCAAAATGACCTGGACAAATTGGAGAAATGGTCTAAGGTAAATAGGATGAAGTTTAATAAAGACAAATGCAAAGTGCTCCACTTAGGAAGAAACAATCAGTTTCACACATACAGAATAGGAAGCGACGGTCTGGGAAGGAGTATGGCAGAAAGGGATCTAGGGCTGTGTCCGGACTCAGGGGTTTTTTCGAAAAAAGTAGCCTTTTTTTTCGAAAAAACTTCACCTGCGTCTAGACTGCAGCCGCGTTCTTTCAAAATTAAATCGAAAGAACGCGGCTTTTCTTTCAACGGTGGCAAACCTAATTTCACGAGGAAGAACGCCTTTTTTTGAAAGTGCTCTTTCGAAAAAAGGCGTTCTTGAATGCAAACAGGGGTTTTTCGAAAGAGAGCATCCAGACTGCCTGGGTGCTCTCTTTCGAAAAAGCGGCTTGCTTTTTCGAAAGTTCCGCTTGCAGTCTAGACGCTCTTTTTCGAAAGAGGCTTGCAGTCTAGACATAGCCTATGGGTTATAGTGGACCACAAGTTATATATGAGTCAGCTGATGCTGTTGCAAAGAAAGCAAACATGATTCTGGGATGTATTAACAGGTGTATTGTGAGCAAGACACGAGAAGTCATTCTTCCGCTCTACTCTGCACTGATTAGGCCTCAGTTGGAGTATTGTGTCCTGTTCTGGGCACCGCATTTCAAGAAAGATGTGGAAAAATTGGAGAGGGACCAGAGAAGAGCAACGAGAATGATTAAAGGTCTAGAAAACATGACTTATGAGAGAAGGCTGAAGGAATTGGGTTTTTTTTTTTTAGTTTAGAAAAGAGAAGATTGAGGGGGGACATGATAGCCTTTTTCAGGTATCTAAAAGAGTGTCATAAGGAGGAGGGAGAAAACTTGTTCATCTTGGCCTCTGAGGATGGAACAAGAAGCAATGGGCTTAAACTACAGCAAGTGAGGTTTAGGTTGGACATTAGGAAAAAGTTCCTAACTGTCAAGGTGGTCAAACACTGGAATAAATTGCCCAGGGAGGTTGTGGAATCCCCATCTCTGGAGGTATTTAACAGTAGGTTAGATAAATGTCTATCAGGGATGGTCTAGACAGTATTTTGGTCCTGCCATGAAGACAGGGGACTGGACTTGATGACCTCTCGAGGTCCCTTTCAATGCTAGTATTCTATGATTCTATGATTCTATGATAATGCTTTTCCTTCTCCCACTATCGTCTGAGTCTCTCTCCTATGCTACCTGTTCTACATGGAACAACTTTTTAATTGTCTTGGACTAAAAGCACATCTTCACTCACCATGCCAGACATTCATATTTTGGCATTCGATCTATCAGGTCTATTATAGATCCACAAATGGAACGCTAAGGGCAGCTCCAGCCGGTACCTGTATTTTTCACAGTCCATCGGGGGGACGCTGCCAAGCTCAGCTTCTGGTAAATCAACTCCAGCTTTGTATTCTACATAGTTTGAGTGTCATACCTTAAGCCAGCTTTCCAGGTCTAGGGTAGACCTGGTCTAAGCCTCCTCATACCATCTTAATCAAATACCTGCCAAAGCTCACTTCTTCCAAGACATCTTCCAACTAAATATCAAGTCAGTGTATCAGCTAGTATCTTTTCCACAATTTCTAAGAAAAGGGTTTAAAATATTGGAGAGCAGGAAAGATGAAAAAAGCCAATTCCCTCTGAATTTCCTAGGGCATCTTGTCTTAATTGTAACTTAATTTATTATTATAATCTACCTATAGTAAGGAACTTGTGCCTTATGCAATACGGAGCATATAATCTTATATTAACAAATAATATATAATAGTAATTTTGTAAAGAGACAGCACACATTTTGACATATCAGCAAGCTCGCCATCTAACAAGAGTTTGATTTTGTTCTTAGATATTCCAACTGAAATTTTTTAATTTTTTTAGTTCACCTTAAGGATCTGTTTAGGTACAGCTCTTGTCCAGTTTATTCCAGTAAAAAAAATACAATAGTACAAAATACAATATGTGGTTTACCATATTTGTTCTGCACCAGATAAAATAAGGAGCTCACATGAATATCGCACTATTTGATTGAACTTCATGAGGAAAACAATTGTATCTTGCAGTGTGAAGCTGCTGAGGCAAACTTCTGTGAAACAAAAGGTCTTTTAGAATTTATGAGAGGCAAATTAAAAAATTGTTCTATGATAAAAAGATCCTAAATAGCAGAACTTCAACAAAAAATCTTTTTTGTCCCTGGTTTATTCATAAAAATAGATGCCCATATGGCAATGTCAGTCATCATATATATAGTAACCCAATGTCTGAGAGTCTGTAACACTGAAATGCTGGCTGTTCCCTCTGGGCGGCGCTGTTGCCTGTAATGCTGGCTGCTGCCTCTGGGCGGCACTGTTGCCTGAGTCATGACCTTTGCCTCCCGCCGTGGTGCTCAGCTGACTTCTGTGCCAGGCCACTGCAGGGGAGCAAGTGGTGCAAGCGGCCATTTGGGTGCCGTGATTCCCATGCAGCACACTCATGCTGCATGGGGAGCGTGGGGCCCAAACAGCCGCTTTCTGCCCTGTGGCGGCCTGGCTGAATGGCGCAGAAGTCACCAAGAGCCATGGCAGGAGGAGAACAGGGGCAGGGCAGTGACATACATGGCCAGGGGGCAGGGCTGGGCCAAGTATGCCACTGCCCCACCCCCCTTCGCCTCCTGCCATGGCACTCAGCTGACTTCTGTGCCGCTCAGCCAGGCTGCCGCGGGGGAACCCAAATGGTCGCTTGCTCCGCTTGCTCCCCCATGGCAGCCCAGCTGAGCAGTGCAGAAGTCAGCCGAGCGCCACGGCGGGAGGTGAAGGGGGCAGGGTGGTGACGTACGGTGTGTCAGTGGCTCCAGACCCCACCCCCGGCTGTGAACGTCACTTCCATGCCCCTCTTTGCTTCCCGCAGTGGTGCTCGGCTGACTTCTGCACCACTCAGCTGGGCCGCCATGCGGGAGCAAGTGTCGCAAGCGACTGTTTGGGCTCTGCGTTCCCCATGTTCCCCAACAGCCGTTTGAGCTCTGCAGTTCCCCGAGTGAGAGGCAGGAGGGGGAGGAGGAGAGAGACAGAGAGAGAGGCAGGAGGTGGAAGAGAGCTGAGAGAAAGAGAGGGGAAGGCAGTAGGAGGAGGAGAGAGAGAGAAAGAGACACAGAGCGAGAGACCGGAGGCTCAGGAGAGAAGACCAACGTGGAGGAGAGACCTGAAAATCCCATTTTAGGATGGGCTAATTGGCTAGTATACTGTAGAAGCCATATTTGAACATTTATTTAGTAAAATGTAACAGATTCAATGATAACTTCAGGGTACAACACACACTTTCATAATGTAGTCCTAACGCTTCACCAAATTACAGCTTAAATACCAGCTATTTTGCTTCAGCTGGATATTTTTTCAAAAACGTGTCTGAAGCCAAACTGATAGGATGAGATGCCACTATCAACAAACTTTGCTTTGAAGAGGTGCACATTATTATGATCATGTCAATTTACTTTTTACACTGAGCCAGTAAGAGCTTCAGAGGATTAACATGCCTGTTTGTTTGAAAATGTTGGCCTCTTGGATAACAGCATAAGCAAAAGAGCAATTGTAGTAAAATGTTTAGCCTTTCCATAGATCATTAATCTGCTTAATTATTAGTTTTAGCATTAAAAGCATTAATTATTTTGGACTACCATGTGATACTCACTATGGCATCTTTCTCTACAAGTAGCCACTTGGATTTTAATGAGACTATGCATGGTGTAAGGTACTATTGAATGTGAGTAATGGTATTGCCGTCTGGCCTTTCATAAAGAAAAAGTAGTTCTCTGAATGAATGCAATCACCAATATTACGTTATAAAAGAAAAATGGGAATAACAACCTTTAATTTAAATTAGAGGCTGCATTCTGTAATTCACATACTTTTAATCTAAAGTAGATATTATCTTGACAGTACCATTTATTTATAATGTGTAATAACAGATAACAAGAGCAAGCTATATACCAAATATTCTAGGAAAATTAACATTGAATTAATATGATTTCCATGAGGTGATGAGTGACTTGTTTTTGGTATTGCTTCCTATGACATTCCACTGTAAAGAAATGATCCAATTAATATATATAACTATATCATATATTGCTCATATCATTATTTGGCTTCTAATTTGATGTCATCCAAATACCATTTTCTCTTATTTGGTGTTTGATTGAAACCTAAAATTAGATATTTGCTGCTAGTTCCTTCTGGGCTTTTGTTTGCTTGCTTGCTGGTCTGTGAATAAAAAAACCATTAACAATAGACTTTTTTAGATTCCAAGCATGGAAATTGCTCTTTGCAGATCTTCCCTGTGTTTTCAGTCATGTAACCATCTATTAGTAACATCTCATTGTAAAATTTCAATAAGACAAACTGGAAGACAATGTCAGAATAATTTTTGGAAATGTATACTATCTCTTTTGACACTCCTACAGTTTGTGAGATTGGGATGAATTCCATATCAACTGTTAGCTTGTCTCTGAATTAAATAATATAAGACATTCAATAAGATTTGACTGTATAGGATTGCTGACTCCACTAATAATGCCTATGGCCCAAGCCATCAAAGTACTTAAGCATCTGTGTAAATTAAGCACATGACTAGATCCATTGAAATCAGTGGGATTACTGACATCCTTAAATACTTTTCTGGATTGAAGCCTTTATCCTGACTTACATTTATTGCATCCCGATTATATGTACTACACAGGCAAGTACAGAAGACTTAGATTTGGAGTACATGGGTTAATTGAGCTAGAAATGTTATTAAACTAACTTTATAAGAGATTTTAAATGACTTAATTGTTAGTAGTGGGCGATAGCTTGTGTTGTCTGTCTCCCAACACATCTTTGAGCAATCTTAAATATCCTATTCCAGTAAAATATCAGGTTTGAAGCATTAATTTAGCTATATAGCCAAGGTCAATTAACATGTTATTTTTGGGGGAGGTTATCATCCATATACTTGATCTTTCAATCATCCATCTTGTTTTGATATCAGAATCTTGATTTCCAATATCATAATCTTAATAGATTTGCGATGATATTATCATGAGTTTGAATTGATAACACCAACCAATCTTTAGAGATTTTGTAGCACATCCCTTTCTTTATACCGTTAATACAGGAACAAATTGACTTTCTCAGGAGATTATTTTACATCACTTATAATTGATGACACTCTTAGAGACCCATAGGAAGCAATCATTATTCCTTAGAGCTTCCATTGTTTGTACTCTTATGAGTATTTTCTCAGTTAAGGTCTTTGTTATAAATACCATTTCTTCTGTAAGATTTTCTTGGCTCTCTGTACAATTCTCTCAGACTGTCCCTTCATTCGTGGGTAATGTGGGCTACCAGTAATACCATCAGAAATATACTTCATTCAGAATGAATTTTGCTGAAATCAATTATGGTCCATTGCCTGTCAATAGTTGTTCTAGAATACCAAGATGAGCAAAAGTGCATTCAAGTTTCTAGACAATATTGTATAGTATCGTATGTTTTCAGCTACACTATTTCTGTATAATTGGAAAAACAGTTGACTACAACAATGTATCAATGTTCTCTGACTATGCATAAACTTTAAGGTCTGCCTAATAGTTGTGTTTGTACACTATGGTTCATATACTGCATGGTTCGGCATTGATTTGTACTGGATCTCGTGTCAAAAGTCCAATAACATCAAATCCTCAATCAAGTTCTTTCATCTTTCTCACTAGGCCCAGCATGACTTATCACACTCCGGCTGAAAAGCTTATTCATCTTTGATCTTTTGATCACATGCACTCTAATGCATTGTCTTTGTAAATTGTTTCTGTGGTGAATTGGCCCATACAATTCAGGATAACTACAAAGCTAGTTAGAACTGTATAAAACGACTTCTGTTCTGGGAGGGGTTGAAGGTTATTAGAAGTTCTTTGTGAGATGACTATGACTTCAGCTTCTGAGTCAATTTTAAAGTCAATAATATTGCCATAAATTTTTAATTTCTCTCTCCAAAAAAGTTTTACATTGTCATGAGTGATAGATCCCAGAAGCAATTGTTTCTGATTGTCTCTAATATGAGTCAACTGCCTGACTGATTTAGTGCCAAAAACCGGTGCAAACTATCCATATTTTGTGCAAGTATTGCACCTTGCACCTCTGGTTGGACACGCATCCATCTCTTAAGGTATGCCTTTTTCAACATCTTGTGCATTGAATTTGTCCCTCTTAGCCTGGGAATAATTTATTTTTGCTTTGGAGATTTTGCAATAATGACTTTTAACACTTAAGCATCTGTTTACAGCTTCCAAGCTAGTTTCATGTTCTTCAAGTTACTCTTGCCTTTTGTTCTGCTCTTTAACTAGTTCAGACTGTTTGCTGTCTGTATAACTGGGGCCAAGGTTACGTCTATCATCAGCTGTAGTTGCTGTTAAAGATTTTTATCTGTTAACCTAATAACAAGCTTGTCTGATATTTTTATGTTTTGCAGTTCCAAAATTACTGTTTTCAGCCAATGTATAAAGAGCGCTTATAAAACATTCAGTGTTTTCCTCTAGTTATTGAATTCTCTGGTGAAAACTTTGCTTTTACATAAACCATATTTTTCTGAGGCATAAAGCATGCATCAAACATTGCCAGAACCTTTTCATAGTCATCTTTGTGACTGTCTTTGGGAAAGTCAAAGAATTTAAATATATGCTCTGCCTTCTGCCCCATAGAATAAATTCAGGTAGATACCTCAATAGCTACAGTTTCCTGGTGGGGTTGGTGGCATTTTAAAATCTGGAAATGCTGCTTTGTCTGTCCATTGTGGAGGTTTGGCCAACCTGAAGTTCTCTACTGCACTGAAGAGTTGCATGTTTTGAGGTTCTTCAACTATTGTTATTTTTCCTTTTGCTTTGTTTTTTGTGCTTTTTCTCCTCTTTCACTAATTTACTTCTTACACCATGTCATGTACTTCCTGTACATCATAGCTTGCAGGGCCTCTACTAGCAGATCAGGTTTCTGCATCAGCTATAGACTCAGTACAGAGCCATCTTTCCTGACAGATACACACAAAATGTGTTCAGTATAAGATCCTTTTATGCTCTGCCAGGCATGGCTAAATTTAGTTTAAAGCAGTGATGGGCATCTAGGCTAGTGAGTGGGCCATATGAGTGGTCCGTCTTCATCTCAGTGGGCTGCAAGATTTTCATGACAAAGATGATATCCTGCAATAGGGTAGTTTTTCTAACTATATTTGCATACCTGTAATTTGCAACATTTTGATTGGATACAGAGGGAGCACACATCTCCTACAGTTAATGTTGTGTGCAATAAGCATGCACCTCATTTCATGTGACTTTGCTTTACACATGTGTCACTTTAGTAATACGGGTAGGGGGAAAAAACGACATAGATGGGAACCAGCAGAATCTGGCAACCTGCACATGGGCAACAGTAAACAAATGTCTTGCAGGCCACATGTAGAACCCCAATGGGCTGCATGCAAATCTTGGTCCGCAGGTTGTTCTGCACTAGTTTAAAGTATAGTAGAATCTTAGCATTGTGAATACCTTGGGAATGGAGGTTGTTCGTAACTGAAATGTCTGTAATATTGTTCTTTCAGAAGCTTACAACTGAACATTGATTTGATACAGCTTTCAAACATTTCCATGAAGAAGAAAAACTTTGTTTTCCCATTATTTCTTACTAGTTGGGGGAGGGGTATTTTGACACTTCTGGTCCCTGATTGTGTACTTCTTGTTTCAAATTAAATGTGTGGTTAACTAGTCACTCTGTAATTCTGGTGTTCATAATTCTGAGGTTCTATTTTATTTCATACACCGTGGTAGCGGCTGATTGATATCATAGGCTGTGTCTACACTGGGCCACTTATTCCGGAAAAGCAGCCGCTTTTCCGGAATAACTTGCCAGCTGTCTACACTGGCCGCTTGCTTTTCCAGAAAAGCAATGATGATCTACTGTAGAATTGTCAGTGTTTTTCCGGAAAAACTATGCTGCTCCCATTCGGGCAAAAGTCCTTTTCCAGAAAAACTGTTCCAGAAAAAGGCCAGTGTAGACAGCACAGTAGTCTTTTCCACAAAAAAGCCCCAATCACGAAAATGACAATCGGGGCTTTTTTCCGGAAAAGCGCGTCGACATTGGCCACGGACGTTTTTCCAGAAAAAGTGCTTTTCCCGAAAAGCATCCTGCCAATGTAGATGCGCTTTTTCCAGAAATACTTATAACAGAAAACTGTTCTGTTTTAAGCATTTCCGGAAAAGGGTGCCAGTGTAGACACAGCCATAGGCCACTGGGCCACTTACTCTGGAAAATGAGCTGCTTTTCCGGAATAAGCTGCGAGCTGTCCACACTGGCCCTTGAATTTCCGGAATAGCAACGATGCTCTACTATACAAAATCAGCCGCTATTCCGGAAAAACTATTCTGCTCCCGCTCGGGCATAAGTCCTTATTCCGAAACACTGTTCTGGAAAAGGGCCAGTGTAGACAGGCCAGTAGTCTTTTCCGGAAAAGCGCGTCTACATTGGCCACAGACGCTTTTCCGGAAAAAGGGCTTTTCCGGAAAAGCAGCCTGCCAATGTAGACGCTCCTTTTCCGGAAAAACTGAAAACGGAATAGTATTCCGTTTTAAGCAGTTCCGGAAATTCATGCCAGTGTAGACACAGCCATATAGTTTAGCTTTTCATTGCAGGCATAATGCTCAATGGCTGAAAATTGAAACTAGACTAATTCAGACTAGAAATAAGGTGCAATTTTTAACAAGGAAAGTAATTAAGCATTGGAACATCTTACCCAGGACTCTGGCCTCTTCCCCATCAGTGAAGATCTTTAAATCAAGTGTGCATATTTTTCTAAAAGATATGCTATATTTCAAGCTACTGCATGTGAAGCAGTAGTTAATTCAAGGAAGTCCTATAATTTGTGATATGACCGTCAGAGAAGATGACTACAGTTCTCTTTTGGCCTTCAAATCTAATATTAGATTAACATTTTGTGAAAGCCCCTTGTTCAAATATTGAGAGCACATCACTTTTTTTGGATAACATATGCAATCTGTCATAATGCAGAAAGATTGCTTCCCAAAATAGCTTTTGTTTCACTTGACCTAATCAGTATATTTGAGTTGATAATTCAGGCATCAGCTCTGAGAAAGCTGCTAATTAGAGAAAGGTGATCCCTATATAGACAACTAAAAAAGCAAAGTATTGATCATGACAATTAGTTCCTTACAACAAGAGCTGTTGTACTACAAGAGCTGTTGTACTATCAGTACTGTGGAAGTACTAGTTCCCAGCCTCAGAAGAGAAACAAACCAAATGTTTATCTGCAACAGCTAATTTGCTAAAATTGCATCAGATGATTTCATTTTAATTATCGCTGTGATTTCCAGATAAAATCTGCTCAACATCACTTTAAAAAATATTTTTCTGACTCTCAACCCCACAAACATAGTCTTAGATGAGAATGTCATCACTAACTTATCACAAGCAATAAAGATTCCATGTTTTGAAGATTACATTTTCAAAATAGCCTATAGGCTAGAGTTTTTTAAAGTCTTTAAGCTCCAAAAGATGAAGATTTTCAGAGTTCCCAGATTTTCAGAGACAATTATTTGTCACAAACCAATTCTACTAGCCAAATATACAGAGAGGCGTTGGAATTACAAATTCACAAATTCAATTCTTACACTGATGGCCTTCTCAATTGAGATAATGGATGGCTGGGACATTATCTATGAAGGTGACAACAGTTCTTTGTCTGTGTAGATTCTTGCATTAATACTTTTCCTCTCTAATTGCTATTCTATGCTCCTTATCTGCTTCTTTTAACTATCCAATCTTTAGGTGCTTATAGATTACCAGTTCTGCCTATTTGGTTTTCTCTTTGATATTTGTATACCCTCTGCTCCTTGTTTCCTGGCCCCTTCCATTTTTTCCCTTCCCCCCTCTTTCTTCTCCCCTATTTATTTTGGGTCTGCACATCCTAAACTCAAAATTCTGGTCATCTGAAGACGTGGGCTGTACCCACGAAAGTTCATGATACCATTTACATGTTTTATTAGTCTATAAAGTGCTACCAAACCATTTGTTGGTTTTTAAGTTTATCCTGTACAAACTAATTTGACTACCCCCTGAAGCTTCTGAATTTGCTTAGTGTTATTGAAGATTGCACTAGATGCCTATCTGTTTAGGCATCTTTGAAAATCTGGCCCTTAAGAGCCTAAATTCTATTGGCTTTCAAGCAACTTTCAAGTAACTTTGTTCAAGCTGAAGCCTCAGAGTCCCCAGATCAGAATTTTTAAAGTAGGTGAGGGAACTCCTATCTCACTAGATGGGTCTGATCCTGTAGAAATGCTCAGAGCACACCTACCACCTGTCAGACCCTCCAACAGGAAAGATGGATGCAAGGGGACAGCGCAGCAACAGCACAAAAGACAAGGGAGCACAGACAAACACAGAGCAAACCAGAGAGAATTATTAAGCATGAGCAGGAAACACAGACTGTGGACAAGCAACTGTCCTGGCTCCAGAAGAGCGTTTATGGCTTAGGGTCCTGAGCAAAAGGAGGCACATATCTCTATCCATCAGGCAGGACTACCAGATCAGCTGTATAATCCCCTAAGAGCCTTTCCTTTCACCACACCACTCCTCATCATTTAACTCATAGCTAATATAGCAGCTCCTTGCTCAGATGGCTTCCGAAATTCATAGGCACTTAACAATAAAACTCTACAAAGACCCTAGTTGCCATAGAGCCACATAAGAAGAGTCTGAAATGTCCACTCATCAGTGGGCCTTATAAAGGGCAGATGCTGTTCCACTTAGCTAAGCAGTGCCTAAAATCACTAAAAAAAATGGTCCCAATTGCCCACATCTCTTTTTAAAATGGAATTTAGGCTGGTGTAGGAGTCAGAAATCACATTTGTGGTGTCCTGACAGGTCTCCTGCTCCATCAGTGTGGATAACCATTCAGCTGCATGCATGTGTGCTCCTCTTATGTATTGTGTTGACCCTTTGTAAGTAGTCAACACAGCAGATTCCATGAGAGTCCCCAAATATTACAAAATCAGATAAGGACCAAAGGTGCCTGGACAAGTTTATTGTCAAATTAAGTAATAGCAATAGTTGTCAATGATTCATTTAGGTACCCCTGACAATGGACACGCTAGGAATGAGACACTGCCCCCAAGGCCAGACAAAGACAGCCCCTCCAAGACACTACTTTATATACAGGTACAAACAGGTTACACATCATTCCTGACATGTCAGGTTGCCACCCTCTGTCATTACTTTAATACCACCCATCACCCTGCACCTGGTGGTCCAATTAAAACATCTCTACCCTTTCCTGAACCTGGATTGACCTGTGTCATGATTATGAGGGTTAGCCAGCAGCCTGGAGATTAAGGGTTTAACTACACCTAGTCAGGTGGAGTGACCAGTAGGAATGTAGGTGGGACTTTCAAACTGGGACAAAGGAATCTGGGTTTTTTCCTTTCTCCCTTTTGTCTCTCTGCAGCTACAGAGAGGGACAAGCATGTCTCTCTCTCTCTCCAAGACACCATTCCTCATTTTCTGTAAGTAGGGTAAAGTTTAGGTAGTTTCGTTAGGCTTTATTATTTTAAGGGTTGGGTATGGGATCTGATATCTGGCACTGTTTAAAAGATGTTTTGGATTTTCTTTGTAACTAAGTTCTAGGCCCATGGAGTTTCTCCATGAGTAGATTTTGTTACCTTCCTATCTAGTCATTATACCTGCAACAGAAATATTGTCGTAATAATAAAAGTTCTTTCTTTTCTTTTTATTAACCTGGCATTGGTTACCTGTGTGTCCTGATTTTTATCTTAGGGGTGAGATTTCCCAAATGATCTTTCCCCTGATTTATTTATCAATATTTGAGTGGTGGCAGCGGAAGTTTTATTCCCAAGATCTAGGTTTTTAAGATTTTGGGGAAAGTTTTATACCAAAGCCTGGTAGATAAGGCTTTGGGGTACAGTGCTGGCCCCCACTTCTGCATTTATCATGCCAGAGTGGGGAAGGAGCCATGACAGTCTGTCCCGGTTATCTGTGGGGAGTGTGGGTACCAAGGTTCTTTTCAGTGAGGTGTTATTACCATCTTTCTGGAATGTGCTTACAATTCATGCCCAGTACCAATTTCTGTTTGGGTATGTCTACACTACCCCGCTAGTTCGAACTAGCGGGGTAATGTATGCATACCGCACTTGCTAATGAAGCCCGGGATTTGAATTTCCCGGGCTTCATTAGCATAAGCGGGGAGCCGCCATTTTTAAATCCCCGCTGCTTCGAACCCTGTGCAGCGCGGCTACACGGGGCTCGAACTAGGTAGTTTGGACTAGGTTCCTATTCCGAACTACCGTTACTCCTCGTGAAACGAGGTGTACCGGTAGTTCGGAATAGGCACCCTAGTCCGAACTACCTAGTTCGAGCCCCGTGTAGCCGCGCTGCACGGGGTTCGAAGCAGCGGGGATTTAAAAATGGCGGCTCCCCGCTTATGCTAATGAAGCCCGGGAAATTCAAATCCCGGGCTTCATTAGAAAGTGCGGTATGCATACATTACCCCGCTAGTTCGAACTAGGAGGGTAGTGTAGACATACCCTTTTATAGTCAGTACTTAGTACAAGTTACTATTGTACACCTGTGCCTGTTGCCATTTAGTGTTTTATTCTATCAGCTCAGTTCATGCCAAGTTCCATGAGCAGGGCTGATAGAGCTTGCTCACAACTTAGCTTTAGTTTGTTAGCAAAATCTTGACCATTGTTAGCTAGGCCTCAGGTCTCAAACCATACCTGTGCTAAATGGGCTTTTTGTTTCAGGCCCTCATCATATTATAAATGGGAAATCAGTTAGGTTCTTTTGAAAATTTTCCACTCTTCATTAGAACTACTCTCCATAGGAC
This sequence comes from Pelodiscus sinensis, assembly GCF_049634645.1. Taxonomy (NCBI): domain Eukaryota; kingdom Metazoa; phylum Chordata; order Testudines; family Trionychidae; genus Pelodiscus; species Pelodiscus sinensis. The sequence goes on from NC_134712.1 coordinate 80,807,533, forward strand.
AGTTTGGGGCAGCCACCCTGGGCTCCACACAATGGGGGGCTCTATGGGGCCTGAGGCAAGGCTGGGTAATTACCAGGGGGAGCCTGGTGCTGGCAGTGGGGACCAGTCCCTTCCTTCACTCACCAGTGGTGGTGGGAGTCACGGGAAGCAGAGTGACCTGGCAGCCTGCTCTGCTCCATCATCTCCCAGATGGGTCACTCCACTTCACCATAGTGGCGGTGCAACATGATTAGGAGCCAGGAGCAACATGACCAGGAGCTAGGCTTAGTAGAGTGCAACAGGGCCAGGTCACTCTGCTTCCCGCCACCACAGTGAGTGAGAGTGTGAATGTGGGGGGGTGATCCCTGCTGTCAGCATCCAGCCCCCTGGTAATATCCCAAAGTCACCTTGCTCATGGGAGTGGCATCAGGGAAGAGGTGCAGTAGGTGGTGGAACAGATGTATGAAAAGGTGGCAAGGGGTGGAGAAGGAGCAGAGCTTGGCGGAAGGGGTGCAGTGTGGGTAGGGAAGGAAGAATCAGGGTGGGGCAGAACAGGGTAACGGGTGATGTGGAGAAAGGGTGGGGTTGTCCTGGACACCACACCCTCCTAGGGAGGGTGCTGTACTCCTGTGTTGGTGATATGTGAGCTAGTATAGAATTCATCTAACTCTTCTGAAGCTATATCTATGCAGTCCTAAAGGACGAATAGGAATAAAAATAATGAAAAAAAATGTAGTTGGTATAGTGAGATGAGACACAAGGAATAGATGGGGTGAATCCAACGGTGCCATTTTCACACAGTCAAATTCTGAAGAATTGATCTGAGGATGGCATAAACCCAGGCTATTAGGAATACACTATGTCTGATTTTCCTCCCTAGATTTATAAGAATCAAGAACTGCAAATACATGCCCTTTCTCCCAGCATGACTCATATCTGCTGTCTGTGACAATGATAATGGTGAGACCACACAAAGGATTTGAAGGTTATACCTCTCCTGTGACTTCTGTTGTCAGAGCAAGTCATGTAATTGTTTTCGGCAACAGAGATCATTTACTGGTAGTCAGGACATCTTGTTTGTCAATTAACTATGCAGCCATGCTGCTGTAAAAGGTAAACAATTTGTATTTGTCAATGACTAATAGCTCTGCAAACAATTAACACTAGCGCTGAAAGAAATGTTTCTCACAGGATTTGCATAAGCTGGAGATAGCATGATTTTCTGATAATGCAGTGGCAATAGTTGTATTCAAGTTTTGCTGATGCTTGACCTGAAGGGACATTCACATGTCTTTACTACAAGGTTTGGAGTCATCTAGTTCGTGATGGTATAGCATACTAGTACCTGTCTCTCAAACTGTTGTCCTCCAGATTGCTTGCTTCTTTTTTTTAACAAAGTAAACTTTTAGGTTTTACAATTGTGAAGAAAAGCTCTGAAATGTTAAGTGAATGTGCTACATGAGTCTGCAGAGAACTTGGAACAATAATTGTGAGAGGTATGAATTGCTGCTTTTTTTGTTTGTGTTTTTAGTGAGAGATTAATTCAGATGCCTAATGTCAACAATACTAATTGTTCAAAAGTTTCAGAGGGGTAGCCACGTTAGTCTGTACCAGGAAACAATTAAAAATAACAAATAGTCTAGTAGCACCTTAAAGACTAACAAAACATGTTGGTGGTATCATGAGCTTTTGTGGGCACAACCCACTTCTTCAGATGACAGGAGTGTTGGAAGTCCAGATCCAAGAATAAATAAGAGAAGGGAGGGAGGAGGAAAGGAAACAAATGGAGGGGAGGAAGGAAAAAAGACACAGTGAGTAGATAAGCTTCAGAGGAATACCCAAGTTAGTCTGTAACAGGAGAAACTTAAAAAACCAGAAATAGTCTAGTAGCACCTTAAAAGCTAAATAGTTACAAGAGGCTGATAAGAACCATTAGTTTGCACTTGGAAAGCAAGATGATCAACACCAGATTCTACACACACATCAAGAACCATTATCACCTTCATTGTTTGTGTAAGTCATTAAGATGTGGAAGATAATGTGGGAGCCCCAGGCATCTGAGGATCATACCATTTGCATAAGAATTAAACTTGTGAATGAAGTTAAGTTCCAACCCTTCTCTGTGTATTTGGCTTGTGGAATTGGTCTGAAACAAAACGGTGACTTGGAGATCCATTAATGAGTGTCCAGGAAGATTAAAGTGTTCTCCCAACAGGTTTTTCTGTGTTGCCTTTTCAGCTATCTGATTTGTGTCCATTAATTCTTTCCTGTAGTGACTGTCCAATTTGTCCAGTATACATTGCAGTGGGGCATTGCCTGCATTTGATGGCTTATAGATCACATTAGTGGATGTGCAGTTAAATGAGCCTCTGATTTGGTGGCTGATGTGGTTGGGTTGAGTGATGAAATAACTTGTGTAGATGTGTGGGCAGAGTGGGTACCAGGACTGATTGCAGGGGTGGGTTTCTGGATGATTGCAGGGGTGGATTCCTGTCTGTAAGTGAGAATTGACCTTTCCTCCAAGGCCTCTGAGAGTGAGGGGTCATTTTCCAGGATAGGTTGTAGATTCTTGATAATGCATTGGAGGGGTTTAAGTTGGGACTGTAGGTGATAACAAGTGGAATTGTTTTTTCTTTTGGGCCTGTCTTGAAGTAGTTCATGTCTGGGTACTTTTTTGGCTTTGTAAATCTGTTTTTTCACTTCTGTGGGTGGGTATTTCAGTTTTCAGAATGCTCTAAATAGATCCTGCAGGTGTTTGTCTTTGTCTGTGAGATTGGAGCAAATTGGCTATATCTTAGGGCTTGGCTATATACAATAGATTGAGAAATGTGTCTGGGATGGAAGCTAGAGGCATGAAGGTAAGGGTAGCGGTTAGTAGGTTTCCAGTATACGGTGGTGGAAATTTGTCCCATCATTTAATTGTAGTGTAGTGTCAAGGAAGGGATTTCTCATGTGAAATGATCCAGGCTGAGGTTGATGGTGGAGTGGGAAGTTGCTGAAATTCCTGTGAAATTCTTCAAGGGTCTCTTTCCCTTCATGTGATGAAGATGTCATTGATGCAGCATAAGTAGAGTAAGAGTGTTAGGGGGGCGAGAGCTGAAGAAATGTTGTTCAAGGTCAGCCATAAAGATGTTGGCACATTGTGGAAATAAAACCACATGTAAGAACAGAGAGGGAGAAAAGCACAGATGTGCACAATTCATGGTGACGGACATATCACGTTGATGCCATGAGTGGGTGCCATTTGGGAGATACCAACACTAATATTTATCCACAGTCAAGAGGGATTTAATACCCAGGGGCCTCACCAAGAGGAAGCCAAGTTCAAGGAGTCCCAGTGGAACTCAGACATCATGCACACTCTTATTTCAAAAAATTGCACAATCTACTGTGAAGAAAACCTCATTTTGGTGATTCATGTGGGTGGAGCTTATATTGTGGGTGAAGTTTGGAAGAATGTAAATACCTTTTCCCTTAGCATTTGACTCTAGTTTAGTATGGGTCTCATTCAGTTTTCATTGAAATCGAGGGGAAACCTTTGATGAAGGTGGACTTGCTCCTATTTACCTGAAAAAAAGGCAGAGACCTACCAAGGTCTACTGGATAGGTCTGTTGAATGGGGAGTTCTGGGTCCTATTCCTGGCTGACTGCTACTCCTGGCCACTGTCTCTCTGTGGACATGTCTACACAGCAGCATTATTTTGGAATAACTGACATTATTCTGAAATAACAAAGAGTGTGTCTACACATAAGCCATTATTTTGAAATAATGGCAAGCTGGAGGACTTCTTACTCCAATTTCTGTAACCCTCATTTCTCTAGGGGTAAGGGAAGTCGAAGGAAGAATATTCTTCCTTTGACTTCCAGTTGCGTAGACAGCACCAAAAGCCAAATTCAGCTATGTCAACTTCACATATGCAATTGACGTAGCTGAAGTTGCATAGCTTAATTTGACTTTTGCCCTGCTGTATAGATGTGCCCTGTGTGACCAAGGGCAAACCACCTCTCTGTCACTCTGGCTTCCCTCCCACCCTTTGCCTGTCTTGTTTGTTTGGCTTGTAAGCTTTTGGAGGCATAAACTAGCTCTTGCTTTGTGTTTGCAAATCCTTAATGTAATGGGGGGGTCTCAAACTTTGTTGGTACTTCTAATCTCTATTGTAGTACAAATAATAATAGAAAAATAATTATCTTGTGCCAGTTGCAAAAGATTGTCTACACAGATGGAAATGAATTACTCTTTATTCAATACATAGTATGACATATTCTAAATTATCTAGCTCAGATTCCCTGCTATGACTCTACAGATGTTAAAAGATTTATTATCAGGGAAAAGGTCTCCCTGTGTTTCTAGTTACTACATAGTTCTAGTCCTCAACATGTGTTTACAACATTTAACATGTGGACATGTAGTCTGGATGAGATATGTGCATCTATTGTTGGTTTGTATACATAGACAAATTTGAGCTACTTTTGATCTACCGGTAGCTATAAAATGTATATTTTTTCCTATTCCAAACTATTGCATGTCCTCAGAAGTTCTCTGAATGGTGTACAGAACTGCATCATTTTTTCATAATTTTTCATTGTGTTTAAACTCCTCGCCACAATATTTTTTGCAATTAACATTTATTTCTGTTTTTCTTTTATCCTTTCATAAGATGTTGAATCCCAACAATTGAAATAAAATCTATTAAGATGATGCTGAATGGGTCTTCTTTTGTTGAAGGTCATCTTTTTAATCTATAGTCAACAATTGACAATTGTTGACTATTTCTTATCTCTATTCAGTGATGACATTAAGCATCTGATTTCCAAGAGCAGGATGAATTCTTATTCTGCTTGACAAAGCACAGACATTAGGAGCATTGATAAGCAAGGTCAATGGTTTGTTCTCAAACACAGGAATTAAACATTACAATTTCAATTTTTTAATGTCAAGCATAATTAAAAGAGGTACATGTCTCTGAAAACATCTGGAAAAAACAAAGGAAATGGCCCTAGACAATAACCTATGATCTGAGGTTAGAGCAGAACATTGGCTAACTTGCTTATATTCCGCCTTTGCTATTGTTTAAATCTGACTTGTGAACTGTATGAAACAAAAGACAGGACTATGCAGCACTTTAAAGACTAACAAGATGGTTTATTAGGTGATGAGCTTTCATGGGCCAGACCCACTTCCTCAGATCAATATGTGGAAGAAAATTAGCACGAGCATATATACCAAAGTGATACAATCAAAAAAAGTGAACACATACCATATTGACTAATCAGATTTAAGAACAGAGGAGGAGTGAGAGGGGAAGGTTAGTGTCTGTGAGGTAATGACATTAGGGGTGATAATTGGGGAAGCTATCTTTGTAATGGGTGAGATAATTAGCATCTTTGTTAAGACCCATACGTAAAGTGTCAAATTTAATTTTTTGTCAAATTGTATGTTACAGCAGGTGAGTTTTTTTAATGTAGCCCCCACTGTTAAAAATACAGGTATTTTTTATATAAAATCCCAAATCTCAAAAACATTAACCAAAGCTGATGGCCCATTTGTATTTTAAACCACAAATCATTGTAGACTTTGAGGCATGTAAAATCACATGTCTTTAATGCCTTCCAAAATGATTGGAACAATCAAAAGATCTGTAAGAAGAGACGTTGAAAAGATTAGCAGTGTTTAGAAAGGTGGCATTAAGAGGAGCGATCACAGGTTTACAAAATGCATGCTGTAGCATTTTTCAAACTACAAATGCCAGAGGACAGTCATTGAAATTGACAAGTAATGAGTTAAAATCTATTAACATAACTACTTTTTACACAATGCATAACTGACATATGGAGCTCATTACTAAAAGATTTCACGAGACAAGGACTTAGCAAATTTCAAAAAAGATAAGACAATGGACAATATGTTAATAATGAAAATGCCATTTGTTACATTAAAGGAATGCAAATAATTGTAAGAGAGATAAACATTCATGTTTCAGTGCATAAACTGATGAGCAAAAGAAAAATCTTCCACTGTTGACAGGGTTTTCCTTTATGAAGTCTCTTTTTGCTTCCTTTGAAACACTAAGTGCTGATCACTGTTGGAAACAGGAACCTGGACTAGACTAGATGGACCTCTGTTACAGAGTTTAAGGTGGGAAGAACTCAAAAACATCTACCTTGGCCTCTTCTATATTGCAGATTTCCAATAACACCTAGCAATGTCCAGAACCAGTGTGCTAACTCTTGTACTCCTAAGTGTTGTCTTTTTCATACTTAATTTTATGATATGTCATGGAAAAGGAACTAAGTTCATTTGAAATCTATTCAAATTGAGCTCTTCTTAAGGATAAATGTTTGGTGAAATTGTAGGATGGGGCAAGAGATGAGACAAACACCGAAAAGAACACAGGCTGCTAGGTTCATGGAGTCACAGAGACTTAGACTCCTAGGATATGTCTACATAGCAGGGCTAAAGTCTAATTAAGCTTCGCAACTTCAGCTACATCAATTGCATAGCTGAAGTCAAAATAGCTTAATTCAGCTTTTGGCACTGTGTGCACAGCAGAAAGTCGAAGGCAGAACACTCTTCCTTTGATTTCCCTTACTCCTCGTGAAATGAGGGTTACCGTGAGTTGGAGTAAGAAGTCCTCCAGCTTGACATTATTTCGATATGAAGGCTTGTAGGGTAGACACACACTATGGCTACGTCTACACTATGAGTTTTCTCGGCAAAAAATATGCTAATGAGGGACTCATCTGCATGAGTTGCAGTCTCATTTGCATATTTTCTGCCAATCCGTTTTTGTGCAAAAACAAGCAGTGTGGACATTTTCTCTTTGTGCAAAAAACACTTTTCCCACAAGATCCTTATACCCAAAAATGGAGGTTTACCGATCTTGCAAATGAGTCGCTCATTGGCATATTTTTGCCAAGAAAACTCGTAGTGTAGACGTAGCCTATGTTATTCCGAAATAATGCCTCTTTGTAGACGTACCCCTAGAAAAAAACTCTACCCAGGCCGCTCATTCAGAACTCCAGGAGCCTAAACTTGAAGGTTGGGCAGTTGATTCCTGTGAGGATAAGGAGCAGGATCACAGAGGGAATCAGAGGGCTAGACTGTAGTCATGAGGGCTGGCTACCCAGCTGGCTCTTAAAATATAAGACTGCTCCTACAGGAATAGGAATGTTCCAGAAAACCAATATTTTGTTTGTTATGTTTACTCTGGCCAAATAAAAAATTAGCATTTTGTCAAACTTCAGGGTCAGAGGCACAATCGGTTGGTGGGTTTTGAAGAAATCTGCAGAGCCCTCGGAGGGTATGTCTACACTACAAAGTTAATTCGAACTAACGGACGTTAGTTCGAATTAACTTTCATAGGTGCTACACATACAAACCGCTAGTTCGAACTTAATTCGAACTAGCAGAGCGCTTAATTCGAACTAGGTAAACCTCATTCTACGAGAACTAACGCCTAGTTCGAATTAAGGGCTGTGTAGCCACTTAATTCGAACTAGTGGGAGGCTAGCCCTACCCAGCTTGCCCTGGTGGCCACTCTGGCCAACACCAGGGAAACTCTTTTGCCCCCCTCCCAGCCCCAGAGCCCTTAAAGGGGCACGGGCTGGCTACGGTGCCCGTGCCAGGTGCAAGCCTGCCAGCACCCAGCCAGCAGACCCTGCACCTGGCACGGCTCGAGCCAGCCACCCGCTGCCACCCAGCCCTCCGCCTCTTCCCAGGACCAGGCTGGCGGCTCCCAGGAGCCTGCCCAGGGCCGCAAGAGGCGGGCGCCCGCCTGGTCAGGTGCGGCAATCATGGACCTCATCGAGGTTTTGGGGGAAGCCTCCAATGTCCACGATCTCCGCACTAGCCACAGGAACGCGGCCGTGTACAGCCGCATGGCTGACAGCCTGGCCACCAGAGTCCACATGCGGACCCGGGAGCTCATCATCTAATAAACCATCTTGTTAGTCTTTAAAGTGCTACATTGTCCTGCATCTTGTATAGTTTGGTCCCACTTGGAACTCCATTTTTCTGAGGGTTACCCCTAGATCAAGGGTCAGCAACCTTTCAGAAGTGGTGTGACAAGATTTAATCCTCATGCCCTGGTCCATGCAACTCTCCTGGGAGAGAAGTAAGGGCTCTCTCCGCTGCGCGACCCATGGACCACCTGGGTCAATGCAAATCTTTCTGCAGACTACCAGTTGCTGATGGAAACACACTGTTAATTGCATAGTTACACCAGAGCCATTTTGCTTGTGCTTCAGCTGGGGAGAATGGTGTAATTTAAATTATTAAACAGATTAAGCATTTTAACTTTTTCATTTTAAATTAAGTAGTAAAATGTTATGTCCAACACAAAAGGTTTCAATGTTTTCTTTATTAATGGCAGAGGTGGGGAATCTCTTTCAGGTTGTGAGTCACTGACCCACAGAAAAATCAGCTGGGGACCATAAAAGTGAGATGCAAAAAAACTCCTCCAAAAACCCCCAACCTTCACTGATGTGGCCCCCAACTAAGACACCTCACTCTTCTGACACTCCAGCCCTACAGGGTGAGGGGAAGGAATAGGGAGAACTAAGGTTCAGGACTTCCCATAGGCCAGATTTACTTTTCTGGGGGTCCAGAATTAGTGGATTTTGTGAACCCCCTTAGGCTCTGTGGTGGGAACAAAAAATTAGGGGTTCAATGTGCGGGACAGAGCAGCCAGCAAGTGGGATAGGAATGCAGGATCTGGGTAGGGAGGGTTTGGCAGCAGGAGAGGGTGTGGGGTGGAGGTAGGAGAGGAAGGTTAGGAGCAGAAGGGGGCTGGGGGAGTAACGCAAAAAAGGTGAGCGGGTGAGAATGCAGCCAAATAGCTAGTTGGGGAGGGAAGCAAAGAAGTGGAGAGTAAAGGAAAGTGCAGCTTCTGCAAAGTAAAATTGTATCCTGTCCCCCTCACATCTTCCCTCTGCTCCAGCCTCACTCCCCTCAGCCCCATGATCCCCCTCCCAGCCCAATCTCCTCCATCGCCCCATGCTCCTCAGTGCAACCCTCCCATCCTGCCCCTTCATCCTCCTTCACCCTCACCTCCTACCTCTACATCCCTGTGCCCCTAACACACTCACCAGCAGGGCAGCAGCACTAGGGTGAGGAGAGGCAGGGGGAGGCAGTTTCTTCCCTGCCTAGACCAGCCCTTTGCCCACAGGCTGCAGCTCCAGCGCTGGGGCAGGCAGGTCCTAGGGCTTCCTAGGGCTGGCTCCAGCCAAGTCGGGCACAGCAGAATGCTAGCAAAGGGGCTCCCCCAACTCTACACACAGCCTGGGACAGGAGCAGCCCGGCATACCACGTGTGCCAGCTGCCCAGCCCTGGCTTTGAGGAGCAGGCCCTCCCCTGTCCCCTTCCAAAGCAGGAAGCCTGTAGCCAGGAAGGAGTGGAGGTTAACCCCTTAGCTCCCAGGAGCTGCATGCCCAGACTGCGCAGGGGCAGCACCAGGAATGTGCATGTGAGCCTCTCCTGGCCCCAACCCCAGCAGGAACTGGAGCTAGTGTTCCAGCCTGCACTAAGGCTGTTAAGGACGAGTCAACTAGTCGACTATCCGATAAGCAAATGCTTAATGGATAGTCAATTCCCCTTCCTTGCTGTCTCTGGGTATCTCTACACTACAAAGTTAATTCGAACTAATAGACGTTAGTTTGAATTAACTTTGATAGGCGCTACACTAGCACTCCGCTAGTTCGAACTTAATTCGAACTAGCGGAGCGCTTAGTTCGAACGAGGTAAACCTCATTGCATGAGGACTAAGCCTAGTTTGAACTTACTAGTTCGAATTAAGGGCTGTGTAGCCCCTTAATTCGAACTAGTGGGAGGCTAGCCCTCCCCAGCTTTCCCTGGTGGCCACTCTGGGCACCAGCAGGGAAACTCGTATGCCCCCCTCCCGGCCCCGGACCCCTTAAAGGGGCACGGGCTGGCTATGGTGCCCGTGCCAGGTGCAAGCCTGCCAGCACCCAGCCAGCAGACCCTGCACCTGGCACGCCATGAGCCAGCCACCCGATGCTCCCCAGTCCTCTGCCCCTTCCCGGGACCAGGCTGGCGGCTCCCGGGAGCCTGGCCAGGACCGCAAGAGGCAGGCACCCGCCTGGTCTAGTGCAGACATCGTGGACCTCATCCACGAACTCCGCACTAGGCACAGGAAAGTGGCTGTCTAGGGCAGGAGAGCTGCCAGCCTGGCCACCCAGGAGCAGGTTTGCATGAAAATCAAGGTGGTCCACTGAGCTTAGAATGGCTATACTGGGTCAGACCAAAGGTCCATCTAGTCCAGTAGCCTGTCTGCCAACAGCAGCCAACCCTAGGTACCCTGGAGGGGATGGACCAAAGACAGTGACCAAGCCATTTGTCTCATGCCATCCATCTCCAGCCTTCCACAAACTTTGGGCAGGGACACCATTTCTACCCCCTGGCTAATAGCACTCCATGGACCCAACCTCCATGACTTGATATAACTTCTCTTTAAACTCTGTTCTAGTTCTAGCCTTCACAGCCTCCTGCAGCAAGGAGTTCCACAGGTTGACTCTTTGGTCTGTGAAAAAGAACTTTCTGTTACTAGTTTGAAGCTTGCTACCCATTCCTTTCCTTTGGTGTCCTCTAGTCCTTCTAGTATGGGAACTAATGGAGGACTTTTTCTTTATGCACACTCTCCACACCACTCTTGCTTTTATAGACCTCTATCATATCCCCCCTCCATCTCCTCTTTTGTAAGCTGAAAAGTCCCAGTCTCTTTAGCCTCTCTTCATATGGGACCTGTTCCAAACCCCTCATCATTGTAGTTGCCCTCCCCTCTCCCACCCTCTCTCTTCCCCTCTCCCACCTCCTTTTCCCAGTCTCCCCCAGTTTTGTTCAATAAAGAGAGATTCTATTTTTGAACACAATTGTCCTTTATTTTGTACATCAGGAAGGGGGGCTAGGGAGGGGTAAGTGGAAGGAGGTGAGGGAGGAATGGGGTACGAGCCCCCGATGGGGAGGACTGGGCTGGCTCTGCGGGCTTTTGGGAGTGGAAGCTCTCCTGCAGCCCCCCAATTGCCCTCTCAACCCAGATGGCAGCCTGTGGCAAATGCAGCCGGTCTGATGGCCGAGTGCTGTGATGTGCCCAGTGTGGGTACTCCGGGCAATCCAAGCCAGGACTGCTTTGCAAGTGGGGAACCCCTGAGAACTGTCTGTCCGGGGTGGGGGTCGGGTCCCTTTAAGCACAGCCCTCGGCTAGCCTGAGACAGCATCTCCACGCTCTAAGTCCTCATCTGATGCCCTGCCGGCACTGCTTCCAGCCATCCTTAACCCCTGTTCAGGGTCCACTCTGTGTGGACATGGTAGTTCGAATTAGCAAAACGCTAATTCGAACTAGTTTTTTAGTCTGGATGCATTAGTTCGAATTAGCGCTGTAGTGTAGACATACCCTCTATCAGATAGAGACAGCAAAGGTGTGGGGGGGGGGAGGAACAGAGGGCATTTCAAAGTGGTAGTGCCACATGGAGCCCATACCCTGGGCTCTGTATGGTGCTGCCACTTTGAAAGGCCATGGTGGTGTTTTAGAGGGACAGCACTGCATAACTGATCCAGGGCTCTGTGCAGCGCTGCCCCTTTGAAATGCTGAACAGAGTACCCAGATGACTCCAAGCTCCACGCAGAATTTCCATATAACTCGAGACCAGCTGGGGACTCCCCAGCTGCTCCGAGGCTCCAGTGCAGCATTTCAAAGTGCAGAGAGCCCAGGGTCAGCTGGGGAGTCCCCAGCTGACCCTGGCTCCACATGGCATTTCAAAGCGGCAGTGCTGCATGGAGCCCGGGCTCCGTGCGGGAGCTGCCACTTGGAAATGCACAAGAGCCCTCGCTGGGAACTCTTATACATTTCAAAGCTGGCACGCCACATGCATTTCAAAGCAGAAGCATCCGCGTGGAGCCCAGAGTCAATAGGACTTCCCGCTGGCTCCAGGCTGCATGCGGAGTTCCAATTTTTAAATGTACAAGAGCCCCATCATTATTTAATATCCTTAGCCTGCACCTGCGCAACTCAGGCTGAAGCCACAGCACGATCTCCCGGCTGCGAGGTGGAGAGGGGTAGGGCTGAACTCCTCCCTTCCCCCCCACGTGCCACGGCAGATTGCTGACCCCGACCCTAGATAAAGGCCATTCTCACTGTGGGAATGGAGACAAAGGCTACATCTACACGGCCTCTTTTTTGCAGAAGAGGCAATGCAAATTAAGCGCTCATTAGCAACTTCTCACGTTTCATTTGCATAATCTCTTCCTATGGTTTTTGCGCAAAAACTAGCCATGTAAATGGGTCCGTTTTGTGCAAAAAAAACCTTTTGAGCAAGATCTTTATGCCTCAAAAAAGGAAGTAACATTTTGCACGAAAAGAGGTTTTTGCGCAAAACAGATCCACCTACACGGCTTGTTTCTGCGCAAAAACCTCTTGCGCAGAAAGCCTCGGGCAGAGATTATGCAAATGAAGCATGAGAAGTTGCTAATGAGCGCTTCATTAGCATACTCTCTGCCGGAAAAAGAGGCAGTGTAGATGTAACCAAAGAGTCTGTAAGGTAAGAGGTTCTATGCTGTTCTTTGCTAAAATGCAGATGTTTGTTCCTGCCAACCTTGCCAAAGATGGTCACTTGATAGCCCATCAGCTTTGATGACATCTGGCTAGAGGCATCGTCTTGTTCTTTGTGTGAAACAGGTTAACCCACTCCCCAGACTTGTCTAGTAAACACACTTCAGTCATGACTTCAGCTTATGTTCATAAATTTATATATAATGCTGCTGCATGCCTTTCACCATGATATTATGGTCTGGTGCATTATTAGTTTTCAAATGATACCTCATAAAGCATATTTTGTACTGAGATTATTGTAATAGTGTGTAGCATGCGAATACTGAGGTGCATTGAATGACTTCCTGCTTTTGCTTTTTGTTACTGTGGGTGGATGGTTGGATATCACTATTATTTGAAACTGAGATCGGTGGACAAATAGGCCCTGATTCTAATTTACATTGGTTTTAACCCAGGGTAATTCAGCTCTTTTTTAGAAAATCCCTCCTGATTCACACCAGTTTTAATGAAGTCCAAATCAGGGTGCAGCACATCTTGTTAACCTTGCCTGGATTGGATATCATGCAGGGTTTACTTTTAATTTGCTAACATGAAGTTGCTAGCAATTTTTTTAAATTAATTGAATATAGAATTTGTACTCTAAGTGAATAATTCTATATACTGTATTTGTGTCATTTTAAATGGATTCTGTTATCCTCAGGTATAGTGTAAGTAAATAAGCTGCTCACGCAAGTCATCCCAGGAGACAGTGTGGTAATACTCCAAGATGTGGGAGGCCTTCTCCCTTTACTAGCAATGAGATACAGATTTAATTGCTGTATCTCCCCAGATATCGAGTGTGTCAGGAAGATGAAGAGGAATGTGAGACCTTGCAGAAAATTATGATGAATAAGGAAATTTTTTTCATTTAGAAGAGAAATTATTTGACAGTCTTGTCCAGTAAGGTTGGATTTAATGAAAATGCCAGCAAGCTTGGATATGGTCTCTTATAAACATCTCTTTCCAGGAAACAGGTATATGTCCTTTGCAAATGAGGGCATTAGTTTGAAAAATGTTCAAGACCTACACTTGCTTCCGACTTTCTTTATAAATGGCGGATCCTTAGTACATAAACACAGGTTGAGAAAGGTTAACCTTATTGAAGATTCAAAGGAGCTTCACTTATTCTCTCTGGTGTGCAGAGAGAAAAGACAGACAACACACACATATAAATATTGTATTCTTCTAGACTATCTGCAATTAAAACAAAGATATAGAACTGTAATGTGTGGTTTAAATCACCAGAGTTATGGCAACATGAGATGATATTTTTGCATGAGGAAATTGGATTTCAGTGAACAGGAAGGGAGAAATTAGGTGCTTAAGTAAAATTCGGTGGTTTCCCACCAGGCTGCAATTGTATGTGCAAAAGGAGCAGAAGCTGTTTCACAATGCTTCAATGAGACTTTTTGAAGTTTCTCACAGCAAAACACACAGAGACCAACCCCAAATAGCTTGGTGGTTGAGGCACTTATCCAGGATGGGGGAGAGTCAGATTCAAAACCCATGTTGTTCTGAGCTGCAGTCTCACATGTTCTACCCACCAGGTTATAAATGCAGTTCTTCTGTTTGTCCCAATGAATATTTAATTTCTCAAAGTGGAATAGCTTCAAATGGAGAGAGAAGACAAGAAACCTTTGGCTTAGTCTGGTATGGGTTGCTCTCTCTTTCTCTTATTTTAATCAAATTCCAACCTAGACCTGAGAAAATGTATCTCTGATGTTGGAATTGCTGTTTGTTGCAGGAGTAAGGGGAGGGACAACAGATGTGTTAGGTACAGGAGCCAGGAACTAACATATGTCTCTGTGTAGCAAAGATTGACGGGATTGGTGCCACATTTTGTGAGCATGTGCAGATATCAGACCCAGGATATGTTGTGGCATCAACTTCCACAATATGTTTGGTTGAACTTTATGATGTAGCTGGTGTGTAGTGGTCACCCCTTCTACCTCCCCACCCTGCCCCAGTGCAGCTATAGATACTGCTTAAGTTCCTTCAGGTGCCATCTGTGCCTTTCTGGAAGAGTGTCAATGCTTCATTCACTCCTGATCTGAAAGAGCTGCAGCTACTTACAAAAATGAGTCTTTGTGACACATGAATCCACTGAGTCAGGGAACAAAAGTCTTATGCTAATAGAGACAAACTTGCTGGCTGTTTAATGGTCAAATTCTCTCATTTCACCAAAATAGACTGGCACACACTAAGAACAACTATCAGCCAATATCTCAAGCAGAGACTGTGCTGTGTTTGCGATGGTTCATGGACTCCCCCTCCTTGTCTGGTGCAGGCAGCAAATACCCTGAGAGCACACTGGAATTGAGCAAAGATCAAGGCTCATTTTTAATCTACTGGAACAATTACAAATAGTTACCCTTGGCTTGCACTTTAAAATCCTCTCTTAATAACAACTAGACTTCACAGCAGGGAAGGGCTCAAACTTTGTCTTCATTTGAGCCTTCTGCTTCTGCCTATTCTGGGTCTGCCCAGCTTTAAGGAAATGACAAGCCTTTTAAAGAACAAATTTCAGGGAAGGATCAGCTGCTAGGGTGCTGTATTGACATTACAAGAAATGAGAGGAAAGCGCAAAACCTAGCAACAGGCACTCTCCCAGCACATCCTTGCTTTGACTCCCATCTTAAAACTAGGGAGCAAAACAGTGACTGAATGTTACCCCATAAAACTCCCCTCTCCCCTAGGACTTTCCAAACAAAAGCCCCCCTATTCTGTACACCTTTAAGCATTCCCTATCTGATGTAAGTGCCCAGACTGGCCTCTCCAAATTTGTTCTCCGCATCCAACCATGACCCTTTAAAAATTCTGCATATACCTTTGGGCTTTATTTTGTCCATCTGAGAGAACTTGGTTTATGAAAATCTGTAAAACACTTTGAGATCCTCCAATTCTGAATAAAAATTCAGAAATATTATTATAATTATCCACTGATTTTTCTCCTACATTTCAGTGACTGGTGATCTACTTCTCCCACTGAGAATTCAGAACAGTTAGACACTGATAAGTACATAACACACAACAGGTTTTTCACAACTGGCATACCCCAAATAAACAAATGTGTCCTCATAATGAAGATTTTTTTTCTTTAACTTCAATATCACTCTGTACACTTTTTTTTTTCTTTAACTTCAATAGCCCTTAGGAAGAGAAGCAGAGATAAAATTTCTCAATGGCTTAAATGACTGCTTTTTGGAGCAGCTGGTGCAGGAACCCACAAGGGGAGAGGCAATTCTCGATTTAGTCCTGAGTGAAGTGCAGGATCAGGTCCAGGAAATAACCGTTACAGGACCGCTTGGGAATAGTGACCATAATATAATAACATTCAACATTCCTGTGGTGGGAAGAACACCTCAGCAGTCCAGCACCCTGGCATTTAATTTCAAAAAGGGGAATTACACAAAAATGAGGAGTTTAGTTAAACAGAAATTAAAAGGCACAGTGACTAGAGCCAAATCCCTGAAAACTGCATGGAAACTTTTTACAGACACCATAATAGATGCCCAACTTAAATGTATACCCCAAATTAAAAACATAGCAAGAGACCTAAAACAGTGTCACCGTGGCTTAACCACCATGTAAAAGAAGCAGTGAGGGACAAAAAGGTATCTTTTAAGCAGTGGAAGTCCAATCCTAGTGAGATAAATAGAAAAGAACATAAACACTGTCAAATCAAGTGTAAAAATGTAATAAGAAAAGCAAAAAAAGATTTTGAGGAACAGCTAGCTGTGACGGGGAAGCCGATCCCCGCACTCAGCCCGGCAGGGGGAAGGACCGGGGGATGGGGAAGCCGATCCCCGTACGCAGCCCGACCAGCCAGCGGGGACTGGCAGTGGGGAGAATCCGGAGGCGGCCGGAGCAAGCACCCGGGAGACCGTGGGGGATAGCCACGGCACAGCCAAGCCCCGCCACCTCTCAAGGGCAACTCAGGGCGAGGTCGACAGCAGCGCTGCCGGTAGCCCCACACCAGTGGCCTGCGCAGCCGCAGATGGCGAGGAGGAGAGAAGGCGGGCGGGCGCTAGGATCCAGGAGACGGGCTCCGGCGGAGGGGGCATAGAAGGGCGGGGCACTGCCCAGGACACCCAAAAGGATGAACGAGGGAGCCAGAGGGGGGGGGAGAGAGCAGGGGCTGGCTGTGCTCTCAACCCCCACAGGTGGCGGCAAAGCAGCTGGAGGAAGGACGGCTCAGCAGGCCCCAGCCTACCGCAGCGAAGGCGCCGCCAGCAGCGAGCGGAGCAGAGGGGGCGGCCGGAGCCGCACGATGACTGGTGCCCGACCCGGACGAGCCTGGAGCAAGTTGCTGTGGAGCCCAAGAGCCCCGGGGGCAGGCGGAGCAACCCATGGACAGAGGCCGGGTAGCGTGACCCGGGGACAGACAGGGAAAGACTGAGCAAGGCGGCGGGGGAGCCAGGGGACAGGACTGATTTCTCCCCCCGCCCCGCTACACTAGCCAAAAACTCAAAAAGAAATAACAAAATGTTTTTAAGTACATTAGAAGCAGGAAACCTGCTAAAAAACCTGTGGGTCCCCTAGATGATCGAGCTATAAAAGGAGCAATCAAGGACGATAAAGCCATTGCAGAGAAACTAAATGATTTCTTTGCTTCAGTCTTCACGTCTGAGGATGTTGGGGAGATTGTCGAAACTGCACCGTCCTTTGTGGGTGATGAATCTGAGGAACTGTCCCGGATTGAAGTGTCATTAGAGGAGGTTTTGGAACAAATAGAAAAACTTAATGTTAACAAATCTCCGAGACCGGATGGCATTCATCCAAGGACTCAAATGGGAAATTGCTGAGCTATTATCTATGGTTTGTAACCTATCCTTTAAATCGGCTTCTGTACCTAGTGACTGGAAGGTAGCCAACGTTACACCAATATTTAAAAAGGGCTCTCCAGGCGATCCTGGCAATTACAGACCAGTAAGTCTAACTTCAGTACCAGGCAAATTAGTTGAAATAATAGCAAAGAATAAAATTGTGAAGCATGTAGAAGAACATAATTTGTTGGACAAAAGTCAACATGGTTTCTGTAAAGGGAAATCCTGTCTTACTAATCTATTAGAGTTCTTTGAAGGGGTTAACAAGTATGCGGATAATGGGGATCCAGTAGATATAGTATACTTGGATTTTCAGAAAGCCTTTGACAAGGTCCCTCACCAAAGGCTCTTGTGTAAATTACATGGCCATGGGATAAGAGAGAAGGACCTTTCTTGGGTTGAGAACTGGTTAAAAGACAGGAAACAAAGGGTAGGAATAAATGGTAAATTTTCAGATTGGAGAGGGGTAACTAGTGGTGTCCCCCAAGGGTCAGTCCTCGGATCAATCCTTTTCAACTTATTCATAAATGATCTGGAGAAAGGGGTAAGCAGTGAGGTAGTAAAGTTTGCAGATGATACAAAACTGTTTAGGATAGTCAAGACAGAAGCAGACTGTGAGGGACTCCAAGAAGATCTCACCAAACTCAGTGATTGGGCAGCAAAATGGCAAATGAAATTTAATGTGGATAAGTGTAAAGTAATGCACATTGGGAAAAATAACCCCAACTATATGTAGAGTATGATGGGGGCTAATTTGGCTACGACAAATCAGGAAAGGGATCTTGGAGTTATCGTGGACAGTTCTCTGAAAACTTCCACGCAGTGTGCAGTGGCGGTCAAAAAGGCAAATAGGATGCTAGGAATTATTAGGAAAGGGATAGAAAATAAGACACAGAATATCTTACTGCCCCTGTATAAAACTATGGTACGCCCACATCTTGAATACTGTGTACAGATGTGGTCTCCTCACCTCAAAAAAGATATTTTGGCCTTGGAAAGGGTTCGGAAAAGGGCAACTAAAATGATTAGGGGTTTGGAACGGGTCCCATATGAGGAGAGGTTAAAGCGACTGAGACTTTTCAGTTTAGAAAAGAGGAGACTGAGGGGGGATATGATAGAGGTCTATAAAATCATGAGTGGTGTAGAGGGGGCCAATAAAGAAAAGTTATTTATTAGTTTCCATAATAGAAGAACTAGAGGACACCAAGTGAAATTAATGGGTAGCAGGTTTAAAACTAATAAAAGAAAGTTCTTCTTCACACAGCGTGTAGTCAACCTGTGGAACTCCTTGCCAGAGGAGGCTGTGAAGGCTAGGACTATAATAGAGTTTAAAGAGAAGCTAGATAATTTCATGGCGGTTAGGACCATAAAAGGCTATTAGCCAGGGGATAAAATGGTGTACTTGGCCTCTGTTTGTCAGAGGCTGGAGAGAGATGGCAGGAGACAAATTGCTTGATCATTGTCTTCGGTCCACCCTCTCTGGGGCACCTGGTGCTGGCCACTGTCGGTAGACAGGATACTGGGCTAGAAGGACCTTTGGTCTGACCCAGTATGGCCATTCTTATGTTCTTATGCACACTTTTCACATTGTTGGAAATGTTTCTTATACCACAGCTACTCTGAGTTGTGTGGAGTGTTTTTATCCTCCCCTTTTAAAAAATAAAAATGAACGAAGCACAAATAACCAGCAATATGCCTAGCAATAATGCATAGGAGTCCTGCTAGCATGTGTCAGTTCAAATTGCAGGTGAATCTGCAAATGAATGACAGTAAATAACTACAGCCAGGGCATTTATTTCAGGTTCACTACTGGACTGCTTTGCTCATCTTGTTAATTAATATTTTATGTGACTTGAGTCCCTATCCTATCTAAAGACTCATTAGCAGCAGTGTCTTGCAGACTAGCTTGTAGCAGGGCTAGAACAGTCATGATTTCTCTGCTGGCCCCTGTCCATCAAAAGCTCATTTTTCCGTCAGCAGCACTGAGCAGGTGAATGTAGTGCAAGACAAGTTGAATTCAGATGTTTTCCATGCATCATTCTTCTCAACAGCAAAGATGACCTGCATATCACCAATGCAAATCTCAGAAACCTCCAGCTCTCTTGACGTCCATTTGAACTAAGTACTAAAATAGCAGCTAGTGCCTGGGCAAGAAGCAGGACAACTCTGCCACTTTTCAGGATAACTTTTCAAAATTATGGGCCAGATTCACCTGCAGCAGCACAAAGCAGACCTGAAGCTATCAGGGACTTTCCCTGGCATAGTAGAAATTCTCAGTGGTGCAGAACTGGCACAAAACTAGTAGGCCAACCCCAGGATCAGATTCAGGGGTAGGTGACCCTGGTAACCAGAGGTAGATTGTTCTTTTGTGGGTCCCTGGGACATAGCAAGTAGCCCCCCCCCACACACACAATGACCACACACCCCAACTCTACTACAAGGAAGAAGCACTAGGTGCCTGGGTGGGGAGGAGGTAAAAAGGGGGGGATTGAGCACAGGGTTGTCCATTTTTTTAGGACCCCCTAGATGTCCAAAGCCATGGGCTATGTCTACACTCGCAGCTTCTTGCGCAAGTACGGCCGTTCTAGTTCAAGAATCCACAGAGCGCCCACACTGCCCGCCCGCTCTTGCGCAAGGAAATTTACAGTACAGTGTGGTAAGAGAGGGCTTCTTGTGCAAGAGCTGCACTCTTTTTTATCAGGTGTAAGCCCTCTTGCTCAGGAGCTCTTGCGCAAGAGGGCAGTGTGGATGCTCGGCAGGGATTTCTTGCGCAAGAAAGCCCCCTGGCTAAAATGGCCATCAGAGCTTTCTTGCGCTAGAGAGCATCCACTCCGCCATGGGTGCTCTTACGCAAAAGCACAGCTCGCACATGGCAGTGTGGATGTTTTCTTGTGCAAGACTTCTTGCACAAGATGTTCTTGCGCAAGAAGCCACCAGTGTAGATATAGCCTTTGGGCACAGGCTCTGTTTGCCCAGTGGCTAATTTACCACTTCAGGCAACCACCTGTGTTACCAGTCTTGGGGAAAGCCAGGCCTAGGGTGCAGTGCATAAAGAAACACAGATTTACAGATCCTAGCATGCAAATGTATCGTTTTACATGATAGGGATAAATCATGCAGGAAAATCATCCATAGAAGACATGAAATGGGCTACACCTGCAATAAAAAAATAAAGTATTCAAAAGTTTAACTAGAGGGGGAAGCACCAGAGATGCTCCTCACCTGGGGTGCCATTTCATGTGGAGCAATATTTGTTTCTCTAATTGTCAATTTTCAATAATTATCAAATGTTCCAGGTAATATTTGAAGTGAAAAGTGAATTCCTTTAGAAGAAATCAGAACTTCCCTGCAGTGCCGCTTCTAGTACTAGCTAATTTATGGTTCTTACTTGATCAGAGAATGCCCATTGTGCAAAATTATCTGTGGTGATTTTACTCTTATCATCTAGGGTTTAGCAGAGACCACCAAATCCCATTGACTCAAAACCATTGCTTGGTCCCAGAAGTAAAATAAATAAATAATTCATCCATCAGTACATCTAGCTCCACACATTTTTGCCCTCCCTGACCCTTTTATGTTTCACTAACAGCAAAGGTCCAGATTCTCCAAAGCTCCTAAAATTGATCGTATGGTAGGTGATGACAAACCTCTGATTGAATCCAGGATTTAGTCTCATTTCAGTGTTCCCTGATATGGTGTTCTGGAAGTATCTTATTGATCTTTTCATTATCACGGGTCCCACTGCATCTTTCTTTACAGCAGTGTCTATGTTGTGCTTAAGATTTTATACCACAGATGGTCTGAAAAAAGCTATGTTCCTGAAATCCCAACAGCAAAAAACAAAAGGAAATCCTCTTATAAACCTGGCAGAGTAACATCTTCACTTCCATAGCAGAGAACTTATTTGCAGATTATAGATACAACACTATCACCCATATAACCACATAATGGCTGGTACACATAGCATTTCTACCCAGGAATTGTCACTGTTATTTATAAATTAGTTCACAAAGCCATATTTTATGCTAACTTCCATTTACTTAGTGGTTTATTTCTTACCTTTTTATATTAAGATAAAAAACAAGATACCTAGTCACAATTTCAATCTTTTTTTTATTTTTTACTCTTTATAGCTGGAAACTTTAGTCATTATCACAGAGAAACTTTGCTTTTTTATCTCCTGAGCTCACAGGTCAAATTGTTTGGTTTTTTTTAAAAAAAACTAGGATATCTACCTGGCTCAGTATCCAAGGCAACAAATCTCTGGTTAATGATTCACTAGAAATTCACTGGAGGTGGTTTATTAGTTTTTATTCGTTTTTCCAGAAGCTGGTGCAAGAAGCTGCCTTTAAAAAAAATCCCCTTAAACTTATAAGCCAAGCAAAGTGTGAAAAGCTTAATTACAAATAGAGATGAACAATAATTAAAGCTTTTAAAGTGTTGCTATTTTGAGGGTTGGAGGGTAGAACTCACAAATTTTTAAGTCAAATCAAGAAATACTAGTCAATAACTAGAATTGTTTTGGCATGCTATCAATTTCAACAGTAATAGAGAGGTAACGTGTTAGTCTGTTCTTGCCAAAACAAAAGGAAAAACTATGTAGCACTTTAAAGACTAACAAGATGGTTTAATAGATGATGAGCTTTCATGGGCCAGACCCACTTCTTCAGAACTTATTTAGGTTACTCAAGTTGAGAGCAGGGGCGGACATAGGGCAGGGCGGCCTCCCGGGGCTCCACACTTCAAGAAGCCCCATGCATGTGCCATGTCAAAGGGGGACCCCATGAAATTGTGCTGCTCTGGGCCCCGCAAAATCATCATCTGCCCCTGGTTGAGAGCCATTGAAACTTCAGAGATCTAACCAAGCTAAATATGATGGCAGATCAAATTCAGTGTTAATAAAAGCAAAATATGCATATTGGAGGAGATATATTGAACTACTTTATGCACTATTGATATATTGAACTATTTTATACGGGATTAAATTAGATTAAATTAATTGTAATGGTTTGGGAAAAGGACCTGGTCATTACTTTGGAGAGCTCAAAGAAACTCTATCATATTTTATAATTGTATTTTAATTACCATTTCAACTTATTTACTCAGTACTAACTTCAGTCTCATTGGCTCTGTAATTCCTTGGATCAACCCAACAACTTTCTTAAAGATAGGTACATCATTTGTTACCTCTCCAGTTCCCTGATATACTAGCTCATTTTAATGAGTGAAGACAGAAAGTATGTTTGACCATTTGATAACAGAGCAAATTATCCTCACAGATCCTGCACGGTCTACAATGAGATATGGTGGTTCACCCCTCCCAACATAATTTTCCTTCATATTTAAACTGGAATTTTTACTCTGTAATTGGACACTAGGTTTTATTTTTCACAATTAATTTATAATGGGGGGGTAAGTATTTAACATCTTTTCTTTATATTAGCCCTTTAACAATTAATTTAGAAGCCTATATGCCTTCTGATTAACATTCAGTCCAAACTCCACTGTGCTTACTGTGAAGGCCTTCCTCTGTCTGTGAACATTCAGCTCAACCATTGATAAGCGCATTGCCCTTCTCTCTAGTCTCTCCCTCTGTTTGTTTCTTGTTTGTTTACAGAGACAAAAAGCACTTAAAACGATGTCATTTGAGGACTAAGTCCCTACTGCCTAAAATTCATTACACACTAGTATACGCAGATTCCTCAGAATTTAGCCCCTTGTCAGAGACATATGTCTGACACTTGGCTTACGCCACAAAGGAAATTAAGCCAGCTTCACAGGCGATTAATCAGTCCCACCCAGTCACAGGCTCAGGGCTCCATGCAAGAAGCTGAATGACTGGGTGGGGCTGATTAATCACCTGTAAAGTTGTGCTGCATCACAGTTTAGAGGAAACACTGGTTATGACTGAAACTATGACTCATTGACCCCAATCTGAGCAGAACTTTGGAATGTTATTCCTCTTGACATTCTCAGTAGTCTTCCTGTGATATGGCTTTTTCTCCTTCCTTCCCCTCTAGCTTTTATTGATTAATTGTGAGTTATTTACTATATAGTGGGTGGGATATCAGGGATCTCTTTTATTTACTTGTTTAAATGATGTGGTCTTATTTATGCTCTTTAGCAATATAAGTCTATAATTACATTTTCTTGGCAGGTATCTCAATCCAGCTGCCTGTAAGCTAAAACTAATTTTGATTATTGTTTTTGAATTGGTAACTTATATCATTAGGATAGTTTGAAATTTGTTCCTTTACTGACTCTATTTTTGACAGTCTCTCACAACCCTAATGAGACTATTGATGTTTTTCAATAAAAGACTCTGATAAACACTGAACTGTTCCCCGCTACTCTAGTTTTTCCTCATTTTCCTCATATTTGTACTTATTTGGTAAATGTTGTCTAGCTTGTAATTGCTTTTTTACTTAGTCTGTATTCAACTGAAGAAACGGCTGAACAAATTCCTCATTAGCCTCTCAGAGGATACAGAAGGCCATTGCCATATATCTAATTTGGTGAATACTCATATTGTTTTCTCTGCTACTTAAATGTCATACTTATCTGACTGGATAAGAGGTTGGTGTCACTGTTGTCAACCCCTCACTGCTAGAAGAGGAAAAGAAAAAAGGGAGAGCAAAACTAGTGATCTGTGACTGGAGGGCATCTTGGAAAAGAGAGAGGGGAAAGGAGAACAGTATTTAGATATAGGGGCTGAGACCTGAGGTGTTCAGAGAAGCAGACAAGGGAGGAGGGGGAGGCAAGAGAGAACCAAGCAAAGATGCCGCAGCAACAACTAAGAGTATGCTTACACTGCAACACTATTTTGAAATAACTAGCACTATTCCAAAATAACTTAGTCCGTGTCTACACTGCAGGCAGTTATTTTGAATAGTGTCAAAATACTGTCAAGCTGGAGGACTTCTCACTCTGACTCCTGTAACCCTCATTGTACGAGGAGTAAGGGAAGTCAGAGGAAGAGTGCTCGATTTCAAAATAAGTGCTGTGTAGACACCCCCATTTCAAAATAAGCTATTTCAAACTAAGATATACAATTGGTGTAGCTGAATTTGTATATCTTATTTTGAGTTAAGCCCTGCAGTATAGATGCACCCTAAGGCATGGGGGGAGGGAAAAGAGGCATATATTAATTACAGAGGATGCAATCCCACAGAGTAGGAAAACTTCTGTACTTGCCTCTATACTCTTAAAAAATGGCATTATGGAGTTCCCTGATTATTGCCTTTCTAAGCTTAAGATCATATTTACTACAAACATGTTGTTTGCAAATGCAAGCTCTGTGAATGCAAAATGAGATCCAAGAGGCAATGTTTGAGGCCTGATTTTTTTTAATTCACCTTGTGCAATCACTTATATCTGTATAATGTGGGTGTAGACTTCTATCATTCTGATTTGATGGCCACATTTGCACTCACCCTGAACAGGAATAAGTGACTACACAAGGTGCAATGCAACAGATAATCAAGGCACTTTCCTCTTCATGCAGTATCCCCTGTGAAGATTCTAAGTGGAACTTAGTTAATTACATCAATGATACATAAGCCAGAAAAGAACCCAGTTTCCCTTGTCATGACTGTGTTGACTTAGGAGTACTAACAGGTTTAAAAAGTAGCAAAAATTTAATATTGTGACTACAAAAAGCAGTTGGGAATTTCAATGCACACAGGGAACAGAGCTATTATGTAATATAAGGTACTATTTTTATACAGTCAATTTTCTGACCACAATTGCACCTTAAACAGTTATTCATCTGTAACCTCTGTTTATGGCTCTTGGGTACATGAAGACTCAAAAATAAGCATTTGCTGCTGCCCAACTATTACTGATAAACTAGTAACAGTCTGTTTAATTTACAAGCAAAAACCATGAGGAAAATGATATGCCATAAAATAAAAGCAACAGAAGCCTGCAGGGAATAATTTCCCTGATAACTTTCACTGTACCAGGTAAAATCTGCTACCCATTAGGCTGGAAAATCAGATGCACCAATTTAGCTCTCAGCAGCCTGCTGTAGCTTGGCACTGCTTGCAGTCTTCTACCAAAATGTAGCAGGAGTTCTAGGCTTTCCCATCAGCCCAGGCTCCACAAATAAATCCTGTAATTTTTATTCATTATATTCTGCAATTTTAACCTTCTTCAGTTAGAGAAAAAGATTAAAAATGAATGTAATAGACCTGCCAAAAGTTGCAAAACTGTAGCTTCTCCCAATGCCATAAAACCCTAGCAGTCAGGTTGGTTAGACCCTTAACAGACCTATCAGGCTTCATCTCCACCAGCTAAGCCATAAAAATGGTTCCCTGCCTGAAGACAAACCTTTTCATTTTGAAAACATAAAGAAAGAAAAAAGCCCGGTAGAGCTAAAAACAGACTCAGAGATATAATGTACGTACACAGTCGGGGTGCAGGGACCTGTGATGAGAATCCATATGAGTGGAGGGGGACATATTGCCCTCTCCTCCCAGCAGTTACACCTGTTTCTTGGATGGAGGAGAAGAGAATTTACTGGCAAGTAAAGGAAACTAAAAGCAATTGAAGCTTCTAAGGCAGCTGCTGTTCCATTTTCAGTAGCTTAGTGCCCTCTGACAATAGCCTTCCCCACCTAAAGAAAAGGTTAAAACAAAATGCAGAACAGATGTTCTTGAAGTTTGACTCTTCATTTCCCACTGCCAAACAAACAATATTACTAAAAGGAGAGAGGATTCCATCACCCTCTCTCTTTCTCCCTCCCCAACCTGCTTGTAGATCTAGTTGTTCTGGCTGTCTTAATATGATGGGATCAAACACTGACTTGATCTAAACAAGTACAGTGCAACCTCCCAAAAATGACAAAGTGCAAAGAAAACTCAGCTCCGCACAGAGATAAAAACAGCATAAGGAAAGTGTGGTTCAGACTCTTTCTCCTGGAAATTTCTCTGCAGAAACCAGGAAAGAGAAAATAAATTTAAAAAAAAACAGTCAATTTTAAGAGAGCAGATTGGAACCTTCATATACCTTTGTTTCTAGATGTGGCCAATGGTTCAGATGAACCTGTTTTTTATCTAACCTATTTCACCCCATCCCATTCAAGATACACATTTCCTTGCCACCCACCACTGCCAATAATATACATCATGACTAAAAATATATATGGACTTATTATTCTTGTGCTTTATACACCTTGAAACACAAGATAGATAGCCTTGGCCTAAGTTCCTTATCCACAACACATTCTTCTTCTACTTAAAACCTCCATTCCTGTATTTTTTTTTCTTAAAATATATATTTATGTACAGTTAGCTTGGTCTCTATATATTCTGTGGATATAAACTTCCATTTTACTTTCTTTAAAGACAATTGAATTAGGTCCTTCAAGCAGGCATGGCATGTAGAATTAACAGAAAAATGAGGTGGTATAGTACAATATAATGCTGCTGTATATGGTACAACACCTTTCATACAAACTATCTTGAAAGAATGTATAGTATTAAAATGACAGATACAGAAATGAATAGTGAGAGAAATCGAGAGATCAGCAAATGAGAAAAGATGCATTAAAAGATTTGAGGTATTAATCCTGAGGTGCAAAAATTGCATAAGAAGCTGACTCGCGCAATAGGAGGTGCAGAGGAGTGACCTCTTGCGCCAACAATTATGTGACTATGTGGAAGCTGGTAATAGGAGAGAAGAGAAGGAAAAAGAGTGAGAAAAACACAGGATCATATGGCTTAATGTAGTATAGAGCTAGCCATCAGTGTGAACCTGATCAGGGCACTGCTAAGAGCTAGGAGAGGGAAAGAAACTGAACTGGCAGAGGTCCTAGGGAGACATGTGTGCCCAGATACCACTGATACAGAGACATTCCAAGCTGAATTTGCAAGGAATCAATTTATAAATGCACAGCTGAACTTGTACTTTCAGATCAAGATCAGCAAAAAGAGCCAATGACATGCTAAGAAGCTGTGGAATTTTCCATAGAATGCTCTTGCAGCAATGCACCAGAAGAGGAGTCAGGTAGATGGAAGCTGATCACTATGAGTACAGCTACACAGTAGCGTTATTTCGGAATAAGGACACATCTACACAGCAGGGCTAAAGCCGAAATAAGCTACTCAACTTGAGCTACATCAATTGCGTAGCTTAAGTCACAATAACTTATTTCGGCTTTTGGCGCTGTCTACACAGCAGGAAGACCAAGTTAAAGATCCCTTCCTCCGACTTCCTTACTCCTCATAAAATGAGGGTTACAGGAGTCAGAGTAAGAACTTCTCCAGCTCAACATTATTTCAACATTATGTCAAAATAATTGCTTGCTGTGTAGATGCGAACTATGTTATTTCAGAATAACATTAGTTATTCTAAAATAATGCTGCTGTGTAGACATCACCTGAAGTTATTCCAAAATAACAGTGTGTCTACACTACAAGCCATTATTTTGAAATAATGTAAAGCTGGAGGACCTCTTACTCCAACTCCAACCCTCATTTTCAGAAGCAGCCCGAGGCCGGCTGCGACAGCTGGTGCCCCAGGCTGAACGTGCAATCGGTGCCCCCTCCTGCACAGCTGTCAATGACGCGACGTAATCATCGGGCGCCCCGTGACAGCATCATCGGGTGCCCTAGGCGACTGCCGAGTCTGTCTATACTCACGGGCCACCCCTGCTCATGTTATGAGGAGTAAGGGAAGTCAAAGTAAAAGTGTTCTTTCTTCAACTTCCTGCTTGTGAAGACAGCGCCTAAAGCCGAGTTAAGCTATTTTGACTTCGGTTTCACAGTTGATGTAGCTGAAGTTGAGTAGCTTAATTTGACTTTAGCCCTGCAGTGTAGATGTACCCTATGTACCCTGTAGGCACAACTCTGTGTCTAACATGCATGATGAAAGAGAGGGTTTAAATCTGATTCAAGACTGCACTGAATGATTAGAACAAATAATAAATTGGGTTGGTAAAAGAGGGAATTTGATAATAATGCAAAAATTACAGGAAATAGTTCAGCTAAATGCCAATACTAGGAAAAAATAAAGTTTGTGTGGAAATAAAAATCAATTTGGGTTGGTGGTGTGGTCGTACCAGGCGTTACTGGAGGGGTTTTATACTGAAAGGTTCTGGTGGTTGCATGACTCACAAACTTCTGTGAGACTGGGTGTGAATTCACCCATCCATGTACAGAACTGTAAGGATACATGAATCATAAATCCCCACCTAAGAGGTTGAGAACTTGCTCAAGAGTTTTGGACTGGGAAGGCAGAGCAGTTTTGCTGAATATTTGTTTGACTCGGGAGAGGGGGGGTTAAGTATCAACACTAAAGCCTGCAGCAGTGCCACTGTGCCCCTGCAATGTTTCAAGTGTAGACGAGCTTTCAGAAGCAGGAAGAAAGCCAAGAAGCAGCCTGTAATCACAATATGACTCTGGAGAGGAAGGTTCTTGGACTAATGCTGGACAAAGTGGCTTAGAGCCATTAGCAAGGAACCTATACTCTGTATTTTTGGTTCCTCCTACATTTCCAAAAGCAGGACTTTGTACATTCCTTGTAGAT
Organism: Pelodiscus sinensis; assembly: GCF_049634645.1. Lineage (NCBI taxonomy): Eukaryota > Metazoa > Chordata > Testudines > Trionychidae > Pelodiscus > Pelodiscus sinensis. The sequence goes on from NC_134712.1 coordinate 80,836,469, forward strand.
AAACAAGTTTAAATCAAAGAAAACATCAGACTTCATGAGTTTCTAGTCCCAACTTGAACATCCCCAGGGCCTGATCTTTGATTCGCCGCTCAGGTCAAAAAGGGGAAACAACATCTATCATTAAAAAGCTTGTTAAAAAGCAGGTATGACAGTTTCATGTCCCAGGCTGTTACCTGAGCTGGCATAATATTTCATGGATCTTCTCTTCACAGTGAAAACACATTAGCATTTATATTTCAGTTGTACATAATGAGATCCCATTTGGATGTGTGGCTTTTTTCCCCCCTCCAGCCTGGTATTTCTAGGCTCTCCTAGGGGCTGATAAAGACACAGTCCTGCATTCACTTTAACTGCCTCTTCATTTTCAGCAAAAGGGCTGTGCCTATGATTTGTGAGATCAAAGTTGAGATGTGCTGGGGAGGGGGAGGGAAGTGGTATGCAGGGCCGAGAGAGGAAAATTGCACACTGAATATGCTTCCCTTTGGTGGAAGAACTGCTGCAAGAGTAATGCTTTTTTCATTCCTGACTACTCCCCTAATCAACTTTTTGTCTGAGGTCCCAGCACAGCTGTTTTCCCCTCATCTCCTGCAGCAGGAATCATCCGAGTCACTGGGATCCTTCTGGGCAGAGCAATGAATCTGCTGCACTTGTGCTTCATTGCGCTTATTCAAAGTTAATGTGAAATTTTTAATTAACAGATTAATTTAAACTAATCTTGTAATGAAATTCTTTGGGCTTTGGATCGGGCCCACAGTGTGCTTTTCTGCTGAAAAGAGACACTGTAAATAGCCCCTCGGGGCACCATGTTTATTGCCTCTGTTATTTCCATATTAAACGTGCTCATGCTATAAATTTTTTAAAAAATGATTTTTTTTCCCCAACTGCCAGCCCTGCAAACTGATCCTGGAATCAGAAAATGCTGATTTTTTTTTTTTTTTTAGAAAACCTGAATCAACATGTGGAAAATGTCAAGAGCAGCAAGGAGAGAACAGATTCAGAGAGGGAAAAAGGGGTTGTGGAGTACGTCACAGGATGGCAGGATTGGTCCTCCCATTCCATGGGCTTTCTGTCTGTCCTTCACCTGCCAGAGGGGCATAGAGAGATTGGCTCATTGCTCCCTCATCATCCCTCACTAATTTAAACTCTTGCTGGGGGGGGGGGGGTTGGTGTTGGATCCTCCATCCCTAGTTTAGCTGCCTCATTCTCTATTCCTCTAACTCTAATTTAGGTGAAGCAATTTTTAAGGTGCTTCAGGTTCAAGTAATTGCTTATATGGGCGGAGTGGGGGGGGAGGGTGTGTTCAGGAAGGAATTTTTCCCATTGAGGACAAATTCACAGAGTTCTGGAGTGGGGTTTCTTTACTTTCTTAGAATCATAGAATACTAGAACTATGCGGATGATACCAAGCTGGGAGGGGTTGCTTTGAAGGACAGGGTCATAATTCAAGTTTTTGTTAGTTTTTTTAAAAAGGCCTCATTTCCCTCTTCTTCCTGGTTAGGTGGTCTGTAGTCTTCAAGGCATTATGGGGGCATAGTCCAGTTCAGTAGGACTTTAAATTAATAGTAGTAATTTATATGAATGTTTAGTTCATTAAAACTTGCAAGTGGAGCAAAAAAATGTTAAAAGGGCCACCTCCCAGAAGTAAGATGTGGCATTTCTCTATATCTGGACTATGTAGAATTTTCGAAAGAGGATATGCAAATTCTGCGGGAATTTGCATATATACTTCTGATCTCACTTTCAAAAAAGGATCTTTCAAAAGTGAAAGTGGTCTGGATGTGTGTGTGTGGGGGGGGTTTCAGAAAAAAAAAACCTTTTCCGAAAAAACCGCTCTTCCTTAAAAAAAGGAGGTTTATGCAGTTTTTTCGATAAAGGGTTTTTTCCCCCAAAAAAATGCTTTCAGATTACTTTCACTTTCAAAAGATCCTCTTTCAAAAGTGAGACTGGAAGAAGATATGAAAATTGCCTGGGAATTTTCAAAAAAAAAACAACCCAGGAGTTTAGACATGCCCTATAGACTTTGGACCTATGGCTGTGTCCAGACTCCATGCCTCCGTCGACGGAGGCATGTAGATTAGCCAGCTCGGAAGAGGGAAATGAAGCCGCGATTAAAATAATCGCGGCTTCATTTAAATTTAAATGGCTGCCCCGATCTGCCGATCAGCTGTTTGTCGGCAGATCGGGAGAGTCTGGACGCGATGCCCCGACAAAGAAGCCTTTCTTCATCGACACAGGTAAGCCTCGTGAAACCAGGTTTACCTGTGTCGATGAAGAAAGGCTTCTTTGTCGGGGCATCGCGTCCAGACTCTCCCGATCTGCCGACAAACAGCTGATCGGCAGATCGGGGCAGCCATTTAAATTTAAATGAAGCCGCGATTATTTTAATCGCGGCTTCATTTCCCTCTTCCGAGCTGGCTAATCTACATGCCTCCGTCGACGGAGGCATGGAGTCTGGACACAGCCTATGGCAGTGGTCTCCAACTTTTTTAACTGCAAGATCACTTTTTCAATTTAAGTGCAATTAAGATCTACCTCAAACCCAAATACTCTTGCCCCGCTTTCTTCCTGCCCCTTCTTTGAGGCCCTGTCCCTGCTCCACCCCTTCTCCGAGGCTTCACCCTGCTCACTCCATCTTCCTTTCTCCCCATCCTCTCTCACTTTCACCAGGTTGGGGTAGGGGTTAGGGCGCAGGCTCTGGTCTTGGGCCAAAGGGTTTGGCGGGTGGGAAGGGTTCCAGGCTTAGCCCAGGGTGAGGGATTAGGGTCCAGGAAAGGTTTCAGGGTGCAAGTTCTAGGAAGGAATTTGGGTGGAGAAGGAGGTTCAGGGCTGGGACAGGGGTTGAGGAAGCAGGCTCTGGCTGGGCACTGTTTAACTGAGACAGCTTCCTGGTAGTAGAGCAGTGGGCTTAAGGCAGGCTTACTCCTGCCTTGGACCTGCTCCACTCCTGAAGGTAGCTGGCATGTACAGCAGAGGTTCCAAGGCACCATGTGCTGTCCCTCATCTATAGGCACTGAGCCCACAGCTCCTACTGGCCACAGTTCCCCATTCCTGATCAATAGGAGCTTCAGGAGCTGTGTCTGCAGGGAAGAACAGAATATGGAACCCCCTGCTCTGCCGCTCTCAGGGGCTGCAGGGACATGCCAGCTACTTCCAGAAGCAGCAGTTACCATGAGGATAATGACTCCAGCCAGGACAGGTTAGGTATTTTGGAATTCACTGCTCAAAGAATTAAATTTAAGCACAAGAGAAAAATGAAAATTATGAAATACACAGACCAGTCAAATCAAAACCCAAAACTAACACACTTTGCAAGTAGTAAAAGACGTAACAACAACCCATGTATGTGTTGGGTTGGAAGATGAGAGTGAAGGACAGCCTGTGTGTTTGTGAGAATGACAGAGACACACACAGTGTGTGAGAGAGACAGAGATTTGCATTGCCAAGCTCCCTCCCTCCCCTTTTCTATGTGTGTAGATGGGGGCAGGAGGCTCCCGGGGTGCAGCTCTAAGGCAGAGGGCAGGAGCAGCATGACAGTGGGTGGAGGGATAACTGAAGTGCCGGCACTTGATAGTTTCCAGGCCAAACCAGTCAGGATCACTTGTCAGAGGCTCAAAGATCTACCGGTAGATCCTGATCAACTGGTTGGTGACCACTGACCTATGGGAAAAGGGAAGAGTAGGCATCATTCTTCTGGTATCCTCTGTTTCTCCTTCAAGGGGGGAGAGGGAGTTATGGATTATATGCTAGGAGCCCTGTAGCTTCCCACACTTTGCTATATAAATGCCTGATACAAGAGAGCTGGGCAGAAACCACTGTTCCCCAATGTCAAGTTAACAAAGCTGCAGCCTGCTGTTCAGATCCATCACTGTATCTGTCCTCATTTACCTGCATGTCCTGCTCAATCATAGCACACTAGAACTGGAAGGGACCTTGAGAGATCAAGTCCAGTCCCCTGCCCTCACGGCAGGACCAAACACCATCAGATCACCGCAGGGTTTTTTCTATCCTTTGTATCATCACGCATGTACAAGTTCTGGAGGCTTAAGTGGGCTCTCAGGCTATGTCTATGCTGCCACTTTTTATCAGGAAAAAGATACACAAATTGCACTCTGCAATTTGCATACCTTTTTCTGATAGTTTTGTCAGAAGAGGCTTTTCCAAAATTTGGCCCGTTTACACGGGCCAAATTTTGGAAAAACCTCCTCTTTCGGAGGAGCCCTTCTTCCTCATGTCATGAGGAAGACAGGGCTTCCAAAAGAGCATGTCTGCTCTTCCGCAAAAAATGTTGAAAGAGTAGACTCATTCCGTGGACTTGGTGGGGTTTTTCCGGGATACCTCAGGCATCCCAGGAAAACGCTGTAGTCTAGACATAGCCTCAGGTGCAGAGGTTCGATTCTATTGACATTGCAGCATTCTGACAATAAGAAGTACTTGGACAGTAGAAAAAGATAAATATTATTTCTCTCTTGGATAGCTCCTCCAATGATGAATCTACATGAATGATAAAGTAAAAAATTCAACATATTCTGTGTGTGTGTGTGTGTGTGTGTGTGTGTGAGAGAGAGAGAGAGAGAGAGAGAGATTTTATTTTTAATATGTCAAGCACCAATTTGACATAAGGAAGGCACTCACATTAAATGAACCGAATAGAGCATCCCACCAGTTAAGAACTCTGATGAAGATTTTTCAAAGAAACTTGCATCCTTAATTAGATGCAATGATATAAAATTGATTGTTCATTTAATTGTTCTCAGTCTATATTACTTAACTGGAAGCCCTGCTAGGTGTGACAGGAAGCTATAAAATATTCCCTGTATGCTCATTTCAATAAAGGTTATAATCAAAGACTTGGAGGAAAATTAGAACAGTTAGAGAAAAATGAAGAAGAAAATAAAAGGAAAGAAAGAAGAGGGGAGAGACATAAGGTAAGGTTCAAAGAACAACGTAAGGCTAATAAGCAATATTTTTGTTAGTAGCCTTGGCATCCTACACTGTGAATCTCTTTTCTTCTTTAAAAAATCTCAAATAGGTGAATCAAAAGTGATGTTATCTTTGATTGGTTGACAACTTTGATTCAATGTTCCTCTAGGGAACAGAATTTATTAGCATAGAGTTTTGCTTCAAGACCCTCAGAGTAGCCTTCTTACTATGTTTTAATCAGAGACAATAGACACTTTTTTCCAGTATTACAAATTTCCTCTTAGAAAACCGATGTGTCACTTTTGCCAGCCCTCTTTCAGATGTCACCACCTCCACTATTATGCAGTTACATAAATAATTGAGTACATTTCATATATGAAGATAACGTTAATCAGCCAGTTTTCCCATGATCAGTTTTCATTTACTTTTGATCAAATGTATGAGCAAGAGATTCCTTTACTTCTGTATTTCTGTGAGATAGGAGCAAAGTTTCTGCTGTATCATGTAGATAATTTTTATTTTAAAGGTGTTATTTAAAGTATACTCAGATTACTAATGTTCTCTGTGTATGGGTCAACTGGGCATTAGCATATTGACCACCCACAATGCCATGTAATGGTTCTCAATCTGATGCTGCTCCAAGGACACAGCAAAACATTTTAATAACAAGGACAATGAAGCAACCTGTTTTACTGAGATGAGAAAACATAATCTCGAGTAAAGCATGTGGATTGAAATGTACAGTACTCTTACTATCTGATAAACCCTTCTCTTTGATACATGCAGATGTCTTCTCATAACACAATTCTGGATAAACTTAGAATAATCCTAGAATGCTGGATTAAAGCATCTATATGGAATAAATTCTCCCTCAGATGAAAGATGTCAGGTTTTTTGTAGTGCTCAGGGAACATGGTGGTCTTTGAAAGTCTTCCATCAATCTTTTCTGACAGGTCCCATGGCTGTTAGTGAATCCTATATGAGACCAAAATCTCTGTATGAATCTTAATCACTTGTCTGGCACTTAGATGCTCCTGTGAAAGATGCAATGTACTCATATGTAAAACAGACATACAGACAGAATCATTATCCTATAGGATATAAGGTTATAAGCCACCTTAAAAGAATATCATCAATATGTTTAACTGACCTAAAAGGAACACAGGAATTTCCATGTAAAGTACTATATTCTCTCTACACACACACACACACACACACACACACACACACACACACACTATTACATACGTAGCACTATACAGGTTGCACCTGTCAAAACCAGAACTCTCTGGTTCAACAACATCTGTGGTCTGGAGGAAGCACAGATGTTCCTGGACCAGAGAACCTCAGGGCCAGGAGCCTAATTGCAGGAAGTCCAATGGCTGGGAGTCCTTCCATGATGGGAGCCTGGTGGCGGGGGGGCCAGTGTCCAACAGCAGAGCAGAGTGGGGTTGGAGTTGGTGTCCAGCAGCCCAGCCGAGGCTGGAGCCAGCGGCAGCAGGAGCCAGAACCCAAAAAAGGAAGCAGCCGAGGAAAGGGACCACAAAGCTCTTCAGCCAGGGAGGAATGGATGATACTGGGAGTCATCAGGGAAAAGACTGTAGAGGCCCTGGAAATGAAGAAGCCTGGAGACTTACAGCAGAAAGAGGATTATTCATGTACTGGGGTTGGTAGTTCATTAAATATCCTACACTCCTGAAAAGGCATTGTTCAGAGTATACAAGCCTTACTGAACTTACTGAAAGCCCACTAGGGGAAATTGAGATAGGATGTCACCATGGTTCCACCCAAAGCCACCAGGGAATGTGTGCTTACCACTATACAGGCCAACAATGACAATGTGAACGAGTAGACTGAGTAATCAGAAATTCTGACCCAAGGAACACAGTTCCATATTCAGTGTCTAAATTACTTTTGATTTTTGGCTCAGAAAAATTATGCCTCAGCTTTTCTGGAAAATGTAAACAGGAACTTGCATTTCCTCAGCTCTAATTTTAATACATCAACTAGTGCAGCTCTTTGAATGAACTTCAGTCATCTCAATTTTTGCAGTAAAGCAGTGCACAAGAGTTCATAAAATATCAGATTACATTTTTAAACACAGTTGAGCATTAGCAGGTCCCTGAAGGATAGAATGAGTCACACCAGTGGGGTTGGGGAGGAATAGTTCTTTCAGGTCACAAATAACATGACAGAATACTCTAAAGAAAATTACGTAACATGCCTCAGTTAGCAGAGCCATCATCTCTTCAGTCATCAGTGCCTTTCATAGGCACAGCATTCACTAAATATTTCAAAATTATGCTAAGAACGTTTAATAAATAATGCACTAAGCATCTGATGATCTGTCAAGTCAAAGTACACTTGAAAATGTTAAAAAACAGAAGAGTGCTTTTATCACAGTTTATACTCTCTGTTTCTGTTGTCTGTAGTGCATGAATAATTTGTGATTCAAAAAGTAATAATGAATCCATTTCCCAAGATCGTTTACATATATTCCAATGTACAGTTAGGTCACACAACATGAAATATTTAACTAATTTGAATATTTTGGTGAGGCAATACAAGAAGTACTAACAGCAGGGGTGGGGGAAAAGAAGGATGTACAAAATATTTCATATAACAAGCTTTCTCAGGCTGTACAAAATACAACAAATTCAGTCATGAAATATTAATAGAGAAGGAGGCAAGGCATTCACTGAAAGACCGTTCCTTGTCCAAAAAAGTCTTCCTCACTACAGGCCAAATTCTGTCCTTGAATACCATATACATGACTCCGACGGTGAAACTGACAGAAGTTAGTGGGTGTTTTATGACTGACTTCTGTGAAATCAGGATTTCACTCCAAATGCCTTCAAAATTAAACCATTTGTATTTGCAGATTGTTTCAAGCATACTTTCCTAATCAGGTCTCCAACCAAAGCATGAATTTTTAAAATTTCACCATGTTATTTGTGTATGTATTTTTTTTTAAGTTACAGGAATTGCCTGTGAGATTTTTAAACCAGGTTCAAACACAGAGGCCTTTTGTGTTGATGAATGGATAGTGTTAGAAATGGCTGCTATACAAACATATTTTTAAAAGAGAAAGAGTAATCGTCTCCTCTTCAATCCAGATAGCTTAGACAAGTTGAACATTTTGGCTAAAGGCAGATTTCCAAAAAGAGCAGTTTAGCTGCTGGTATATCTGTTAAAAGATTTACCTACCACTAGTTCTTAAAATGTTTACTTTTGGAACGATGGTTTGTGCATTATAGTAAAAAGAACAATTGTGTTCAAAATGGCCCCTCTACATTGCCACATTTGTTGGTATAACTTATGTCACTCAACACAACCCTGAGTAACTTAAGTTACACTGACAGAATCACTAGTGTGGACAGCGCTGTATCATCAGGAGAGCTTTGCCCACTGATATAGCTACTGCACTTTGGGGATATGTTTTGATTGAGTCAACAGCAGAGCTCTCTTCCATTGGCACAGAGCGAACACATGAGCCATCTTGCAATGGTGCATCTGCATCGGTACAGCTGTGCCACTGTGAGCTTCCTAGTATAAATAAGGCCAAAGTTTGGAATCTGTTGCACAAAGACATAAGGATAAACAGTGAGATGTTGTAAACCAGTAGCACTCGACTGTAGGCATCTGGGGTCCAGCAGAAACAGCCCCCCATGGGTTATGCCATTAAACACTGCACGGCAGTTATACGTACACACAATGAGGAGCATGCAGACTAATCTTTGGCATTTCCTAACTCTGCATACTGAATGCTCTTTTAGTACAGTTTTAGTATCAATTTCCCAGGAAATCCAAAAATTACTTTCAGTGTTTACTTAGAGAAACTTGGTTGGATGGCTTCAGAGCCACAAAAAGTGAAGCTGGCCTGAAACTGTCAGTGGTGCAGGCTCTCACTGCCTCACCTGGAAAACTTTAAATGGAGGAAGCAAGTGCTCACACATAAAATGAAAGACCTCGTCCAGTCCCATCTGCTTAGCAATACTAGTTACTGAGAACTCATTAGAGTTTGCAGTTAATTATGCAATTAGGCTTGATCCAAATCCTGCTGAGATTCATAATTCACCTTGACTTCAGTGGGCTTTAGATCAGGCCGATTACAATTATCCTGGAAAGCTTCAATGAATAACGACCAGTATGCTGCAAGCAACCCTGTTTCACTGATTGTGTAGGTACTATAGGATGCAGTACTAACTCTAAACCTCTCTGGAATTGTTTTATAATACACACAATGCATGTAGGACTGCCACTGTCTTACTTTTAGGCTTGTGGGAGAGCATTAATAAAAAGTGCTTTCAGTGTTCCTAAGCATTATTGTGCATGCTCCAGCTACAATTGTCAAGCTTTCCTTATGTAGCTAAATCAAAACCAGCACTCTCCTCTTTAAAGATGATCTCGTTTCCAAGTGTCCACTTTCAAACCCAAGGTATTTAAGTGCATAGCCTATTGGGGAAAAAAGGTCACCACATAAAAAAAAACAAGGAAAAAGGGTATTGTTTGCCCACTCTAGAGGAACTGTTTTTGCTCAAGCTTTAACCAAACAAACACAAACTTTCAGATATAGGGTGTAAATTGCATCAGGAAAGATGAAAGATTGATAAAATTACAACCCATTGAAACTGAAGGGTAAGAATGAAAACATTTTGGAAGGACTCCTGAAATACAGTTGTTGCTAAGACCCTGGAAAGGGAGTCAGGAGTTCTGTCTCTGCCACAGACTTAGGCTACATCTATACTACAGGGTTTTGGGGCAAAAACAGCGTCCACACCTCAAGCGCGTTTTTGCGCAAATAAATTTACAGTAAGAGTTATTGAGCAAAAAGGTGTGCGTGAACGGGCAACAGGATTTTTTTTGTGCAAAAAGAGCCAATCAACAAAAGCACAAGAGCTCTGGTGGCTATTCTGTGAATAGCAATCAGAGCTTTCTTTCGAGAGAGCGTCCATGCAATCTGGATGCTCATTTGTGCAAAAGCACATCACTTTTCTGATGTGTTTTTGCAGTGTGGACGCGCTTTTGCACAAGAAGTTTTTGCAGAAGATCTCTTCCACAAAAAGCTTCTTGTGCAAGAAGGCTGCAGTGTAGACAAAGCCGTAGTGTAGCACCTTGGACAAGTCACTTCATCCTGTGCCTCACTTCCAAATTTTCTGCTTGTATGTTGTGTCCACTTTCTCCCATCCATTGTCTGTCTTATCAATGTTGGTTGTAAATTCTTCAGAATAGTCATTTTTAGTATGTTTATTGGGGGGATTAAACACTCCTTTACACAATTGGACTTTAATTGCCTAATAATAGTATTTAAATGATACATTCTGGCTATTTGTCACAAGCATTTTACAATCTCAACCAAAAAAAAAAAGATATAGACACATGGTGAGAGAGTATACATGCTGCCCAGCCAAACTAAATTGCTGGTAACGAATGAGGCTTTGGTTTGGTTTTGGTTTCTCCTAATGTTTCCGTACAGATCCATTTTTTCCCCCAAACACCTCTGCTGGTATTCTCCCTTATACAAAAATCCTGTAATTTGAGTGCATGTAATTCTTTTCTGGTGGGCTCCCATACTCCCTGAGTTATCACATATTCTCATGGCAGTTTTTGTGTCAGGGATTTTTAAGTGTTTAGGAATTAATAAACCTGGAAGAGTTATGTTAATATATATACATAGCAAAGAGGTTTCTCTAGTAATTGATTTTGTCGAACAGCTGTATAATCTAGCTGCTGCAAAAATAAGAGAAGATTTCAACCTGTACAGTATGATTGAGAGCCTGCTGTAAAACATCTGTAGCACTTCTAACAGAACACAGCTATCAGAACACATCAAAAGGCTGAATGATCTTAAAAAGAGAGAAATTACAAATAGCAGTAGAACTCTGGAGGGATTAAGGCTTTGTTAAAAGTCAATTGTCACATAATTTAGAAAAGAAAATGTCAGAAGTGCTATCCTTCCTAAGAATCTGTACATTAATGGCCAAGTTCTGTGATCCTTCCTCCTCTCCTGGTAAGTAGCCCCACTTAACTTCAGTTGCTCCCCCAAACTACCATGCTGTATGAATAAAGGAAGCAGAATACGCTTCAACCTGTCTCAGATGTGTGTGTATGTGCGTGTACCAGTGTGCAGGTAAGTGATGATAAAATGGGAGATATGCAAATCCAGAAGAGAGAAGAGAATTAGAGAAAAATGGAGGTAAACAGGGAATTAACTATTTCTGTCACTAATAAATAACAATTCTATTCTTGAATACCAAAGTGCAAGACTTTTATAAAATAAGTTGAGGTCACAGATAAGGTAGCTTCATCTTCCCGAATTAATATAAACATGGTGGGGTTCAGCTCCAAATGGCTCACTCATGAGCCTCACTACCTCACCTTTATATCTCTTTAATGGCACAAAGATATTTACACACCTGGGAATTGTCCTTGTGTCAGGAAATCTTTGGGCACTGTAAAGTCCCCAATTAGCACATAACCCTTTAGTTTAAAGCAGTCTGTGGTACAAAAATGCTAACATTTGTGGTTTATAACACATGGATGGGCCAAAGGAACATAATCACTATGTAAAGTTGATAGGCAGAACCAGACCTGGGACCCTCTGGAACTTAGTGCATGAGCCTCTACCACGTGAGCTAAAAGCCATCTGGCTTTCACCTAAGGCTGTAGAGGAAACTCGTTCTTTCTCTCTGTAAGGGTATGTCTACACTACAGCGCTAATTCGAACTAACTTAGTTTGAATTAGTTAATTCCAACTAAGCTAATTCGAACTAACGGATCCAGACTAAAAAACTAGTTCGAATTAGCGTTTTGTTAATTCAAACTAGCATGTCCACATTAAGTGGACCCTGAACCGGGCTTAAGGATGGCCGGAAGCAGTGCCGGCAGGGCATCACAGGAGGACTTAGAGCGTGGAGATGCTGTCTCAGGCTAGCCGAAGGCTGTGCTTAAAGGGTCCCGACCCCCACCCCGGACAGACAGTTCTCAGGGGTGCCCCACTTGCAAAGCAGCCCTGGCTTGGATTGCCCAGACTACCCACACTGGGCACATCACACCACTCGGCCATCAGCCCGACTACACTTGCCACAGGCTGCCATCTGGGGAGAGGGAGCAATTGGGGGGCTGCAGGAGAGCTTCCACCCCCAGAAGCCCGCAGAGCCAGCCCAGTCCTCCCCATCAGGGGCTCGTGCCCCATTCCTCCCTCACCTCCTTCCACTTACCCTTCCCTAACCCCTCTTCTTGATGTACAAAATAAAGATAACGTGTCTTCCAAAATGGAATCTGTCTTTATTGAACAAAACTGGGGGAGACTGGGAAAAGGAGGTGGGAGAGGGAAAAAGAGAGGCTAGGAGAGGGGAGGGCAACTAAAATGATCAGGGATTTGGAACAGGTTCCATATGAAGAGAGGCTAAAGAGACTGGGACTTTTCAGCTTAGAAAAGAGGAGACGGAGGGGGGACAGGATAGAGGTCTCTAAAGCAGGAGTTGGGTGGAGAGGGTGCATACAGAAAAGTTCTTCATTAGTTCCCATAAAGAAGGACTAGAGGACACCAAAGGAAAGGAATGGGTAGCAGGCTTCAAACTAGTAAGAGAAAGTTGTTCTTCCCAAAGCAAAGAGTCAACCTGTGGAACTCCTTGCTGCAGGAGGCTGTGAAGGCTAGAACTAGAACAGAGTTTAAAGAGAAGTTATATCAAGTCATGGAGGTTGGGTCCATGGAGTGCTATTAGCCAGGGGGTAGAAATGGTGTCCCTGCCCAAAGTTTGTGGAAGGCTGGAGATGGATGGCATGAGACAAATGGCTTGGTCACTGTCTTTGGTCCATCCCCTCCAGGGTACCTAGGGTTGGCTGCTGTTGGCAGACAGGCTACTGGACTAGATGGACCTTTGGTCTGACCCAGTATAGCCATTCTAAGCTCAGTGGACCACCTTGATTTTCATGCGAACCTGCTCCTGGGTGGCCAGGCTGGCAGCTCTCCTGCCCTAGACAGCCACTTTCCTGTGCCTAGTGCGGAGTTCGTGGACGAGGTCCACGATGTCTGCACTAGACCAGGCGGGTGCCTGCCTCTTGCGGTCCTGGCCAGGCTCCCGGGAGCCGCCAGCCTGGTCCCGGGAAGGGGCAGAGGACTGGGGAGCATCGGGTGGCTGGCTCATGGCGTGCCAGGTGCAGGGTCTGCTGGCTGGGTGCTGGCAGGCTTGCACCTGGCACGGGCACCATAGCCAGCCCGTGCCCCTTTAAGGGGTCCGGGGCCGGGAGGGGGGCATACGAGTTTCCCTGCTGGTGCCCAGAGTGGCCACCAGGGAAAGCTGGGGAGGGCTAGCCTCCCACTAGTTCGAATTAAGGGTCTACACAGCCCTTAATTCGAACTAGTAAGTTTGAACTAGGCTTAATCCCCGTGGAATGAGGATTACCTAGTTCGAACTAAGCGCTGCGTTAGTTCGAATTAAATTCGAACTAACGGAGCGCTAGTGTAGCGCCTATGAAAGTTAGTTCGAACTAACGTCCGTTAGTTCAAACTAACTTTGTAGTGTAGACATACCCTAAGTGATATAAAAGTGCCACTACCTGGGACAGTGAACAACACTCAGTAGTGTGTGGGTTACATACTTCTCCTAGCTGAGGAAGCAGGGCCCCAGCTACAGAGACATCCCAGCTGAAATCCCAGATGAGCCCTCAATTGTAACCCTGACAGGAGAAACCAAACCTGGGATCTCTGGAGCTTAGTTCATGAGCCTCTACAGCTGGCACTCAGGTAAGGCTGTAGAGGAAATTCATTCATTCTCTCTGTAAGTGATCTAAATTAGGGTTTCTCAATCAGTGGTATGAGTACCCTCAGAGATACTTGAGAGAAGTCTGGGGAGTACATCAACACAACTAAAATATGGAGAAAACTGAATTTTGGTTTTAAGTTTTACAGCGTTTTATTAATTTGGACTTTCTACACCTAAAAATGTCATCGCCCTCTCAGCTACGATTAAGTTGTTTAAACAAATGTGTTGCAATGTGTGACGAGGTGCCTGCACCCCGCACTAGAACCTTCCCCCCCTAACGCCGAATCGGGGAGTCTGAGGAGCTGGGGAGCAGGGACAGGAGTCTGTGGGGAAGCCCGGCTGGGGCCCCGCTGGAGGAAGCTCGGGTGGCCAAGAGGGGGACATGGCCCGTCAGCTGCCAGGGACACTGGAGGATGATGTCACTCGGGACATCATCCAAACGCGTCAGGAGGGGAGGAGTGGGGACGTCGGAGGAGGTGGAATCCCGGATGCCATGGTGGGATATTTAAAACGGGCTAAGGAAGAGCGAGGGAGGGAGGAGCTGCAGGAGAGGAGCGATGAGACTGGAGACCGAGGGAGGCGGACGCCAGAGCAAGCGATGCGTGGACAACCAGGGTGAGCTTAAACCCGGGTCCACTGGGTGGACATGGACTCGGAACTGGGGAGAAGTGGCTCAGACTAGGGTCGTGGACCCTGTGAGTGGGGGAGTTTAGGAGCTACAGCCCCCTCCACTGAGTAGAGACCTAGGTCCCTACCTCAGGGCCCTGGGCCGGGGTTCGGAGAGAGGGAGGGCCCGAACCCCCTTCCCCAGTACCCCGGAAGCTAAACCGGGCTTGTACGGGTAGGCACCCATCCGGGGTGACCCATATAATACAAAATAAAAATAAACTGCGCAACTACTACTGAGGGTAAACTGGAGTTTGGGGACAGACGAGAGTGGGGAAGACTTGAACCCCACAAGGGGAACGCCTAACACAATGGCAGAAAATAATTTTGTGTGTCTGAAAACTGTAAGTACTGGGGTACTTGTAATATTTTTTTAAAGAGGGTACTTATATTTTTTAAAGGGGCACTTTATAAAAAAAGTTTGAGAAACACTCGTCTAAATGCCATTACCTGGGACAGGGAACCAAACCAAGTAGGTGTGTGGATTACACTTGCACATCAAGCACCACCTGGATTGATTTCTACCTAGGTCCTTAAAGTTGTCTGGCTGGATATTCACTTTATCCTGACAATTTTGTCATTGAAGCTTTTGGCAGCCACATGATCACTGGCCATGTGGTGGCATTCCTTGATAAACAATCTTTGTAATTCATTGGCCTTCCAACCTAATAATATGTTCATTCAAAGAAAAATGCCAAACCAATACTGATGTATTTGCAGGGTTCAGCTCCAAATATCTTCTCTGACAATCTTAATTTCTCCCACTTAATAGGAGCAGCAGATGAAAATGACAAGAGTTGAAAACAACAACCTGCTCCTCTTCAGTCGTCTTCAAGATGCAAGGCTCACTGTTGTATAATGAAGTTAATATAATCTTGTTCCTATAGATCTGCAGCTTCATAGCAAGTGTGATGTCATAACATCCCCACAGAGGCCACCAAAGGGTCGGAAACATGGCAGCAGCTGCTACCATACCAGGGTCTATTCACATTCTCCAGTGCTTTCTGTGATGTATCTCAGGTATTTGATGCAGGTTAACATTTGCTCAATGTCCCATCCCGACAGGCAAAAAGTAAGCTATTTGTAGACTTGAATTGGATGCTGCTTGATAGTAATGGTTTAGAATCATAGAATACTAGGACTGAAAGGGACCTTGAGAGGTCATCAAGTCCAGTCCCCCGCCCTCATGGCAGGACCAAATACTGTCTAGACCATCCCTGATAGACATTTATCTAACCTACTCTTAAATATCTCCAGAGATGGAGATTCAACAACCTCCTAGGGCAATTTATTCCAGTGTTTGACTATCCTGACAGTTAGGAACTTTTTTCTAATGTCCAACCTAAACCTCCCTTGCTACAGTTTAAGCCCATTGCTTCTTGTTCTGTCCTCAGAGGCCAGGAACAACAAGTTTTCTCTCTCCTCCTTATGACAACCTTTTACATACCTGAAAACTGCTATCATGTTCCCCCTCAATCTTCTCTTTTCTAAACTAAATAACCCCAATTCTTTCAGCCTTCCTTCATAGGTCATGTTCTCTACACCTTTAATCATTCTTGTTGCTCTTCTCTGGACCCTCTCCAATTTCTCCATATCTTTCTTGAAATGCAGTGCCCAGAACTGGACACAATACTCCAACTGAGGCCTAACTAGCGCAGAGTAGAGCGGAAGAATGACTTCTCGTGTCTTGCTAACAACACACCTGTTAATGCATCCCAGAATCATGTTTGCTTTCTTTGCAACAGCATCACACTGTTGACTCATATTTAGCTTGTGGTGACCTATAACCCCTAGATCTCTTTCTGCCGTACTCCTTCCTAGACAGTCGCTTCCCATTCTGAATGTGTGAAACTGATTGTTCCTACCTAAGTGGAGCACTTTTCATTTGTCTTTATTAAACTTCATCCTGTTTACCTCAGACCATTTTTCCAATTTTTCCAGATCATTTTAAATTATGACCCTATCATCCAAAGCAGTCGCAACCCTTCCCAGCTTGGTATCATCTGCAAATTTAATAAGCCTACTTTCTATGCCTATATCTAAATTGTTGATGAAGATATTGAACAAAGCCGGTCCCAAAACAGACCCCAGCAGAACCCCACTTGTTATACCTTTCCAGCAGGATTGTGAACCTTAATAACTACTCTCTGAGTACAGTTATCCAACCAGTTATGCACCCAGCTTATAGTAGCCCCATCTAAGTTGTATTTGCCTAGTGTATTGATAAGAATATCATGCGAGACCATATCACACGCCTTACTAAAATCTAGGTATACCACATCCACCGCTTCTCCCTTATCCACAAGACTCGTTATCCTATCAAAGAAAGCTCTCAGATTGGTTTGACATGATTTGTTCTTTACAAATCCATGCTGGCTGTTCCCTATCATCTTGCCACCTTCCAAATGTTTACAGATGATTTCCTTAATTACTTGCTCCATTATCTTCCCTGGCACAGAAGTTAAACTAACTGGTCTGTAGTTTCATGGGTTGTTCTTATTTCCCTTGTTATAAATGGGCACTATATTTTCCCTTTTCCAGTCCTCTGGACTCTCTCCTGTCTCCCATGATTTTCCAAAGATGATAGCTAGAGGCTCAGATATCTCCTCTATCAGCTCCTTGAGTATTCTAGGATGCATTTCATCAGGCCCTGGTGATTTGCAGGCATCCGACTTTTCTAGGTGATTTTTAACTTGTTCTTTTTTTATTTTATCTTCTAAACCTACCCCCTTCCCACTAGCATTCACTATGTTAGGCATGCCTTCAGACTTCTCGGTGAAGACCGAAACGAAGAAGTCATTAAGCATCTCTGCCATTTCCAAGTTTCCTGTTACTGTTTCTCTCTCCTCACTGAGCAGTGGGCCTACCCTGTCCTTGGTCTTCCTCTTTCTTCTAATCTATTTATAAAAAAGTCTTCTTGTTTCCCTTTATTCCCGTAGCTAGTTTAGGGCTTCATTTTATCCGAATGAGGAACAATGTCAATGAACACAGCTTCTTGTCTCACTAGATCAGCAATTCATCTGCAATAAATCAACAAACTGAGCCAACAAGACATGGTTATTGGCAAGTACAAGATCTCCATGCAGAATGGTGTTCAGCTCAGTGTCACCAATAGCTGCTTCCTTAACTTAGCTATCAACCAGGCAATGCTGATATTAAACAATAATGGTGACAGAACACAACCTAACCAAAGTCCCATCAGGAAACCAGGCCATGTGTCTGCCATCAACTTGAACACGAGTTTCCTTTCCATTACAGAATGCTTGTATCAATGACATTCTCTTCCTAGGGAGGCCAAGTCTTTTGGGAAGACAGATGCCAAAGAAAATCCTCAAATGATTTTTGTCAGGCTTTTTCAAGTTAGTATGTAGTCTGTTTAATCAAAATCAAAGCATAAGACAACTGAAGATTAAATTTTTTTGGTCTTTTATCTCTCATCTTTAAATGTTTTCAGAATTTTCAGCTGATATTTCTTTTTTGGTTTTCTTTGTGGGAGGCAATACTCTTTATAAAGAATTGTCAGGTGACACATATTACCGGATGTCTCAATACAAAACTGCATTGACTCTGACTACTGGCAACTCCAGAAAGTGTAAGAATACTTAAGTAATACTGTCAGACTGAATATCATATTTTCTAACAAATTTCTTTGCCAGAGTGGTAAACAGATATTAAAACTGAAAATCATTTTAAAAAATCTAATTTATTTTTCCCTGTCTCTGATGTTTACTTCTTGCATTGCTCCCAGGTTGCACAATGAAAATAGAGTTGTCACTTTCAATTTACTAATAATTTCTAGTCAATTTCATTTTCAGGCGCTTCCACTTTATTATTGCTAATTGCAGTGCAGCCTTGAGGCCTCAGATAGGTCAGGACACTATTGCACTGAGCATTATACGAACATATTGATGAACAAGAATAATTAAAGGTCTAAAGAACATGAGCTATGCAGGAACTGAAAGAACTGGGCTTGTTTAGTTTAGAAAGGAGAAGACTGAGAGAAGACATAATAGAGGTTTTCAAGTATCTAAAAGAGTGTCACAAGCAGGCAGGAGAAAAATTGTTCTCCTTGGCCTCTGATGAAAGGACAAGAAGCAATGGGCTCAAACTGCAGCAAAGGAGGTTTAGGTTGGACATTAGGAAAAACTTCCTATCTGTCAGGGTGGTTAAACACTGGAATAAATTGCCTAGGAAGGTTGTAGAATCTCTATCACTGGAGATATTTAAGAGCAGGTTGGACAGATATCTATCAGGAATGATCAGATGGTGTTTGGTCCTGCCATGAAGGCAGGGAACTGGACTCAATGACCTCTGAAGGTCCCTTCCAGTTCTAGTATTCTATGATTCTATATAGTCAACGTCAGTGAAAGAAGATACAATTTAAAAGACACAGACTAGGTGCATGCACCATTAGTAACGTCTCAGTACCAATCATAGACACTGGCTTCTTCTGGGCCTCAGGGATACTCAACCCCCTGCTCCATCCAAAGCCCTGCCCCAACCCGCTCCTTCCCCCAAATTTCCACCCCTTCCCCTCTTTCTGCCCCTTCCCCTGAGCATGCCCCATCTTCGTTTCTCCCCCGCCCTCTCAAAGCCACCTGCATGCTACATAACAGCTGATTGCAGCCAGTGGGAGGTGCTGAGAGGGAGGAGGAGTTGAGTGGTACGGCCACCAGCGGGCAGGAGGTGCTGGGGGGAGCCTGGCTGCCAGTGGGTGCTGAGACCTGCAAACTTTTTCTGCTACTGCTCCAGCCCCCAAGCATCCGTGGAGTCAGCGCCCATGATAACCATGATCATGACTGATGGCAATTCTGGGTCTGCAGCTATGCACAGTCATACATGATCATTACTACATTTGTATTTGTTCTTCGACTGTAAGATCTTCAGGGCAAGGGAATGATTCTTCCTGTATAAGTAGCCAGTAGAGCCCTGCGCGGATACAAAAATGTGGATCCTCCACTGATCCACGTCTACCAGGCTCAACTCATCATCCAATCTATGATTCTGATCTCACTTGCATCAGCACAGCAAACCACCTGGAGTGGCAGAGGAAGGGAACACAGGTGAGCAAGGAGGATGCAGGGTCATGCAGTAAAGGGACAGGCAGCATGAAAACAGGGACTGCAGGGAGAGGGGGAGAGACAGCGGGGATGTAGGCCGGGGTTTCTCAGGTCAGTGCTCACCAGGTAGGAGATGGTGGGGAGATGGGCAGGACCAGGGAGGAGGATGGAGAAGAGTCCTGAATGGGTATCCACTCTTCTATCTACTCCCTTCTCTGCAAATATGCAAGGTGATAGTATTCAGTACCTAATATACAATGGATAACAATTATAATAATAATTAATAACAAGTTTAATCGAATGAACTATTCCCTTTTGGAATATTTTGGAAAGTGTTCTTTTGAGTGTTATTTTCTTCAAAATCTGCATTTAGAGAAGATTGGACCTGACAAGGTATGAAACCTAGAGGCTGAGAGAATAAATTGCAAACTTGTAAAGTGTTGGGTACATTAATTGCGCTATATGCATTTTTATAATATCAAGAATATCATCATATTCTGTGAATCAGTTCACTAGCAAAGAATAGATGTGAATGATAGGTAAGAGAATTTTATTTAAGGAAAAGAGAACAAGTCCTTAAGGTATCAAAAAAGTTGCCAAGCCCTTTGTGCTAACGTACTTAGAGCAGCAATAAGAATAATTTTAATAACTATGCAGGAGTGATCTGAGTTTGCATGAAGAATTTCATCAACCTGCACAAACTGGACTCTCAGACTCTGACAAGGTAACTACCTCAATTACAATAAGTGGGTAATTTAAGGCAGCCCTGGGTTTTCTCAGAAATAAACATGGGCAAGGGGGCCTTAATTAACAGCTTTGAAAGATTAAAGTGTAAGATGTTGGATTTGGGGTTTTTTTTAACAGTGCATCAAAGGTCTCTCTCAGAACCCTGGAAATATTAATATAGTTCCAAAGTTACCTTCATCCTATCCCCCTCCCCCATGCTTACTCCAAACTTTTAAAACCAATCACAGGAAAGTCCACATTCGTTTCACCTTTTTCTTTTACAAGAAAAGAGAGAGCCAAGAAATCATACATCTCAAATTCAGAGATTCACCAGAACCTCATAACAAGGATGAAAAGTAACTGTTCAGCACCACGAAAAGTCAGGATTAATCAAAAATAATGAGATCACTTTAGAGAGTTCAGCCTCAAAGGTGGCCTATTCTGCAGTGTTTTAGGCCCTGTCCAGAGAGATTGTTTTCCTAATGCCTTAAATTAAACCACAGACATCAGGGAACTGAGGATAAGTAAAAAGTAGCTGCCAAACTTTCAGTCTTCAAACAACAGCAGTAACGGAGGGGATTCTTCATTGTTGGTTTTCTATTTCTCTGCCTTACAAATTTTGTGGAGCCTTTGGAAAAAGGTTAGATTGCTGAGGAGTGGATGTGGGGTACTCTACTCAACCGGCTACGTCTAGACTACATCCCTTTTTCGTAAAAGGGATGTAAATTAGACGTATCGCAATTGCTAATGAAGCGGGGATTTAAATCTCCCCCTCTTCATTAGCATAAAAATGGCCACCGCTTTTTTTCTGCACTGAGCTTTGTTGGAAAAAAGAGCCAGTCTAGACGCTGATCTTGCAGAAAATAAAGCCTTTTCCAAAAGATCCCTTATCCCTCTATGAAATAAGGGATAAGGGATCTTTCGGAAAAGGCTTTATTTTCCGCAAGATCAGCCTCTAGACTGGCGCTTTTTTCCAACAAAGCTCCATGCGGAAAAAAAGTGGCAGCCATTTTTATGTTAATGAAGCGGGGGAGATTTAAATCTCCGCTTCATTAGCAATTGTGATACTTCTAATTTACATCCCTTTTATGAAAAAGGGATGTAGTCTAGATGTAGCCAACCTTGTATAGCAACAGAACTGGAGTTTTAAACAGTTGGTTAGGCTAACATCAGATATATGGCACCTAAAAAGGCATGTGGAGAGCATTATGGATTGTGGGACAAGTGTTGTGACAATGCAGGACTTTTCCCCAGTTTGCAAAGGATCTGCCACACAACATCTCCTTTAGGCAGTTCTATTTCTCAGACATAGTCAAAACAACAAAAACAATTCCTCAACTTGCCCTGGGCAGCAATCCACTAACTTCTTAGGTTCTCATTCATTGCCTCCTTTTCTAGGGGACTCTGGCAGTCCCGCTGCTCATGCTTCCTAGCTCTGACTCACAAGTTCTCTCTTTTCCCCAGGTCTAGGATCCTTCTTTTAAAACCTAATTGGGGTCAGGTGAAGTGGCACAGGAGCATTGGCTCTGCTCCTTCTTACAGGACCAGTGAAGTGTCATCTTCTGACATTCCTCCCCCCATAAAGCCTTGGTCACCACTAAGACAATCCTCACCATCTGTGTATCCTTTACCATGTCCCCAAGGTACTGTCTATATGGCCTCATCTTCTCCAGGCCTTTAAGGTTTCTTTATGCTCAAGCTCTAATTTTCCCTTAAGCTCATTGACCATCAGGTTCAGGTGACTTCACTCTTCCTGACTGGCCAGATGTTCCTCAGCCAGCTGCTTTTACTTACCAGACAATCTGTAGCTTGCATTCTGAGGCCTCCAGTCATTCTGGAAGTTCTCCAGCCTTACCATAGGAAGCCATAAAATAGATGCCCCTTGTCTACCCTACCACAAAGTTTTCACTCTTGGCTTCTTATTTGGGCCCTGGCCTGCTTTACAAGGCATTGTCTGGGTCCCCACTGCATCCTGTTCAGTCTGAGGCCCTGCTTGGGTCCAATAATATACATTGACCAGCTGGAAATCCCGTCTGAGCCCTGCTACACACTGATCAGTTTCTGCCATTAGCTTCCACTCCCTGGCACCCTTCCCTGTCGGAGCATGGCCAATTTCTGCCCCAGCATCGAGCAAGCTGTTTCCCGCTGGCTGCCTCCACCCTAACCCTAATTCCAGTCTTACTGACTCATCAATATTAGTTTGCCATTAGGTGCTTATATCCTCTAGCTCTTGTCAATACATTTTAGTTGGTTCTAACAGTTGTTGAGAATTTATTCTCAGTACCACACTGCTATCTCTACCCAAGCTTCTTGCTCTTGACCCTCTTTTTCCAATTGACCTATGGTCTTCTCCATCTGCAGTTGTTACTCAACTTTCCCCCGCATTAGGGCCAGTGTCTCCCCAGGATCAATGGCCATGGAAGATTCTTGACAATCCTGACATGTAGCTGACTTCTTTGGCCTTGGACACCCAGCTCAACCTCTGCGTGTGGAGGCAGACATGTCTCACTATGCCTATCTACAACATGTACACCAATCCATCATCTTTGCCATCACCTCATCTTCCCAGACAAGGGTGTACCCTCAGCCTGAGTCCATGAGATCTCCCAATGACCCTCCTCTCAGCCTGATTAATACCATGTACAGCTGAGCCCCCGCACCATTGTGAGGATTAGATACACATAACAGAAGTGTATTTTATATCAAAATCAATGGTTCCAACTTGTCACCTGCACAGCAGTGAAAGCTTTAACAAATGCCGATACCATATTTCATATATATATTCCTGTAATAACACAGAAAAATGTTGGGGTGCCCTTTAGCTAGAACTTATTGGATGAGCTGGAAAAAAAACCCACTTGACTGTCCATTGTTTGTTGGGTGGAAAATAGCAAGGAATGTTTGGATATCAATAAAACGTTTGTTTAAGAAGTAATATACTACTGGTGTAGAAATAAGCAAGCACACTTAGAGCATTAGAAATATACATGTTGGCAAACCTGGTCTATTCACAGTCCACAAATAAAAAGTCGGGCATAAAATTAAGCAATTACATTACAGCAGATGTCTTAAGTAACCCCTTGCTAAAGTATGTGTCAGGTAATTTCAGTCCACACAAAGGTGAAAGATACAAATATAGCACAAAATATCTATTGTCACTTACCAATGTGTTTAATGATTTAGCTCCTATTAAAAATCACAATTACTCTAATTGTATCAGCACCTTGTAAACCCATCCCTTTATAGTCTGAAAAGGACAGGTGGCAGAGTGAAAGAAATCCTGGAAGAAAAAAAAAGGTACTGAAATACATTCCTTGATATTGAAAGACTACTTTTGATGGTGAAGAGCTTTAGAATCCTTAATTGCTTTTCCAGCTTCATCTCTACTCGTTATAGAAATCCTTTCATTCCCCTGGAACTAACCTTGTCACGGCAATTGCTTCTGCTATCACAAATGGAGTAGGATGTATATTTGGCATTCCACATTTTTTTAAATAATTAAAATTAAAGTTGCAGAATCTATTTGTTTTATACTCTAGTTGGCCATCTTCTGACCTTTATTTCTTTTTAGGCAAATCTTCCTTTATGTATGGTTGCACAGATTATCTCAGGTCCTCTGGTTGATCTCAAATCCTTTTCTGCCATAACTTCCAATTTCAGTTTTTTTTTTTCTTGTCTATGACACCACATTCCAGGATTCTTTGCTCCAGGACTTGCAACGCTTTACGCCCATTCACTTATCACCTTTCTTGCAGACTGTAGTACAGGGCTGGGCAAAAGGGCCTCCATGGGCCGTATCTGGCCCACCAAGCAGGTGGCTCCGGTCTGTGGAGGCCCTGCTGCTGCCCTGCCCCCAGGCCAATTAGGGCCTTGGGGCAGGGGAGCGCCCGAAGCCTTCTTCAGTCCACTCCGCGCACTGCTCGCAAGGTCGGGGGGAGAGCAGAAGAGGCTTCACACTCTTCCCCACCCCCAGGCCAATCAGGGCCTTGGCAGGGGAGCTGCGTTAATTCATTTTAATTAATTTATGTTTAATAATAAAAAATGAAAGGCCAAACTTAAAATGGCATACTTTGAAATCATTGAAACAACACATTTGATTGACCCAAATCTGAACAAAAATCAGATTATTTGTGAAAATATTCAAGATTTCAACTTTTCAGCCTGATACAGGATGGACAATGAGAATCAAGACAAAAATGGACAATGTGGCTTCATTTTAAGGAACTGTACCGTATTTTCCCTCCTATATTTTCCTTTTATTTTTTTTAATGGTAATCTTTTTAATCAGAATCAGACGTGGGTGCCCATTCTCCAATTCTAATTTTGCTCTATCCAAATTGTTCTCAGAATTCACTTACTGATATCTAACCTAGTATTCTATTATTGTCAGGGAAGGGGGCCAGGACAAAATTTATAAGAGCATTCCAAAGAGAATGCTGTTCTCATAACGAACACAAATTGTTAGCATTTATCATGTGATGTAATCATATAAAAGCTTTCCCATCCTCATTCCCATAAGGTTCTGTTTGTTATATTGCATTATAATGATAAATGACAAAATCTTTTGCATGACATTTTAAGCTATTATAAAATTCTAAAGGGAATGCTACAGAATAATGCTACTGGAGCCTTTTGATCTAAGTACCTGCAGCTGAAAGACCTGATCATAAGTCTTAAATCTATCAACAACTTCACAACATTTACTTCTAAAAAAACAGTTTTCTTTAAACATGCCTTTATCACTAGGCAGTAAATTATTTTCATATTACTGAGGTATATGAATGGGGGAAAATGAATGGAAAAGTGTTGGATTTGAGTATCTTTTATTTAGAAAATAAAAGAGCCCAAATATCTTTTTCAATACAATTATTTTTAACTCGTAACAGTTAGGCTACGTCTACACTATGGCTACGCCTAGACTGACATGATTTTCCGCAAATGCTTTTAATGGAAAAGTTTTCCATTAAAAGCATTTGTGGAAAAGAGCGTCTAGATTGGCACAGACGCTTTTCTGCAAAAGCACTTTTTGCAGTAAAGCGTCCGTGCCAATCTAGACGCGCTTTTCCGCAAAAAAGCCCAGATCGCCATTTTAGTCATCGGGGCTTTTTTGCGCAAAACAGTACTGTGCTGTCTATACTGGCCCTCTTGCGCAAATGATTTGTGCAAGAGGGCTTTTGCCCGAACGGGAGCAGCATAGTATTTCCGCAAGAAGCACTGATTTCTTACAGTAGGAAGTCAGTGTTCTTGCAGAAATTCAAGCGACCAGTGTAGACAGCTGGCAAGTTTTTCCACAAAAGCAGCTGATTTTGAGAAAAAACTGGCCAGTCTAGACACAGCCTATGAGTTTTGCCACAAGAGCCTATGCAAATGAAGCACGGATTAGCATTTTTCCGTACTTCATTTGCATACTCTCTTACATTCCATTTTTGTGTTAGGGGTTTTTGCACAAAAACAGGCAGTGTGGCCATTTTGGACAGGCATAAGGATCGTGAGGAAAAAGGGGGTTTTGCGCAAAATGGCCATGGCCACACTGCCTGTTTTTGCACAAAATCCCCTAGAGCAAACAGAACAAAAGAGAGTATGCAAATGAAGCACGGGAAAATGCTAATCCGCACTTCATTTGCATAGGCTCTTGCGGCAAAACTCATAGTGTAGATGTAGCCTAAGTGTTACAAGTTCAAAACAATGGACAGCTATTTGACTACAAGGCATTCATTTGCTTTTTGCCTGTTTGATTGATAGACTTTGCCCAAACAAGTATCATTTTATTACTTTCCCTATAGCATTCTAGCGACTGCAGAGTTGCTGTGGTGTATGTACAAAAATGAGCCTGCATAAGATGTGTCATATGGTACAGAGTGTAGAAAAAATCAGACAGATTGGCATAAGATTTGCCATATAATTGAAGCTATCCTTTATGGGGAAACTGAGGAAACTCAGAGACAAAGATTGAAAGGCCTTTGCATAACACTGTTAAACTTCAGAATGCCTATTATATTCTAGAAACATGGCACCTGATTCTCTTCTTACTTCACACCACACTGGGGTAGCACCATTGAGTTCAATGGAATAATTCTTGAGTGGCATCACTGTAAACGGGATATGAATCAGGCTCTAAGACAGGGCTACTCAACTTTGGAAGCCCTGGGGACCACAAAGATACTCATAGCACATGCCAAGGGCTGCAACTTAAGTGTGGTTGCATATACATGCAAGTATATATGCAAATATATACAAATAGTTTCTTTCACACTGACTGGCATGAAAACAAAGATTAAGCCTTAAGCCACTGGACCCAAACATGGCCAGTGTGAGCCAGTCAGCACCTCTCAGGCTCTGCCCACAAGGCTAAGTAGCCAGCATTTCCCACAATGCCCCGGTGCGCCCAGCACCTCCTCCCTGGGGGCTAGAAACAGCAACACCATGTACCCGTTTGTTCCAGCCAGACCATCCACTTGTCTCATTCAGTGCTTACCTCTCTCGGGAGAGGCCTCGCTGTTGTGGAGCGTGTTCCCAGTGGAGGCCAGGTTCAAAGGATACCACCCATGGGCCACGTGTTGAGCCCCGCGTAAACCCAAACTAGATCATGAGCTGCAAACAAGCGGGCCGTATGCAATCCACGGACCACGTGTTGAGTAGCCCTGTTCTAAGACATACTCCTTCCCCTATTTTTTCTTCAGATTGTTTCTGTACTTTACAACATCAAACTTTATGGCCATCTCATTTTTAAGCACTTTTCTGTGCTTTTCTGAAAATCTTTTAACGGGGTTTTTTAAAATATTTCTTTGCATCAAAGAATTCTGCTGGAAGGAATCATTGTCATTCATACCCTGTAAATCTTTTTACTTGCAAATACTTATTGGGTTATTATAGCAGTTTTATGTTTTGCAGGAAAATCTTGTGACAAAAATAATGCCTGTATCTTTTTGGATTACATGAAAAACAGGTAAGGTGGCTCAAGGTTGGAAGTAAAAATAAAAATCAAGCTGCTTATTCTAAAAATCTTGTAAGTAGTTGTCCACTTCTATTATAGTTATTTGTATGCACTGTGACAGTTAAGCAAATTGTTATTTTGCAGCACAAGGATATAATAGTGAACCTGAAGGAGTATGTCATGTGTGATGCCACATAACATTTTCAATTTCCTGGGGACATTTTCTATGGTGATTGAGATGTCCTTCTGATTTTTGGGGAGCTAATCTGCTTAGCACCTTTGAATGTCAGGTGGTATACTTTTTATTAAACTGCTACTGGATATCTAGGTCTAGCTGAACAGCTGTATCTGTGATACAATATGAGATGTTTACCAAGGAAAGCTATAATGTAGGCATGGGGCAATGGAGGAGGGCACCATTGTGTATTTCAGCCCATCATACCAACAGATCTAAGCCTTCCTAAAGGTAATCCTCATAGATAGCAATGAGATCTGAAAATGGATGTTTCTGAGAGACAGAAAGAAAACCTGACGGTGAGGTCTGATATATAGGTTTTAATGTTATGAGTTTGGGGTAGGTACTTTTTTGATGAATGATTCCATCATTGCTTTCTTAATCAGTCATCTCAAACAAGTTCCAATACATCTTTAACATATGAATAACATAATGCACCACATAGATCTCTATACATTACATTTTAATCTTGTTTCTAATAACTTTGATATAATTCCCAAATTTACATAACTATTAATTAACATATTTATTTAAACATTGGTGCCTAGTTAAGAACTAATCATGTTACCAAACATACTAGGAAAAACAAACAGGTAGAGAGGCTAATGCAAGCATCCAAAAATGTCCATGAACACAGCCATGTGCAATGAAATGCACAATATACTTTTGTGTGTTCAAACACAGAAGTGTTTTGTTTGTTTGCGGAAGCAACTTAAATCAAAACCCTTTTATCAAATGTATCAATGCGTAAATCATAGGAGAGAGCCTAGCTTTCCAGCTGAAACTGAATGTGATAAGCCAGAAAGAAAATGTATCAGAAAGTTCCAAAGCAATCCCTAAGGTTTGTAGTCAAAGTGCTATCATGAGTGGGGAAGAAGCATTGTCCAATGATTAAAGAATGTGACTAAGGGGTGCATCTACACAGCAGGGCTTAACTTGAAATAAGATATGCAAATGAAGCTACGTCAATTGCATAGCTTATTTTGAAATATGGAGCATCTACACAGCACTTATTTTGAAATAGAGCACTCTTCCTCCGACTTCCCTTACTTCTCATACAATGAGGGTTACAGAAGTCGGAGTAAGAAGTTCTCCAGCTTGACAGTATTTTGACACTATTTTGAAATAACTGCCTGCTGTGTAGACGCGGACTAAGTTATTTCAGAATAGTGCTAGTTATTTAAAAATAGTGTTGCAGTGTAGTCATACCCTCAGAGTCAGGATTTATGGCTCCCTTGCTCTTCTACCAACTCATTTTGTGAACTTATCCAAATCACTAACCTCCCTGAGCCTCAGTAACTTGGGGATTTACCATGCTCTTGGCAAAATGGGCATGATAATATTTGCCTCACTTGAATTTTCAGGCTCACTTTACTAATAATATTTTGTTAAAGACCAGATGATCCTCAGAGGAAAAGTGCTACATAAAGGACAGATTCTGAAACTTAGCACCAGCACAACAATTTACAGGTACTTCCCCCCACCACCACCACTTCTTTTTCTGTTATAAACTCTGAGATTCCTCCCTTTTCTTTTCTCCACTCAAACTTATCTGAAGAAGTGGGTTTTGCCCATGAAAACTCTTTATACTGTATATATATATATATATATATATATATATGTAAGTCTCTAAGATGCAACAGGACTACAGGCAGTCCCCGGGTTACATCAATCCAACTTACGTCAGATCCCTAGTTACAAACGGAGGGGGGCACAGCTAGTGCGGGGTGCCTCCCCCACTGTCACCGCCTCCAGCGGCACGGGGGGCGCTTCCCCCCAGCAGACATGGGAGATGCGGAGCGGCTTTTCTCGCCGCAGAGGACGCGGATCTGCTGGGGGGAACAAGACACCAGCCAAAAGGGGGCACCCCAGAGCGGAAAAATTAATTTCCTAGGGAACAGCAGGAGCAGCAGGCAGTGAGACCCAGGGTATGTCTACACTACCCCGCTAGTTCGAACTAGCGGGGTAATGTATGCATACCGCACTTGCTAATGAAGCCCGGGATTTGAATTTCCCGGGCTTCATTAGCATAAGCGGGGAGCCGCCATTTTTAAATCCCCGCTGCTTCGAACCCCGTGCAGCGCTGCTACACGGGGCTCGAACTAGGTAGTTCGGACTAGGTGCCTATTCCGAACTACCGTTACTCCTCGTGAAACGAGGTGTACCGGTAGTTCGGAATAGGCACCCTAGTCTGAACTACCTAGTTCGAGCCCCGTGTAGCAGCGCTGCACGGGGTTCGAAGCAGTGGGGATTTAAAAATGGCAGCTCCCCGCTTATGCTAATGAAGCCTGGGAAATTCAAATCCCGGGCTTCATTAGCAAGTGCGGTATGCATACATTACCCCGCTAGTTCGAACTAGCGGGGTAGTGTAGACATACCCCCATTGAGTTACAGTCCCCACCTTGGGAGCAACAGCTCTTTCCCTCTTCAGCACTAGAGCTGCAAGTATCTTGTTAGCGTCACGTGAAATTAACAAGTCCCTTGCAGCCTGGCAAAGGTGAAGCTGAAAAATTACGTAGTGGTGTGGGTGGGCAAGAATGGGGAGGAGCAGGACAGAAGGGAAGAGGGGATAAGCCCCAACCCCACACCCTGGCTGGAGCAGGGTAAGCCCGGAGGGGATGGGTCTGATTGCAAAGTTGGTGAGTGGACAATGAGGACCCACCTGTGGCTAAACTCCTGTTCCCAATACAGAATTTTTCTTTAAAATTAATCCTGTGGATAAATTCACACACACACACTTCACAAGAAGGGATTTCCATTTTCTGCTCAGCAGAATACAACAACAGCTTTGATTGTATCAATATTTCACTGTGCTCTCCAATGACTATTGATTACACTTAATACCCATTTCACTGAACCATCTGTAGCAAATTCTATTTGGAACAGTAATATGCATTGAATAAACTTTTTTTAGTTATAAAAAACAAAGATTCTGACTATTAAATGAATAACTGGGATCTTTCAGGTATCTCAAAAGGAAGATTTGGATATAGCATGAAACACTGAAACTTATGATCAATTTTTAATTAAACTATCAACCAAAAAAACCTTCATATCAAAACAGTATGTGTTTTTCTTAGAATAAGGAAGTTGTATGAGAATCAGGGTCTTTTCCACCTAACTCCAGCTCCCCGTCCCCCCCCCCCAAAATATGTACTAGTTCCGACTTATATATAAATTCAACTTAAGAACAAACCTACAGTCCCTATCTTGTAGGTAACCCGGTGACTGCCTGTACTCATTTTTAAAGTTACAGACTAACACAGCTAACCCTCTGAGACTTTGAATGCTTATGGATCAATATACTAACAGATAAAGCACAAGATAAAATATTATTTATTGGTGTCCTCTGAAGACCGCCTTTTTTACACTACTATCTATAATATGTAAGAAAAAAACAAACAGGAAACCTTCAGTTTGAGTGACATATACAGGAGATCTTATGTTGCCAGTATGAAAACATCCTAGAACTTCTAAATATTGTAGATTGCAGTTTCCTGCTTTCCTATTTTTACAGCTGCCTTTGTTTTCCCTTCCATTCCACTAATTATCCCAGGAGAATGTTAAACAGCAGCTACTAAAGTTAAATTTTTAAGTCAGCAGGTCTAGGTAACTTGCATCCAAAAGTTTTTAAAGAGCTGGCTAAGGAGTAAACCGAATCATTAATGTTGCATTTCAATAAGTCTCTGTAAACTGAGGAAGTTCCAAAAGACTGGAAGAAAGCTAATATTGTGCCACTATTTTAAAAGGATAAACAGTATGACATGGGCCTGTAAGTCTGATATTAATCCTTGGCAAAATAATGGAGCTATTGATATGGGACTAGATTAGTAAAGAATTAATGGAAGATATTATAATTCAGGACAATCACCATGGGTTTGTGGAAAATAGATTGCCAAATTAACTTGGTCTCTTTCTGATAAGAATACAAATGTGGTCAAGAATATAAGAATGGCCATATTGGGTCAGACCAATGGTCCATCTCGCTCAGTATTCTGGCTTCCGACAGTGGCCACTGCCAGCTGTTTCAGAGGATATGAACAGAACAGGTAATCCTCAAGTGATCCATCTTCTGTTGGTGCTATCTTATGATTTAATCTCATTTGTTAAGTGCAAACAGGATAAATCTAATTCAGTAATATATGTACTTTGAGCTTTAAAAAGGCAAATTCCATGAAGCTGAAAAGAATTATGAACCGGTTGATAAAGTTAATAGTGTTGATGTAAAATACTTCGATTTCTGCAAAGCATTTGACTTGGAAACGTGACATTTTTATTTAAAAAAATGTAATTGATACGAAATTAACAAGGCATACACTAAATCAGTGGTGGAATACCTAAGGACCAGGGCCAGATGTAGTCCCCAGCTTGCCTAGATCTGGTCTCTGAGAATCAGGACCCCCCCCCACACACACACACACACACACAACATTGGGGAGCCCATGCTGGCATTCCAGTCCTCCCTTCCCCAGCTCCCCCAACACGGGGCTGGAGCACAAAAAATCTACTAGTCTGGGCTCCTGTAGGCTTTGGTGTGTGAAAGGACAGAAATGTGGGGAGTGTCTTTCTGCTTCTCAGTTGGGGGCCACATCTCTGAGGCTTCATCTAGACTACAGGCTTCTTTTAGAAGAAGCTTTTTTTGGAAGCGATCTTCTGAAAAAAAACTTCTTCCGAAAGAAAGCATCCACTCTGCAAAAGTGCATCAAAAAAGCAATCTGCTTTTTTGAAAGCGAGCATCCAGACTGAATGGATGCTCTCTCGCATGTAAACTGTGATTGCTATGGACGGAATGGCAACCAGGCCACCTGTTCTTTTTCCTCTTTCCTCTTCTTCTGAAAGAACTCCCTCTTCCCCGTCCACATACGCCTTTTTGTGAAAGATCTCTTTCGCAAAAAGGCTTCTTCCTTATAGAATGAGAATTACCAATGCTGGAAAAACCCCTCTGTTCTTTCGATTTTCTTGCGGAAGAATGCAATTGCAGTGTGTACATTCCTCAAGTTTTGTCAGAAAAACGGCAGTGTTTGGAGAGGGGGTTCTGGGCCCTCAACCTCACCAAGAACAGCTCTTTATCCAATTCTCTGGTCTACAAGGAGATCCTCAGGAATGATAGATTCAAGGAGCTCAATCTATTCAGCTTCATAAAACAGTTAAGCGGTAATTTGATTACAGAACGTAGGTGAGGAAAAAATTGATTATGGGCCCTTCAATCTAGCAGAGAAAGGTATAACATGATCTAATTGCTGGATGTTGAAGCTAAACCAATTCCGACTGGAAATAACAGGTATAATGTTTAATAGTGAGAGTAATTAATAATTTCTATAATTGACCAAGAGGTCATGGTGGATTCTTCAGTACTGACAAGTTTTAAATCAACAGTTTTTTCTAAAAATATTTACTGTAGAAATTATTTTGGGGAAGTTCTCTGTCCTGTGCTATACAAAAGGTCAGATGACCTGATTACAAATGTACCTTGTGGCACTGAAACATATGAACCTCTGGAAATCTGTCTGCAATTCCCAAACTGAACATGAACAAAACTCATAGGAGATGGTCTCCTATTTGAAATACTGCAAACAGTGAAAACAGAAATACAGTTACCCCAAGAAAGACATTTTAGAAAAAAAAGTGGTGACGGAAAAATAAGATTTATTTTGGGCAGCTGCGGCAACAGTCAGAGATAAAAAACTATAAAGATTAATTTTTGTGATCAACTAAATTATAAAAGTGATTAGGACTGGGGAAAATCCAAAATATTATTTTTATTTATTGTTTCAATGCAACCATGTACTCTCTGCTATACAAAATACTGAAATTCCTGCACCAAATTGTTTACAATCTAAAATAAACCATCTCTCACAGATATTAACAGTCAGATTTTAGAGAAGTGTTGAAGGTCCATGTGAAAAATGAACATGCAAATGCAATATGACATAGCTGTAGAAGCATGTGGCTATTTAGAAATCTAGACAGATAATTATGCATGTAAGTACTCAACCTGTGTCCTCAATCAAATAGACATATGGTCTTTCTTCCCAATGAGCTTTTTTCATTACCCCAATTACTGGCTATATGGTGCGTATGAATTGAGATGCAATTCATACATGTTGAGGTCTAAGACGTCTTGGAAGTCGGCGTGAAATACCTTTCCATTCACTGCACAAATCTACAGCATCTATATCTTTTGAATTTCCATGTTGTAGTGACGGCTTTAGCTTCAAACAATGTTCTAGCAATGTTTTGAAGTCTTATTTTGCAAACTGTGCACACCATTGAGGAAATCAAATTCCGAAGCTGCTGTATGTGCTCAAATTGTTCTTTAATCAACTGGAGTGCAGTATCTAGGACTGAAAAGTTGAAGTTTACTTTGAACTTTTGTTTTGGATTGTGACCTGATTTGTCTTTTGTCTCATATGTGAACTGTTGGTGCTTCCTCCACAAATATGCTGGTTCTGGTTCAAAGTCTGCTGGTAGTTCAGATTCCTCAGCAAGGTCACGAGCATCTACTAGTATCTTTCCACTAGCAGTGACCAAAAGTCTACACGAACAATCTACTTTCACACTAAGGCAATAAGAGACAGGAGCTTTTGAAGAAAAAAAACATTCCTATAATGTTAGCGCAGGGATGGACAAATATCCACCCACAGACCGAATCAGGTCTGCCAGGTTAGCCCACACTGCCATATTTACCTGTGCCTCCATAACTACGGGAGATCCCAGGGACTGTTGGCCACAGATCACCATTCCCAGCCAATCAGAGATGTGATCTCCCATACCTGTGAAGATGCAGGTAAACATAGCAACAGCAGCCCACCAGAGGCTAACACTGGTGAACTGCTGCAGTTTTATTGCCCACACCTGCGTCAGGTGAACAGGTACAGCCAGTGTTACAGGAAATAGAGACCTACAAAGAAAAGTGTAATACAAATGGAAATTGCAGAAGAACATATGCTGTAGTTATCAGCTAGAATATTTCATCAAAAATTATTTGAGGCATCATTTGCCTGTAGGCTACAAAAAAGCTAAAATAGTATGTATGGGTATGTCTACACTACCACCCTAGTTTGAATTAGGGTGGTTAATGTAGTCAATCGAAGTTGCAAATGAAGGCCAGGATTTAAATATCCCGGGCTTCATTTGCATCTTGCTGGGCGCCGCCATTTTTAAATCCCCGGTAGTTCGGACTCCGTGCCCGCGGCTACACGCGGCACGGAGTAGGTAGTTCGAATTAGGCTTTCTAATTCGAACTACCATTACACCTCATTACATGAGTGTAATTCGAACTACCTACTCCGTGCCGCGTGTAGCCGTGGGCACGGAGTCCGAACTACCGGGGATTTAAAAATGGCGGCGCCCAGCAAGATGCAAATGAAGCCCGGGATATTTAAATCCCGGCCTTCATTTCCAACTTCGATTGACTACATTAACCACCCTAGTTCGAACTAGGGTGGTAGTGTAGACATACCCTATGGTATTTGGGAAACTATTTGGCTACTTTTTAAAGACAGGTATTTTGCTGTAAAGATTTTAACTGAGTTGATTCAGTAGTTTGGGAGTTCTATTGGATAGCAGTACTCTGTAAAATAAAAGCACTTCAGAAGCATGATTAGCATCAGGGCTTTTAGGGCTAATCTAAGTCTTCTGAAAAAAATTAAATTATAGAAAATATTAGATTGGAGACCTTTGAAAAACGTTGCTCTAAAATGGCATCTTTATTTTATTAGAGAAAGATGTTGAGAGATCATCATTCTAACTTCTGCTGCACATGCTTTTAAAACAATGTCAGTCTAAAGACAGATGATACTCAATATCAGATTCTTCAGAATAACCAATGTTCCACTTGGGCTCCTGTTCACACTTACCTTTAGATAGGAATAAATCAATGTGGTCAGCCTGTCTGTCAGGCCACACTGGAGGGTGGATGTTCTGTTCAGCTGTAGAATAACAGATCTGTATGCTTGACTTTCAATAGCATTCAGTCGGGGTAGATTTATAATGAAACATAACGTGCCCTGGGGTGGGGGGTGGGAGATGCTCAAGTGGCCAATAGAACTGTGCCCCCCTTCACATTCAGATGGAGCACATGGGGTCTCTGACAACTCTTCTGGGCAAGCCAGCGCAGGGTCATTGGGGCACCTGAAGCTGTTCTCCGCGGCCATCGAGATCTTCATATCTCCTCTGTCAGTCTTCTTCTCTAGCCCCACCATGGTGGTTCTGCCCCCAGCTCTGCCTCTTCTACCTGAGGTCCCGCCCTTCTGGGGTCTCAGACCTGCCCCCCACACAGCTTGCCCAAGGGCTTGGCTATTCTGTCAGCAGCCCTGCCTGAACCTTTAATTAGGCTGTGTCCAGACTCAGGGGCTTTTTCAAAAAAAGTAGCCATTTTTCGAAAAATCTTCACCTGCATCTAGACTACAGCCGCGTTCTCTCGAAATTAAATCGAAAGAACGCGGCTTTTCTTTCGACGGCAGTAAACCTCATTTCACGAGGAAGAACGCCTTTTTTCGAAAGTGCTCTTTCGAAAAAAGGCATTCTTGAATGCCAACAGGGCTTTTTAGAAAGAGAGCATCCAGACTCACTCGCTGCTTTCTTTTGAAAAAGCGGCTTGCTCTTTCGAAAGTTCCGCTTGCAGTCTAGACGCTCTTTTTCGAAAGAGGCTTTTTCAAAAGTATCTTTTGAAAAAGCCTCTTTCGAAAGAGGCTTGCAGTCTAGACATAGCCTTAGTTCCTGTGCCTGTGTCCCACACTCAAGTCTGGACCTGCACCTAGGAGAGAGAGAGGCTGGCTTTCAGCACCCCACTATTAAAAACATGCCAGTGCCACTGGTATTAAACCTGACTGGGGAATGGGTGGTCAGACCACAGACTTCTTAGGCCCACCCATAGCTGCACCCCTCCTCTTTCAGATATTTTTAATCTGCCTAAAAATCAAGTTCAATTTTTTAGCAAGTATGAAGCAATACTATGAGTCTGGCAGCCAAAATGCAAAACAATGAAGGTGAGGCAAAAAGGTGAAGCTAAGCAAAAAGACAGTTTGTCATCTTATTTTAAAATTCTTGAAGTATTGAATAGAGGACATTTAATCAAAAAGTACGGGAGGACATTTAATCAAAAAGGAAACATCTCAATTATCTGATCGCTTGCCAAGTTTTGGGAATACCATGATGACTGCAAAAGTTGAACAAGTGGATTCTGAAGTGGCAATGGAACTACAAAATATTGGTAATTTTGCCTAAGTAAGGGAAGAAACCTACCTTGAAGACATTGTATTATGGCCAAAATCTATTTAATTGGATATGATAGAATATTTCTTAGTAAATAAACCCCAAAAAATAGGTAATATGGAAAATCTGAGGAAAGAATTTGAGGTTGGAGGATGAAAACAATTTAGAGGACTTCGTGAGTCCCATTTTCTGAGGATGAAGAAAAATGGGGCCATAGAAATGAGAAATTAGTTGATTTTTTTCATAAACTACCAAGGCAATCTACTCTTATGTTTGCAATTATTCCCTTATCCACGGTAAAGGAAAACAAACATTTGTTGATGGAAACTCTAATTGGAGAAATGTTGCAAGATATATTGCTGATTATGAAATTTCCAAAGCTCATATTAATGCTATGTGTAAGTTTGTTCAAAGATGTAAATTATCTGGAAGAACTGATTTTGCATTTTTGGCTCAGTTTGAGAAGGAGTGTTCTTATTGGAGGAAAGTTCTGAGACATGTTGTTGCCATGGTAAAACTGCAGTCTCCTTTAGGACTACCTCTGAG
The DNA here is from genome assembly GCF_049634645.1 of Pelodiscus sinensis. Lineage (NCBI taxonomy): Eukaryota > Metazoa > Chordata > Testudines > Trionychidae > Pelodiscus > Pelodiscus sinensis. The sequence continues at coordinate 80,873,540 of NC_134712.1, forward strand.
AGGATATGATGAATCATCAGCGTCAAATGAAAAAGGTAATTTTTAATCTGCCTTGAATATCTTAGTAAATGTGACAACTTTCTCAATGAACATTTGAAAAATTATCAGTATTGTGGCTCAGGGAAACCAACTTTTTAACACACCAAACCTACAATGAATTCATTACTATAATGGCAGAGCAGCTCAGAAACTAATTCAATGATGTAGTAAAGGAACAAAATACAGGACTATGTTGCACTTTAAAGACTAACAAGATGGTTTATTAGGTGATGAGCTTTCGTGGACCAGACCCACTTCCTCAGATCAAATAGTGGAAGAAAATTGTCACAACCATATATACCAAAGGATACAATTTAAAAAAATGAACACATATGAAAAGGACAAATAGTCGATTCAATACCCGATGTGAGTCATGTAGACCAATTAACATTAATTTTAAGCTATGTGACTGACAATGGTGAAGTTGTAGAATGTTTTCTTTGTTTTGTCCCACTAAAATCCCACACTTCTGAACGTCTAAAGGAAATGATTTTGGAAATCATTGCAAATTTAGGTTTGGACATCAAAAATTGTAGACAGAGCAATGATAATGCCACAGATATGGCAGGAAAATATTCAGGTCTACAAGCAAGACTGAACAATGCAAATCCTTCTGCTTTATTCATACCATGTTTCAGCCATTCTTAACTTTAATGTGCAATGCTGCAGTCACATTTTTTTTTTACTTTGTTCAAAACACGTTTTCTTTTTTTCAGTTTCCACACATCGGTAGAGTATGCTACAATCACACTTGGAGCAGGCAAATGGAAAACATTTAACAGTCAAAAGAATTTGTGACACCAAGTGGTCTGCTCTTACGGATGCTGTTTTGGCTTTGAAAATGAACTATGATGTTATAAAGAGAACCTCGTTAGACATAGTCAGTTTAAATTCTGAAAAACCATGTGTGAAAACTGAAGCAAAATCCTTAGCAAAAAAGTTTGAAAATTATGATATTACCATTTTTACTATTTTGTGGAACCATTTACTTCAAAGAATTAATGCTGTCAGCAAATCACTGCAAAAAGTTTGATACAAATTTACTGAATGCTGCATAATTATTAGCCTCAGTTACAAGTTTTGTCATGGAAGTTCAAAAATGACTATAGGCATGTAGAAGGAGAAGCACTAACATTAACAGAAAATATAGGTTCTTCTGATATATCTGATGGGAAGCGTAAAAAACCCAGGACGTTATTTTTCAGTGAAACTTGAAACAATGAAATCCAATTTAAAAGGTAAAGAGAAGATCATTATTGAGACCATCAATGTTATTTGTAACATAGTAACAGTGCAATTGCAGAGTAGAAGTGAATCTCTAAAGAAAACTGTTTATTTTGCATGGTTTTTTTTACAGAAGTATAGATGAAGATGCTAAAAGCCACTACAGTCAGAAATTAAGTGAATGCTACCAAGAGGACATAGACACAAATCTTTTTGAAGATAAAGTGAAACATTTCATTCATTTTATCAAAAATGATGAGGTCTGTGCTTCGAGATCACCAGTTAATTTGTATAGACTTGTACATGACAGTTTGCAGGCAACCTTTCCAAATGTAGAAATCATTCTGAAAATATTTTTAACAATACCTGTCACAAATGCTTCTTGTGAACGTTCCTTTTCTGTATTAAAATGAATTAAAAATTATTTGTGAAATACAATGAGTCAGGAATACTTGACAAGTTCAGCAATATTGACAATTGAAAGTGTCTCTTTACAAAATATTACTTATAATGATTTAACTGACAATTTTGTAAAGAAAAAGTGTAGAAAGAAGGCTTTCTGAATAAATATTTTTTTCAAGTTGAATAAGTTTCTTCAGAGTAAGTTAACTTTTATTTTTCCATTCATGTGTCAGCTATACATTTTATATTTACACATTTTTCATATTAGCTTAATGCAAATACAAGCTTTCATCTAGATCCAAAGTTCTCAAACTATGCTCCAAGAACTCCATTCAGGTGGACTAAGGAAAAGTTATTATGTTTTTTATAATAAAGTGCTCTTATCCAAAGCACTTTACAATACTTAGCTAATGGTACAAACAATAGTTGGAAAGAAGTAGTCCACCAAGAGCAATTATCAAGAGGTCTGTGGAAAAAATGTTGGATTACAAAAACAATCAAAGTGCCTCACTTTATTTTCATGTATTTCTTATTACTTATAATATAGGAGGAGGATGAAGGGAAAAAATGAATAATGGGAGGGGCAGGAAGAGTGAATATTATTTTTCTTGGCTGGGTGCCCAGGGGGCCCCAAAAATGAAGCTGAGCACAGGGTTCTATTCACTCTAAATCTGCCAATGAACTCAATTTTAGTAGCATCCTACTTTCTGATATAAACCATGCTAGATTTTCACTGGGACAGAGTTTTATGTATAAAAACTGCGTCATTTTTCATTTATTTAACCCTGGAAAAAAATAATAATTTAAAAGTCTATTTAGGAACACAGGCATAGCCATAACCGAACAAACCAATGACCCATAGCACCCTGGATAATAATGGGAGCAACTGGGACAGACAACAGGAGAAAAGAGATGGAGGGTAGAAAACATGACAGGTAAAAATAGTTGTAAGAAGAAAGACTAGAAAAAGAAATGACTTTGAATGGAAAAGTTTGTCAGAAAAGGAGTGAAAAGAATGAGAAAATGAGATACTGAAGAAAACTGGGGGAATATACCTTAAGACACAGCAGAGAGGGAAGAGGGCAAAAAAGAAAGAGGGAATAAGAGAAAGGAGACAAGGAAAAATCAACACCTAGATCTAAATCTCACCATACTCATTCATGTTGAGATGCCTTTTGCTTCACAAATAATTCCATTTATTTCAGTGGAACTGCTAGTCCCTCTGGATCAGGGTATCAGAACCTTAGATAGTATAGGACTATATTATGAGCCCTGTTCTCACTTTGGTGAAGAGTTACTTGCCCAGATAATACAACAGAAAGAGATGGGAATAAAGCAACTAAGTGGTTTACAATCTGGTCCTATCCAACAGGATCTATAGCTAAAACTAAAATAGAGTGATTGAACAATGGGAATGCACCAACAGTATACTGTTCTGGCAATGTAAATGGGCCTTAAAGAAGCCCTTAGTGTCATTGAAAGTCAGGTCCATGGAGGAAAAACTCCCTTTACCCCAATGCAACCCCATTATCCCAATGTCAATTCTACTCCTTGTCATTTCTGTAAACATTGTTTTGTTCATAGGTTCATTTGCATGCTGTTTTGAATGTGGCTGCATGGTGTCTTGGTTGTGTCTAAGGAGAGGCACATAAAACAATTCTGAAACATTTCCCAGCTTTGTACTGATAAAGGTGGCACTGCACAGAAGGCCAAACAAATGAGCTATAGAGGCAGGATCGTCCTGAAAAGATAAAACAAAGCTCTCTGTTAAGGCTTTTCCTTTTCAGGCCTTCTAGACTGTTGCATGAATTGGCTACATGGTTCTCCTCAAAACAAAAAACTGCACATTGGACAAGCATACCAAACAAACCAAGTTATGCCATCTTCTCGAATATAAGTCTCTCTCTTGTGGCTTCCTAAAAATCTCTCCACTTCTGAGGATAAGGAACAACTTCCATACCCTTCTCCATTCCTATCATGCATTGCTAGGCTCAAAACTGTAGTTTCTGGCTGTGGTGGGAACTACATATTAATCCTTTCATTCCCATAGTGCTTTTGAAAGAAGGGATTTCCAACCCAATCTGAACCTTAGAACTCTAGCCTCTGGCCCTGAATGCAGTCATAAGTCTGCAGTTCTTCCCAGTCTACCATATGCCTTCTCAAAACCATTTCTCCCTCTCTCAGGGTGCATCTACACAGCACCCTTAGCTCAAAATAAGCAACGCAAATTGCACAGCTTATTTCTATTGTATTTCAAAATAGCTTATTTCATAATTGGTTACTCTCTACACAGGGCCAAATTTTAAAATAATGTGCTATTCCAAAATTCCCCTTAATCCTCATGGAATGAGGGTTATTGGGACATCAGAATAAGCCGCCCGTTTTTTTGGAAATCTATTTTGAAATAACAGGCTGCTTCAATAGACGGAAATTGCTATTTTGGGATACTTCCAGTATCCCGAAATAGCTCCTCAGTATAGACATACCCTTAGAAACTATAGTCTCTGACCAGGAGTGCCTAATATATATATATATATATAAACAAACATAACTGTTTAGTAATAACTACATTTTGTTCAGCTCACCAAGCTGCACAGCAAGAAAGCAGTCTTTCCTGTTGATTTTTTCAGCTATAGAGGTCACTGAATAGTGGTGAGAAAACAGAGAGTTGAGAACAATATACCTGGTGGTGCAGCTGTTTTTTAAAAGAACAGAGGAGAATCATAGAAATAATAATTGAGATATATTATATACCTTTTATTTAGTCAAATAAGTTTGTTTTCTCAAGAGGTAAGAATCATCTCAAATTGCAGCTGGTTTGGCATTTCTTGGGCATTTGGGGAAAACACTGTCCTTTAATCTCAGATGTGCCACAGGGCTGCAGCTGACTCTCTGCTTTATTTTGAACAATGCAGACTAACCAGTATTGACCCAAAAATACTGTTTTTGACTGTTTATCCAAAGCAAACTTTTCTAATTCTGTATGGACGTGCCTTTGTTTGAGTGAAAGATATTCTGGGGGCAGAGAGGAAAGTTATTTCAGCATCTAACAATGATCTCTAGATGTTTAGTAGTAGTGCTATTCAGTGATTTGTCAGCACATGGCCTCAGGCAGTTCTCAGTAAGAAAGTAAATAAAAAGACTGACATAGTCTGAGAGTTAGAGATGACAGAGCAATACCTTATACATTTCCAGCAGCAAAAAAAAAGTCACTACTGCACACAGTTCATTTTTAGAAAGCAAAACTTCCATTGTACTTTTATTTGATTTAATTGTGCAGCCTTACTTAGAATGAGGGTTAAGCACATTTCTGTCTTTCTCCTTTATGTAACAGACAAATCACATTTATTTGACCCCTTCACAATTCATTTTTCTTTGTTATTAATAATATAAAAGGAAATAAAAAAATACAGTTGAAATATTTGTTTCATGCCATACATGAAGAGGACCTTTGCCCTCTCCTTTCAATGGAAAATACCCTCTCAAGAACATACACAATTTAGGTTTGAATTAGTAATTTGCAGAATGGATAATAAAGCCCTTGTAGTAGACTCCAGGGATATTCCCCATGGGAAATTGTTGAGAAACAACCTGCCATTTCATGCAATCAGAGTCATTCCAAAAGCAAAATGAGAGAGCTTTTTAAGGAATATTTCTATGAGCTAAGTATAAAAGTAATCCTTAGTAGTGATGGTTAGTAATCCTTAGTAATGGTTAGTAATCCTTAGTAGTGATGGTTTGACAATAGCCAGAGTAGCTTGACAAGTTAAGGGCTATCCTAGCCTGGTCCTAACTGCAGAGAGAGCAATACAGCAGTGCACAGACAGTCCAGGAAATTTTTGGAGAGTGTTGAAGAAAAATTCTTGATTCGAGTGCTGAAGGAACCAGCGAGGGGGTCATTCTCCTCTTTATCCTCACAAACAGGGAAGAATTGTTAGAGGAAATAGAATTAGGTGGCAACCTGGGCAGAGGTGACCATGAAATGGCCGAGTTTAGGATCCTGACTAAAGGAAGAAAGGAGAGCAGCAGAGTATGAACCCTGGACTTCAGAAAAGCAGACTTTTACTCTCGCAGGGAACTGATGGGCAGGTTCCCCTGGGAGGCAAATGTGAGGGGAAAAGAAGTCTGGGAGAGCTGCCAGTCTTTTCAAGACACCTTAGTGGGGGCACAGGAACAAACTATACCAATGTTCAGAAGAAATAGCAAATATGGGGCTGGATCTAATGTAGGAGTAGGGAACCTTTTTTGGGTTAGGGGCCACTCACCCTCAGAAAAATCAGTTTGGGGCTGCAAAAGTGAAAAGCAAAAAAAACCCTCCACCTCTCGCTGATATGGCCCCTGACTGAGAAGGAGAAAGACAATCCTCACATTCCCTTCACACACTAGAGGTTGGGGAGGGCAGTCTAGATTTTGTGTGCTCCAGCCCCATGGTGGACAGCAGGGGGGCTGGAGTGGCTGTGCAGACTCTCCAATGCTAGGGGCAGGCCTTGAGTCTAGAGGGGCCAGATCCAGGCAAGCCAAGGGACAGATGCAACCCCCGGGCCTGAGGTTCTCCATCCCTGAGCCAGTGCATCCAAGCGTACTGAGGGAGTTGGCTGATGTGATTGCAGAGCCATTGGCCATTATCTTTGAAAACTTGTGGTGAGAGGGGGAGGTTCTAGACAACTGGGAAAAGGCAAATATAGTGCCCATCTTTTAAAAAGGGAAGAAGGAGAATCCAGGAAAATACAAACCAGTCAGCCTCACCTCAGTCCCTGGAAAAATAAAGGAATCCATTTTGAAACAGAGGAGAGGAAGGTGATCAGGAAAAGTCAGCATTGTTTCACTAAGGGCAAGTCATGCCTGACCAACTAATTGCCTTCATGACAAGAAAACTGACTTTGAGGATATGGGGAAAGTAGTGGACGTGATACATCTTGACTTTTGCAAAGCTTTTGATACGGTCTCCCTTAGTATTCTTGCCAGCAAGTTAAGGGAACATGGCTTGGATGAATGGATTATAAAGTAGACAGAAAACTGATTAGATCATCAGGCTCAATGGGTAGTGATCAACGGCTTGGTGTCTAGTTGGCAATTGATATAAAGCGGAGTGCCCAAGAGGTCAATCTTGGAGCATGTTTTGGTCAATGTCATCATTAACAATCTGGATGATGGGATGGATTAAACCCGCAGCAAGTTCACAGATAACACTAATATAGGGGAAGAGATAGGTGTGCTGGAAGGTAGGGATAAGGTCCACAGTGATCTAGACAAATTGGAGGTTTATGCCAAAAGAAATCTGATGAGGCTCAACAAGGAAAATGCAGGGCCCCGCACTTAGGACAGACGAATCTCATGCACTGCTACAGGCTGGGGATTGACTGGCTAAGCATCAGTTCTGCAGAAAAGAATGTGGAGATTATAGTGGATGAGAAATAGCGCAGGAGTCAGCAGTGTGCCCTTGTTGCCAAGAAGACTAATGGCATATTGGGCTGCATTAGTAGGAGATTGCCAGCAGACCAAGGAAAGTATATTATTCTCCACTATTCAGCATTAGTGAGGCCACATCTGTAGTATTATGTCCAGTTTTAGGTCCCCCACTATAGAAATGATGTGGACAAATTGGAAAGAGTCCAGCAGAAGGCAGTGAAAATGATTAAGGAGCAGGGACATGCATTATTATAAAAGGCTGGGGGAACTGGGCTTATTTTGTCTGCAGAAGAGAAGATTGGGGTGGGATTTGTTAGCAGCCTTCAACTACCTGATGGGGAGTTCCAAAGAGGCTATTTCAGTGGTCATGGATAATAGGATACGAACAGGGCTAGACGGAGGCATGGGAGAGCCAGGCAGCTGCCCAGAGCGCCAACTTATGGGGGGCGCCTGATGGCAGCTGTAAGGGGTGCGCGACATCCTTTACAGCTGCCATCAGACACTGCACGCCTGGCTCCTGCAGCACTGGCCCGCTCGCATCCCCGCGGTGATGGCCAGCAGTGTCCTTTCCCCCACTGCCATGGGGCCCTACACAGCCCAGTATGCATGCCAGCAGTGACGGCTGGGCCGGACTGGGCCGCACTTGTGCCATGAGCCCCAAGGGCGGGCCCCGGGCTGCACGCCAGCGGCTGCAGCCGGGCTGTGCATGTGCTGTGCGTTCCAGGGGTGGGCCTGCGCACTCTAGGGGGGCGGGTGCACTCCCCACGGGCAGGCCCACGCATGCGCTGTGTGCCCGGGGGCGGCACCGCACACCTGTGCCCAGGGTGCCAGAATGCCTCGGGCCGGCCCTAGATATGAAACAATGTTCTTAAGTTTCAGTGGGGAATGTCTAAGTTGACTATTTAGAAAACTATTTCATTAGGAGGGTGGAATCGGGTACCTAAGGAGATGGTGGAAACTCTATTCTTAGTTATTTTTAAGTCCTGGCTTGACAAAGCCCTGGGTGGAATGATTTAGTTGAGGTTGGTCCTGCTTTGAACAGGGATTGGACTTGATGATGGCCAGAGATCTCTTCCAACTGTAATCTTCTATAATTCTATGATTCTGTGCATATGGGTTAATTCAGGGGTGGGGAAACTTTTTAAAGTTGGGGGCTGCTGACCCACAGAAAAATCAGTGGGTACAACACACAAGTGAGAAGCAAAAACAAAAACAAAAAAATGGATGTGGTCCCCAACTGAGAGGATAAAGACACTCGCCACATTCTCCATACACACCAGAGCCTACCGGAGCCCAGGCTAATAGACATGTTACATTCTAGGATGCAATCCAGGGCAGTGAGGGGCTGTGAACCCCTATTCTGAAACCTGGGGGGGGGCTCATAATGCTTGCTGCTTTAGCTCTCAACCTGAGCTCCATATAAACAGCCAAACAGCATGCAGGTCACACTTGAGTGTCTATCTCAGCCCTGGTTCAGCAACTCTGATCCCAGCAGCATTAATAAACACTAGCCATAAACTGGGTTCCAGCAGCCATGGTTACTATTTACAGGGTAACCCCAACAGAGTCCCAGTCCTAGATTTTTCACACAAACAAAAAATGTGTTCTGCACGCTCCTGGCCTCTCATGGGAAGTCAATATTTTGGGCCCATTGTCTCTCCAAATGGAACAAAATGCAAAAATCTGCCACTCTAAATGGACTTACTCCCACTGTTCACAATAATGGATTAGTTTTGATTAAAGAATAAAAGTTTATTTAACTACAAGGAGATAGAATTTAAGTGAGCCCAAGGATGAGACATTGAATTCAGAAAGGGCATGTCTATACTACAGAAAAGATCTACCCTCTGGAGGTTGATCTTCTAGCATTCGATTTAGTGGGTCTGATAGAGAGCCCTGAGCCTCTGACTGAGTGGGGCTGATTAACCACCTGTGAAGCTCTATTGCCAGGCAGTTTAGAGAGAACACTGGTGTAGACCCCCAAGTTGAATTCTGAGGGCAGCCCCTGCTGGTATCCTGTACTCCTCATTCTGTGAGGAGTAAGAGAAGCCAAAGGAAGCATGTGCTCCAGTTGGCCTCCTGCAGGATAGATGCTGCAGCGGCTCGACTTAAGGTAAGCAGCTTGACTTATGGTAAGCCATTTTGTGTAGCTGGATTTCGCACCTCAAGCCAAACTTGTCTAGTGTACACCTAGGCAAATTGTTACCAGTGAAATAAAGATAAAATGCTTTCTAAACTTAATAAACTGAACTTGGTTCAAAACTTGACTGTTTCCACATGCTCCCAAAAATAGGGCTGACCAATTTCAGGATAGGATCCTCTCCCAAAGTTCATTTTTTTAGGTAGAAAAGACACAGAGAACTTAAGAACATCAGAACATGAGAACAGCCATACTGGGTCAGATCAAAGGTCCATCTAGCCCAGTATCCTGTCTGCCGACAGTGGCCAATACCAGATGCCCCAGAGGGAATGAATAGAACAGGAAATCGTGAAGTAATCCCTCTCCTGTCACCCACTTCCAGAGAAACAGAGGCTAGGGACACCATTTCTAGCCATTGATAGACCTAACCTCCATAAATTTATCTAGCTCTTAAAACTTGCAGAGCCTCTACACTGCATGCACGTTCTTGCGCAAGTAAATTTGCAGTAAAGCGTTGAAACAGAGGGCTTCTTGCACAAAAGTTATTCCTCTCCCCATGAGGAGTAAGCTCTTTTGCACAAGAGCTCTTGAGCAAGAAGGCACTTTGGAGGGGCAATAGGGGTTTCTTGCGCAAGAAACCCCTATGGCTAAAATGGCCATCAGAGCTTTTTTGCACAAGAGAGCATCCACACTGTGCTATGGATGCTTTTCCGCAAAAGCACATCTCTTGCGCAAAAGAACATGGCAGTGTGGACACGCTCTTGTACAAGACCTTTTGCAACAGTTCTTGTGCAAGACGCCTGCAGTGTAGACGTAGCCTTCAAGTTTTTGGCTAGCTATTATTCAAACTCCTTTTTGGCTTTTCTTATTATATTTTACACTTAATTTGACAAAGTCTATTTTCCTCACTAGAATCTGACTTCTACTTTTTAAAAGATATCTTTTTATCTGTCACTGCTTCTTTTCCTGGTTGTTAAGCTATGGTGGCATTTGTTTGGTTCTCTTACAATGTTTTTTAATTTGGGGTATACATTTATGTTGAGCCTCTATTATGGTGTCTTTGGAAAGTTTCCATGCAGCTTGCAGAGATTTTACTTTTATCACTGTACCTTTTAATTTCTGTTTAACTAACTTCTTTATTTTTGTGTAGTTCCCCCTTCTGAAATTAAATGCCGCAGTGTTGAGCTGATGAGGAGTTTTTCCCACTACAGGGATGTTAAATTTTATTACATTATGAGAACTATTTTGAAGCATAAGTTATACTTATCTCTTGAACCAGATCCTGCGCTCCACTTATGACTAAATAAAAAATAGACTCTCCCCTTGAGGGTTCCAGAACCAGCTGCTCCAAGAAGCAATCATTTAAGGTATCAAGAAATTATATGTCTGCATCTCATCCTGAGGTGACGTGTAACCAGTCAATATGGGGATAGTTGAAATCCCCCAGTATTATCAATTTTTTAAATTTGATAGCCTCTCTAATCTCCCTTAGCATTTCATAGTCACTATCACTGTCCTGATCAGGTGGTTGATAATATATCCCTACTGCTATGTTCTTATTATTGGAGCATGGAATTACTATCCATAGAGATTCTATGGAACATTTACTTGAGGTAAATTGAGGTAAACAAACATTCCTTTGTTTAAAACCAATTTAATTAGTCCTGTCTAATCAGGGCTACCTAGGTTTGAACATGTGCTACCAACATCATTTCAGTGGGAATTCATAACTTTACATATAATGCTGCTGTCTATATTTCACCATGATATTGTTAACCAGCAAGTTAATAGCTCTCAAATGATACCTTACAAGACATGTTTTGCACACAGATTACTACAATAGTGTGGACAGTGTGATTAGAGGCCTACATGCCATCACTATATGTCTGGGTGCTTTCTGTTATCAAGATAATTTTTTGTATTTGTTGTTATTTTGCACGGGATTCTGAAAAGATAGATAATGTAACAACAAAACAGAAATTAATGTGAATGGTCAGGCTATGTTGTGCTGTGCAGCTACATAGTTCCAAAAGACAGGGACAGGTTGATGAACAACTTCCCCCAAGAGGCTCCACACAACAGCAGTTTATAATTTTAGTCCTCCTTGTACTCCCTTGTACACAAAGAATACTCTTATTAAGAGCCTCTCGTGGTATTAGTTATCTGAAGCAGGACAAGAAGCACATGATTCTTCACCCTCTCAATACTGCCTGGCTGCAGAAAGGAACATACATTGCACCTTCTTAAAGTAACATGTCTCCAGAAGCATGCTTCTTCTAGGAGTCTAGCAGCTTAAGAAGGCATTGTTGTGCATTACCTCCTAGGTAGTTCCACACCATCCCAAATGCAGATCAGTCCTTTGAGCCTTATATTCCTTTTGCCAATATGAAACAATGCTACCAGCATTTTGACCACATTGATTTTTGTCAGCATAGAATCGGCACAATGGAAGTCACATGTTTCACTTTAAACAGTACTGCAAATATTAGACGTGGAGATGAAAAATGGATCATTAGTAATGAAATGTCATTGAGGGTGCTATTGGTTTAATTTCTGCTTTTTAAAATCAACTCTTTATTTGGGAAAACTATACACGCTCACAGAAACAGTTCAAAATATTTTATATGTAAGAAAGAAAGATAAAACAGTGGAAGTAACTTTAATCCATGCTAATATGCGTGGTGTTACTCTACCAATTAATACTACTCATATAATAAGTATTGTTGCCATAACAACTACCACATCACATGCAAAACTGTCTGAGATACTGTATCCTTAACAAATCAGACACATACACACATGCACACCTTAAAGTACTTCCTGTGTCCCTTCCCACTATCTACTTTGATTTCTGGTAAATTGTATCCCATGTGAACTTGATTTTTCCCCGACCCTCTTTTATAATCATTACTTTAAACAAAAAGAATCTACATTCTACATATTTTAATGATATTTCTTTTCCTTATTGGACAATTTAACAATTATACAAGAAAATAATCTTAGAGATAGAGAATATCTTTACATTAAGCAGGAGATATGAGTGTATGCAATGTACACTCACTTCATCATCATCATCATCTTGCTGAGGCTTAGCAAAAAGTAACATATGGCTAGTTCCAGTCAGGAGTTCTGATAGGGTCTTTCTGTCTCATCACGAAGTTAATAATAATGTAAACAAATATTAAAATTCTAAACCTAATAGTGTCCCTTAACTGACTTGCCAGAAGATGACAGAATATATTATTTTTAGAGCTGAGTGGATCTAATATTTATTTGTCTTTCTTTTATATAAGAATTAGATACAGGGCTCCTCTCAGCTAATTGCTAAATTATGTGCCAGAAAACTAGAGTTTTCAAGTGCCTTAATGGACCTTGGAAACATGGTTAAAGTTGCCACACACGCACCCCAAAATCTCAAATGGCACTTGTGATTTAGCTATTAATAAATAGACTGTTTCTCTTATGATTAAGTCCTGTGTCACTGGTACTCTAACCAATAATTATAGAGTACTGATCGGTTAGTGTTTATAACCCTGGGACAGTCTCTAAACAAACCACTTGCTGTTGGAAATGTTTTCAGTCAAAAAGGCTATGTCTACACTACAGAGTTTTTGCAGAAAAACAGCTGGTTTTCCGCAAAAAATCACAGAGCATCCACGCTGCAAGTGCATTCTTTCTACAGTAAATTGATAGTAAATCGAAAGAACAAAGGAGTTTTTGCATAATTGGTATTCTTCTTTCTGTGAGGAAGAAGCCTTTTTGCAAAAGAGTCCTTTCATAGAAAGGTATGTGGGGATGGGGAAGAGGGGAGTTTTGCACAAAAAGAGGAAAGAGGAAAAAGCACAGGTGCCCTGGTGGCTATCCTGTGCATACCAATCAATGCTTACTTTTGAGAGAGCATCCATGCAGTCTGAACACTGTCTTTCGCAAAAGCGCATCACTTTTTCGATGCACTTTTTCAGTGTGGGCGCGCTCTTGTGCAAGAATTTTTTGTGGAAGATCTCTTCCGACAGAAGTTTCTTGCACAAAAAGCCTGCAGTCTAGATGTAGCCAAAGGGAAAAATACACACACACAAAATCAGAATGTCAAAAAACTCTCAAAATATAAATCACTTTCTTTCCTTATATTGTGTTAAAGTCAGTGCTAATTAAAGAAAAAAATGTGTTCACCCCAAATAAACTCTCTTGAGAACTCTTATATATAAATGTCCAGATCTTTATGCAAATGTATTTCAGATTTAAACACCGGCATATTATAGTCGCATATTTAAATTTGTTTTCCAGTACAAAACCCGTTTTCTGTCTCACAGACTAAATCACTGGTTTGAATGTCCCTCCTGGACATTTTAAAACCTTTATTATAATTCCTGATGAAACAGGGAAAGGAACATTCATTTTATATAATCATAATACATTACCGTAAATTAAATTAATGAGCCTGCCTGACAGATCTATTCACTTTCTTATGGACCTAACTCTCTCAGTTGATCTTATGTAAACAGAGTAAGAACAATTCTTCTATAAAGAAGTTCTACATTTCTAATTGATAACTGTTCTAGTTACTATAGAAGCTATATTTTCCTGAGGAAGCTTGAGTGAGGTTGTGTACTGTTACATTACACTTGTAGCTGGAGGTCAGGAAAGAGTAGGACAGGGAGAGATCCTGGGCTAAAATTCCATTAAAAAAATCAGAAAGTCCCTGATTAGGTTCAGAGATAATGAAGTTGTTCTCATAATGCTCCTTTTTCAGCATTAGAAGGAAGCAACTTTATGAAGGACAAATTTATGAGTGAAGCTGTCTGACAGGGCTGCTTGTGATGTTAGGGGGCATGGCTCAGCAGCCCTGGCCCTCAGTTCCAGTTTATGTCTGATGTTTCTGAAGTTCACAGTTCACAGTTTCAGCTGACCTACAGCAGAATTCAGGAAGGGACTTTTCCCCCAGGGTATTCTGGGAGAGGTTATTTAAAATCTCTTTCCTGTGAAGCCTCAGGAATGGCCCCAGCTAGTGATGGGCATTGGGCAGTGTAGGCCAGCACACTGAGGTGGAACTGAGCATGCTCTCTCTCAGGTGGCTGGCTGGTTCTTGCTCACATGCTCAGATTCTTTGATCTCCATATGTGGGACCATGAAGGAATTTTCCCTCAGGCCATATTAGCAGTGATCTTGGGACTTTTTTGCCTTCTTCTGCAGCATCTGTGTGCCACTTGCCATAATTATCTGGGTGTATTCCACTAAATCATTTCCATCTCATTGCAGCTCCCTCAAACGCTAGTGCATGATGGTTCCTCTTATTTTTGCCTATGGCACATAGTCTAGTTTCCTGTTGGCTGTAATACTTTGGCCTCATTTTCGTGGTTGGTTTTGCATGATGGAGCTGGGTGCTATTGGGGAAGTATGGTTTACAGGAGGTCAGACTTTTGGAAATAACCAGAGCAAAAAAGTACCCAGACAGTCTCCTGGAGCACAGCAAGAGTTACCGTGACCCACTCAATTAAGCTCAAACAACTTCCCTACCAAGTGACAGAGACAAATTCCCTGTCAAGTGACTCAGACTTAGGACTATGTGGGAAGGCGAGTGAGCAGAGTGCTCCCTCCAGTAACAAGAGAAGAGATTCACTGTATACTTATGCTCTCTATGCAGCTCTTGAAAGGGAAATAAAACTGCAGCTGAGAATTACCGTATCAAATCAAACACTGCACGCACACGCACACACGCTGCTGCAGAGTCTATACATACCACATGCTAGCTTCTTTGCTCTGCTTGCTCCAGACAGTTCAAAACACGAGTGCCTACAATTTGGTTTTAAAATACACTGGCCACTATTGTGTTTTTCCCCTTTCATTCCCAGATTCCAGCTTTTGTGGTAACACTTCCATCCCCTGGCCATTTCTTAAATTCTAATCATTCATATGTCCTCCGGCTCCAACCAGTCACTTTAGACTGAATAATGCAGGTTTCAAAAAGGTAATCTACATTTCTTTTAGGAGGTTTTTGTGGAGCAGGCACCTTGTTAGAAGATGCAGAAACTTTGTTTTCCACCTGCAGCCAGCAGAAGTCATTCCAGTTTCTCATCTATGAACTTTTACATCAAAGAGGGCTTCCTATGGCTTGCACCCTTGCAGATTTGATCGATAAATCAACTGGAAGCCAGTTTGGCAGTGGCATCTCTCTTTATTTTTGTCTTACTTTTTCTCACCTATTGAGTGATCGCTAAAAGAAAAGTCTTTCATCCAGTAGTAAATCAAGGGACTCAGGGACCACAGTGAGTAATAACCTAGATAGATAATGTAGACTAATAATATAAAACATCATGGGATGTGTGATTTAGCAGTCGTGGCGCTCAAAGCTTGATTATTCAAATTCATTAGTTTTCATACACCGATTTTCTAGATTGCTAAGCCCCTATTCAAACTCCTAGCTGAATTCTACTTAAGAGCTAGAAATGATGTCTTCTCCTTCTGTTTTCTGATGCCAAATATACTTTGTCTGTTACTAAGTGTAAGCCAAGGCAATCATACAGAAGTCAATGGTATACTGGTCTGACTATTGCTCATTCAGGGCAAGTCCATACAGCAGCGCTATCTTGAAATAACAAAGTGGCGTCTACACAGCAAGCCCATTATTTCAAAATAATGTTGATATAACAAGCTTATTTTGAATTCCATAACCCTCATTTTATGAGGAAGAATGCGTATTTTGAAATATCTATTTTGAAACAGGGCGTGTGTAGACAGGGCAGCTGAAATTATTTTGAAATAAGGGGCCTCCAGGAAATCTCATAGCTGCCCTGGTGGCCACTCTGTCCACACTCATCAGAACCCTATAGTTCCCTTTCCCTTGCAAGTTTTAAAGCTGCAGACAGAAGTGAAAGGGCTTGTGGTATGGAACAGGGCCTGCTTGCTTTGTGCCACACAGCAGCACCCTGCACAGCCTTCCCTGTTGCCATGGCTAAGCCCACTCACAGCTCCAGCTGAGCCCCCCCTCCCCCACCACAGCTGCCAGCACAGCTTCAGGCAGCTCCCAAGCCCCTGCCTGCAGCTGAAAGAGGAGGGCCCCATCTTGGTCTGATGTGGAGTTCTTGGATCTCTGTGAAATCTGGGGTAAGGAGGCAAAACTGCAGGATCTCTGCATCGGAGACTGGTCGGAACTGGTGTCCTGTCACCAGAAGCAGGGGTGCACCGTGTGCAGAGGAGGGTGGGAGGGATCGTGATGCATGAGCAACGCTTGGTGGCAGGAGAGGAGGTGCCCCATGAGATGTAAGAGCCATCTGGTGTCCACAAAGGCAACCAGAGCACACAGGGAAAAGGTTTTACTGTCCCTCAAGGAGGCAGGCAAAGAAGAAGAGCCTGAGACATGACTATACAGGGAGGTCCCTTTAAACATGAGCCTCAGATAGCCTCAGGCAGCAGCTATGGGAAGTGACTGCTGTCCTGATGCCCTGCCTGAAGTGCTTCCAGCGGGCCTTAAATGCGATTCAGCATCCAATGAGTGTGAATGCTATATTGCAAAATAGTTCAGTACTACTTTGATAGGGATTTGTAATGTGGACATGCTATTTTGAAATAAGCTATTTCGAAATATAAATTTCAAAATACAGTAAACTTCCGATAATCCGGCACCTTTAGGACCCAGGGGGTGCCAGATTATCAGATATGCCGGACTATCAGAAGGGGGGGCCTATGAGGGGTCTGGAGTGGGGTGGGAGGGGATGCCACCCCAGACCCCTCATACCCCCCCCTTACAATAGTCCGGCTCTGCCCCAGGCCTCCCTGATTCAGCCGCTGCTGGTCAGTTTCAGCAGCAGCTGAATCGGGGATACCTGAAATAGAGCAGCTGGGGTGCTGCCGGGTTGGTCCCGCAGCGCCGAGGGGCGTCACTATGGCACCAACCCAGCAGCACTCCAGCTGCTCTTGGAGACGCCTTGGACAGAGCAGCTGGGGTACTGCCTGGTTGGTCCCGTAGCGCTGCCCCTCGGGGCTGCGGGACCAACCTGGCAGCACCCCAGCTGCTCTTGGGGACGTCTGGGGCAGAGCAGCTGGAGTGCTGCTGGGTTGGTCCCGCAGCGCCAAAGGACGGTGCTGCGGGACAAATCCGACAAGACCCCAGCTGCTCTGCCCCAGGGGTCCCCGATTCAGCCACTGCTGAAACAGATCAGCGGCTGATTCCAGGAAGCCCGGGGCAGAGCTGCTCTGCCCCGGGCTTCCTGGAATCAGCTGCTGATCTGTTTCAGCAGAGGCTGAATCGGGGACCCCTGGGGCAGAGCAGCTGGGGTCCTGCCGGGTTGGTCCCGCAGCCCCAAGGGGCGGCGCTACGAGACCAACCCGGCAGCACCCCAGCTGCTCTGCTCCCGGCTTCCCCGATTCAGCTGCTGGTCAGTTTCAGCAGCAGCTGAATAGGGGAAGCCTGTCCGGCTGCCCCAGCACTTCCGGGTTCCTGATGGTGCCGAACCATCAGGAGTCCCGGAGCATTGGATGCCGGACTAATGGAGTTTTACTGTAGCTTCTTCCAGAATAAGCATGCAGCATAGACATACCCTCAGTGTTTAATATAAGGGCTAGTACAGACTATATGTATAATTTCAAAAGAAAACCCATACAGCATTTAAAATGTACCAGTACAAGAAAAATCCCCATTAATATAACATGCATCCCGATACCTTTTCTTAGAAACTACTCTGCTGAAATAAAGTTATACAGGAAAATAAATCATAATAGTCTCCAGTTCTGTTTAATTTTTGCTGGTAAATATTGTGCCCTTAAGATGGCTATTAATTCTGCTTTAGTACTTCCAAATAATTTGATTAGTGTATAAAAGTTTACCTTCAGGGCATATTCTAACTACAGAATATATCCTGCATAAAAACATGCAAAATTATTTCAAAATGTTTACTCTCCAAAATGAGCGAGTCATCGCTCATTTTGTAAATATGGTTTATTTGCAACATATTCATCTCCCCTTGTTTAGTTTTCAGATGTTAACATTAGGCTATATCGTCTGTGGGTTTTCTAGAAAGGAGGTCCCTAACAGGTGGCTGTTAGACTAAGTTCTGCTTGAGAGGACAGTATTAATCAGTATATTGCAAAACACTTCAGAACTGAGTCCCACATTAAATCCATGCTTAGTCTCATAAGACACTAATTATGAAAACGTATTCACATATTTCAATGATATTAGTTACACATCCAAATTCACCCCAAGCAAATGAAACATTAAAAAAGTCTTCACTGAAAGATAATTAAAGATGCATGTTAAATCTATAGCTTCTGCTGGGTTGTGAAATAGATGCAACATTTCAGGCTTGCAATAAATATAATGGATAGCTGTAATAAAGCCATAATTTTACAGCAGCAGATACAGGAAAATGCAAATAGTGACTAGTAAGGTTCCAACTGTAGCTTCCTAGATAAAAAATCTCCCTAAAAGTAATTTTCAGATGATTTTTACACTTTTTGGAGTTGTTAAGGTAGACCCTCCATTATCCTAGTATTGTTTGTCTTAGTGATAAAAAGTCTAGCGAGCAGAGTCAATTAACAAAATAACGTCAGTTATAGCATTCCTTTATATTATATAAGTATATTCCATTATATATTATTAGCATTATCTCTATTATATAATCCTCTTTGTACATATTTGAAGTCACTTGCCAATTTAGTGAAGAAACACATAAATTAATAAATTGTGGCATCATTAGTTTGATGATAATCAGGAGAATCTTCTGGAGCTCTGCCTCATCTACACAAACCTTCCCACATCATAGAGTACGTCTAGACTGCACGCTAAAATCAAAATAAGATACACAATTTGCGCTACACAAATTGCGTATTTCATTTTGATTTTATTTCGAAATAGGCTATTTCAAAATTTGGCGCATCTACATAGCACCAAATTTTGAAAAAAAAAAAAAGCACTATTTCGCAACATCCCTTATTCCTCGTGGAATGAGGTTTATAGTGTTGCCAAAATAGCACGTCCGTAATTTTGAAAATTATTTCGAAATAGCGGATGCATTCCTTGGATGCAGGGTAGCTATTTTGGGATACCTCCAGTTTTCCGAAATAGCCTTGCAGTCTAGATGTACCCAGTATCACATGTTAAAGGCTCAATTTGATGCCCAATATAATCAGTTGAAAGGTCCACATTGATTTTAATTGGTATTGAATCAGGCCCAGAAAATGAAATTCCCTTCAGTGAATATGCCCAGAACCCAGGGAATGTTGGCAGATCATTAATTTTAAAGAAAAATCTGCTATATTACAGATTATTATATTGTTATTTTTATAAGGGATTGAAATTGAAATGTTCAGAAAGAAATTAAATAAGCAGAGAAGGTGAAGAGAAGAAAATGTTTAATTGCATCTACACCAATGTTGGGGAGCATGGGTAGCAAACAAGAGGAATTGGAATTGCTTGTTTATGAGCATACATTTAATCTAGGTGGTATTACTGAAACCTGATGGGATGAGCTGCATGACTGTACTGTTAAAATCAATGGTAATAAACCATCGTAGGAAGGAACAAGAGGGCAAAAGAGGAGGGGGAGTGCTAGTCTATGTCAAAAATGATATTACTATTTCTGAGTCATGATGACTCACAAAAATATGATCCTAAATGCTTATGAATCAATGTAAAGCACAAGATGGGGTATTATTCATTGGTGTGTGCTACAGACCACCAAATTACACTAAGGAACAGGGTGACCATATTCTTTACTGCCTATCTATAAAATGTAAGGGAAAAAAGCTATGTGATCATGGAGGATGTCAATCTGAATGACATATACTGGAGGGGCCTTGCTGCCATACTAAAGCATCCTTGGAATTTCTAAATGCTGGAAATGACATTTCCGAACTTAGAAAGTCTTGCATCCAACATAGGGAGATTCTACATACACTGTCTTGACAGAAAAAGAGGCAACTGATCACAGAATTAAAGTTTAATGGAAGCTTAGGTACAAGTGATCAGAACCAGATCGCACTTTTTTTGTGTAAACAGAATAAACTTCAACCCGGTAATATATGTACTTGATGCTTTTAAAAGGCCAATTTCATAATGTTGAAAACAATTATGAACTAGAAAGAAGAATTTAATCAGAAAATGCAAATGTTAATCAGGAATTGTTTGAAGACAAGAGAGAAAACGAACTACATGGAAATGATAGCATAAACATTCTGGACCATTAATGTTGATTTTTAGCAAATCTTTGGAAAACTGAAAGAAGGTTAACGTGCCATTTTGATTTGGGTAACTATGGGCCTGTCAATATGATATTGATCCCAGACAAAATGAGGGAGTGGCTAATAGGGGACTCAGTGAATAAAGAATGAAAAGAAAGTAGTATAATTAATGTCAATTGACATGTGCTTATGGAAAATAAATCCTTTCAAACTAATTTTAATGAGATTACAACTGTGTTTGAAAACAGTAATAGTATTGATGTGCTATACTTAGACTTTTCTAAGGCATTTGAGCTTGTACTGCCCTGAATTTTAATTAAAAAAATAGAATGATATTAAATTAATATGGCACACAAGCTGAGTAACTGATAGGTCTCAAAATGTAATGCAAGCTTGGAATCTTCATCAAGCAAATGTGTTATAAGGAAGATTATTAGATAAGATGATCACAATAGCCCCTTCTGGCCTGAGAATGTGAAAAACTGCTGAAGCACAACTACTATTTTAAATCAAAGATGCAATATTCTTAATAACAAAAAGTATTTTTCTATTTTTTCTTCAGATTTTAAAATGTCAGATCCACTTTTTCTCAAACTTAAAAAAAAAGTTGTCTTGATTGAGATCAAATATGTTCAGTTTCAACCTGAAAGGTACAGTCTGACCAAGCTATAAGCAACTGACCAAGTTATAAGCAAGCTATAATCACTGCTATGACTTTGATTACTACTTAGTCTTTTAGTTCATTAGCAAGAGTGAACTTGGATATGGGCAAGAGACTCAAGCCCAGCCTTGGAGCATGGGAAAGGGTCTAATCTGCATCTAATTTCAGAATTTTTAGATCTAAAAGATATTTGCAACAAAGACGGAAGGGATTCAAATATATGAAATAGAATAGAATCAGCCTTTTCAATCTTACTATCGTCATGACTTTCTCACAGGCATATACTATCACTTTGGATCAGGGGCTACAGAGTTTTTCCCCGATACGAGCTATGTAAGCACAGCGAGACCTCTTCCATCTTCCTCATTCTATTGTTATGCTGCATGTCATTTGTTCTTGCGAGCAATTGACCCTAATGTTGTGGTGAACAGTCTGCAGCCCACTGTTGATTCCCATGGTCTACTCATGACTCCATTAGTGATGCAAAAACAATGAGGAGTTCTGTGGTGCTTTAAAGACTAACAAATTTATTAGGGCATAAGCATTTGTGGGCTGGAACCCACTTTGCCAGATGCATGAAATGGAAATTTCTGTTTGGCAGGGATATAGACACATGCAAAAATGGGAGTGTACATTACTACGCAAAGGACCAGTGCTAACAAGGCCAATGCAATCATGTTTCTGACAAAATGGGCTCTTGCCCACAAAAGTTTATGCCCAAATAAATGTGTTAGTCTTTAAGGTGCCACAGGACTCCTCATTGTTTTTAGCCGATACAGCTTAAGCCAACTACCCCTCTTAAACGTAAAAAAACAACAAATGGTCTGGCAGCACTTTATAGACTAACAAAACATGTAGATGGTATCAAACATTCCTAACATGACTTTCTGCCACATGCCTACCTGAATAAAGAATATCCTTTGTTTGGAATATATTTAGGGTCCAATTCTGAGCTCTTTAGAACTAAGCTCAGAGGACTTTGGGGTGGGGAATGACCGCTCTAAATTAAGGCTCTGATTTATAGATGCCTCCAAATAGGTGATTTGCAGTGTGTTCTGACCACATCTGCTCCCTCTCCTGATACATCCTCTCCTTTCCTCCTTGTGATATCACTGAGACCTAAGTATTATCATCATTGCAGTAAGCTGCAGCATGGCCTACATCACCACTAGCTTACGATTTGCCTGAGGAACTCAAGCTGAATACAATGATTCACTTTATTAACCTGCCATTTAATGGTTCTGCACATGGAGCATTCTGGAAGAGATCAAGGCTTATATAATAAAGAAGAGACAATTTGTCCATAACCCTGAACAGTGCAAGCAGCTCTGGGCTCCTTTATCTCACAATGACATGACTTTACACCTAAATGACTTAAATCTCTAATTTCAGGGCAAAAATCAGCTTGTTTCAGATCTTCTCTGCCTTCCAAACAGAGCTTGCTCCTGGACAGACTCGGTTTGCTCCTGGACAGACTCGGTGTAATGACTGCAGAACAAAGAGTATTAAATAAAGCACTACAGGTATGTCTACACTACCCCGCTAGTTCGAACTAGGGGGGGTAATGTAGTCATCCACAGTTCCAAATGAAGCCCGGGATTTGAATTTCCCGGGCTTCATTTGCATGAAGCTGGCCGGCGCCATTTTTAAATGCCGGCTAGTTCAGACCCCGTGCCGCGCGGCTACACGCGGCACGGACTAGCTAGTTTGGATTAGGCTTCTAATCCGAACTAGCTGTACACCTTGTTCCACGAGGCGTACAGCTAGTTCGGATTAGAAGCCTAATCCGAACTAGCTAGTCCGTGCCACGTGTAGCCGCGCAGCACGGGGTCCGAACTAGCCGGCATTTAAAAATGGCGCCGGCCGGCTTCATGCAAATGAAGCCCGGGAAATTCAAATCCCAGGCTTCATTTGCAACTGCGGATGACTACATTACCCCTGCTAGTTCGAACTAGCGGGGTAGTGTAGACATACCCAAAGATAGAGATGGGCATCAAGAAGAAATCAATATACTCTTTCCTCTCCAGCCTTTGAGGCATATTTTATGTGTCATTTATAAAGCACATACTCCTCCAGATCTGACAAGGGCCCCTCCGGAAGGCTTGTTTTGGAATGCTGATAGGCACATCCCACTGGAAGGAGGCTGTGAGGCCATCCCAGGACATGCTGGAGGGATTATACCTTCCGCTTGCCTGGGAAAACTGGGGAATCCATGAAGAGAAGCTGAACCTCTTGTGGAGGAAAGGGAGGTCTGGTCCTTCCTACAGCTGTGACCCTTACCAGAAAAAGCAACAAGAAGCAGGAGGAGGAGGAGAACGAGAAGGAGGAGGAGAAGAAGAGCCATGTGCATTTATCACTAATGAATACAATGTAAATTCCTATGCAAATTAGGAGTAAGCCCCAGCCCAGGTACATGCCCATCATAGTCTTTGGTGTCCATAAGGTTGTGTTCCAGTGCACTAAAGAAATCTTGTCCTCATTTGGTACAACAATGTGATGTTTTTAATGACCCCCTAGAACAAAAGGGAGGAATGAAATTACATGAAACAAAAGAGACTTATTACAGAATCCTAATATTTTTAACACCAAAAAGTAAAAACAAGGGCATAACGCGTTTTTACTAGTATGCACAATACCAGATCCCACCTCTCTGGACTGTAGGGTTTTAGCAATTCCCAGCACATTGCTGCTGTCACTACGACTCTCTCCCTTTAAAAGGTCATCAGCATAGGAAGTGCTCTTAAATTGCAATGTAATTCATGCACTGGGCATTTTAAAAAGTAGATCCAGTATTCATAATACACAGGGGACAAAGTGGGAATATTTTTATGAATCCTATTTGAGTCTCAGTTTCCCCTATACGCTGCACTGTTCCTGGGAGGAAAGGACTTTTTGCCCTGGGAGTTGGCCAAGAGCTAGAGGCATGGGTGTCCGGGTCCAATACCAATTATCAAGGACCTTGTAATACTGCAATTGAATTGCAGCGTTCTGATTGGTTACATGGTGTTTTTTTACCTGACAGGCAAGTCTTTACTTCAGGCATTTAATTACTGCTATCAACGGACTGGAAAAAATGTCCTCAAGTCTTATCATTTAATATAATTTCAGTCTGCTTTCAGTTATAGTCTGTTCATGTTCTCAGTGTCTGACCATCATGTTTGTTCTTCCCCTATTTCTAATGTACCCATTACTGTGGTATGTGAGCTCCTTTGCAGGAGGAAAAAGAATGTTGCATACTTTCAACAAGAAAATACGTATTTTTGTTGCTTTAACCTTACATCAAATTTCCAATTCTGTGGATGTCAGTAAGGACATGGAGGCCGCGTCTTTAAAATATTCACGTTGAGCATGATCTAAAGCTAACTGAAATCAAAGAAAAGACTCCCACTAGCTTTCTTGGGCTTTAGATCAAGTCCTAAATTAAGGGTTATTAACCATCCAATATTGTCCTG
Organism: Pelodiscus sinensis; assembly: GCF_049634645.1. Taxonomy (NCBI): domain Eukaryota; kingdom Metazoa; phylum Chordata; order Testudines; family Trionychidae; genus Pelodiscus; species Pelodiscus sinensis. The sequence continues at coordinate 80,898,042 of NC_134712.1, forward strand.
GAGTCTCCAGGGATTAAAGATTATGTCATGTGGTGAAGTCTCCCAGAATATGTCCATTCAAAATTGGCAATCCTATCTAAATGCCTTCCAACCATTGTTTTCCATCATGTTTTCATACTTTCATGCTAACTGGAGATGTATGTTTACCAGAGGAATAGAAGTCTATCAGGGTAGAGCAGGAAAAAAATACATTTTCAAAGAATAGCTTCTAGTAAAAAAGAAAGTGTTCTATTAATATTTTACCAATAATCTGACACCTGATGTAGAAAACATCTTATGAAAATCTTGAACAGTGACATAAGAAATCCATTAAAATCCTAATTAAAGTGCATTTTGCATTACAACAACCTTGGCAAAGGAACTAATCTACCAAGTATTATTTAAATGCTTTTGAGAATTGGGAGGTAGATTTGTAGTCCTTAAAAAAAATCAGGATATAATTTAATTCATGAGGAAAAAAATTAACCTTTGACTCACCCAGTATTTTAAATTTGCCTGAAATTATGCATTAGAAATTAGTTATGTAAGCAAATGCTTACTGCCATTAATATTGCTACTGTGTGCCCTGGTCTACAGTAGGGAGTAATTTTGGAATCACTCCCTTTATAACAAGCAGAGCGTCCATACTTCCAAGCCCATTATTTCAAAATAAGGGGCTGGTTATTTCAAAATCTGTACTCCTGCTTTTCTCAGGGAATAATGCTTATTTATTACAAAATAGCATTAGTGTGGACAATCCATTGCTGTTAGTTCAAAATAATTGGCTTCCAGAGGCCTCTCACAGCTGCAGTTGTGGCTGCTCTGGCCACACTTGCCAGCTCCACTGCTCCCCTTCTGCGGCGCTTAAAGCAACAGGCTGCAGGAACAGGGCTTGTGGCATGTGCAGACCTATGCCAGCCCCGTGCCATGCAGCCCCCAGTCCTCCCTCTGAGCCCCCATTGCTGCCAGCACTCTCACAGCAACCATGGCTTCCACTGGCCAGGAATGCAGGAGAGCATAGGCCTGGACAGGTGCAGAGACCCTGGATCTCATCAAGGTCTGAGGCAAGAAGACCAACTTCCAGGATCTCTGCACCAGAAAGCACAATGCTGACGTGGACAGCCCAATGGCTGCTAGCCTGGCTGACAACCAGGTGCGGATGAAAATCAAGGAGATCCGTCAGGCCTACAACAAGGCCAGGGAGCAGAGCAGATGCTCTGGGGCTGCACCTCACACATTCCTCTACTATGAGCAGCTCGATGCCATCTTGGAAGGGAGGCCTGTCACCTCCCCCACCCCCGTCATTGTTGAGTCCAGCCAGGACACACCCAGCATCAGCTTCTAGGAAGGAGGTGGTGGAAGATGAGTAGAAGTAAGTGGAGGAACAGGCCAGCCTGCAAGCCAGGACCTGACTCTTACCCTGGAGCTAGGCCCCCTCCTCCAAGGATGTCTCCCAGGTATCGGACAAACCCAGGGAAGGCACTTCAAGTGAGTTCTATATCTTCCCCTATGCACACACGGGGGCAGGCAATGGGCTGCATGCGCCCCTCACTCAGCCTACTCAGCCTGGGGGACATACAAAAGCCTGTGCATCTATTGCTCATGGAGCGCCAGTCTGCTCTCAGTTCCATGACACTCTCACATAGGAACCCCTCAGTCCTTCTCACAAGGTTCTTGGAGAGGCTGCCTTACTCCAGCCTCTGTGGTGGGACACCTTCCCAGGACAAGCCACCACTAAGGTGTGCCATGGAAACACACAGCAGGGTCATGCCAATATTCAGGCAGCATCCATTGCTGGTCAAGCGCAGTGATGCAGAGGAGACCAATCCCTACATGGAAACCTGTTGGGAAGAGGAAAAGGAGGGGACCACACCAGCACTCTCTCCAGCCTCTACCACTCACATTCACCTCCCGCAACACTACCCCCTCTCCGGCAGGCTGGGATAGAAGTTCTCTCTCTGTAAGATGTCATCAGTGCCAGGCCCTGCATATGCAGGACATGGAAGGAAGCTGAGCCACCCCATTCCCACCTCCCACCTGCAGGCTCCTGGCCTGGCCAGCTCCTTTCCATGATTGCTTGTCCCCACACCACAGGTGTAGCGACGCTCCCCTGGGACGTCCGTGCCCCTGCAGGAAAATGCCTGCTGTTCGAAGCACATCTCCATCAGCTGAGCTGAGACCTTCGATGTCAGCTCAGAGGTGAGGGCTAGGCTTCATGCAGTGTCTCCTAGGATGACTGCCCTTGTAACTTTTCTTCACAGCTGAAACAGCTGGCAGCATGGTATGCCCACCACCTCCCATGCCATCTTCCTGGCTCTGTGGGATCCATCATAGGAAACGCACCCAGGAAGACTGGATGCATCAGCAGATGGTCTGCCTCCAGTCCCTCATTCAGGGGCTTGATGAGGAACACTGGGAGTGGGCCATGACCAGGAGGAGCACTGGGCTGACCAGGATCAAAGGAAGGCCACTTGGAACCAGCTGGGGCGCCAACACAACACCATGTGCTCCTTTTCACCTCAGTGGTGAAGAGCATGGCCTCGTGCATGGAGCAGTCCACCAGCCACGTCCCTGCCACCCCCTGTGGCTTCCAGTCCTAGAGCCCCAGGGGCTGCTGAAGCCCCAGAACATGGGGTGGTGGAACCTCTCAGGTAGCCAAAGCCCCGAGCTGACTGTGGCAGCTGCAAGTCCCAGCCCCATCCCTGAGCCCCGTTCTCTGCTGCAATCTCCGTCCCTCATTCCAGGTTCTTTCTCCAGTACCTCCATTGTTGTATATCTCCCAGATAAACTGACTTGTTTTTTCAAACAAAAAAGGCTTTTTTATTTGCTCTGCAGAGCAGGGGGAAAGGCAGGACAGGGGAAGGAGGAATGGGGGAAGAAAGGCACACAGAGGGAATGCAGGGGCCCCTTATGGAGAGGCACAGGGGAGAGACTCACAGCTGTCCTTGGCTGAAACTCTCATTCAAGGCCCCCTGGATGAGCACAGCCCCTTGAAGTGCTCATTTAATGGCACTGGTGTCTGGCTGCTCATAAGCCCTGGCCAGCCGTTTAGCTTCTGCCCCCTACCCTGGCAGGAAAGTCTCCCCTCCCCCTTTCTCTCTCAGAGGTTGTAGAGCACACAACTGGCCATCACCACCATGAAAGGGATGTTGTGCTCGCTGAATTGCAGGTGGGTGAGGAGACTCCTGAACCTCCCCTTTGAGGGGCCAAATGCACACTCCAAAACCACACGGCACCTGCTCAGTCTCGCATTGAAGTGCTCCTTAGTAGAGTTCAGGATATCCATGTAGGGCTTTAAAATCCAGGGGGAACAAAGGGTAGGCTGCATTGCCCCCGATGCAGATGGGCATGTCCACCTCCCCAACCCTGATGGTGCAGTCAGGGGAAAAAGTGCCGCTGTGCATCCGGAAGATGCAAGAATCATATGCCTTCCCCAACCATCCAATGTTGATGTTGGTGAAGCATCCTTTGTGCTTCACGAGGACCTCCAGCACCATGGAGAAGTACCGCTTTCTGATTATGTAGTCCAAGGCACTGTGGTCAGTAGCTAGAATGGGGATGTGGGTGCCGTCTATGCCCACCCCTATCCCCTGCAGTTGGGGAAGCCTATGGCAGCAAAGCCATCAATGTCCACGTTCCCCAGAGTGATGACCCTTTGTAGAAGTATGTGGTTTATGGCCTTGGCTACCTGCATGAGCACAGCCCCGACAGTTGGTTTCCCCGTGCTGAACTGGTTCCCAATGGAGCCGTAGCTCTCCAGCGTGGGGAGCTTCCAGAGGATGATGACTACATGCTTCTGCAGGAGGTGGCAGGTTGCATTCAGGAGTCCTGTTGCCTGAAGGCAGATGCGAGCTACTCACAGAACTCCAGGAAGGTGGCCTTGCACATATGGAAGTTCTGGAGCCACTGCTGGTCTTCCCATCACTACAGGACAATGTGGTCCCACGGTCTCCCTCTTCCAGAAGCAGCTTTCGATGGTGTCCAGGGGGTTGAGGAGCATTTGCATCAGCAGAAGCATCAGGATCTGGGTGAAAAGATCCTCCAGTTTGGGCTGGTAGTCGTTCTGCTGGAGCAACATGGGGGCTGTTTGGATGAACTGCACCATGGGGAGCAGCATGAGGCCCATGAGCCTGGCACTGCTTTGCAGTAGCTCTGGCTCCATGCTGTGAGTGCTGTGACATCTGCAAGGACACTCAGAGCACACTGCCTCCCTTTTGTGCCCCGTGAGGGGGGAGGCAGTATAGTAGTGGTGTGTGAGACATGGCCATAGAGAGGAGCCCCTGAAAGCACATGTCAGAGCTTGCCTTACCAAGCAGCCACAGAAAGTCTCCGCCCTGCTGGTGCTCTCCCTGGAGTGCTTCCAGGGGTTCTAAATCCGAGGCTGGTTCCAATCAGTGTGGACGCACTATTTCAAAATAATTCTAACTAACTTTGATGCTTCCCCATCATGGGGACAAGCTATTTCGATTTTGTCATTTCAGGAGTTATTATTTCAATTGTACTTGTTTTGAAATTATTTCCTAGTGTAGGCATGCCCTGACAGTGCTCAAAGTCTCCAGTCAGGCTTGGAGCCATAGTATTACAAATATATGGAAAAACATGATCCTTTCTTTTAAGAGCTTATGGTCTGAAGCCAAAGAAATAAACTGGATTCAGTTGGACATCTTATACAAAGAAAGTTTGAGGGGGGCAAGCAAAAGGGGTCAATCATAGAAGAAAAGAAATCAGAGTACTAATTTAGAAGTCTTAATGGGACAAATGCTTTTTTCAAACATATATATAAACTAGCCCTAGTTACCCATGTATTAAGTTACTTTTCAATCTTTTTTTAAAAAATTTAGCTTCTTCTTCCGCCTGTTTTTTTAAAAACAGATTCCAAATATTACACATTGCCTTTTTGTTTATTTTTGAACATTTGGCAGATTTTTTACTGGATAAAAAAATTGTAAATTTCCATCCAATGCAAGAGTACCCTCTCTCAAGACTCTGCTCAATGTTCGTTGTGGCAACAACCCTTCTCCTTTCTAAAGCTATATCTACACTGGGAAGGGGTTTTTTTTTTTTTTGGTAACTAAAGTGCTGTCAACAAGCAAAAGTCACCAAAAGTGAAAGAGAATCCTCTGAACTGTTATTCATGCTTAAATTCGACACTTTACACCTGAGTCTGAATAAACAATCTAATTATCTTACCCATTACAAAAATAGCTTCCCCAATTATCACCTCTAATATCATTAGCTCACAGACATTTACCTTCCCCCCCCCCTCCCATCCCCTTTCTGTTCTGAAATTTGATTTGTCCTTTTCATATGTGTTCATTTTTTTGATTGTATCCTTTGGTATATATGGTTGTGACAATTTTCTTCCACTATTTGATCTGAGGAAGTGGGTCTGGCCCATGAAAGCTCATCACCTAATAAACCATCTTGTTAGTCTTTAAAGTGATACATAGTCCTGTATTTTGTTTCAGCTACACCAGACTAACACAGCTACATTTCTATCACTGGTCAAACTGGTTTTTCTGTCTCCCACTGTTGACATTTCATGACCACATTGCTAGCAGCCTGTGGACAGATAGAGCAAAGCAATGTGGGTAAGCATCCCACAGTGCAGTGTTGTGGGAAGGCAGAGCTGATCCCTGCCTTTCTAGGGATCCCCTCATAGCTTTGTGCGTTCTCCATGCTGAGGAACGTCAAGGCAACACAGCAGTCAGAGCCATCTGGGCAGGTTTTGTGAGATACTGGCAGAAGCCAATTCTCTCAATAAAACAAACAGCAGAGACTACACTGGCCCTTTGTAGACAATAAAAGGAGGAGAAAAAACTAATGTCTCTCACTGGGGTGAAAATTTTTGGCTGCCAAAGCTGGGTGTTTTTCTTGACAAAAGTTGCATTGCAGTGTAAACGCTCTCACAGTTGTGCCACCAAAAGGCAGTTTTTGATGACAAAATGTGCCAGTGTAGACAAGCCCTAAGAGTCCTTCATAGGATTTCAATGTCAGCAGCAATGCCATTCTCCACATAATGGCCCGGGCATTCTGTAACTCCCAGAATTTGTGACAGTGTGTTCTCGCTGTTTCTCCTGCTTCTCAGAGGGCTTGTGAGGATTCCTATGCTACCTGGCTATCTTGGAGGAGATAGGGCTTCTAAGATTTAAGTCTAGGATGGAGGAAGGACTTAGAAAACTGCACATGCAGTCAGACATAGGCAAAAGAGAACACTGTTTAATTCTTTCTTAAAAAAAGAATTGTACCCTTATGAAGAAGTGTTACATATTTATATATTTTTGTTATTCTCTAAGTTGCTACAGCACCATTGTTGTTTTTTAAATTTTGTTATAAACAAGGAGATTTTTAAGTACTCTACCAGAGTCATCCTGGTTTTACTTTAGGGCTGAGATTTCCCAAGTGATCTCTTCCCTGGTTTTCTTACCATTACTTGGGTGGTGGCAGCAGATTTTTATTCCCCAAAATCTAGGTTTTTAAGATTTTGGGGGGAAGTTTTATACTAAAGCCTGGAAAGATAAGGTTTTGGGGTACTTTTGCGGGCCTCCACTTCTGCATTCATCATGCCAGAGTGGGGAAGGAGCCTTGACACCTTCCTAGACAGCCATTTCCTATTTTGTATGTGTGCAACTGATTGTTCCTTCCTAAGCTCAGTACTTTGCATTTGTCCTTGTTGAACTTCATTCTATTTACCTCAGACCATTTCTCCAGTTTGTCCATATCATTCTGAATTATAATCCTATCCTCCAAAGCACTTGCAACCCTTCTCAGCTTGGTATCTGCAAATTTTATGGCTATGTGTACACTACAAGCTTTTCCAGAAGAGGCAATGCAAATGAAGCGCGGATTAGCATTTTCTCGCACTTCATTTGCATAATCTCTTCTGATCCATTTTTGCATGAGGCATAAGGATCTTGTGCAAAAAGGGGGTTTTGCACAAAAAGGAAACGTCCACACTGCTTGTTTTTGTGCAGAAATGGATCAGAAGAGATTTTGCAAACGAAGCGCGAGAAAATAATAATCCATGCTTCATTTGCATTGCCTCTTCCAGCAAAGCTCGTAGTGTGGACATAGCCTTTAAGTGTACTCTCTATGCCATTATCTAAATTGTTGATGAAGATATTGAACAGAACTGATCCAAAAACTGATCCCATTGTATTTCCCTACTTTATTAATAAGAAGGTCATGTAAGACTATTGAATACTTTACTAAAGTCTAAGTATACCATATCCACTGCTCTCTCCTTATCTACAAGACTTGTTATCCTACCAAAGAAAGTTATCAGATTAGTCTCACATGATTTGTTCTTTACAGATTTGATCTATTACTTTTCACCTTATTATCTTCTAGATCGTGGGTTCCCAAACTGGGGGGTGTGAAGAAATTCCAGGGGGGGCGTGAGGCAGCCCAAGCCCCCCCATCAAGTATTGCTGTTGGGGGGGGGGCATAAGAGTTTTTCAAAAATCAAAAAGGGGCTGTGATGCCAAAAAGTTTGAGAACCACTGTTCTAGATGTTTGCAAACAGATTCCTTAATTATTTGCTCCATTATGTTTCCTGGTACAGAAACTAAGATGACTGGTCTGTATTTTCCCGGGTTGTCCTTATTTCCCTTTTTATAGATGGGCACTATATTTGCCCTTTTCCAGTCTTTTGGAATCTCTCCCATCTTCCGTGACTTCTAAAAGATATTAGCTAATGGCTCAGATAAATCCTCAATCAGCTCCTTGAGTATTATAGAATGCATTTGATCAGGCCCTGGTGAATTGAAGACATCTAACTTGGCTAAGTATTTTTTAACTTGTTCTTTTTCCTATTTTAACTTCTGAACCTACCTCAGTTTCACTAGCATTTATCAATTCCCACCGACCTTCTTGGTGAAAGTCAAAACAAATACTTAGAAATGTATTCTTTGAAAAAAAAATCCCAAAGCTTCTTTCTTTGTTTATATGATATGTAAAGTGACCTTTGTTGTCTCTTCCTGAAGATGAGACTGGTCAGACAAGCAAAGGCACATACAGTATTATCCGGCATGCTTGGGGATTAGCACGTTCTGGATATATAAAAATTCCTGTTATATGAGGATCCCATCAATGTAGGAAAAACCAATGGAAAATAATAGTAAAACTCAGGTTTTTAATATTGGTACTTTTGTAGGGTGAGGCAGTTGATCTCACATTTCTATTTTGAGTTAAAGATGATTAGTACTTCTTAAATAAAAAATTGTTCAGCCAATCATGGTAAACCAAGCCGGGCCTGTGAGCCTGAAGATGTGACAGTATTGTGTCTGGGGGCAATGCCGGTTAACAAAGTTTTCTGGTTAACAGAGTGCTGGATAACAAAGGTTTCACTATATATATAAATAATCAAACACATTAGGAATAAAATTTCAGTACATTTATAATTCTTTGTATATATCCCATATATACATCATACAAGAATGTTAATGACTAGTGAGTTATTAATATTTTAATAATATATTACATGCCAACTTTCATAGATATATTATGACAACAAAGTATTAGGTGTAGCGAGTTTGTCAGGCCCGACAGATGTTGCTGACACAGAACAATGAACTATCAACGGGTCTCTGTGCTATGGTCACCCACACCCAGGAGTGGATGAGGGTTTTGTGGGGCACAGAACAGCACAATTTCACAGGCCCCCCCCCCTTGACACGGCGCATGCGCGGGGCCTCTGGAAGTTCAGGGCCCAGGGCAGCCACCCCGCTCACCCTGCCGTGTATCTGCCGCTGCCCACGCCTGAGCAAGAAATAGTTTCCAACCAATGTCTTTATTTTCTGCTGCTTTCTACCGAGTGGTGTCATTGGCACCTGTGCAAAGTTAGTGTAAAATGCTACTGACTAAGAATTGCTATGGTGATGAGGGCTAAATAAGTACCCAGATTAATTCCAGGTACCCAAACCAATGGCTGAAAAATCAAAACTATCAACCTTAGACCAGCTCTTATATTAGTTTCCAGGTTAATAGGGAATTCATAATATAGCAAAAAACAAAAAGATAGGATTAAATGAGGCAAGTAGACAAATTAATGAAGTGTGGATATCTTAGATTTTATGTACTATATCTTATTAAATTATGTGTATTCATGATCTGATCTGTTTTCTGTTTTACTTTTCAGACTCTTTCTACAGATATCAGTCTCAGTTCTACTTCTTTATGTAGCAACTTTTATACTGCATCACCGAATAGGCTGTTCTAAAGTAGGGATGTTAAAGACTAGTTGACTATCCAATAAGCATTTACAAGTTGACTAGTCGATTCCACACACCCCCTCCCCCATGAGATAGAGGCAGCAAAGGGAAAGGAGGAGTACTTCAAAGTGGCAACACCAGGACGGGTTCTGGGGAAATGCCGCATGGAGCCGGGGTCAGCTGGGAAGTCCTGCACTGACCCCGGGCTCCATGGCTTTGAAATGCACAGGAGCCCCCGCTGGGGACCCTTGTGCATTTCAAAGCAGGCACACACGTATAGTCCAGAGACAGCGGGACTTCCCGCTGGACCCAGGCTATACGCAGAGTTCCTCTTTAGAATGTACAAAAGCCCCAGAGGAAATAGCATAATAGCTCAATGCCCTTCCAAATTCAGGAGCCTGTCAGGTCAAGCTGGAAGGAAGGGGGGGCACTTTTTAACATGGGCAGAGTTTGAAAGGGGTAGGAGGACATTGGGGAGAAGGGGGCACAGCAGGAATCCACTTAGTCCCCTCCCCACATCTATGAAAGTTCTGGCACTCTTGGGGAAGTATGGTCAACTAACAGCATGTTCTAGCTATTCAGCACCAGCATAGTGTGCTATGGTGGGCTCTAAAAATCAGCACAACTTGGAACAGCCCGAGACATGATGCAGAATTTGGCTTGTTCATTTTGTGGGCCTCCCTATCTTTCAAAAGATATTGGGGTGGGTTCCCTGTTATCCTATTTTTAACCATTACATAGTAATCGAATTGAACATACATTTCAATGTAACCTTTGTTTTTCTCCAGTTATTCTTCATTCAGATGGCAACTTTTTATCTATTTTATATGTATATAGTTTTATCAGGAGGTAAGAAAGCATCATTATTACAGTAAAAATATTTATTTTGGTATACAAAGTTGTTTTTAATCCACAGATTGGTCTGGATGCTTACATATGTTTTCTTACAGCATTATTTTGCAGGCCTAATGGAGAAAATGTATGCATTTGGGCAAACTAATTTAATTCTAGCTGAGAAGCTACATTTCTGAATGTAATCTATCATAAAGATTTTGTCATCTAATATTTTAAGTTGTGTATATTGTGCGTACTGTAGGTCAGTGTACAATTATTAAAAGGATGAATGTGATGGAATGTCCCTTGGGATGACACGAGAGATGTTGCCTAGGAAACCAGAGATGCACCTAAGTTTGAGCATATTTTAGGTGTTTCAAATTAATAGTTATGTTCTATTGAGATTATCAGACATTACAATACAGGCAGTCCCCGGGTTACGTACAAGATAGGGACTGTAGGTTTGTTCTTAAGTTGAATCTGTATGTAAGTCAGAACTGGCATCCAGATTCAGCCGCTGCTGAAACTGACCAGCGGCTGACTACAGGAAGCCCGAGGCAGAGTTGCTCTTCCCCGGGCTTCCTGGAATCAGCCGCTGATCAGTTTCAACAGGCTGAATCTGGACGCCAGTTCTTACATACAGATTCAACTTAAGAACCCCAGGCGTCCCCAAGTCAACTGCAGCTGAAATTGATCAGTGGCTGATTCCAGGAAGCCCGGGGCAGAGCAACTCTGCCTCGGGCTTCCTGTAGTCAGCGCTGGTCAGTTTCAGCAGTGGCTGACTTGGGGACGCCTGGGGCAGAGCAGCTTGGGTGCTGCCGGGTTGGTCCAGTAGCGTCCAGAGCGGCGCTACGGGAGCAACCGGCAGTGCCCCAGCTGCTGTACCACAGGCGTCCGGAGCAAAGCCGCGGAGCACGGGGGCAGCGGGACAGCCCAGATGCGCCGCGGCTGTCCTTCTGCCCGTGTGCTCAGCGGCTTTGCTCCCCGTCTCCCTGGTCTGCTGGAGACCAGCAGACCAGGGAGACAGGGAGCAAAGCCTCTGAGGACGCTGGCAGCGGGACAGCCACGGCGCATCTGGGCTGTCCGCTGCCAGCGTGCTCCCCGTCTTCCTGGTCTGGGGAGACGTGGAGCAAATCCGCGGAGCACGCGGGCAGCGGACAGCCCAGACGCGCCGCAGCTGTCCCGCTGCCGGCGTCCTCAGAGGCTTTGCTTCCCGTCTCCCTGGTCTGCTGGTCTCCAGCAGACCAGGGAGATGGGCATCAAACCCCGTTCGTAACTGCGGATCCGACATAAGTCGGATCCGTGTAACTCGGGGACTGCCTGTACAAGAAACTGTCATGGAAATGAAGGTCAATAAGTAGTTAGTGAATAGCCAAGTTAGATAATTATTGGAAGTGGCAAAGTCAAAATCAGTACTGAATTAAATAAATCTTAAAAAATTCAACCCAAAACTGTATGGTGTTTTCTCCCCTGTGCAAAAAAGATCACAGCATGGTAATAGTCATCTTCAGAAAACAATCAATAAGTAAATTTCTTTTTAATCTGGATGATAACTTTCCTTCATCAGAACTCGACTGACATCTTGACACTTCTAAATAGCCTAGAACCCTGTTTTGATTACTTCAGGTTCTAAATAGAATTCTGTTCTGTTATTGCTGTTATATTGAGTAGTGTTTCGTGAGTGATATTTTTAAAACTCAATTTCTTGTCTTGATTGGTCTCTTTTATCTGCCAAGGTTTGTTTTGTTGTTGTTGGGGTTTTGTTAATTCCCTGTCTTCCCCCACCCACCCCTTAATAATGTTTTCCTGTCGCAGTTATTTCAATCCCTGTAACTCATGTGGCAGAGCATATTGATTGTTTCCCATCACCACCCTGCATAGGGAGTTAGCATTTTATCTCCCTTTGTTGTTGTATTTGAACGCCTCCATTTCTCTTTCCATCCTTTCCACTCTCTTAATTGGGAATGATCTGTTTCTTGGGTTTACTCACACTGCTATGGGGCTCTGTATTAACCTGATACTTTTATAATTGTATCTATCAAATTCAAAAAAATCTGCAATCTCTCTTCTTTATAATTTAAATTAATCCATGGCATTGACACACTCAGGGAGGCTAGCTGACAAACACCACAGCTGTAGGGGTACAGAGCACACATTAATTCTGTCAGAGACAAATAGGGTAACATTTCCACTTGGAAATTCTTTTCCCAAAGCTACCCACGATGTACAGTAATTGTAGTTTTTCTCAGCAAATAAAATATTTTTTTCCTTTAGCACACCAACATTTGTCTGCCAGCAAGTTTTCATCTCAAATCAACTGTTTCAGAAAGAAACAGTACCCTAGTTTCCATAAAAACTGTTGATTGTTGCCTTTTAGACTCAGTGTTGTTACGTTAGTTGACAAATACAACAATTTACAACAACAAAAAAATTCAGCTGCCTAATGCACTTTTATATCAAAACAATACATTCTTTTCCCCTGACCTCGCTGAATAGGGCAGGATTTTTCCCAACCAAAGGATGGAGGAGGTACAGCCTGCTATATAGGGGGCAGCAAGAGACCCTATAGTGCAGTGGTTCTCAAACTGTGGGGTCATGACCTCTTTTCATGGAGTTAGCAGGGCTAGATTAGACTTGCTGGGGCCCTGGGCCAAATCCAAAACCTGATCCCCACTGCCCAAGGCCCAAGTCTGAAGGCTTCAGCCCTGGACAGTGAGGCTCAGGGCTTTGGTTTTAGCCTTGGGCCGTAAGGCTGAGGTGACAGGCCCTTGCCTGGGGCTGAAGTCTTTGGGCTTCGACTTTGTACTCCCTGCCTGAGGCAGTAGGCCTTGGGCTTTTTTGGTCCTGCCACCCAGGACAATGGGCTTGGAAGGACTCAGGCTTCAGGCCCCCTTCCTGGGTTTGCAGACATGTTGGTGGTGCCCAGAATGCCTAGACTCTAGAGCAGCGGTTCCCAACCTTTTCCAGACGGAGACCCATTTTGACAATTCAGGAAGACTTGGTGACTCAGGGCAATTCAAAAAATGTGTGAATGGCTCCTTAAGAGCCACCTGGGGACACACCTGGCAACCCTTTGGACATGTAATGGTGACCCATAGGTTGGGAAACCCTGCTCTAGAGCCTGCACCCTTCCCTCCCCACACACACACCTGCTTAAGGCTCTGGAAGGAATTTGTGCAGCGTAGTGGTATGGGTGCTGGGGGCAGTCTATGGGCTGGGGCAAAGGATTGAGGTACGTGGGGGTGGAGGTTCTGGAAGAGAGATTGGGGGCTAGAGAAGTTGAGGAAAGGGGATGCAGGCTCTGGGAGGGAATGGGATGTGTGAAGGAGGTGCAGGGATCTCCCTGCCTGCACCACCCCCACAGCTTTTACACACACACGTGCCCTACCTCTCGCAGGGCCACACGGATGTGCCAACAGCCATGCACAGCTAGCAGCAGGAAGCTATTCTAACCCTGCTGCACTGACAGTAGGGCTGGAGGGAAACCCATGGTCATTTTAAATACACTGGAGGTGGTGGGCAGGATTGGAGGGTGCAGAGGGCAGGCTGGGCCAGCAGAGAGACCTAACCCCAAAGTTTAGCAAAGCAGGGCCAAGAATATAACAATGCCTACAGGATCATGTAGTAATTTTTGTTGTCAGAAGGGGGTTGCGGTCTAATGACATTTAAGAACCCCTGCTACAGGGAATTAATTGGGTGCAGGTTTTCTTTGACCATGCCTCCACCCCTACCATAGATCATTGCTGTGCTGCAGTAGAGGCAGCTCAGAGGCTGAGAGCCCGGCTAAGCTATCTGGCCCCTATGCCATTGCTGCACCAGCTAAACTGATAAAAACTAAGCTGGGGCAAACAGACCACAGAACAGAGATGAATTGCTCTCTCCCTGTAGCCCACCTAACTACTTCATTCACAGGCTCCTGTGCATTCCTTCATCCTACTTTTCGCTGACCTAAAGATGTACAAATGTAAAACTGGTTTATTAAAGTAGGGAATCAGGTTCAAAGACTGCAAAGTGTTTTACCAAGACACGGTGGCTACATCTAGACTGGCATGATTTTCCGCAAATGCTTTTAACAGAAAAGTTTTCCGTTAAAAGCATTTGCGGAAAAGAGCATCTAGATTGGCACAGACGCTTTTCTGCAAAAGCACTTTTTGCGGAAAAGCATCCATGCCAATCTAGACGCGCTTTTCCGCAAAAAAGCCCGATTGCCATTTTCGCAATCGGGGCTTTTTTGCAGAATACCAATCTGGGCTGTCTACACTGGCCCTTTTGCGCAAAAGTTTTACGCAAAAGGACTTTTGACCGAATGGGAGCAGCATAGTATTTCCGCAAGAACATGGACAATCTTACATGAGATCGTCAGTGCTTTTGCGGAAATTTAAGCGGCCAGTGTAGACAGCTGGCAAGTTTTTCCGGACAAGTGGCTGATTTTCTGGAAAAAAGACACAGCCAGTATGTTTTTCCAGCCTTGTGTATTTTTTTCACCTGGATAAAATGCTGGAAAAATCAGTTGCCAGTTTCTGCACTCTCCTCATACTCGCATTGTACAGGTGTTAAAAGGTATAAGGCAGTGGAGAATCCAGTGTTGGCTACTCTTGTTATATTTAGTCTTTCCCCGGCTCCTGGAATCATGTTACTTCATGAGAATCTGAGCTTTCATTTTAAGTGTCTAGTCCTTGTAGTTGTTGTAGTCGGCAGGAGTAAGTCTCAGGTCTGACATTGGGTTCTCAAAGTACAAAGGACGCTACACAGGTATCTGTCAAACACAAGTAGTTTTTTTTCTTGACAGCTAACAGCTGTGCCCCATAAATGGAAGAACAATATAACAAAGAAGCGGCATATCTTACATCCCTTCCTGCAAGCCTGGGACTCGGGGTAGGCTGCGGACGAAGTGGAAGGTTGTGTCAGTTTCCGAGGTACTAGTACCCAAAGCCCATCAGTGAAGTCTGATTTGCTAGGCTCTGAGGGTATGTCTACACTACCCCCCCTAGCTCAAACTAGGGGGGGTAATGTAGTCATATGGAGTTGCAAATGAAGCCCGGGATTTGAATTTCCCGGGCTTCATTTGCATGAAGCTGGCCGGCGCCATTTTTAAATGCCAGCTAGTTCGGACCCCGTGCCGCACGGCTACACGCGGCACGGACTAGCTAGTTCGGATTAGAAAGCCTAATCCGAACTAGCTAGTCCGTGCCGCGTGTGGCCGCGCAGCACGGGGTCCGAACTAGCCGGCATTTAAAAATGGCGCCGGCCGGCTTCATGCAAATGAAGCCCGGGAAATTCAAATCCCGGGCTTCATTTGCAACTCCATATGACTACATTACCCCCCCTAGTTCGAACTAGGGGGGTAGTGTAGACATACCCTGAGGCAGCCTTAAATACAGTTTTCCTGCCTTGTTTGGCAGTTTAGAAATTGTTAGAAAAAAATATGCCCCCCTGTGATGGCGCGTTGGGGGTCCCCCGTCTCTTGCACCCCGAAATGGCACAAACAGACTCCACCAGCCAGTAGAATTGAGGGTGGTTTATTGCTCCTCCAGGATACAGCATAGCAGAGATGTAATCTGGTTACAGGAACTGGGGCTAAGAGGCCTCAGTGCCCCCTTGAGATGGGGGGATCCCAGCCCCCTCCCCAGTTCCTTCTTCCCTGCTTTCCAGCCAGGCACTAACTCTCCCTCTCCAAGCCCTGCCCCCAGCCAGGGCAGCATTCCACCTCCCTTTGTTTCTCCCCATGGGGGGTTGGCTGGTTCAACCGGTATGGAGTCACCTTTGCATAATAAGGTTTTCCCTGTTGGGTCTTGCTCCAGACAGCAGAGGTCACCACAGCCCAGCAAGTACCCCCACTACGTCACACCCCCCTAGTAAAAAGTTTGGCCAGCACGCTCTTGCTATAGTGGGCTGCAGTACTCCTTGGGAGAAACCGCCCGCACCCTTCCTGCATACCATTGCGTTAAGAAAAAGGGAAGGTGTGAAAAGGGGAAAATAGCCTTAGACTCTCCCGCCCATCACCTTGGCATGAGAACTGCGGATCTTACCTGGTCACATGAAATCTGCACCGTTTTGGCCCAACTCCTGGGACACAGACCCCCACTTGGTGACCGTTGGGCCGTATATGGTAATTTGCAAGCGCGGGAAAGCGATGTGCAGATTTGGGGATAAATACCCATCACACAGTTTGCTCGAGGAGGTCTTCGTAACACACATACCACCATGTGTGTGCCTTCCCATATACTTCAAAGCACTGCCGGCCTGATCAACTGACCAGCCACCTCCCCCAACTCTCGGGCGTAACCAAGGCGTTCGCAACCGAACAGATATCTTTGAAATGTTCCGTGTGCTGTGTAAGTTGGTATGTATGATTTGATTTTCTTTGTTGTATAAGCTTAGTGTTGTAGTTGTTTTTGGTAGTAAATAGAGTTTGTTGTTATCACTGTTATTTAATTAGTGTAGCTGGATATCTTTAGACTAGAGACTACTCCCCTTGCCGTTCCCATCCTTATATTTCTGACACATTTAACTAGAAATCATAGAATAAATATAATAAATACTGTAAATTCATTATTAACATGGTCTATTAAAAATCTTAGAATAAATATTATAAATTCATCACTGTCATAAAGAAATATCTTTTATTTGCTAAAATGGTCCACCTGGTTCTGTCCTTCCCCCTTGGGTATGCATCATCGGACCTGTGATTCTCGCAACAGACATTTCCAGGGCTTACTCATTAATGCTGATGTAGGGCTTAGCTGTTAGTTATCCATCTGATTCTGATCTGGATCTTCTTGTTCTTTGGCCCTGTTTACGGATCAGTACGTTAGGGTAAACAGAATTGTTTATGCATTCTTGCCCTTTACCCTTATCTCATACTTGTTCTTACTATACAATGCTTATCTTAAGTGGCGTATGTTCCCAAAGACTTGCTTCTGGCTCATCAGATATAGGGTAAAGGGGGGAAAGAATGCAGGCCTCACCACCCCTAAACTAACACGTACAAAGCTCTTCCACAACTGACCACTACAGTCATGGAGGGAAAAAAAAAAAGCCTAAAAGCATGATCCAAATGCCTTTAAGGTTCCAAATCCAAAAAGAAAAAATCCAAATGTATTATTTTTAAAAATATCCCAACGATACTGTGAGAGCCTGGCTCGTCGTTTGTTATTGTTGTGGCTGTTTTGGTTTGGGGTTTTTTTGTTTGTTTTTTTTAATTGTTGGGTTTGGCAGTTCTGCGCGTTTTTGGCATGACTCTCTTAACATTTGACTTTTTTTTTTTTTGCTTCATTCATCCCGGCCAAAAATTGAATAGAATGAGGTCAATACTGAACATCTGATGCTATACATGAGCTAGATGAGCTAAAATAAACCAGAAAACATCACTCATTGTCATTGCAATGGCATGGTTAAGCTTACCTTGTCATCTCAAATGTACTTTGCAACCTGCATAATTCTGTAGTTGCACAGCTTTGTGTTAAGCATAATAGAACAGCCTTGAATCATGATGTCTGACAACACAGTCAATTAACTATTTACATGTGGACAAATGCTTGACTATATTCTGTTGCCTCTTGATGGTGCCTTATGCACTGTTTGCACATTGCATTCAATGAATTCAAGGCTGTTGATTGTTCCAATGCATACATGAAGTTAAAGCCCTTTTGGGGAAGGGCACTTGCCTTTTATGTGTCAACATTTTCAAACTCTCTGTCCCTGGATATTGTGGAACTTTACTTTTAACTTTTATTTGTTAACATCATATTTAAAGCTAAGAAGGGTATGGGTGGGTTAATATTAAATTTTAGTTTGAGACACCGAATAAGGGCTGCAAACCAGTGTTCAGGATTCAAGGGAGGTTCGGTCACAACCTGACAGACACAGAGGCCTATGAAAAAAAGAAGATTCAAATGGGCTTTAAAAGCAAAAAGAAAAAAGCTTCACTTTGGAAATATCAAAACTGTTGCTTTGCTAAATTACTTGTTTACATCCTTATAAATGTGCATCCTGAGCTTTCCATCTCCTTTAATTAAGATCTCAGGCTATGTAGAATTTCCCCTGTAGCCCCCAGAGTTTCTCAGATATTTAAGTTAAATAGGTGTTAACAAAAAGTAAAAGGTCCTGTCGGGAAAAATTCTGGAGATGAGCACTTACACAAGCAAAGAATCCTATTTATATCAATGAACCTATTTACATAAGTAGGTATTCCCCAACGTGAATAAAAGTTTCACAGTTAGGCCAAAGTATTTTAACATGCTGTATAAAATGTACTTGCCCTCTTGATTTTTAAGATTTAGTTCCTTGGTATCCATAATGCAATTATGCTACCAGTTTTCAGTTACCATCATGGAATCTTCTAGGGAAATAAATACCTGATTTTCTATATAAAAAGAATGTGTGGGAACTCTACTAATAGAATAGTTAATCGCACACAAGGTCTGTACATTGGGGTGAATTTTATCTTTAGATTATCTCTACTTCAGTTTGCAAAGTCTAAATAAGGATCGTTAATGGGCAATTTAGCCGATTCAGCTAAAGAGCTGCAAGTTTGGACTCAGATTAGTCAGGTTAGTCTTTAGCTGAAAATCAGATTTGTTTATTTTAAATTACAGTCAAAGCATAATCCAAAGACACACAGAGCTGCTTCTGCAACATGAAAAATAAGCAAACACCACAATGCACAATCAGTTTTCACATTCTCCATCTATTCTAAGGATATAATACATTTCGTTCCAGAATCAGGCAGTGAGCAGTGCAGAATGAACATTAATACAGTTTTCAATAATCAAAGCAGACATTAAAATGTTGCTGTTTTCTGCAAGCAACCATTTGAACACTATGTGGAGGAGATGATCCTGTGCAGTCTGAATTTCAGAGTGAAATGAAAAGTCTCAAAGATGATTGATGTCTCAGTGACCTTTTCATAACGATTCATTCTTGAGAACAGATTAATAGGAGCAAAGCCTGCCTTCACTGCCCTTTGTACAGACATGGAATGCCTAAAAGAGAGGAAAATCACCAGGATTCCTTAAAATGAAGAACCCCAAAAGGTAGATTCCACATCTCTCTGAACACTTGGGTTCAAGCCATATGGCATAGGCTCTCTGCTCCTGTATGCATAAAACTTGAAATATGGTGAGGTGGAGGAGTGGAGACAGTAACACTATGGGTACATCTAGACTACATGCCTCTGTCACCAGAGGCATGTAGATTAGGCTACCAGACATAGTAAAATGAAGCGGCGATTATTTAAATTGCCGCTTCATTTTACTATGTTTGGTAGCCTAATCTACATGCCTCTGGCGACAGAGGCATGTAGTCTAGACATACCCTATGTTCCAGTGTTCCCTACCTGCTAGAAATTCTACATTTCCCCTTAACAAATATCCCACATTTAGACTGTTATAAAAAAACTACTGAGAGGGTCCTCATAATCAAGGGAAATAAGTTTAATAGTTATTGCACAGGATTTTCTCATATCACAGAGATCTGCTAATTTCAGTTAAACCGACTTCACAGATAGAGCAAATACTGCCAAAAAAATGTTGCAGCTATTCATTTGATTTGTTGACCCAATTTGCTCTATCTTTTTTATTTGTATTTGTCACTAGCTATGCTGCCCCTTTAAGAGGTTTAGAGTTCAGGTTTGGCCAGAATCTTTATCTGAAGGAAATGGTACCGGGGGAGGGAGGTCATGTGATGGTAGCAAGTTACTAGAATCCAGACTTACTGGGGAATATAAGGATGGCCTGCATTCTATGAGAGTCTGGAGAGAGACATGGTGAGAACGCTCAAGAGCTGCAAAGGAGATCTGCAAGGAAACCGGTTGAAGGATAAGCCTTAGCTGAATACCTAAAGGGTGAGAAATCACAGGTAGGAGGACTCGAAAGGCATATCTATATAGCGGGGCTAAAGCTGAAATAAGCTACACAACTTCATTTACGTCAATTGTGTAGCTTAAGTCGAAATAGCTTATTTGGCTTTTGTCGCTCTCTACACAGCAGGAAGTCCAAGTTAGAGCACTCTTCCCCCAACTTCCTTACTCATAAAATGAGGGTGACAGGAGTCGGAGTAAGAGGTCCTCCAGCTTGACATTATTTTGCTGGGGAGATACGGACTACATTATTTCAGAATAATGTCAGTTATTCCAGAATAACGCTGCTGTGCAGATGTAGTCTAAAAGACCATGAGTATGAATAGAGGACTATAAGGAAGAGAAAGCCCATATAAATAACTGACCAGTGTTTTGAATTTAGGGGAAAGGCTATATGAATGCTGAAGACTGTTACAAACTGAAAGGGCTGACAGAACTAGGGGAACAGGTTTGGAAAGTTTTGAGTGTTATATTATGGTAATAAACCACATCTAGAAGAGGAGAACATTACCTGTAGAACACCCAGGGCATGTTTACACTACGAAATAATTTCAAAATAAAATTAAAACTTCCAAAATAAAATTGAAATAGCGCATCTACACTGATTGGAGCCTACATCGGACTTAGAGCCTCCAGCAGCACTCCAGGGAGGGCACAAGGAGGGTGGACACTTCCTGTGACTGCTTGGTCAGGCAAGGCAAGACATGTGCTTTCAGGGGCTCCTCTCTATGGCTGCATCTCACATGCTACTCCTACACTGCCTATCCCCTCATGGGACACCACATCAATGCAATGGCCTCTGGTTGCCCTTGCGGATGCCACAGCATTTACAACATGGAGCCCAAGCTGCTACGAAGCAGTGCCATGCTCACAAGCCTCATGCTGCACCTTGTGGCACAGTTCGTTTACACTGCCTGCATGCTGCTCCTGCGGGACCGCAACCAGTCCCAACTGAAGGATCCCTTCATTGAAGTCATGGTGCTCCAGCTGCTGCAAATGCCCGTCAATCCCCTGGACACTGCTTTTGGTGGAGGGAGACCAGTTCATACTGGTGAAACCGTATCATCCTGCAGTGATGGGAGGACCAGCAGGAGCTCCAGAACGTCCCTATGCGGAAGTACACCTTCCTGGAGCTCTGTGAATGGCTCACCCATGCCTACAAGTGACAGGACACCCGACTGTGACCTGCCACCCCCCTGCAGAAGTGCATGGCCATAGCCCTTTGGAAGCTCGCCAGGACAGACAGCCACCTCTCCGTTGGGAACCTGTTTGGCGTGGGAAAATCCACAGTCAAGACCGTGCTCCTACAGGTAGCCAAAGCTATCAACAACATCCTGCTGTGGAGGATCGTCATTCATGGAGGCCTGCTGTGTGTTCCACAACCTTTGTGAGAGCAAGAAAGAGACTTTCCTGAAGAGTTGGGGTCAGAGACTGAACTGCTGGCCAGGGCTTACCAGCAGCCAGACAACAGTGCCATCAGGAAAGAGCACATCAAGGGGCTGTGCTCATCCGGGAGACCTCGAAGGAGAGTTTCAGCCAAAGCCACCTGTGAGACTCTTCCCCAGGCTCTCGACAAAGGGTTCCTGCATTGCCTCTGTGTGCCTTTCCTCCCCCACCTCTCCTTCCCCAGCCCTGCCTTTCACCCTCCTTTGCAGAGCAAATAAAAAAACCTCTTTTTCTGAACAAATATCTGTTTATTTGTAGGATATAAAACAGGGAAGGAATTAGGGAAAGAACCTGGAATGGAGGAGGTGGGTTCAAGGAAGGGGTCTGGGACTGGCGCCTGCCTCAGTCTAGAGACTTCAGCTGCCCTGGAGGTCCTACCGTACTGTGTTCGGGGGCCCCACCAGCCCTGGGGGGTACTAAGAGGAGAAGCCACAAGGTGAGGGTTGGGGTGGGAATGTGGCTGGTGGCCCATTCTATGCATGAGGCCATGGGCTCCATCACCAACGTGAGGGAGGAGCACATGGATACATGCTGGCTCGCTAGCTGGTTCCAACTGGCCTTCCACTGCTCCAGGTCAGCCCAGCCTTCTTCCTGGTCAGCGACCCACTTCTGGCACTTGTCAAGCTCCCAGATGAAGGACTGGAGGCAGGCCATCTGCTCCTACAGGAGATCTTTGCGGGTTCCCTTTCTCTGGCGGATCTCACTGAGTTGGGATGATGGTGTAGGAGGTGGTGGATGCACTATGCTTCAGCTGACCCAACTGTGAAGAAAAGTTAAAAGGGCAGTTATCCCAGGAGACACTGTGCATGAAGCCTAGTCCTAACCTCTGAGATGACACCAAAGGTCTCGGTTCAGATGATGGTGATGTGCTTCGCGCAAGGCCATCTTTTGCCTAGACAGTGGACACCTTCCTGCGGGGGCATGGACGTCCCAGGGGAGCATTGCTACACCCGCGGTGTGGAGACAAGCCGGCATGGAAAGGTGCTTGCAGGGAGCGGGGCAGGGCAGCTTGGCCTCCTTCTGAGTCCTGCACACACTGGGTCCAACACAGCCAGCGTCCTGCAGAGAGAGAGAGCTTCTATCCCTGCCCGCTGGAGGGGGAAGGTGTGTGTAAGCGACAGATGCTGCTTGCCAAAGAGAGTGCTACTGGGATCCCCTCCTCTTCTTGCCCCCAGCAAGTCTCCTCCGCATCTCTGCGCTTGAACAGGAGTGGATGCTGCCAGAGTACAGGCATGAATCTGTGCTGTATGCTGCACTGCTGTGTGTTTCCATAACCCCAGCCTCCTTAGTGGTATCTTGTCGTGGGAAAGTGTCCCACTATGGAGTTCAAAGCAAGTCAGGCCTCTCCAGGAACCTTGTGAGAAGGATCAAGGTGTTCCTGTATGAAAGCGTCATGGGACTGAGTGTTCCAGATGGGCGCTCCATTTGAACCCACATGCACAGGCTGTTGTGCTACCCACAGGTCGAGTAGGTTGAGTGAAGCGCACCCAGAATCTCACAGCCCACCGTCTGCCCCCACATGTGTATAGGAAAAGTCATGGTCAACTGGCTGGCCTGCTTCTCTTCCACAACCGCTCCCTTGTGAAGGCTGATGCCGGCCATGTCCTGGCCAGACTCAATGACGACAGGGGTGGGGAGGTGACTGGTCCCGCTCCCAGATGGCAACAAGCTGTTCATAGTAGCGGCACATGTGTGGTGCCATCCCAGAGAGTCCTCATTGCTCCCTGGTCTTATTGTAAGCCTGCCCGAGCTCTTTAATTTTCATGCAGACCTGGTTGAGGGTCCATTTGTGTCCCTTTTGGCCAGGATGGCAGCCATCCAGCAGCAGACACTGGTATTGCACCTTCTGGTGTGGAGATCCTGGAGTTTGATGATCTCGACATAGATTTCAATGAGAGCCAGGCTCTCTGCATCATTCCAGTGCTCTTCTGCATCCCTGGCTAGGGCCAGCTTGCGGGTGCTGCCGGAGTGCTGGCAGGCGTGGGGGGCTCTGAGGGAGCACTGGACTCAGCCATGGCTCCTGTGCTGCTGTGGTATGGCACACCACTGCCAGAAGTCTGTACGTGCCCTTTTCCTGAAGCCTCTCACTTTAAAGGCTCCGCTGGGGGAAGGGAACAGTGGAGATGTCAGTTTGGCAGAGGGGCCACAGTGCAGCTGTGAGAGGCCTCTGGAAGCCAATTATTTCAAAACTAGCCAATTAGCCCGTCATAAGATGGGATTTTCAGGTCTCTCCTCCAGGTCAGTCTTCTCTCCTGAGCCTCCGGTCACTCCTCCTCCTACTGCCTCCCTCCCTCTCTCTCTCTCAGCTCTCCTCCTGCCTCTCTCTGTGTCTCTCTTTCTGTTCTCCTCCCCATCCTGCCTCTCACTCAGGGGATTGCGGAGCCCAAACAAGGGGCACGGTGTCCAAACGGCCTCTTGCACCACTTGCTCCCATGCGGCAGCCCAGTCGAGTGGTGCAGAAGTCAGCCGAGCCCCACTGTGGGAGGTGGGGCGGTGACATTCATGGCCAGGGGGCGGAGCCTGGAGCTGCTGTCATGCTGTACGTCACCGCCTGCCCCCTTCACTTCTTGCTGTGGTGCTTGGCTGACTTCTGCGCCGCTCAGCCAGGCCACCGCGGGGGAGCAAGCAGCCATTTGGGCTTCCCCCAGGCGGCCCAGCTGAGCAGCGCAGAAGTCAGCCAAGTGCCACGGTGGGAGGGGAAGGACGTGATTCAGGCAACAGTGCCACCCAGAGGGAACAGCCAGCATTTCAGCGTTACAGAGTCACAGACATTGGGCAACTATATGATAGCAGCAGCTGAGTGTGCATACTTACGCTATTTTGAAATAATTTTGAAATAAGCAAGGAGGAGTTATTATTTCAAAATAACCAGCCCCTTTTTTCAAAATAATAGGCTTGGTAGTGTGGATGCTCCACTTGTTATTTCAAAATAAGGTATAGTGCAGGGCTTAGCGTAATGGTTTGTGTAATATAAAATGGAAGGCAAACTGAGGCAGCGACGTGGTCCAAAGCCAGACTAAATGGAGTTACACTTTCCATAAATATCCTCAGGAACAAACTTCACTTGTGAATACAGGCAGTCCCCGACTTACGTCAGATCCGTAGTTACGAACAGGGCTTTTCTCGCCCCAGAGGACGTGGGCGGCAGGACCGCCCAGACGCGTCGCGGTCCCGCCGCCCGCGTCCTCTGGGGCGAGAAAAGCTGCTCCGCGTCTCCCTGGTCTGCTCCCTGGGAGCCCCCCCAGCAGACCAGGGAGATGCGGAGCAAAGCCTCAGAGGACGCGGGCGGCGGGCCCGCGGCGCGTCTCGGTGGTCCCTCCACCCCCATCTCCCTGGTCTGCTGGGGGGGGGGGGCGCAGCTAGTGTGCCCCTCCCCCCCAGCAGACGAGGCTTTTCTCAAGACGCCTGGGGTAGAGCAGCTGGGGCGCTGCTGGGTTGGTCCCGCAGCGCCGCTCCTCGGCGCTACTGGACCAACCCGGCAGCACCCCAGCTGCTCTGCCCCAGGCATCCAGATTCAGCCGCTGTTGAAACTGATCAGCGGCTGATTCCAGGAAGCCCAGGGCAGAGCAACTCTGCCTCGGGCTTTCTGTAGTCAGCCGCTGGTCAGTTTCAACAGCGGCTGAATCTGGACGCCAGTTCCGACTTACATACAAATTCAGCTTAAGAACAAACCTACAGTCCCTATCTTGTACGTAACCCGGGGACTGCCTGTACTCAACAAAAGTGATTTTAAATCTAAATGCTTGACTAGTCACTGACAGCAAATAGCTGATTGTATAACTGAACAGGAAGAGTTCAAATTTTACACCTGAATAGGCATTTTAGAACTGCTCTCATTGTTGATCTTTACAGAAATCATCCTGTCATGGATCAAGATGTACTATTCCATGCTTTGTGTAACTAACTAACACAGCATGAATTTCAAATTTTGAATATTCACAGTGAACTGTTTGCAAACTTCTATGAACCAAGAGCTACTCACTAAAGGAATACATGAATAAATCTGAAAAGATTGCAACTCATTTGTGCACAAAAAGGCAACATTCCTCAAATTACTCATTGTGAATTATCCATCCAGCTCTAATCAAGACAACTGAACATTTTAAAAATCAAAAATGCATATTTCAATTAGGCTAAATCTCCTACTGTGATCATTCATGGGTTTTTATTCTTGACAAATAGTCTTAATGCTCAAAACACTGTTGCTTTCCTAGGAGGCATATGTCAAATTATAAACATAAAACCAATAATTTCCAGGCACTTCAAACAAAGAGCAAAATAGAGGAAACTTGCAGTTGTCTGTCAGTATATTGGAATCGGTGCTTCAGCCCATTAATATTCACTTGTGCAGTTTCAAGTACTTTGTTTTTTGTGTTATGTGGCATTCAAAGACTCTACAGAGGAGAAGATATCTAAAATAGTCCCTATGTAACAACCCTTTAGAAAGACAATCTTGACAAATAAAAAAGAAACATGTGCCTCGGCCCATGAAAGAAAGGAAATTCTTCACAAAAAAACAGGAATTAATCACAAGTTTCCACAGCATAGGGGCAAATCTTACCATTATACCCATGCTTCCAGAAAAGCCCTGGAAGAAAAGCAGTGTGATTCTGCAGCAAAAGGAAAAGCTTCAGGTTTAGCTCATAGACGTAAAAATTATTGTACTCCTTGCATGGTATGGAGAACTGCTCTGCAAAAGCTATTTTGTGCCGGGGCTAGGAGAACCAAACCCAGGAAAGCGTATGATCGGAGGGGCAGAGGCTCTGCTGATACAAGATTCCTCCTGTTTCTTTCTACAGGACAGACTGATAAGGGATGAGATAGGCTACCCCAGACACTGGGCTACAGCAGCCTCTGAAGAAAGACTCCATTGTCACTTCACACCCTGAAGCACAAATCCCTCCCTTGTTTCCTGTATCATCAACAAAGGAGGACACTCCATGTGCCAGCTCAGCTGCTTTGGAACAGTGGTTTGGGAGCAGGGCACAGATCTCTACATTACCTCACCTGCTTGCTCCAGAGTCATGCAGTGCCCACTATCCTGAGTGCCTAGACCCATGGTCTCAGTAGCTAGCTGGTATGTTCATATGGCCCTGAAAGAGTATATGGTCCATGATACTGGACTACCTACAAGCCATTTAACCAATGCCATCTGGTGTCTAGGGTTTGAAGAAGATATAGTTTGTTTCTCACTATGTGTTGCTTACTTGGTTTGCATCAATAACATTATCTTTCAATGTAGTATTTACATGTGAATACTTCCGAGAGAGAGCTCTGTATTGAATTATGTGACTTGTCTGGCCCACTGGAGCTACATAGCCATGCAGGTAATAAGGTAACTTCATTTAGCTTGTCCTTGGAAAATGTCAGCCTAACATGCATTATACAAATTTGGAGAAGTTCCATATATTTTTTCTAATTTACAGTTGCTAGCATAAAAGGGGGGGGGGGAGGGAAGAGAGTAAAACAGAGAGAAGAGATGAAAGAAGATAAATGTGCTTTTGCTTTCTTCCTCCTGATAATCCTTGTCTCAAAAAAAGGCCACTATAATATTTTTGAGAGGATCAGTAGATCATGTATGGAATACAGGTCTCTCTTTCTTTTATATGCTGTACATGTTCAAGGTTGTAATTTTAGGCTAGCCAAGCGGCTGTGCAGTGTGATGGGAACATGAAAGGGGTGTCAAAATCACCCAATTTGTTTATAAAGGAGAAAGAACTAGCCCAGTCCAAAACCATCAAATATAATAATAAAGCAGACTGAGAGATGATCCTGAACCACTTTTCTCAGTTCTCTCTCACTCTCTTCCCCTCTCGTGCGTCAGTTACATTAACTTTTGCCATAACTTGCTGGTAAATCACCTGGGCTGAAATTGTGTGTACAGTAAAGGGTGTTCCCATCCGCTACATGTTACCAGTTCTTAATGGCCCAACTCCAGCTATTTCTCAGGCTGTTTTATTAATTTTGAGGGGATGAGGATGAAGGGCCACCAATGCCAGTGCCACCATCAGGGGTTTGCAGTATTAGGTTGGCGGTCAGCACTGCCATAATACTGTTTTCTACAAGGACAATAGCCCAGCGAAGTTGGTCACAAGCATTGATAGCTGAAGAAGAGGCAATAACATGCCAATCAAATTTAGAGGGGGTTTTTTTATGACCCATGTGTGTGTCTTCAATAGAACAAGGGAAATTTTTCCTATTTGTGATTCTTCTTTCTCTTTCATTATATTTGCACTTGAATCAGAGCTTGGCTGGTGAGAATCTAAAATGTCACTCAGACATGAAGCAAAATATATGCCAATTGCAACTACAAATTTGGGCTGACATTAAGTTATTGATATATAGTAACCTAGGTAGCTTGTTGCATGCTAGAAATAATAGTGTTGTGGGCTTTTGTAGGTGCCGCAAGACTACTCATTGTTTTTAAAGTTTCAGATTAACATGGCTACTCCTCTGAGGCTAGAAAAAATACAACATTCAAGCAAAATAATGCTTGTTCTAGCGGCCGTCACAATTCATGTAACTGATCTCTTCTGGTCTAGTATTTTTATTGTTTGAATATAAAGAAATAAAGTATTCTAAGTAGCGCAGATTTGTTTTTCAAAAGAGTTTGAAGGAATTGGATGACTGAATCCTATTGAAACTGAGTGGGATTTAGACACCTAAGTCTCTTATGCTCCCTTGAAAATTCCAGCCTCAGTGATTTTATCTCAAGTACAAACTGGTAATGAAATCAGTTGCTATGCCCAGTGCAGTGTATTCCAGGCTTGCAGAAAGTTTCATTAATATCTAAGGTCAAATCTTTCAATTATTTTTAGGGTATCCAACATGGTAGCATCTAGGCACAATCATCCATGCTTTTTGTCATCCTCTTACTCACCCAGCATTAAACTTTGGGATCAAAGGCTATGTTAACTGTCACAGTACTTGAACACTCCATTTTCATTCTCCCATTAGAAGCATCTCCAATAAGGATGGAGAAGGTAACTCATTTGAGTTTTTCAGCATATCTGATTATGAGCCAGTTAATTGGCTCTGATAATGTAGGCGTAATTCCTTTAAAAATGTCAGTTGGAGCCCTGAGTTACCTGACATCTTCCATCACACATGGTTGAACATGTTCTACCACACATGGTTGAACATGCTGCCCACTTAAGCTAGTGAGAGACGTTCATCTACAAATTAATTAAAATTGTATAAGTTAGGCTAAAATTTTCATCAGAAGTTAATCTTTTCCAGAAAATGTATGAAAGGTTCACTAAGGTCAACAATTAAATGAGTTGGGGAAAGTCTACATGTATTGTGCTACAGACAAGCTTCCAGTTATTCAACTACCATTATATTCAGAATTCTTGTCTTCACCTTGAAGCCCAATGCAAATCTGACCCTCCTTATATGTCAGCTCTTGTCACACAGCAGCCCCTCAGGCCTTTCCTCTGTAACCGATGCCTGCTTTCATTCCCCACTAGTCTTCTCCTCTTAAACCTTTCCTTCTCCATGCCAAACCTTAAGGATGGACTGATCAGTAAGGCAAATACCCTCTCCTATAAAATTCTCCAAAATACTTCTTCTATTGCATCTACATGAAATACCCAGCTCAAAAGGGACTGGTGTTGAAGGCAATCAAAAACAGTTATCTACAGCCTCTCCATTAATGAGCCCCTAAGAAAGCTGTGCTCTTCTTGGATACTGAAATTAACAGTGTCCTTTGCAAAGAGAGAGAACAACTTCCCAGAGCAGATGAGACATAGCCCAAGACTGGTTGATTACAGACCAGGCTGCTAAACTCAAATTCCTGAAACAGCAAAAGGCAAAGAAAGGCAACAGCAGTAAATACGAAAACAAACTCCCAGATACCAAACCAGGGAGAGGCAAAAAGGAGTCACCTATTGAGCCCTCTGTGAGCATTTCTGTGCAAGGGGTAATGAATATGATACTTAAGAGTATTATAATAATGGCCTTGCTAGAAACACCTACAAAAACTTGTATTTATCTGGATTTCTAAAAACCGTGTTTATCCTTGCAAACAAGGTATACATACATACATACATATATAAAATGTGAACACCTCTCATTAAGACTGATGAGATCAAATTAAGTTGAAAACTTTCACAGGCCACATAGCGGCAGTGACAGACAGGTAGACATATCCAATCTATTCTCTGATTTGCCGACCTGCAGCACAGGATGCTTTATCCTTACAAAAATGCCATCCTTCTCCAGAATAGATTGGCAGGCTAAGGAGCTTTCCATAGCCTTTTACTGCTTGAATAGCTCCCAAGGCCTTTGACACAGATGGGAAAAAAGAAGCATTAGTATGTGCCAGATCAGAGAAAGCCACGTTCTCAACTACTGCAAACCAGCCGAGTGCCACTAACTTAAATGG
This sequence comes from Pelodiscus sinensis, assembly GCF_049634645.1. Taxonomy (NCBI): domain Eukaryota; kingdom Metazoa; phylum Chordata; order Testudines; family Trionychidae; genus Pelodiscus; species Pelodiscus sinensis. The sequence continues at coordinate 80,927,758 of NC_134712.1, forward strand.
AGATCACTTGAGTTAAACAAGGATCTGGCCTCAAGAAGTTTCACAACATTAAACCCAGGAAAACTAAGGCTGTCACAAAAGTGTAATTACTACAGACAGTTGTAGGAAAGGAAAGGAAAGGAAAGGAAAGGAAAGGAAAGGAAAGGAAAGGAAAGGAAAGGAAAGGAAAGGAAAGGAAAGGAAAGGAAAGGAACCCACCAATTCCCATCAGTCTCACACATAGAGAGTACACAAAATTATAAGCTGTTTGATAATCCCTGTCTAATGCAAATGAAGATAAGTAATCTTCTCTAATCAGATCTGTATGAGGTTTCTATTTTTTCATAATAAAGCATTTATGTTGCCATTTTATTGATTCTTAAATAGGAAAGCTATCATAATTCTGACTCTTTCTCATGAGGAGACTAATTAGATTATTTGATCGTCTGGTTCACCAAAGCAGGAAATATTTAAGTGTCACAGCTGGTCTCAGACTAAATAGTTTGTACCAAGATTTTAAATGAAAACAACTCCATCTTTACTGGTTAAGCATTTCATAAATCACTAGACAGTAAAACGTATCAAGACAACAACAGATATCTAATGACTCTAAAGAAAGTTTTAACAGCACCAGTGCTGATGGGTTTGTTTTCACTTCTTATAATTATTTTCATGCAAAAAGATTTTGAACAATAAAGAGCCTTTAAAAAAATTCAAGATAGCTATGTTTTCAGTAAAAATTTAAGATTAATTTTTAACTACTCAGAAAGAAGAGATTTTTACATTTTTAATTGATTCATCGACTTCTATTACTGATGCAGCCTTTCCAAATTGTGTCTGTTACTACATATGGCCCTGCTTTAATGAACATGAAACATCCTCCATAGACTGACCCCAACTCCATCCTCTCTGCTACTCACCTCCTATCGTTATCTCCCCAAATTTGTTGATGTGGAGGGATCTTGTTCACTCTTTAGCATGCATTCATCTCTATTGGCTCAAAGTACAAATATCAAACCTTGGTGAAAAGAAAAAATCTAAATACTTACATTGTATAACCTAACGCAGTATAGAACAACGCTAGTCTTAAACCTACACATATAATGCCAATGAGAATTGGCAAAAGAAATGCCAAAGGAAAAGTTGCAGCCTGTTTGCTCATATCAGCAATCTGGCACTTCATATGGAATGAAATCCTTTCCTCTTCTTCCCTCCAAGGCCCACTCCAGATCTTGGCACTTACCATCTACTTAAGGCCTCAAAATAGGTGGGACACTTTGGACACATTTCACGTTTCTAGGCCTGACTTATCCCCCACATGGCGATAATGATTCACATTTTCCTTTGCAAAGTAATTTGAAATCTATAGGCAAAAAGTTTCATGTAAGAACTAAGCATTATTATTATGTAATAACCATGCTGTGGAATGATGATACAACCGAGGTCTTTACAGGGCTGTAACATAGTTCTGTAATATATATTACAAATAACATCAAAATTATGTAGTAATGCTTTTCCCTGATGATATATGCTACTGTTCAGATGGGCCCTCAGCACTGTAAGAATTAAAGATTCCCCTTAGTTTGAAAAAACAAGTGAAGCGTCCACACTACCAAGCTCATTATTTCAAAATAATGGGCTGGTTATTTTGAAATCTGAACTTCTGCTTTCAAGGAGGAATAAAGCCAGCCAGGTGTCCATACCTGTAAGCCAGGAGCTGCGTCTCATCCTGGAGCCGGTTCTCCACCCCCGCCCCCCAATATCTCCCAGGCATTGGACAATCCCAGGGAAGGCACTTCAGGTGAGTTCTATAACTTTCCCTATATACACATGGGGGCAGACGATGGGCTGTGAGGGACTGAGAGCTCCTCACTTGGCCTGCTCAGCCTGGGGGTCACACAACAACTTTTGCATGTGAGTGCATGTAGAACGCCAGTCTGGAACACTCACCTCCATGACAGTCTCACACAGGAACCCCTTGGTCCTTCTCACAAGGTTCCTTGGGAGGCCTGCCTCACTCTTGACTCCATGGTGGGACACTTTCCCATGACAAGCCAGCATTAAGGAGGCTGCGGTCACAGAAACACACAGTAGTGCCACACACGGCACAGGCTCATGTCCTCACTCAGGCAACATCTGCTCCCAGGCAAGCACAATGATGCTTGACCTACCCCAACACCCTCTCTTCTTCCTCCAGTGGGCAGGGATAGAAGCTCTCTCTCTGCAGGATGCCAGCAGTGCCGGGTCTGGTGTGGGCAGGACACAGAAAGAGGCCAAGTTGCTCCATCCCTCCTTCCCACCCACAGGCTCCTGGCCTGGCTGGCACCTTCCCATTCCTGCTTGTCCCCAGGCCGCGGGTGTAGCAATGCTCCACTGGGATGCCCATGCCCCTGCAGGAAAGTGTCCTCTGTTTAGGCAATATATGGCCTTGCTCGAAGCACCATGGTCTGAACCTTTGGTGTCGGCTCACAGGTGAGGGCTAGGCTTCATACACAGTATCTCCTGGGATGACTGCCCTTGTTACTTTTCTTCACAGCTGGGCCAGCTGGCAACGTGCTGTGCCCACTACCTCCCATGCCATCCTTCCAACTCCATGGGATCCGCCAGAAAAAGAGAACCTGTGAGGACCATTGTAGGAGCAGACGGCCTACCTCCAGTCCCTCATCCAGGGGCTCAATGATGATTGCTAGGAGTGAACTGCTGACCACGAGGAGCACTGGGCTGACCAGGAGCAACGGAAGATCACCTGGGAGCAGCTGGTGAGCTAGCACGAGACCATATGCTCCTCCCTCACCTCGATGATGGAGCGCATGGCCTCATGCATGGAGAGGGCCATTAGCCACCTCATCCCCCAGCTTCTCCTAGCCACCCCAAAGGCTAGCTGGGCCTCCTGAGCTGAATGGGGCAGGTGTCACTTCCAGGCCCATCCCTGAGCCCCTCTACTCCTCCCTTCCCCCATTCCAGGTTCTTTACCCAGTCCCCCCAATTTTATATCCCCCAAGTAAATAGTCTCTAGGATAAATAATTACTATTATTGCAAGAGTTAGTTAATTGAAAATAACATTTTTATGATGATGCTAATTGCCTCAAAGTACTACTTTTATCATTTAACTTATGTAAACTTTTGTATCCCTTGTTATTCTGTACACAATACTCCTGAAGTTAGGACAAGTTCAGAAAGAATCTGTTGTTTTTTATAGTTCATGACTCATCTAGAGTTTAGTTTCACTTCAAAAGAGACAGTTCTGCAATAAAAGATGATACTTTTCAACATCAAAGTGACCAGTTCTAGCTTTCTATCCAAAAAGCTGTGAGGCCTACAGCCATTTTCATTAAAGAAAATGAAATTCGATTAGATTAAAAAGGGCAATTTGTGCCAACTGATGGGCATAAATTACAAGGTCCTCTGGATTTCAGTAAGGACAAAGAAAGGAAGAACATAAATTGCATTGCACTGTGAACCTTTATATTTTCTTTTGTAGGGGCATGTCTACATTAGGAAATAATTTTGAAATAAGTAAAATTGAAATAACTCCCAAAATAACAAAATCAAAATAGCGCATCCACACTACAGGGGAGCATCAAAATAGTTCAGAATTGTTTCGAAATAGCATCTCCACACTGACTGGAGCCTGTCTTAGAGCCTCTGGAAGCACTCTAGAGAGGGCACCAGGAGTTCAGAAACTTCCTGTGGATGCTTAGTCAGGCAAGCTGAGACACATGCATCCACAAGAGCAACCAGAGCACACTGCATCGGTGTGCTGTGCTATGAGGGTGTAGGCAGTGTAGGAGTAGCGTGAGAGACACAGCCATAGAGAGGAGCTCCCAAAAGCACATTTGTCAATGTCCTGTTTTAGCCACAATCCTGAACCTGTGCAGTTCACATGAATAACATTATTCACACGCATTAGTGCTTGCAGATCGAGACTTTCTTTTATGTGGGCCTTTGACTCAACTAAATATGTTTTTTTTTTTAAAATAGGTAGACTACAGTTGTACCACACAAATTGGCAGGGGTACTCAGGTTACTTTGTATCTATTTCTTTTTTTACTAGATTTTCAAACTAGGGGTGTCTCTTTTCTTGGCAGTATATCACAAAGAGTAGGTTGTTGGCAGCAGTGATTGAATTTAGGACCTATTGATATAAAAACATAAGCTTTTTGTTAAAAGACAAAGCTCTGAAATGTGTAGTGACTCAAACCTGCATGCGATATAGCCATTAGTGGACGCTAGAGAGCCACATTGGGTAAGTAGGTTGCAGTAGCACTTCTTCATTATTCATTATTCCACACATGGCCTGACCCTCTTCTGTTCTTTCTCCATACTCTGAAGTAGAGGGGAGGAGAGTGGGTTGTGGAGCACCCACAGGGACACATATCTCAAGCAATCATCATTACTGCAAAGGTGAATAACTTCTTCAAGTGATGCCCCTTTGGGTGTTCTATTGTAGATGACTACTAAGCAGTGCCCACAGTGGTAGGTTTGGAGCCACAAGTTACAAATGGAGGATAAGACAGCTAGGCCCACAGCTGAATGGGTCCAGAAATGATCCTAGAGTGTTTTGCAAAAGTGTGTTCTGATGTTCATATAAGCCACCCAACAGATGTCCTGTAATGGAAAATTGTGCAAAAAGGCAATTGAGGTTGCCATGGCTCAGGTGAAATGAACTAGTAAGTTTGTAGGAAGTGGCTTGTCTCAGAGAGTATAGTATTTGCATATGCAAGTAGAGAGCCAGTTGGACAATCTTTGCATAGAAATTGCCATTCCCTTAGAGTGTTCGACTATGGAGACAGATAAACAGCCATTGTGACTTATGGAAGAACCTATTCTGTCTAAACAGAAAGCTACTGCACATCATATGTCTAAGGTATGCAAGACAGCATCTTGTTGGTCCTTGTGGGGTTTTGGGTAGAAAGCTGGTAAATTGTAATGAAATGTAATGGCTACAAGGTGGACTCAGAGAGGTAATAGCTAAGCCTGATTGTTTTAATTCAAATAGATAGCCCAGGAGAGCAGGCAGTGGTGCTTTGTGGGGGTCAAGTTGTTTGCATGTACGCCAGAAGGAGAAACTTTCCCATTTTTGGAGGTAAGTAGTCCTTGTTGTGAATCATCTGCTGTTTAGGAAAATATATTTTACTGCTTCTGAGCATATCATCTCCTCATTTTGAAAGCAGTGAGGGACTACGGTTGGTGATGTGGATACAGGGTTCTGTCATTGATCTGTGACAGGAGACCAGGATGTCATGGAAGCAGGTAGGGAGGAGACAATGTGAGGCGAGAGAGTTAAGGGAACCGTGTCTGTCTGAGCTATGTTGGGGCAATGAGAATAACTCATGCATTGTCTGTGTGAATGTTTTGGATCACCCACGGAAATCACTGAAATCAGTGGGAATGCGTAAAGCAGTGTTGTGTTCCATGGGATTAAAAAAGTGTCCCTGAGAAATCCTGGAGCTAGTACCACCCAAGAACAGAAGAGGGGAAATTTGTGGTTCCTGTGAGAAGCAAAGAGATCTACTTGAGTTTGGCCCCATTTGTGGAAAACAATGGTCAGGACATTGGGATGTAGCTCCCCACTCATTGTCATCTGAGAAGTGGCAGCTGAGTGTATGTGCTACAATAGTGTGTATTCCTGACAGGGAAGATGCTATAGGGGTCACATTGTGATGGACGCACCAGTTCCATAAATGGATAGCTTCGATATATAGGGAATGGGTCTGGTTGTGTTGCCTATAAGCATCACCTTGTTGATGAGAATATGTATGGTTGTGTTGCCTATGGGGGGGGGGGGAGGAGGTCAGAAATGCTGACATGTGTTTCTTATTTCTCTGAGCTCTAGAAGGTTGAGGTGAAGTTGCATTTCCTTTAAAACGTTAACATTAAAAACACTGGGAAAAACTCATTTAAAAATATTTAATTTTTCAATCGTGCATAAGCACTTTTGGCAGCACCTGATTTAATCAATGCAAACTGAACCATAACTTTCTACTCTGAGTTCAGATTTTTCCACACAAAATTCTCTGTATATGCAAAGCAGGGGTTGTACATTGGCATAGATACAGAGCCTCTCTCTAGACCCCAGCTCTCTAGGGCCCCCTTTCAGGTGACAGACCTTCTGCCTTTGCCTCTCTCGGCACGGAATCTCAGTTTGTCTGCTCTTAGGTTTCCCAGGCTGCAGCCTCCTTCCTATTTCCTGTGATTACTCAGAAGGCATGCCTCCTGGTCTCTCCTTTGGGATGGTGATCAACTGCTAATATGCAGTGCCCAGTCAGACTTCTCCAAAATAAATATTGCTTACTGATCGATGGTAGGAATATGGTTCTACATAAAAAGAGTGAGGAATGTTAGGCCATTGTGCAATACATTTACACATCTAGCTTATTCTTGCTCTCTCTCTCCCTTGTCCTCCCTCCCTCCGCAATCCTTAGAGCCCAATTTAGCCAGACCCTCCCACATGACCTGTCTCTCTAGGATCTTTCTCCAGCAGGTCACTTTGTAACTGTTTAGTGTACATTTGATCTCTAGGTTCTAACCTTGGCAGGATATATGGGTAGCTCTAAGTGGGCTCTTTAGTTTGCCTTGTTTGTTGGAATAGTAGCTTAGCTACATCCATTGTTTGGCATTCCTAGTTGCTTTTTCTAACTCTCTGCTCTTAAAGTGAACTACCCTATGCATCCAGTTTCCACTCACCCAGTATTTCCCCTACATCAGACGGACCATCATAGCAAATATAGAGATCTCATACATCAATACAAAGCAGTTTTGCACCGCATGCATAGCCAGTTCCAGAGTAGTTGATGCACATGGAAAGATAGAAAAGTAGCTTAGTTTGAGAAATGTTGGTAATCACAGCCCAGATGTAACATCATAGAGTCAAGCAAGGCTCTGACAGTCATTCCAAACATTCAATAAGAATCTGCAAACTGAGTCATCGTGACTCTTATAATAGTTTGGATAAACAGGATCTCAGATCAATCATATATATTTAATCCAGGTGTAAAATGTTAATTCAGTCTCAAATGCATGTTAATGTTGATGAACCCAATACCCAAACTATATTTGTGGTTGTCATCCTTGCATCTCCTGAATTATCATGTCTTCAAAGCCATTTTTCAAGGCTTGTACTTTACTATCCTTGTTGCACTCTACTTAGACTGAAAACTTAGAGACAGAGAAAAACATATTAGACTAGTACTTCACTTTTAAATAAAGTTATATTCTCATAATAGAATCTTTATAACTATTCCAGAAAATGTCTTAACAATATAAAAGATTTTTATTTATTAGATTTTTAAAAATATAAGTAAAGGTCATATGATAATGTGACATTTCAAAGTCAGATTCAAACCTTCAGCTTCATAAAAATGTTTGTTTGCTTATAACTCATTAATTCCAAATATGAAGATAGCTTAAAATGACTTAATATTGCCTTTATGAACTAAGATTTTTATGTAATTATATAATTCTCAAAGGATCATAAGCATTGAGCCCTCATGATTCTTTCTCCAATAAACTTTCATATTTTGATAATAAAAGGATGCCAATTTAAAAATCTCATTTGGGTCTGAAAATGTTGGACCTATTGTATTTCTAAAGGTCTAATATAACACAAAAAGAAATATTGCTCAGGGTATGTTTTGTTCATGGGACTGCACTCTGCATAAAGCCAACTTTTCTTGTTGCTGTGTTAAGAGAGACCCACGCAAACAGCAGGAAAGAGGAAACCCTTTTAAAAATAGGAAAATTATGACAAACAACAAAATTTGTCAGGAAAGCTAAGGGGCAGACACAATACAGAGGTGGTTGCTGTCTATCAGACTGATCTGAATTAAACTCATATCAACCTGTGCTCATATATGTATATCCAAATGGTCTACCATTTTACGCATGGTTTGTAAGCTCTTTGAGCAAGGGATTTGTTCCATGTTTGTGCAGGGCCTGGTACAATACGCCAGGGAGCCTTTCATTATAACCAGAATTCATAAAAGTATCATTTAAATTCACTTGATTTTACTCTGCCTCTTAATTTTCAATGTGTATCAGATATTTGTATGGACAATACAACTGACATTATAGAAAGATTTGGCAGCTGGTAAGAGACAAATGGGAACTTTTTGCAGCACTGAAAGTGTGGGAAGCAGTTTGGGAATATGAGACAAATAGAATAGCTGGCTATTTCTGCTAAAATAATCACTGACAATATCGGTGTTGATAGGTTTCAGAGTTAAGAGTTGATAGGTTTCAGAGTTCCTTTTGAGAAAAAGGAAGGCAACTCAGACCGAAGACCCTCACAATTTGCAGAATCACTATTCGTGATTCCACATATTCACAGGTCTCCTGTCACAGCTCGGGGAGCAAAGCCGGGAGTCGCGGGAACTCACCATGATACCTGGCCCCTACAGTGAGTTTCCCCCTAGTACCCTATGGTATGTTCCCCATAGCTCCCAGCCCCTGAAGCTCCCAGTATTTGTGAATTTCGCCATTTGCAGTGGATGCGGGAATGCATCCACCATGAATAATGAGTGTTTCCTGCACCTTGTTAATACTATTGTTTTAGATAAGTTGCAAACTCAGAGGACAATACATCTTTTCCCACTGATTCACGTTTGCAAGTGTTTTTCCATAGCCATGAGGACTAGAAATGTAGTTTGGTTTTGTTTTTAAATACATTTTTGACTGTGCCACATAAGACCTATTCATGGATAATTAATTCATTTCTGCCAAAAGTTGAAAGATTAGGCTTACCTGTTTGGTTATTTTTTTTCAAATGAGCTCATGAGGTATCTGCTGGGTTCAGGTCCCATCTTTCTTTAGATGGAACTCTAAAACTGAGACACCTAAAATTGGTTAACATTTTTAAAATGAAGGTGCCAGCTCTGTGCAGATGGACTGTGGCAAACATGTGGACTCCACTGATTTCAGTGGGGAGTCCCCACTGGCCCAGAACTCTGCCTGTTCTCAGACTGTGCACTTTGTGGGTGAGAATTTACATTGTGCCTTCAAGAGGTGCAGCACAAAACTCACAACCTCTTGTGAGGCCTTTGTTGGCTTTATACTACTTCTGAGTTCTCCATATTCTGGACTTCTATGGTACCCAGAAGAAGTCACACAGCCCTATAAAACAGCCTAAATTATAGCAGCCTGCTGCCAGCTACCTACGTGTGGTAGTGGCACCTCAAATCCTCAAAATGATAGATACTGTAGTCCTTCCCACAACACACCCTTCTCATCACTAAGCCCACGGCACCGCTCTCCCTTCCTGATGCATGTAGAGGAGCCTTTTTAAATGAAGCCTGTGTTGGGGAAACATCTTCTGGTTGGAACTAGAGCTCTAATGACTGTTTCATGTTGTCATGATAGTTTATAAGAACCAGAGTGAATGAGAGAATCCCTCCCTTTGTGCCTCAGCTGTTCTCTTCTGTAAAATAGAAGAAATACTCACCCCACCACCAGTACTGAAAAGCTTATTTAATAAAATGTTTATAAAAAAAGTATGATGAGATCCTCAGATTAAGAGTTGCTCTAGACTTGATGAGTTTTATATGGCCTTTATTTTCCCTTGCAATCCTTGACATTCAACTATCTCTACACTTTTTCTGTAAGCAAACCTCCCATGATATTGAGAAAAGCTTTGCATAAACATTTTGCCCTTAACGATTAACAAAGCAATGTTTTTAACTATGAGTTTGGCCTCCTAAGGGAAGTCTAAACAAACTCAGGAGAAACAGAATATATACACAGATATATTAAATGCAAATTTCATAGTGTATATACTTTACTTCCCCCCCTCCCCCTCACACTTTGGACAACTAGATGCCAGTAACTATTATTTAATACTATAAATAACAGAAGGTTTTTATCTATTGATAGGATTATAATAACTTACATTTCATTGTTGAGATATTTGCTTACTTTTTTGGGATCTAACCAAAATAAGAAACAATGATTTAACCAGAATAAGAGCCATCATTATTTCAGGTTTGCTATTACGACTACCCAAATAATGAAAAAAAAAAGTGAAACTGAACCACAATATCACTATAACAGAGAAATTTAAAACCTGAGACTAATATACTGACAAAACAAACTGAATTTTAAAAAATGGTCTTAAAATTACAAAGAGAGATAACTTGTGAACATCAGGCTTTAGATAAAAACAATCCAAAGTTTATTTAATTTGCGGTGTATAGTTTATTTTTGTTCTTTGCCTCCAATATTGTATGCAAACAACACTGTTTCATTAAACCACTACCTTTTTCATAGCAAAACCGAAAGAGAGCAAAAGGTATGTGCAGATTTAACACTTTAAATAAATATTTTTCAAGAACATTACACAAAAGAGGAGCTAAAAAAAGCAACTTAGGTATAAACTGAAACATGAAGCACAGTTTAGTTTTTAAAATGTTTTCAAGAATAAGGAAACAATATTTATATAATATTTATATTCAGCGTCACTTTTACCATACACATATGCCTTAATATGAAGACTATGTAAGACGGTGAGACTTTGATAATGTACAATATATGTAAAGAATTAACAGCATTAAAACAGAATTATTTTTAAAAAGCATACTATTTAGAAATCTAGAATATGTACATAGAATGTGTACCAGTTAACAGTCCATGTAACTACTAATATAGGCATTGTTCCCTTTTTCTCTCAGGGAATAGAAAGACATATATGAATATGAGGTAAGATATACTGTATTTATATTTATTGTCTTCTGTTTCCTTTGTTTTCTGCTTTGTCTCCAACCCAAAGAATTATTTTTCTTCAAAAAAATCAATTCAATTCAGAAGCATGTACTTCAAGTGATCTGTCCTACTTCTCAAGGGGAATCAAAATACAGAAACACCTTATGAAACTGAAGACACCATCATAACCTAATCAGAAGGCTAATCACTATAAGGATTTCAATTTTTCCATTTACATTGCCTTCTGAGTACACCTTCATAATAAAATCATGTTATAGAACAAAGTGGGAGGGGGAAGGGGAGTTTTCAAGTTAAGCTAAAAATTCTACTTAGTTTTCATTCTGCAGAGCAATGAAATAATCAATGTGTTGGAATTTCAGAACCTCATTTCCCCAACTGGTCCAACCAGGCTGCAGGTAGCGAGCAAACAACTCCAAACATTCTGCATCAGGTTTGATATATTCTGTCAGAATCTCTGTGCCAAAAAAAAAAAAAAAAGAGAGAGAGAGAAACAAAGATGATGATGAAAAAGGAGTGAAAAAAAATCAATTTCCTCTGAGCTATTGGGAGATGAAAAAAGGAATGTTTCATTAAAAAAAAGACAGCAAATTAATTTCAAGGATTTCATCAACCAGTCTGACTATTTATAGTCAGAAAGTCATTTGAAATAAGTGCCCTTGAGACTTTGAACAATACTGTCAATAGCCCTGATTTATCGGCTTTCATTTGGAGTCTGGGAATGAGGATTTCAGTGCCTTCACAGGTGACTTTTCAATTTTTCAATATTGTCACCATAACATCTCCTGAGTACTGACTTGACTCTCTCTTTAATAGATGCACATTCAAAAAAAGTCTTCCTACTTAAAGAGCAATTGCTTCTGATTATTTATTAGGACTGTAGTTGTGTCCCTCCCCTCTCCACCACCCTTCATAACACAAACAGGACAGAGCAATTAATGATGATGACATTCAGTAAAAAGATGAAGGAGAAACATCATTTCAAGAATCTAGCAATCAGTAGTGAATACAGAGGCTTATGCTGCTTCATAACACTAGAGCCATTCTATCCTGGAAGCACTAGGAAAGATGTATAAAAGAGTTTCCTTTAGTGCTATAAATTAAATCACATTTTTTCTACAATTGAGCAATCTTTTTTAATGTTCAAATCAAAATAAATAGATATTTTACATTAAAATACCAATTATTTCATTAATTTAGGAGGAATATTTGGCAAGGGAGACAAATATAGTATTTTGATTCATTGACTTTATCTGAACAATATTACTGAATATATTTCTTACATGTTTTGAATATAGAACTTGTCAAAATCAATATAATTTGCTGCTGAGTCAAAGGGACCTTTAATCGTTTCAGGAAGAAGATTTAAAGTACAAAGAAACCCTACCAAGTAAAAGGTTTTAAAAAGTGATATCGTATATATGAGTGGGAAAGCCCGATAAATACCTACAGAATAAAAACATGCTCCAACAATATAATTTTTACTTCTGACTGTAACTGACTTATAGAATTGAAAAAAAAATTGCTCGAGAGTAATTTTACCCACTCTCCTCCAGAACTTATTCAGAATTTTCACTGTTCCTCATGAAACATGAGGCATGGAAAACAGTTCATTATATCAGACATTTTGTTACCTGAACTGATCTCTCCTCTCACTATCATTTCAGAAAGCAGAATTATATCTGATCAGCATACATCAAAGAAATGGTGGGAACATTTATGCCTGGAATTCGCTATTTGCTTTTTGGGTCAGAGTTGCCCTTCAAAGAATATACTTTCAAGTAGTTGACTGCTTGCAGATTTCTCATCTGTTCAAATACACATCATGAAATGCTCCTGCTGCTGGAAGATGAATATCCTCCCAAAGATCTACTGTGTGGCAATCCTACCACATGCTTTTTCTAACCACACATTTTCCCTTCTCTGAAAACTGCAATCTACTTCAAACTTTTTCCAATATGTATTTTAAAAGATTTTCCATATATATATATATATACACACACACACACACACACACACACACACACACACACACACACACACACACACACACTTTCCTGTGGGATGACAGAGTGACGTCATCACATCACTCTGCGTCCCACCCCCTCCTCTGACCTCAGCAGCCCTGCCTCCTCCCTCCCTCCCTGGTGCCATGGGTCGGGTGCCATGTGCTCTCCCCCCCTCGCAGGGGAGATGGAAGCAACATGCCCTCCCCCATCCTGGGTGGGTGGAGGCACGCAACCTCCCCCTCCCCCCACCCTCAGTCCTGCACCCCCAGCCCACTCACTCATACACCCCAACCTGAGACCCTACACTTTCAACCCCTTCACTGACCACCCTGCCAAGACCCTGCACTCCCAAATCCCTCACTCACCTCTTCCTCCAAGACCCTGCACTCCAGCCTACTCCTTCCCCCTCTCCTCTGCTCAGACACCCTGCCCTGAGCCTGATCCTACACCCTCTCCCTGGCAAGATACCTACCCCCGGAGGGGGGAGGTTTGGCTAGTGTAGCGAGCCCCCTAGTTTCCCTTAAAATTTTCCATATTTCTTACATTTTGGTACAAGCACCAATCAAGTAGACCTGCCCCACCCACCCCAACTTAAAAAATGACAGAAATGTTGCAGGTGACTTATTTACACTGGGGGATTTTTGCTACATATTACTGTTATTATTGATAATCTTATATTGGAAAATCTATCCCTTTAAATAAGGTTAGAAAACCTAACCCAATCAAATATTTGCATAAGTGTCTGGCAAATGCAGAACAAAATGTGATAGTGAGCCTGCTAGACTGAACAGTGCTTTTTGGTGTCACACGTATTTCCCTGTCTCTACCTAATTAGACAGCAAGATAATTCTCAAAAACGTGCTTGTGTCATTTTGCAAAACCATCATTTTAACATAAAAAAGTAAAACCTATCATTATTTTCTCATCTCTTTAATTAAGGATTGTATGTGTACTGATATGCTGCCTGTATTTTAACAAACATCTTCTAAAGATTAATTCCTCTGATCATTTAAGAAACATAGTTGGGTATGTGCCATTCCAAAGGGAATCTCTAAAGCCCCAAGCATTCAATAAATTGCCTTGAGCAGAACTCTGCTCTTTTGACTTCAGTAGGGATCAGCCCATGAAGAGCTTATTGAAACATCAGAGCTTTAAAAACAAAACCCACTTTTCATAACATAAAAGAGACAATACCATTTAACCAAAAATTAAATTTATATTTTGGAGTACTTGTATTTTGTTCCTACACACACAGAGAAAAAGCAGCAGCAACAGGGAAGTCCAGTGGAACTAATATTACTAACTACTGAGCACTAAAGCTTCCATCTTCTGAAAAGCATTTTAAAATACCTACTATCTTACATAGAACAAAGGACAAATTACTTCTGATAGAGATTACTTAGCTGTAACCAGAAGTGAAACTCCAAGGGTTCCAACAATTTTGGCAACAGAATTTAACCAGGGGTTCCCAGGATTCTCTACTACTGTTGTACTTCTTCCCCTACAGCCCATAAAGATCCCACTCTAGTATATGACGACTGTGTGGTGAGATGCAATTAAATTATATTTACAATAATTCATTTTCCAATATTTTTCATAGCTTGGATTGGGTATTTACATAATCACATCAGGGGCTAACCCTCAGTCCAATGACAATTAGATTATATAGAGGGCAATAACATGGCTGAATGTTTTGGTATAAAATCTAATGCCACCAATTTACTTGAGCATTAACTTTCTTCTTAAGCTATAAATTATAGTAGTATCTTTGTTAGGGTTTTATGGCCTTCCTATCTTCACATGGATATGTTTATACACACTTAAGGCCTGATCTGCAGATGTTAAACAAAATTCTTAAGTTTTTCAAGTGAATAAGGACTGAAGGATCAAGGCCTTTGATACCAAAAGATAAAAAATATTTTCTCTAATAATCATACATTAAAATACTTTTACATTTTAGTTCTATTTACTATAAATACAAACATCACTAAAAATATTATTCTAACTTAAAAAGCCACTATCAACTTACACTGGGCCCACAATGTATATTTTAGAACAACACTTATTTTAAATAAGAGTTCAAAGAAAGAAGCTGTTTTGAAACAAGCAACCATTCCCCTGTATTGTTTGAAACTCAAATATTGAAGTAGTAGAAACCTAGATATGTAATTATCTATATAAATGCAAGCGAAAACAACTTCACTGATTTAGGCTCTAAAATGTAACCATACAGCACAAATAGTGAAAGGAAATTAGATGACTGAAATTCTCTCATGCTTAGTAATATATTGGGAAAAGTGTTCACAACAAATTGGCCAGATTATCTGAGCTGACTGATTTGTGCTTTGCCTAGGACCAGAAAAAGATGGGCAGTGAGTGCTAGAGGTTAGGCAAAGGTGGCATTATGCCAACTATCCTTTGTTTAAGCTTCCAGTTGACTGAGTTCCAACATATGCCTGGCTGCCAATAGCCCCAATGACTATTGCACAGAAGAGTTTCACACGGCACATAAGGTCTCCCTGCACGTGCCTTCTTTAATTCCCTCTCAGGCACATCTCTACAACATCGCCCAAGGGGCATAGAGCTATTACAGGAAGCAGGTGTTCTCTGAGTTTATTTGCTCTGATAGAGCAGTGTAAAGTGGCTAGGGGAAGACTCAAGAATAAGGTCCATGATTTTTAAAGTTAGCTGTTCCTTCAAGGACACCTTTTACATAATAATACTAACATGCATGCATAATTAATAACAGCTTTACAAACTGAAGAAGGAAACTGAAATCTCAAGAGCCAGTCTAGGAACCTATATGGAAAAGTTTAAAAAAAGTGTTTGAAATTCAACATTGCTTAGTGTCCTTCATATAAGACAGCCACCCTTTGCGTATCCTAGCAGCAACAATGAATTAGACTAGAAGGAAACCTGCTGTTATTTGACTCAAAATCATAAGTGATAAAATTTCATTTTAAAGTATTTGCATAAAGCAGTTTAAGTACATTTACAATGACATACTAAAGCTGTGAGCACTAAACACAGAGCATGTATCACCAGAAACCCCTACAGTCATGATTTCATAGTTAAATGCACTGCAGGAACCCGAATGTCTCCTTTTGATAGCTTGCTTTAATTTGCATCTTCTTCTTCCCCCAGAGAAATAAACTATTATAATCAGTCATTAAATGGCTACATATGTACCGACATAAAACTTTATAATAGTAACAAGAAATCAAGTGCCAGACAGTAGCAATAAATACTAATATTTTTGGCTTTGTTGCTACTTAAACAAAACACAAAGTACGTGTGTGCATGAGTCATCAAGCTTTCTTCTTCCCCCAACCCCAAACTTCAGCTTCTGTTCATGATATTCTAAATAATCGAGGAATGTGGATCAGCTGCTCTCTACTGGCAAATCTAGAATGCTGCCTTAAAAAAAATAAACAAAAACCAAACAAAACCAAATAACCCTTTGTAATAGTACTATTAAGAACATCAGCAACATCTTTAGACAGAAGCAACAACTTTATTCTTTAATTTTTGGTTCAGTGACCCTAACCTAAGACTAACTTTTACTTATTGCAAATACACAATAGGAAAAAAGGGGGTAAATCACTGATTAGATGATCTGTTCTCAGTAGCAAATCTCTTCTTCCAGTAATAACAATGAATAAAGCATAGAAGGTGTGTAGCAATTCTACAAAAATACCGTATTTTTGGCATCTGATGTACCCTCCCTACACACATACATCATATATTACGTGAAGGCTTATTTTATGTACTTTTATATGAGGTATGATATGGAGCTGTCAAGTGGTACAGTAAGCTTGAAGGGCACAGTGAAACAATGGCACCCAAATGAGTGAGTCATTTTTTGCAGTTCTGGAAACACATACCATATGACTGACTACAGTTTTTTACTGTTCATATTAATTTCAACACTATAATTATTTATTGGTCAAAACTGCCAAACATCAATGTATTGAAGTATTTTTTATTTGTTTTGCATGGGCAAATATTTTTTCCAGGAATGATTAAGGTGTTTCATACATGGCAAAAATGGCAACTATCTACATTTTTGCAAATAATTACATGCAATATTTCACATAATATTCTTAATGGTCAAAGTATATCATGAGTGATAACAGTTTTCTATATTTTCAGCTGAAATTTGATGAACAGATTAGTCACACACCAAAAATACTGTGCATTACAAGCAGCAGATTGTGTACCTATAGTTTATACTCCATAGTGGGCAGATATAAATTCACCTGAATTGTTAAAATAATACTTCTCCATTTGTAAGCTTTTGTACATACAGTATAGTCTCTAGTCTGTCTGACAGACAGTTTTAATTTAATTACCTATGCATGCAGTACTAATCTTTGAAATATACTAGAAACTAGATATTTAATTCAGAGACACATATGCACAGGTCATTGTTAGTGTTAGAGATCATAAAGACAGCTTCATGTTATGAATATGCAATAGCTATGAGAGAAAGAAGCAGCTTAACGAAGTAGTGAAGACAAAGTCTACAAACAAGTCCTTGCCTCTGCACTGAAGAAAGATGAAGAATATGTACAAATTTCTTGATTGAAAATAGCAGGTGCTGGCAAAGAATAAATGGAAAGATTTGAGAGGAGCATTTCATTTTCATGGGACATGGAGCTTCTTCAGCCCAGTCAAGAAATCTGGCATCAAAACATTTCTTGACATGGTGAAAAAGAGCATGCAAAGAAACTACAGTGTATAGTAGAGATGTCACCACTGTCATATAAATAATGGCAGGACACAAATTCCACACATACAATGAACTGGTTACTGAGTACTTTAGGTGGGTTCTAAAAGCTAACTCTGTACCTGAAGTCTTTGACAGAAAACTGCAGAAAGACAACACCAGACAGGATCTGAGGCTGGGTGCAAAAGATACTGGGTCTGGTGGACACTGTCCTTCCTCAGAAAGAGTTTTTAAACATGGCATCTAAGAAGCAATTATACTTGTAAAATTTCCTCTGTGAACAAATGATTCAAAGTGCACCTGAGAGTGTAGGAACATGCCAGCACAAACACTCCTCCTTGCTGTATGCTTTTTCAATATGTAGTAAAGTCCATCACCACTAAACATGTTGAAGAAGCCCAAGACGTGAACAGACTCAGGAGGAAATGGACACACAGATGCTTCTGCATACTCTATGTGTCAGAGTGGGCTTGGGGTTTCTTGGCTGTCAAAGGAACTATAACTATTAGGTCATCTGACAACTGATTTGGACCATGCTGTTCAGTACTTTCCAAAAATGGAATATGCAGATAACGTGGTCTGAAAGAGACACCGCTGAAAGTACAACTAACAAGCATTGCTTCATACTTGTGCACACTCACTCCTGACTTTCAGAATACAGGCCCGTATGCAGGAATTTCTGTGTGGGGGTATGCTTTTTTTTGTAAACATGGACTGCAATTTTTTTTTAAATATAAGGGAGTTCAAAACAGTCATGCACTGAGTGTGCATAACACAGGTTAATGAAAAATTTGAATGGAAACAATGATTGATAAAATGGTTTTGTCATAACATACTAAAAATGTATCCAGTAATAAAGGTTATACAAAAATTACTTTCTGGGATCTTACCGTAATATCGTAAGTGAAAAGCAATATTCCACAATAATCTAGTCTTTGTTGCAGTGAAATTATGGCTTGTCACTATTATATGCATGATTAACTATTTTATCTTTGTGACATTAGTTGCCAATTTAGGATAATGTGGCTTGTGTCTCCAGGACTGTGTTTAGAGCTGTTGGAGCTCTGGGGTGGGATATTCAGTGTGGAAGTTCCTTAAGCTCCTTGCTACTCATTTCTTTTGTTTGCAAGCAGCCAACTGGAAACTACTAACCGGCCTCATCTGTTTCCTCCAAACTGGGACCAATTGGCACTCCCTGACATAGGGTACAATGTACTCTTTGACCTATTGGCTCTATCCAGGAAGAGGACTTTCCTATGCTTGTTTCTTGTGAAAGGTAGACCACTTAAAATACAGCCCTCAGATTAATAAGAGGAGGTTCATGTCATGTTTCCACTGAAGTGTGCAAGATGGAAATATACAGTTGGCATGTTTGATATAAACATGTCCACTGGGAAGTGAATTGAGATCACCATCTCATTCCACAAGAGTGCATATGAATGAACAACCATCAGATCATAATGACTTTTTGGCCATTTGATCTTGACTCCAGCTAAGGAATTAGACCATGAAACTCCATAGCTCAATGCTGGTTTTATCCCCATCGGTATTTTTAAATTAATATTCTGCAGCACTTCATAATGAGAGGAATTCTGAAGATCATCATCAAGATGTACAAAATATTAAGGAGAAACTTACAGCTTCTCTCATTAAAATGTCTACCACTATGATTACAAAGCTATTTTGAAATAATTTGCTACAGTAAAGTTAGTATTGCTTTTCAAGTGTGAAAAAACTTCTAAGTAGGGGTGGGCCCTGGAAAAAATTGGAGTGTAGAAGAACTTGTTTTCTTTATTGAAATTTGATCAAATTAAAATACACACTTCTGTGCCCAGGTGAAAAATACCCAAAATGACTAGAAGAAAATGAACAACTTGAAAAAATTAATTTTGCTTTACTCAAACATTTTGATTCTAATTTTGAAAAAAAAAAAAAAAACCTCATAGATTTCTTAGGTTGCAATAGACCTTCTCTCTCCCTTCAGGTCTGGGCTGCGGGGGGGGAGGGGGTGGGGGGCAGGGAGCCGGTGCGGCTGAGCTGCGCTACGAGGGGGGAGGGATGGAAGCCAGCGTGCAGTTCACCTGGGCTGCAGGGGCAATGGGGGACTAGCGCCAGTGTGCAGCTGGGCTAAGTAGGGTCCAGAAACTGGCACGTTGTTCAGCTGGGCCATCCTGGGAGACCGTGGCGGGGGGCGTGCTTTTGCATCCTTCGCATTCCCCCGCATACAGGCCTGCAACATACTTCATGCTGTACACGCACTAACAGATATAACTGTCTCATTCCTATTTGGTATGGGGTGGGGGAGGCCGTAAAAATCTCTGTTTAATACTGTCAAATCAAAGGGAGCTTACCATTTCAGAGAACTTGCCAAATTTGGAGAGTTTGAAAGGCAAGCTGCAATTTTCTGCAATTAGGCAGTGCTGTAGACCAAAGGGGAAAAAAAGGAGACTCAGGGAGACCTGAATTGTTTGCGCCTCAATCTATTAATCAGAAAAGACAAGTCCCTGGCCAAATTCCCCTACGTGAGGACAGTTTTAAAGAGCATAACAAAAGGCAATCTTGTAAAACAGATATTTGGTGTCTTCGCATGCAGATAAATCAGTCACCACTGCAATATACGTGGATGTAATGTAAATGATCTACTTTCTGTATTCTTCAAGGGACCAATGGCATCTCAACTTTTGCAAGACTTTATTTGTGCCTATAATGATAGGCATTGCTTTGCAGTTAACTGTATCTATAGTCAGAATAACTTTTCCTTCATAGAACTTTGTACATGTCAAGGCAAGGAAGACTTGATAACCCACACACTTTCAATAGAGATCAGGCTGGTCATGGTAATTATATTGACTACAAACGTCAGCAGTCACATTTAAATTATACCAGTATAAATTTATTATTAGGATTTTGTTTTACCCTTTAGATTACTGTTGTCGTGCTTAAAAGTCACAAAGAAATCAAATTTTCTCTTGAAAAGGCGATTATAACAAACAAGTGCAAATATTTCATGGTGGTCATTTTAATGTGTTGATAGTGCCACTGTTTATTCCTGTTCCTATGGTAATAGCACCACATAACAGCTATGCATAATATCTCATCTTAAAGTAGACATAAATTTTCAAAATGATGTATGATGTGCATAGACATAGAGAGGGTACATTAAGTCAACCAAACTGTGGTGCCTGCCACTCGCCTATGATGACATCAGTATCAGATATAGGAGTGACAAGCAAGAAGCACATAAATAAAAAGGTAGATTCTAACCATACTTTATTATTAACTGATGTACCACATTCCTGACTTTAAATATTTTTGCTAATTCCCAAAGTACAAATATTTTGTTTTTAAGCCAGTTTCACACCTGCAATTCATATACAGAAATTCACCAATGTAATTTCTATAGTTTTTATCAGATGTAGGAAGGAACCATTCTAGTACAGGAATCCTGACCAATCTATACTTAGCAGTGTCACCATCCTGTGCAGTGTGAATATAAAGCACTAAAGCAGGGGGTTCTCAAACTTTTGTACTGGTGACCCCTTTCACACAGCAAGCCTCCGAGGGTGACCTTCCTTCTTATAAATGAAAAACACGTTTTTAATATTAAATACTACTAGCAGGCTGTACCAGCCCCCCTTTCTCTGAGAATGTAATGATGTCATTCTGTCGCCTGGAAGGAAAAGTGTGCGCGCACACAGAGAGAGAGACAGAGACAGAGAGAGAGACAGAGAGACAGAGACCGAGAGAGAGACCGAGAGAGAGACCGAGAGAGAGACCGAGAGAGAGACCGAGAAAAAAAAAATGCTGGAGATGAAGCAGGGCTTAGGGATGGAAACTGAGAGCTCATGACCTCCATGTAATAACCTTACAAACCCCTTAGGAGTCACAATCCCCAGTTTAAGAACCCCTATACCAAGAGAAACCAGACATTCTGAGATGCAATATCACCAATATGCCAGTGACCTAAATCACTTTTGTCATAATTGGATGGCAGTCTCTCCAGAGTCTGACACCAATGCGAGATAGTTGGCTAAAGGAGGCCTTACATAAAAAAAATGGTGGTTAGGGAGAAGCCTCTGGAGGGTGTGACAGTGGTAGGAACTGCATCTGTTTCCTCAATGATAAGGGATACAATAACTTTTTGATAAGGAAATTTGTAACCTAAGGTTTCTTTGGAACCCTGGTCTCCTCCTGAAATTATATGTAGTCGCATCTTTCAAGTCTACATTTTGCTATCTCTTCTTGGACAAGGGATTATGAACTTCTCTTTGAAATAGACCTGACTGTATTTTCTCACCCCACATTTGCCTACTGTACAGCTCACTAGCTGGGGCTCTCTTTGAGGGCTATCCAAATGTTTTCAATAGTGCCCAAAGCAGTAGTCTACTTGCTTTGCTGTCTACATTCTATGAGCTGCATGCAGGGGGCCAACAGCCTCCAAGGGCCCCTGGACAAGGTGTGGGAGAGCCAGTTCTGCACTCCCTGAAGAGGAGGGGCCTCAGGTGGAAGGGCTGGGCGGAGACCGCTAGCCTCCTACCTTATCCCTCCACCCCTCGAATCCTCAGAGCCACAGGGAGCACGAGGTATGGTGTTCCAGCAGCGATTTAAAGGATCTGGGGCTCCAGGTGCTGCCGCAGTAGCAGCCGAGAGCCCAGGCCCCTTTGAATCACCGGGCCCTGGGGCAAGTGACCCCTTTGCCTCCCTGCCACACACTGCTTGTGGAGGCTAAGCATTTTGCACATGCCATTGTATTCTTGTATTCCTCTATTCCCCCCCATACACACACCACGTTCATCATCCTCTCCTCCCTCTATATTGCAGGAACTCCCTACAACTTCCCTCACCCTTCCTCCGTGCCTCTTCCCCATGGCCAGGGCTCTGTGTATCCCCAGCTTCTCCTTCTGCCACATGACAGCTGAAATATGTTCCTTATACCTTCCTATCTAGGGCCTGATTTCCCCTCACTTGCCCAAGAACCCCCAATCTCCCTTCCCACTAGTAGGTGTGCATACCTCCTCTACCCCCCCATTCCTCCCCTCCCTGTAGCAGGGTCTCTTGGTCTCATCCCACACCAAGGGTTCCGTTTGCTCCTCCAATTCCCGCATCTACCCACTTCAAGATTGCCCACTCAGCTGCTGAAATACTAGGGGATTTGTGCAGCCCATTTTCCCCTAACCCCATGCCAGGGTCTCTGCCCATCTTCCTCCCTCAGCACTGTCTCTGTCTGACCTCTATCTCCCATACCTCCAAGTAGGTTCTCCCATTCTCATCACCAGGAGTTCTGTTGCCTCATTTCCCTCTTCCGCCATACTTTCTCCCACCCATTTCTCCTATGCCACTAGCTATGTGATTCCCCTCCCTCAAATCATACTCACAGAATCATAACAATGTCAGGACTGGAAAGGATTTTGAAGTCATCAAGGCCAGAACCCTGTACTGAGGCAGTAACAAGTAAATCCAGACCATCCCTGGCAGGTGTTTGTCCGACCTGTTCTTAACCTCCAATGATGGGGAATCTACAACCTCCCTGGGAAGCCTATTCCAAACTTTAGCTACCCTTCTAGTTAGAAATGTTTTCCTAATATCTGACATAAATCTCCCCTATTTCGGGTTAAGCTAATTACTTCTTGTCCTACCTTCAGTGGACATGGAGAACAATTGATCACTATCTTCTTTATGCCAGCCCCGAACATATTTGAAGTATTTTTTTAACCTTTCATCTTTGACAAAAACAACATGAACTTTCTCCTCTGAATTTGGTCCAAAATACTTTATTCTCCCTAGATAGGAAGGGAGAGGAACACTATGCCTCCTGCCCCATCACAGAGCAGGAGTTAAGGAGACAGGAGAGGGGAGGAATGAAGCCGCCTTCTCTCTCCTCTCCTGGCTGTCCCTGATGGCTGAGCATCTACATCACAGCTCCTATCAGGAAAAGTAATAATTTTTCTTCTGCCTGTCTGGGAGCCAATCACATTACATTCTATAGGACAGAAGAACATGGGTTATGCTGGAAGACATTAAGGAGTACCATCAGCCAGTTATTTGATCCACAGACAATGCAGAGGTACCTGAAAGTGTGGCTGTCCTGAATAGATGACGACAGAAACTCCATAAGTTCTCCATTTTCCTCCGGGACTTTTAATAAAGTCCTGCTCACTGATAACTAGATCGCTCAGGCAACCCTGATAATCATTCAAAAAGACTTTAATTCCAGGGATTATTGCAGGACATTGCTGACATATAGTCATGAATTCAAGCTTCCTTATATTTCAGAATACTAAATTGTGACGAATTATTTGTCTCTCGGCACATGTGTTTTAAACACACACTAGTAAAGAAAAAGAAAAACGTAAAAAACACTCTCCAAACTAAACATTTAAAAACCTCCCTCTTGGTCAAGCTTGAAAAAGGAGTTGAGACTAGTAATGTACCCATGGACAGCTCTGCTCTTCAGCTGAGATGTAATTTTCTACTACAAGGAGTAAATCTCATCAATGCAGAAGACAGAGCTTCTTGGGAGCCGATCCAAAAATGTAGAACAAAATCCCAGGAACCAAGAATTATCTCAAACCTCACCACCTTCCACTCCAAGTCCTTCCAAACTTCTTCAGCCTGCCTTCTACAACAGAAATGTATTGCATCACTTTAAAAAATCATCTTAAAGCTACCATAACTAACACTACACTGTACACACAGTTCTCCCCCTTGGGAGAGGATGATCTAAAAAATGAACTACACATGACCAGTGTTAGTCACATCATTTAATGGACCATAGGAAGATGCTCAGATACTACAGTGATGAGATCAGCATAGGTACTTACATAGAAGAGTAATCAAACGAGGATTTTATCAGAAGTGAGTATGAGGAGAAGGCTGAACTAAATTAAAGTTGAAGGACTTCTGCTCTGCACACCCAGCTCTCACACAGTTAACTCAAAATGATCTCACTGATGGTGGCTCAAGACCATCTCTCCAATAGCCAAGACTCAAACCAACCAGAGCTTTATAGATCAGTCAGTACCTAGATTTATACCCAAAACCTAATATAGATTTAGTGCAATGGCCAGAGAACAAATCCAACAGGTTTCCTGTAGTTACTGGAACTTCCTGCAGAAGATGGAAGATGAAGAATCTTCAAGTATAGCGTATTGCAATGATACAAACAATAGGTTCATAGAGCCCAAGGCCAGAAGGACTACTGTGATCACCTAGTGCAGCTCATATTAGATTTGGGTGAAGTACGGTTTTAAATTAAGTTGGGATATTAGCATGAACAATAATCCCAAATCATGTGACCAAAAAAGAAGATCATGCTGAAGAAAAGGAGTTGTGTTAAATTTGTAGGTAGCCCTTCAAAAATATCAGTCTTATCTTAAAGCACAGGCTGAAGTAATCGAAAACAAAACAGTTAATTGGATACTAGGTGCAATAAGTAATTTACTATATAAGAAACTGTTCCGTCCGACCTTAACTGAGGTCTGATAATTGGCAATAACATCACTTGTTTGTTAAAGAATATAAAAGAGTCAACTCTAAGAATTCACTGCTCCTATCTGCCTAACCAAGTTGAAGCCAACCAATATGGGCCTACACACTTCTGGCGATTAGCCCATTTGTAAGTATCTTGATCAAATGCTTAGAAAAGTGTTTTGTTACTGTTTGGATGTATTAAACTTCTTATTATTTAGGCAGGTTTAGAGCAATTACAAAAATTATCTGGCCTTTGTTTTAATAAAGGATGTTATAGTTACATAAAGTGTTGTAGAAATACCTTGCATAAATAATACTTCCAACACTTGGTCTGACCTCCTGTATTACACAGCCCATAGAGCATCAAAATATACATTCCTAGAGCATATCCTTCAGAAAAACATCCAATCTTGAGCTGAAAATTCATCATTGATCTGTCATGGTCCCAGTTTGAAGACCTTCATGGCATTGTGCAACAGGTCAAATGATTCTTCAGACCTAGGAAGAGCAGGGATTTGGATGGAAGGCACCTCTTGTCTAATTGTTTGGAGATGGTATATCAATTCCAGTAATGTATTATGACTTCTGGTAATTAATATGAGTATGGCCTACTTGCGGTCAATTACTAACAGTTTGTTTGTTATTTTAAATAAATTTGTTAATTTAAAAATATATAAAAATGTCCAAGGTTGTGTGTTCTATATGCATATTAGATGTATGAAAAATTAAATAAATCTCTTCCAAAACTAGGTGTCCCAAAAAGAAGAGACGTGTTTTTAATTAAGCACGCAATTGTAAAATATATTTTACATATTCCCAGTCAGGGACATGCTACTTATCACACAAAGGAAAGAACTCAGGTCATTTGGAACTCTTACACAGAATGCAGGAATAGAGCAATTTTGAAATAATTATAAACTATAAAACAAATGCAACTTTTTTTTATTTAAAGACCTCTATCCAAGAATATCAAACAGAGTTCCTTAAGCTTTGACACCTAACACCTAGATGTAAAGAACTAAAAATGGCAGGATTTTCAGAGATGTTGAATGCTGGTAATTCTTATTGACTGCAATTGCTTGGCATCACTGAAAAATCAGGCTGCTCATTAGGCACCTATAAATGGATTTAGTGCCTATTTTCAGACATTCAAGTTTGAAAAATCTAAGTCTATACAAACACTGTATGGTAGAGAGGTGTTCAAAGAACATACCAGTAAGAGGAGGTTTGTGTGAATGAAGAATGCAGGGTACGCTGACAATTAATTTGTGCTCTGGAATTGGAAGAACTTCCATGTCTGATTTCCTGTTGTATAAAATCAGAAGAAAATAAATGTGAAATTTCTCAATCAATACTGTGATACAGGTACCCGTTTTCATGGGGTTTTGTTTTAAATGGGATATAAAATACAGAATACTCAGTCACGGTCAGCCTTCACCGTAAGCCTTTGGGAAGTTAAGTATCTAAATGCAGAGTATATTTGTTTCCTTGAAAGATAAAGGGCAGTTTATTAATTGTCTGAGGCTTTGAAGAAAACATAGTCAATAATGGGAAAGAACAACAACAACGAGAAAAAGCCTAATTGATACTTCTGTCACTTTTCAACTGTAGAGTATCACCTATCTTAACCAAAGGAATCCATACCACATCCCTAACATTATGTGCATACAGAAATATATATGGTCTGGTCCAGATCACTGCTATGGTGAGGAATGCATAGAAAACCCCACTTATTTTTTTTTCCTCCTGATACTGGGACAAGTCCCCCAGCAAAAAAGGACAAAGGACTGCTCTTAACTTCTACTGGCAGCCAACAGTCCCAAGCAATTATGACTGCTTCTGCAAAGTGCCACTAAGGGAATGAACTAACCATTTCCCCTTACCGAGGGCCATGCTCCATATACAGGCCGTTGGGAGAGACAGGAGTTGCTTTGGTCACACAGTACCACTGGATAATTCCCCTTTCATTAGGATGGTGCTCCCATGGGCACCTGTGCCAGTTCTAGATGCAGCATAAACTAAATGAAGAGCAAAAAGTGGCTGGCATCACATTGATAGATGCCTTAGTGTACAGGTACAGTACCCAAGTGTAATTTGTAAAGTCAAAATGGCTAAAAAAAACTTAAAAACTTGAGTGTAACACATCCCAAATCCCACTGATTATTAAATCTGGTATATTCTGAACAACAACAAAAAAGCTCTCAACCATGCTTATAGCTGTTTCCATTGCTTCACACGGACTTAACAGAATATACGTTTCAGGATATACATCTAGGCTTCAGAGTCACACACAGTGACAACCCTTATATGATATAGCTTATATAAGAGTGACACATTCAAAGAACCACCACTAGTAAAATACTTACTAAAAATAGTCTGTCCTACCTTAATGGCAAATCTACGCTTCTTTGAACTTTCCCCAACACAAGAACTTCATAGGGTTTCTTGTGGGAAGATTCTAATGGAAATACAAATTCTCCAGATTTGGTAATCTGACAAAAAGAAATGAGAAATAAATTTTGCAAGTGACTTGGCATATAATAGGTACATTTTTTTCTATTAGTTATTGTTAGTCTTTGTTCTTCTTCATACAAAATTAAGATATAAAATTATTGCATCCCTATGAAAAGATACAACGCACACATTAAGGGACGAAGAAATTACAGAAATATGCAGAAAAGCACCATGTTGCATGCCCTGCCCCCTCCCATCAAAAGCAAACAGATTCATAACTTACTTTCACCCAGTGCCACTCAGCAAGAGTCTTCACAGACCAATGAGGATAAAGTTCATCCTTAACAAAACGTAGGTGCTTCTGTCTGTTGGTCACCCATGTGACCACAAGACAATTAGGAGCAGCTAGTTCTGGTATGGGAATTTGCTTGATTTGCCATGAAGACAAGTGACTGTATCTGTAGTTCAGTATATTCAAAAAACGTATTAGCAAATACAAAACTAATATAAAAAACAACAGTGAAAAGGGCTAGATTAAAGCCCTCTGATATTCTTCTTTAAGGAACATTTCCTGAATACAAAAAAAAAAATTCAGCTAAATAAACTTAAATTCAAGTAAAGAGTGACATCCAGTGGTCAAATATGTTGGATGCTTACTTTTATATATTAATTTGAATCCAATATCTTATCCAACATTTTTTCCTTAATATTTGTTCCATTCTAAAAATGTCGGCTTGCTAATAATTTTACTTTTGAAAATGGCTAAATTCGTCTTAAAGTTTGATAAAAATTATTTCTTTCAATCCAGTACTCTCACTTGTACACTATCTGATGACACAAGAGTTTGTTTATATTGTTGCTTCCATTCAAGTCAATGTCATTTTATCATTCACTCTCTATTAAGAAATCTTCCATCTGAATGAAAAGCAAATGGAGTAACCTACAAGCGCAATACCAGCTTGATTATCTGGTTAAAAGGTCAAAAAACTAATCACTTCTCAAAGAATATACATAAGTCAATTACCATTTCAAAATACTATTCATGTTAGGGATACAGCGGATATAAAGAAATCTGAATACTGTAAAGTTAATTAACTTCAGCGTGAAAAATACTGTGAGATTTTCAGATAATGTCTCTAATTTATGGAGATCATTCTTTATTCTTTTGAAATGCCATGCTGCCTACACTAGCAACACAGTAATTTTCATGGAACTCACTAGTAACTCAGGATCAGTCTTCTTATAAATAATGCAGAATTATTTCATAAGAATGACCACACTGGGTGAGACTAGCCCAGCATCCTATCTTCTGATAGTGGATAGTGGCCAGGTGCCCCAGAGAGAAGGAAAAGAAAAGGCAACCATCATGTGATCCATCCCCTGTTACCCATTCCCAGCTTCTGACAAACAGAGACTAGGAACACCATTTCTGCCCATCTTGGCTAATAGCCATTGAGGGACCTATCCTCCATGAATCTATCCAGCTCTTTCTTGAGCCCAATTATAGTCTTGGCCTTCACAACATCCTTTAGCAAAGAGTTCTACAGGTTAAGTGTGCATTGTGTAAAGAAATACTTCATTTTATTTGTTTTAAACCTGCTGCTACTAATTTAATATGGTGACCCCCCTAGTTCTGTTCAGTTAAGCACTAATCTCAATACATATTTCTTCTCTCAATTATTTTAACCATACAGACAAATATCCTCATATGAACATTAGGATACTAAATCTCAGACAGCAAGATAGGCCACTGATCTGCAGCAAGTATAAAACTTGGAAGGAATCTCCACTGATGTCCTTGGCTGGCTTCCGGCTCAAAAACTGTAGCACTTATACCCAGTGTAAAAGAGACTGCCTTCTCTTCTACAGGATTAAACAGAAAGGTGAGCCATTCTCTGAGTGATGCAGCTATTTCAAAATACCAGCCATATTAATTCAAGATCAGAAATAACTTGAGTTTTCTACTGTGACAAAAAGGGGAAGCAGAGGTATGATGGGGATGTGCTTTTTTTTACTGGGGCCCTAAAGATAAAAACAGAATGTGAGAAACAGACAGTACATTGTGTGCGACATTGGTAAACCAGTTGCCAACTCTTGCAACGTCTGCAGGCATCTAGTAACAAATTCATAGCTGGAAACCAGACTAGCTCACCTATCCATTACTACTGTTTAAGATAATGTTAGACTTTAAAGGATGTGTTAAGTATTTAAATTATAAAAAAATCCTTGTATATCGCTGCATGTATTAATCTTACTCGTGAAGTCTATATTCCATGCTACAAGGTAAAATATAAATTTGTTTTATAACTGTAAAAAATGCCTACTTTAAACTTGTGAGCTCAAACAGGAAGAGTGGCTCTCTCAACCTATCCAGGGCCCATTAAGTGGGCCATTGAAGAATTCTACATAATGTTCAATCAGAAGTCTGATTTTCTTTTTTAATTGCAAGTTTCCAGAGCTACAGGAGTGAAATTATATCACTGTTCGCTTTAGAAAAAGTTATAGATCCAAATTCTCTACCATTTTCACCACTTTATATGGTGGTAAGTCCATAGTAACAAACAGCATCCTGTTGCAATGAAATTCCGTAGCTCACTTGAGAAACAGGCCCTTAAATTCTAATGTAATGACTTTGAAAACTAGAGTTCTTAGCAGCTGACTCATTATGCCTGAGAATTTCAGTATAGTATTATTAATTTTCTACTTCTATCGATCAAGCAGAAAATCAAATCCACAACTCCCCCCCCCCCCAAAAAAAAACCCCCCCACAAGTTTCTACCTTGGGCTCTCGTCCTGAAAATTCTTAACTTTGATATCAATGGTATTACTTGTGGTAGTAAAATGGAGCATATGCATTAAAATTTGCAGGATTGACTTTGTAATACAATTGGCTGTAGGCTATCATGAAAAGTAACTTAAGTGCGAATCATGTTAACTCTTTGGCACATACTGAATTTGAAGCATTTGAGTAGTTTCAGTGAAATACACAAGATTACTCACATAATAACGTGCTTCAACTCAGGAACATGTCAAAGTGTTTGCAAGATCAGGGCCTAAGTTAGCAGTTGTTAATGTGCTGGACCGTATTATCATATTATTTCCACTGTATCTGTATGGAAGTAAAATACCAAAAATGAACACACAATCAGAACTTTACAGTGCTATGATGAAATAGCACATTAATGAAATCAAATGTGGGGTTTGGATGATATTTTTTAAAGGACAAATATAATTTTTTAAAAGTTACCGGTTACTTCTTTTAACAGACTTGTTCTGCCATGGTGGATCTATCACAATTACATCATATTTATTCTCATCTAGAAAGTAAGTAAAATTGAAAGACTTGTTTTAAAACAAAAGCTAAAATTGTTCCATAAAGTTTAAGCAGCTATTTACAAAATCCAGCAGTGGGGCAACATTCTATTTCGCTTTTAAAAATATTTAAGTAAAATGCTTTCAGCTATTATAATTATGAGGAAATTAAAGAAAATTTATATAAGAAAATCTTCAATGTTTCAGACTTTCATGATTGTTCGCTAGGTCAGACACTAATTATTTTTAAATTGCTGACCAGTCACAGCTATGCTTTTATGTCAGACTCTGCTATGTTATGTTGGTTACAAGTGTATTACAAATTACTATTTATGTATTAATGTTTCAGCTATTATTCTACTGATACTGCAACCATCACACACACACATACATATATATATATATATATATGCGCATGCCACTTTACTTGTCATCAGAGGAAAAATCCCTTAAAATTCTTTATCTAAATAAATTCAGGACTTTTCAAATAGAATTTGGTTTATATTATAATCTAATCTAATCCAATATAATAATTGTTTCTCTCTTCTTAAATAACATGTCATATTGTAGTTATACATTTTCAAATGAGTAAACATCACAATTTTATTCAATGGATTACTGGGGAAAGCACAGAAATAAAGTGCTTAGCTAATTAAAGCAGTATTAGTCTATTATAAACTAGAAAACTGGCTCCCCACGAACACCGGCTTTTGTAGAGCCACCTGCCCCATCCATGCAGATGCTTCTGATAGAGAGGCAGCAGAACAGAGGGTGGGTGGGGCAGGTGGGAGACAATTCACACCAGAGGCCAGCTTTGAAGTTGGCTCCCTGTGTGTACAAGCTCCCATGGAGCTGCCTGCCTGCCTCCCTCCCTCCCCACCGGTGCTGCTGCCTCTCTATCAGAGGCGGGGGGCAGGTGGGAGCCGGTACTTAAAAGCCCCCGGTGTGTAAACATGTACCTGCTAAAAATTTCAGCAGTTACACAATTACATAAAAACACAATTTTTAACATCCCTACTTTGTATCCCTTTGAATCACTGGCCCCCAAAACAACTGCCCTCTTCTCCCCCTTTTCCCCATTGGCAGTCCTGTTTACCACCAATACTTCAAACTGCACTGAAGTCTAGGGTCAAGATGATTATTTGAGGGGTGACTTGGTGGCTTAAACAACATATTCTATCAGTGAGCAGATTGATGGGCCACTGACAAAAAGAGGAAATTTTAATGAGTAAAGATACTTACAATTCAGAAGTGGTTGCAAGCAGGAAATATCAGATAAAAGGAACCTGCTTTTTGGTGGCACCAGGTACTTCTGCCCCATTAAATGTATTATCTTTGCATAATCTGTATTGTTTTCTGTAACGCATGAAAGCAGATCCTGCTCTGTAATGGAAGTTTCCTCATCTATAATTTGTGCAGGTCGATGGTCATTTTCATTAATAGAAGGAAAATCTTTTGCCATTTCACATAATTCAGCCAATGCACAGCCAACATGTCCTGTAACAAGATTCTTGATGCTGCTTTGCTTTTCAGAAACAGGGTGAAGAAAACAACTTTTGAGTCCTTCTTGGATTAAACACCTGGTGCCCTCCAAAATCAGGCCCCGAATCTGTACGGTGATAAGAGAGACAAAACAGAAGGAAAGACTGGTTGAAATATCTGGCTGATATCTCTGGAGAAGTAAACAGAAATTTTACCACCTGTTTTCTACATTCTGAATCTGCAGATTGTTACCAGAACCCAAATAAATTTAAAACCAAGGAAAACTAAGGATGTCAATATCCAGGGATTTTACTATGGTATCTTTTCAGAAATTTAAACTCACTTTAAACACATATTGTATGTATTAAATTAAGGGTGATAAAAATTAGAGTCAAATTATTGTAACTTGTTTTAGTGAGCATCTAAATGATACCCCCTTAGGCCCTGATCCTAAAAGTCATTCGTGTAGTTGTGGCAGATCCTTGAACTTGCACAGAATCCCAGTTATTATAATCAAGGGTTCATTTACGTGTTTCTCACTGACTATTCTAAGCCTAAAATTACTCTCTGCATCCATCATCACTGTGACCCTATGATTTTCAATTATAAACCAAATAATATTGTCTGGTTAGAATAGAATTATAGCCTTCATGGCCTTAGAATACACACATTCAAGAATACCAGTAAATGCACAAGGAGTTTGTATTAAAAAATTAAAAATGCAATTGTTCTTGTTTCTACAACAACAATGAATAAATATTAAAACAGTTTGAACTAATTTCACATCCTATGGGGAGTAATCTGAGGAGGTTAGCTTTTACTAATATAAAATTTAGAGCTTAACTTTCTAATTGTTTAAAAGAAAGCTAGTAGAGATTACTTATATTTCGTTAATAACTGTTTGTTTATACTGTCATTAAAAATACCCAAAGTTGTGCACATAGTTAGTACAGGCAATGAAGAGATTTTATTACTTGTCCGTCTTTCTCATTCCTTCATGAATTGTTTTTATTTAGACTCCAATCCTGCAAAGTGCTAAGCATGCATTTAACTTTACTAACAAGTAATCTTACTGAATTCAGCTCATGAAGTATATGTATAAGTCTTTTCCAGATTCAGGGTCTTAAACTATAAGCAATTTGGAGCAATGCATTTGTATACCTTCCCGCGTTCTGAACCCCTAATCTGACCCAGTATTGAGTCCTTCACTTGGACACTTGTGAAACCAAATTTTGCTTTAACAAACTGAAATTACAAGATTCATGTTACCATATACTTTGGAATGGTTTCAGAGGGTTTACATTTGATAAATTACCTATAGATACACATTGTACACTGATTGTTACTTACTATTGTTCGGGTTTACCTTTGCATGGTATTCTAAAGCATCTAGTTCCCCTTGGTTGAAAGCACTATACTTTCTTTTACGTTTCTGTAGAGAACAAAATGCAAAAATATGAAAAAAAATCAGCTGTGCTACTACATGGCAAAAAGAAACAAATACTCCTTCAGAGCTTGTAACAATTTGTCATATCCTTCTTTTATTATGAATTTAAATCCTTTGTCATAATCAGCTTCTGTTTTAAAATACATGAGCTGTTACAGGCTCTTACAGCATATGTTTGCCAGTGCTATTCAATGTTACTTATTCCATTTCATAATTCATATGAACTCTAATCCTCACTGCATAGTTTGTCTGAAACTTTTGTTCAGCTGGATTTGGAGAACAGCATGCTATGAGAGAGGGCAGTAATCCCATGCTGACTGTGCATATCTGTGCCCCTCAACCCAAAACCTATAGCCCCCCCTCCAGGCTGAAGCAGGAAATGAGGACAGCAGTTTACAAGCATGCTATGCAGGAGGGCGTTGATCCTACACTGACTGTATACATCTGTGCCCCTCCACTCCAAACCTGCAGCTGGAGACCTGTTTGCTAGAGCTGGGGGAAGGTGGGGAGGAGTGGACAACAGTTAGGCTTTCACAGATTAGGAGGTGAAAATACATACGTGACATGTTTAAAGAGCTCATGCAATCCACCCACACTGACAGGGCACAACTGAATGCATGGAGGCAAATGTTGTTAGAGGTCATCTGCAGCAAACAGGACAGGCATATGAGTGTAACATACAGAACAAGATGTTGAGGCTCATGGGGGGGCAAACAGGCTTGATGAGGCACTTGGTAGAGGTGCAGAAAGAGCAGCTAGAACAGAGAACCCCCTTGCACCCACTGATAAACCACATGTCTTCCTCACCAAATTCCACATCCTCCTCTCCCAGACGTCCTAGAATGCAGCGGCAGAAGGGAAGGTTCAGGAAGCCTTTCATACAACTGGGAGAGATGGCTCTTAGTGCAGAAGGCTGTCATTCCCATATCTTTGACTGCCACACACAGTCAAAAAGGCACAGGTCCTCATGCTTCTCCCACACAGAGTTATCAGACCCTTGTTACACTCATAATTCCATTTCTAATGGTGCCCGTGTTCACCGTGCAGCATAAATAAAATTTAATTATTTCATAACAACAGGATCTTTACTTACTGTGCCAACTATGATTGAGAGCGCTGCTTTACAGGGCAGCATCTGTACAACAGTGGGCTGCTTAGTAATGAGCAACATACATCACTATCACATCATTGTCTGATCATTCATGAAATTGATTTTCAAAGCCTCTCTGAAGCGCAGTGCACCTTGATGTGCTGTTCTTATTGCCCTGGTGTCTGGCTGCTCATAACAGACACCCAGGTAACTGATCTGCCTTATTCCCCCACTCTTGCCATTTAAATGGCCAAAGGCACATTCTACCAGCATTCTAAAGCCACTGGTCTTCGTCCCATAGCTTCCCACAGCTGCATAACTACGTGGTGCTACCAGTCTGTGCTTGTTTCCCAGGACCAGAATCAGTGTTACACTGTGTCAGCATGCCCGACTGCTGCTAGCATATGCCAACTGCTCCATTCAATAGGTTCCTGCATGTCTGTATGCGAGGCCTCCTAATATTTTTCCTCACACAGACAGCTGCTGGCTGGGCTCTGGACAAACCGCATGATACTACAGAAGGTGTTTGCAATGCTTGCCGCAGCAGCGTGCAGCTGAACAGGTCCATGCTTGCCATGCTACGACGTATATATGGATAACCAAAGGAAAAAAAGGCATGAATTGATTGTTTGCCGTTGCTGTCAAGGAAGGAAGGAGGTAAGTGTATCATGGGAGGCTGATGACATACCCAGAACCATTCATGACAATGTTTTTGTCCCATCAGGCACTGGGAGCCTAACCCAGAATTCAAATGGTCAGCAGGAACTGTGGAATGGCTACCCACAGTGTATCGCTGTGTGGATCATTGGTAGACACTGTAATGGAGATGCACACTGTAGACCAAACATGTATAGTGAGAACATGCACCTCTGACCTTATAAAATCAGATGCTAAATGTCGATCTCAATAGAGCTGACCTAATTTCATAGTGCAGACATATCCTGAGATTCTACTGTAAACACCCTATTACCTATTCAACAAGGAGTCTTGGGGCACCTTAAAGACTTATTTGGGCATAAGCTTTTGAGAGTAAAAACCACTTAATCTTACACATACTTTAGTCTTACTTCCTTAGTCTTTCAGGTGCCACAGGATTCCTCGTAGTTTTTGCAGATAAAGACTAATATGCAGAGTGGAAAAAAAAGTCATCAGTAAAATAGTAAAGTTCTCATTTAAAAATAACAGTTACAATTAAATCTGATCACAAACATGCTATTCCTATACTTACAGTCTAATGGCTCTAGTCTATCCAGCCTGGAAACCAGTTCTTGCTCCTTGAAAGTTCTAGGCTTTCAATTTTTGTTAGTCTGCCCAGAAACATGTGGAAATATAAACACAGGCTAAATAGGATTGCTTTTGTTCTGTGCTTATGTGGTGGTGAACCTGGGCCAAGCATAGTTGAGTTAGTTAAAACACTGTCTAAAGACAGAGACAACATATAGGAAAGGATGTAGGCAGCACAGAAAGGAACAGTGGAGTGGACTGGAAAGGAAAAGAGAAGATGTTATTCAGCACACACACAGCTATCTATATTCCCTTACACTTTTGCCACAGCAAAACTGCCATGGCTTTTGGGTGTAACAGAGATCTTATGTGGGACTATTTTGAAGAAATTAATTCCCTGGGTAAAAAAGGAAAATATATCAAGTGTAAACAGAGCAAGAAGATGATGCAGGGCCTAACTGCAAGAATTAAACAACACAAGGAAAACTGCTTATTGGGAGAAAATTATGCAGATATTACTGAAGAACAATGTGGATCGACTTTGCAAATGCATCATTTTTCAAGCTTCTCTCTATGCCTTGCAGAATAAGTGTGATTTAACAAGTAAATTACCAAGCTGTTTACTATGTTGGATGTTGCTAGACAAAAAAGTTTATTTTAGCTAATCCTTATGGCTTGTTTAATTAGATAACTAGACTTAGAATCTATCACTCAAGTATACGATAGAGAAAGCAGCAGTAAGAGAAATCTAGAGTTGCCAGTTTCCACTGAGCGTCAGTTCTTATTTTATATTACATAATGCATACATCTTATTTTGGAAATCATGGTCATGGACTATAATGGTGATGCCATGAGTCTTTTCCCTATTTTGCTTCAGTATCACAAAGCTTTTCTGGTTACTTGGAATCAGTTCTGCATCAAAATGATAGTAGGAATAGGGAAGATGAGAGCTAGTGGTAGAAGATTTAAGAATACCATACATTTTGTGCTCTGCGGACTTGCCTGTTAGAGTTAATAAAAATTGAAAAAAAATAAAAAAGAATTTAAGGATAGCTATCAGCTGGCAATGCAAGAGAGTACTTCAATTGCGAATGTGAAGCATTTAACATTTAAGATTTAATTTATTACAATATACATGCTATTGTGTTTGTGTGTGTGATTTAGTTCTTATCATTCCTAACGTACTACTGCTGCATCTGCAGCTTGATACAGGTACTGAGTAGTATGCACCATTTTCTAAATTAATACAAAATTATCTAAAAGAATCGCACAAAGTATATCGTCTTAGACCAGATAAAATGCTGAACTGACCTGTAAATGAACATGTTTTAAGTGATCAGATTTGCACTACTGTTTAAAGAAACATGTGAAGTAGTAATAATAGAAAACTTGGCTTAAATCAGTAAGTTTTTTTCTGGTGATTTAAATCAATGATTTAAATTGACTTTATTTAAATCAATCCACCATGTTAACATGGCTACTACTCAGACTTCAAACCTATTCACTTACTCCAGTGGACATAATGCAGAGCCACAGACATTCGGAAGAGTATAACATGATCAATGTAGAAAAGCGGTATAACAACAGCGGACAACAGAGTGTGTAAATCAAAGGTGCTTTCTTAACATATCTAAGAACATTTTCAGAAGTATAGCAATTTCTTAGACTAACAAGTTTTTATTAATTTTAATCAACTGCTTTTTAAGATGAT
Organism: Pelodiscus sinensis; assembly: GCF_049634645.1. Lineage (NCBI taxonomy): Eukaryota > Metazoa > Chordata > Testudines > Trionychidae > Pelodiscus > Pelodiscus sinensis. The sequence continues at coordinate 80,965,376 of NC_134712.1, forward strand.
TAAATTTTAATTTTAAGCTACATTCTTTTCAAGCTTAAATATCAACAAAGTTATGACATTTCACTTGCAGCTTTGTTACTGGTAGTTAGGCATTACCTCTATCTCCCTTTCCCCCGATCCGAGTCTTGCATTTGTAAAAAATAGTTTTTATTAATAGACAAACCAGTTATTTATAAATTGAGCAAGTTTAACCAAGAAGTGATTCAGAGTCTAACATGGAGACCAAAATTATTATTATTATTATTATTAATAGACTATAACTACTCTAAGGTTAACAAAACATCTGAAGCCCTATTACAAATCTTTCTTTTCAGTCTTTCCTTCTTCACACTGCTCTTTTGGGCTAAAATGGTCCATAATGGATTTCAGACAAAGGTACTCTTTTATAAAAGTCTGAGTAGAAATGAGCCATCCATTTTAGAAATGTTTTTTAAGAAAAAAAAATAGAGGGGCATATTCTCAGATATCACCATTTTTCATCAAGGGGTTTGGTTCAAACTAACGCATCCCGGCGCTCACTTTCACTTTCGAAACAGCTGTTGATCGGAGTAACGTGCCAGCAAGATCATGCTAATGAAGCGCGGGATATTTAAATCTCCGCTTCGCTGACTATTTCGAATGCCTACATTTGCATCCCTAGTTCAAACTAGGGTGCAAGTGTAAACATACCCTTAGAGTAGAGTCATTATTGGAGGTGCGAGGTAAAAATAACTCAAATTCATATGCAACTAATTCCCCCTCAAGAAGTTAGAAAATATTATAAATTAATTCATTAACCATGTAGTCGACAAAAATTGTGTTAACTACACGATTAGTTGATGAGGGGTAGCACTGCTGCCACTCAATCCCAGCTCCTGCCAGGTCCGGCAACTACCCCCACGGTGGCTCTGCATTACAAGTACTTGTAGTGCAGAGACACAGTGGTTAATGCCAGCTCCCAGCATGAGCTAGGACTGAGCTAGCCTGCCCGCATGCCAGCTCTTAGTGCTTGTAGTGCAGAGCCATAGCAGGGGTTGATGCCGGGTCCCAGCACAAGCCGTGACTAAGCCAGCCTACCCACATGCTGGCTCTTATTGCTGGGACCCAGCATCAAACCCCGCTGCGGCTCTACACTATAAGCTCTAAGAGCCAGTGCGCGGGCAGGCTGGCTCAGTCCCAGCTCGTGCCAGGACCTGGTATCAACACCCATGCTGGCTCTTAGTGCTTGTAGTGCTGAGCCACAGCAGGGGTTGATGCAGGGTTCCAGCACAAGCCAGGACTGATCCAGCCTATCCACATACTGGCTCTTAGTACTGGGACCTGGCATCAACTGCTGAGGCAGCTCTGTACTACAAGCACTAAGAACCGGCACGGGGGTTGATGCAGTGTGCAGGCATGAGCCAGGATTGAGACAGCCTGCCCATGTACCAGCTCTTAGTGCCAGCACCAGCATCAACCCCCACTACGTCTCTGCACTACAAGTACTAAAAGCCTGCACGGAGGTTGATGCTGGGTCCCAGCACGAGCCAGAACTGTGCCAGCCAGCCTGCATGCCAGGGGAGGGGGAGTGTTGCGTGTTTACTAGGCGGGGAGAGGGAGTGTTGGTTGATAACATTAACCAATAAGCACCTGCTTATCAGTTAATCATTTAGTTGAGTACACTATTACATCCCTATTATGTACTGCTGCTGGTGGCAGCGATGTCTTCAGAGCTGGGCAGCCCAGCTCTTAAGGCAGACCCATCGCCAGCAACAGCACAGAAGTATGGCATGGTATGGCACTGCCATCCTTACTTCTGCACTGCTGCTGGTGGGGTGCTGCATGCGAAGCTGGGCACCTGACCAACACCAGTTGCTCTCTGACTGGTCAGCTCTGAAGGCAGTGCAGAAGGGTTGCAATACCGTGACCCCCTTGAAATAACCTTGCAACTCCCTTTGGGGTCAAGACTCCCAATTTGAGAAATGCTGGACTCCTCCATGAAATCTGTATAGTTTTGTGCTTTTATCCCAAATACCTGCTTTCACAAGGACAGATTCAATTTCAGTCTCGGACAGGTTTTTCATGATTCTGAATTTGGTTCTGCTTTAGTCATGAGCTACAAAACCCTGACATCATCTTGTTAAGGAGCTAAGTCAATCCCTATATCTAGCAAAGGCGCTTTTTTCCACACATTTTGAAATCTGCAGTGAATATGCTTCCCCACGCCCATAATTTGTGCTTTAAATTCTTTCAGGATCTATCTGAACAATTTGCAAGAAGTTGTTATGATAGACTCTTCAATGAGTAGTTATGTTATTTATAGTCTCTCCCCCCGCCCCCCGTGTAGACCATACCTTCCTAGCACTGGCAATCGAATCCCCATCACTGTTCTTGGCTCCTTTGTGTTGCTCAGTTTCATTGCCATTGTCCTTTCCATTCTTGGGACCAGCATCAGAGCTTTCTTGCTGGGACATCTCTTGAGAAGCTGAAACTATATGGGGCTTAAAAACATGAAAGAACTCTTCTCGAAAAACATATTTTGTCTTTAGTGTTGCCTCAGTTTTCTCTACTGAAGTTCCAGTAGAGTAAGTAGTAGCTACAATGGAAGAAGCAACAAGATCCTCCTTAGCGGGGGTAGAAGAAACAGGAGCAACATCAGACGCTGAAGGAACAGGGTATTCACAGGATGGGCAAACCTGGTAGCCACCCTTGTTGATGAAGGAAAGATGATCCAGTAGCCACCCAACTGACAGCTGATGCACCACAGACATCGCTCTCCTTTTCAAGGACAGTATCTTAGAAATTGGAACTGAAATTCATACTTGCTTTCTGGTTTAGATTTTCCTATAATTAATAAAACAGACTTTATAGAATTGTTTATTAAAACATTGCCTAAAGTGTGCTAGGTATTTCAAATACAAAATCTGTTGTTGACCCTACCATCCATTGTTAAGAAAATCCAGCCTTTATACTCCCTTGCCATAGTGCTCCTCATTGTATGTTTATTTCACAAGTGTCTGTATAAAATACAGAATAAATACCTAGTATGCCACAATTTCCTACTCCATGATGGCCAACTCTACAAAAACCAAGATTTTGTCTGGTTGTTGGCATAACTTCAGCTCTTCAGCCACCCTGACACCACCAGCCCATTTTGGCTAGGAGCACCTGTTGCACAGCTTTGCCTCATTCCGCTGCTCCCTATTGTAATGTATTGCCCATGACCTGGGCAACACATTGCAGTAGCATTTCAGGCAGGACCACAAATCCCACCCGTCACATCGCAGCAGCATTGTAGGGTTGCCAGGTGTCCAGTTTTCAATAGGAATGCTGGGTCAAAAAGGGACCCTGGCAGCTCCAGGTGGCACTATCGATCTGCCAATTAAAAGTCCAGTCAGGGTGCAGCAAGGGCCCAGGGCTAAGACAAACTATCTACCTGGTTTTTGTTCCATGCAGCTCCCAGAAGTGGCCGCCAGATGCCCAGATCCCTTTGGCCCCTAGGCACAGGGAGATCTGAGTGCTACCCTTGGACCCACGGGAGCTGCCTCAGCAGCACCCATTGATCGTGGTTGCCAACTAATGGAACTGTGGGGCCAGGCAGCGTGACAGGGAGATCATGCGGCATCTCCCTGTGCCTGGGGGGGGGGGGGCACTTCCCAGGAGTCATGGTAAGCACCACTGGGACCCCGCATCCCATCTCCTGCCCCAGCCCAATGCCCCTCCTGCACCCAAACTCCCTCCCGGTGCACAGACCCTGCCACCCCCGCCCCCAACGCCCTACCCCAGCCCCGAACAACAAATCCCTCATCCCCGCCCCAGAGCCCACACCCCAAGCTGCAGCCCCCGGCCCTGGAAGTGAGGGTGGGAGAGAGCGCAGCGGGACCCCTGCTCAGGAGTGGAACCCTGAGAACCCCTCCCCTCCTACTGGCCCCGCCTTGTGCCCCGGGAAGCTTCACTCACCAGACAGATTCCAGAGCCCACTGGGCGCAGCCATGTTGTCGTACGGACCCAACGTCTGTCAGCGTGTCGTTCCCCAACTTCCGCGGAAGCGCGACCGTTGTGACTGCGAGGGAAGCCGAGGCCAGTGAGATGTTTGCGTTTTGATTTTCCAACGCCGTTGCTAGCAGACCCAAGACCGGCGGGGGGGAGCGGAAGTGAGGTCATCACTGTCGCGCCGTGTGCTCTGCGCCAATGGCAGCGTCTCCCAGCGTGGGTCGGGCGCAGAGCGCATGACGGCGAGTGACGCAAGCAGCTGGCGGGTGGATTTGAAATTGGGAGGGGAGGAAGCAAAGTCGCGGCGGCAGTAACGACAAAGAGTGAGCGGGCGGCAGGGCCGGGGCGGGGAGGCGGCGCCCCCTGGGGCACCTGGCGGGCGGGGGCGGGGCAGGAGCCTCCTTCGCGCTCTGGGGTGGCCCTGCCTGGGGAGGGGGATGTGGCGCGTAGCCGGGCGCTGACAGGTCTTGTCGCCGCCTCGCTGGTCCCGGGGAGCCGCTGTTCCCCTCCCCCCGCGCTAGCTGCGTGCCCTGGTCTGCAGGCCGAGGGCGGGAGGAGACGCCGCGGGGAAATTCGGCCGCTGCCTAGTTCGGCCTGAATGTCGCAGCCAACAGCTGCCTCCAGGCAACGCGCGCGCCTGCTGCAGCAGGGAGATCGCGCCGGGGAAGGGTGAATCTCCGGGCTTTATAGTAAAGTGGGATGCGGGTCCGCCACTGACTTGGAGCTCTCTGAGGTGCCCGGTGACAGGGTCTGGATATTGCAGAGAATGCTCTTGGAGTGAGGCTGTGGTGCACCTAATGCTAACTTGAAAGGTGGGGGTCTCAAACTCACGGCCCAGGGGCCAACTACAGGCTGGAGTGTAATCACAATCTGGCCTGGGAGTGCTGGGGTCCCCGTCCCCCCAAGGAGTGCAGTCTGTCCCCATCCCTCCAAGCTCCACCACCTCCCCCACATTGCACCCCACCCCATGAGGTGACTGCTGCTGCCACCCCGTAACAGACCACCTTTGGGACTGTGTCTTTTAGTGGATGGGATGCAAGGGAGGGGCAGAAGAGGGGTCAGTTTGGAGGATGAGGGATGAATATGCTCCCCAGCCACCCTCCTGGCCAAATTGTGAATATGTTCTTCCCCATACATTGGACCGTGAGTTTGAGACCCCCAGCTCTAAGGTAAGAATGGGACTGCCAGAGTCAGGAAAGTGCCTCGGTTGTTGAAATGTTGGTGTTGTCCTGACGCTGATGCTCATCTACAACCACTTTGCCTGACTAACCCACCACAGTGACCTGGATCAGTTGCACGGGTGTGGTATTCCTGCTGAATATCAAAAAAATCATAGATTCATTAGACACTAGGTTTATGTTTCATTATGTTTCATTACAACAATCTGTAGCCCAATAACCCTCATTTGACTTACGGCTACAAAAGTGTTAACTGTCCATTATAAATCATCTCTTACAAAATGTGTTAACTAAGGATGTGATAATGTAAATGGTCAACCAATAAGCCTAGGCTCATCAGTTAACCTTCACAATTACAAGCAGCCCCCCATACCCTGTGCTGCTGCCTCTGAGCTCTCCACGAGTACCAGCTCCTTCTTATCTCCCTCCCCCTCTCCCCCGCTCCCGCCTCTGATACAGAGACAAGACAGGGGGTGAGGCAGGAGGCTCCATGGGAGCTACCCTGTGCTCCTTCCCCCCCCCCCCCACATGTGTAAACATGTAATGGCTGACATTTTCAGCAGTTACATGTTTACCTGAATGCACACATTTTAACATCCCTAGTTTTAACATCTCATGCTAAACAACATGTTCCCCTTTATAATTTTGCTGTGACACTCAGGTTATCTTTCCCAGGCCTGAAGAAGAGCTTTGGGGATCTCAAAAACATATCTCTTTCACCAGCAGAAGTTGGATTAATAAAAGATATTATCACGCCCACCTTGTCTCTCTAATATCCTGGAACTAACACTACATCCCACAATTATGGATGTAAATAACCATTAAAATAGTTAACTGTTAAACCAGGGGTGGGGTGGGGTGGGATAGGGGCCAACGACCCACAGAAAAATCAGTCAGGGGGATGCAAACAAGTGAGGGGAAAAAACCCTCACTGACGTGGCCCCTGACTGAGGCGAAAGACACTCCCCACATTCCCCTACCACACCAGAACCTAGGGGGATCCAAGCTAGTAGATTCTGTGCGCTCCAGCCCTGTGGTGGAGCAGTAGGGGGACTGGAGCGCCAGCGCAGACTCCCCAATGCTTAAGGGACCCTGATCCTCGGGGGCCAGTTCCAGTCCAGCCCCGGGGCCTTATGTTCCCCACCACTGTGTTAAGTGGATAAAATTATGCTGTTTAACCAGTTAACTGTTGGCAGGCAGATGGCAGCCAGGGCTGGGTTCCCATCCACCCTTCCAGGCCATGTCAGAGCGGCCGGGACCTGCCTGATGTCCTGCTGGAGTCCTGCCTGGACCAGCAAAGCTGAGGCCGGGATCCCACCGGCCCAGGTCACTCAAGTTGGGCCGGGGTCTTGCCGGCCCCACTCTAGCTCAGCTGGTGTCCCTCTTTGCCATCCAGGGCTGAGGTCTCACTGGCCCGGACTGCTCCAGTGCAACTGAGATCCTACCATCCCCGGCAGCACGCAGCCAGCTGGATTGAGCCAGGGCTGCTTCAGCCCGGTGCAGTTGGCCAACCAACTGGTTACCTGGTAAGCATTCGAATAAGTTATTTACTGGGTAACCAGCTAAATAGTTGATTATTATATCCCTAACCACAATGGCAACATAATTCATTTAAATGTTTAATACTGTTATCATTGGCCTTTAGCATTAGTGTGCCACTAAGGTGAATGAAGGACATCATTCCTTCCCTAGTGCTTGTTTCAGTGTCTGTCTGCAGGCTCAGGCAGTACATATTTGGGAAATGTACTTTGCAAATATAATGATTACTAATTTTTTTTCTTAAACTAAACTTCAATTTCTTGAGGAATAATAGGGCCATCAGATAGTTGCTGGTCCAACTTAACAACCCACACTAATTCAGTTCAGCCCCTGCACATACTGGCTGTGATGTTAAAGAATGATAATGTTCCTTGATACTGTGACTATTTCTCTTCTATCAGCATAATTTACCTTGTAGTTAAAAATGCGGCGCAGCTCAAGTACCAGTGGTAGCAGTGGCCGGCAATCCATGATGCCTCTGAGAGTGCAGGATACCAACAAAATGGGTCTTCATACACCTCAGGCGTAAGTGTTACTGATCAAGTCATTAAAAGTTAACTGGTAAGCATCACCCTAAATGAGTAATGTTTACTGGTTCTGGTTAACTGCATTAGGATCTGGACAGCTCCTCACCCATGCCGGGCAAGGGGCTGCTCCAGCCCTGCGGGCACCCAAGGCAGGCAGGGGCACCAGAGCAGCTCTTGTCTATGGTGGGCCCAGCCCCTCTGCCACAGGTTACACACTGGTTCCCCAGGAGAGGAGTGGTCAGCCCTTGCCAACCCTGCTCCCGGGGAAGTGGCTTTAGCGGGATCGGCAGCACTTGCTGGCTCTGCTTCTGGGGAGGAGGCTTTGCTGCAGCAGGCAGCCCTGCTCCCTGGGAGGCTTCACTGTGGGCTCTGCAGTATAAAGCTTATTTAAGCTTTATGTTGCAGAGCCTGCAGCATGTAACCACTAGGAATTTTAAACAAATGTTTACATCCCTAGTAAATACCTAATTAAAAAGTTAACTAGTTAAAAAATATCATTTTAATTGTTTAACTGGTTAACTGTGGAGTGCTGCCCCAGCCAGTCAAGCCCACCTTGTCACGACTGGGGTCCTGCTAGCCAGGGGACTGCTCCCACCCAGCTGGGTCCAACGCAGCTGAGGGGCTGTTCTTGCTGGGCCCAGCCCTCTGGTTAACTAGTTACTGGGTAAACATGCTGGTAAGGCTAATGCTTACCAAGTAACTGGCTAACTGGTAAACCTTTTACATCCCTAAATTCCACTGGGTTAAGTATGTCTAAATGTCTTTAGGGTCAGATCCATAAGCAATCATTTGTATAATGTGATTAATTTTAATACCATAATTTGTGTGTTCATGCAAATATATAGTTCTTTGGGAGCTAAAACTTTGTTTTCCATGTGACTAAAATTTCATATTTTAACTTTTTTTGTTGCATTATCAAGAACAGAACACCTGACAGCAGTGTTTTTATATAATTGACAGTTTCCTAAGAATATATTTAATGGTCAGTGACACCAAGAAGCTATTCAGTCTAAAAGACTTAGTCTAGCTCAGCATGCATGAAAATTGGTACTTTAAAAAAATTAGTTTAAATGCTGGTTTATTTTTTAAAAATTTAAAATTGTCAACTTGTGCTAAGGTGTAAACGTATTATCTATTACAATAATTTAAATTACATGCAAAAAATAATACTAAGCAATATTTGTTTTATTACCATTTTTTAAAGAATGTTCCACTAGTTCAGTGGCTTGTCAACCAGTACATGTTGAAGTAGACGTTTCCTTTTATGCGGGTGTAGAGAGAGATTTTCTTTATTTCAGTTTATTCCGTTAGTTCAATGTAAAGAAACCAGATGGATTTTGAAGCTGGAAAGCTTATCTTCTTTTCCTTATCTAAAATAAAAAAGTTGATGTAAGAAAATATCTAATAGTTCTAAAATTTTTCAGGGCACAGTGACCGGAAACAATTCGTTCAATTCACTAACTATTGATAATACATCCTTTTTTTTTAAATCAATCAGTTTTAAATGCAAATCACATTAACTTTTTTGATAAACATTTTTTTCTTGTGTACCCAGCGTATTTAAAGTGGTTTAATAAAAAAGTAAATGCCAGTTTTGTGCATTTTAAACTTAATTTGAATTTCCACCCAAGTGGAGTTTAACACATTTGCAAGTACAAAATTAATCTAATAAATATCAGTCACCATTTCTAGCATAGTAAAAATGTCAAATTTAATAATCTGCATAAAGGTATCTTAAGCTATGTAATTGCTTAAATAAATGTACATAATGGTTACCAGTCAATGAAAATTAGCCTTTCTTTAAGATAGTAATTAAAAAGTACAAATGACAAATGTAATTAAAATCAATGATTTAAACTGAGGGTTACTGTTTGCTGATTTAAATCATTATTAAAATCAGTTACTTAAATTCATCTGCTGTTATTTGTGCTGTAGTTTTCTTAAGTGAAGGTGAATTATTGTAATAACAGCAACTTACACATTTTTTTAAGGCAAGACAGAACAACCTTTGGGAAGCTGAATATGAATAAGCCTACATCTGGTGCTTCAGAAAGAAAAGTCAGCTTATTCGGTAAAAGGTACTGATGATAGGGCTCTATATGGTAAATGTAAAACGTAATTGAACAGCTTGTTAAAGATCTCTGCCATTTGTTTTCCCTAAACAGATTTCTGTTGGGGGATTTGAGGCAGCTTCATAGCTCCATCTCTCTCCTCAAAATAATTGAGCAGTATGGAGCTCATGTACCTGTTCAGATCATTAACTTCTCTTCAGAAGCCACAGCAAGGGAGATGGAGCAGAAAAAATCTTTAGTTGGCTGTACTGCTCTGCTCCCACATGGTTTTTTTTTTTCGTTGATCAGAGTTAGGGATAATAAGCTAGATGATGGGGACCACTAAAAACTTCCATGATAGGATGAGAGTAAGGAAGATAACTATATATTTTCAAATCTTGGAATAAGGTTTATAACTGTTTATTTTGGCTATTAGTCCAATTAACTGTTGTTATTCAGCTAGTATCAAAGGGCTTGGTCTACATGGAGACATTGACCAGCATAGATATTGCTCAATAATTTATTCTGTATTAACTATTTCAGAATAACTTCCTGTATGGATACCCTGTTCAGGAATACAAATGATGCAGCAGAGTAATTATTCTTTAATAAAAGTGATTAAGTGAAAATAAAAGTAAATAAGCTTAGGAACCCAACAGTTATGGTCTACATGTATCTAAACTTTTTGTTTCTAGAACTAGTGGCCCTGGAGGTTCACGTAACAGTCAGTATGGTGTGTTTGGTACAGAAAAGATCAAGGATCCCAGGCCACTTCATGACAAGGCATTTATCCAACAGTGTATCCGGCAGCTCTGTGAGGTATTTTGCTACTTTCTTTAAATGTTTGGTGTAAGTCATAAATGGTGCTAATCAGAATCTACCTTTTTCGTTTGCCTCACTCCTAGCTTTTGTCTAGAACCTACCTACACCCACTCACAATATGTATATATCTTTTCTCAGTTTCTTGTAGAGAATGGTTATGCCCATAATGTGTCCATGAAATCACTCCAATCCCCATCTGTTAAGGACTTCTTAAAGATCTTCACATTTATCTATGGCTGTCTGTGCCCGTCGTATGAGCTTCCTGATTCTAAGTTTGAAGAAGAAATCCCCAGAATTTTTAAAGAGCTTGGGTATGCATCAGGAATTCATTCTTCTCAATTTCTTATTGTAAAAGGGTGTGGTAAAACTTAAAATGGGACAGTTTAAATTCCCTCCCATTGTTGTTTGTTTTGTTTATGGGGTGGCTTGTTGGGCACAGAGGGTTTATTTGGAGTCATTACATTCATGCTGGACAGTAACCTGTAGAAATCTTAGCTGTTGCTTGGAAATAGAAGTACATCCAATGTTTTCCAAAAATCTTAAATGTTAGAAGTATCCAAATTTCCAAGTTTATGGGTCAGTGTGAACTGCATTTGACTCCTGTGGTGCCTGGTGCTAGTATCAAAGTGAAGATTACACTCAACTCATATTGATATCTTTCATTCAAGCATGTCCGCCATGTCAATCAAACAAGGCTTTTGGTTTGTGGTATCTAGTGCAAATTTTGAAAAGATGGGTGCTCTCTGAGGAGCCTTACATTTGCATTTAAAACACTTTGGCATGCTTTACCAGCAAAACCTTTTCAGCCCATTGTGTTATAAATCTCAACTAATCTTGTGTGGCTACTATCTAAAATCAGAACAAAATGGACACTTTTCCACACTGAATTTTAGAAGTTTTACAAAGTATGTCTATATTTGTTACATATTTATGAACTTTCTCAATGTCAAATTTGGTCAGAATTTAACTCCCAGTATTATAATTTCAACCTAGGATCTGAAATCTGTGCTATTTTTGCCCAATATCACATGATCTTAAGTTCACAGTAACTTTTGCAAGCTAGTCTTGCATCTAGAGAGACCCAGAGTGAGATTTTTGTTTAGTGGGAACTTGGATGTTTTTCTCCTGCTTCTCTTGGCCAGTTGGTTAGGAGTGTATGGGCTTCAGACCCACCTCTACCATCCCTACCCCATCAGGAATGTGATGATGGTGGAGGTGGTCAGGTGGAAGATAGATCAGTACTTCACAAGTTGGAATCCTTTTTTCCTTCCTCACCTCATCATCCTCTTTACCTCCTTTCATAGCACCTATTTAAACTGTGCTCTCTCTCTCTCTCTCTCCTTCCTCCCTACCCCCCCCCCCCCCCACTTCCTAATAGCATGGCTATGCATGTCTCTCTTCTCAAAGTAGCTTAAGAAGGAGAAAGGGAAGAATCATTGTGAGTGGGGAGGTGCCAGTTGCGGGGAGACAGCAGCACAGGAGAGTCAAGATCAAGAATTGCCCCAGCACCAGACTAGAAAGAGAAAAATGGGAGGGACTGTTCAGCAATTTGGGGAATAAATGGGAGTTGTGGAAATAGTTTGAAGACACCCATCCTGGCTCCAATATTGCCCTTCTCTATGCAACAAACGTCCACCTCCTCACTCCAGAAGACATTAAACTCCTGTCTTTGTTAGCTGAAATATTCTGCTATTGGAACTTAGCTGATTTTTTTTCTTTTTGATGCATAATGTAAAATAGAATCTACATTGCTCTTCTGTAGCTGCTCATAGAAGCACATGTTTGCTTTTGTTGGTAGGGTGAGCATCAGGGTGTATTTAAGAATGACATTTTGTGTAGTAAGGGTATTTTTGCCAAAACAAAACTTATTTGAGAATTATTCTGACTCTTCTTCCTTATAGGTATCCCTTTGCATTGTCAAAAAGCTCTATGTACACAGTGGGGGCTCCACACACCTGGCCTCAAATTGTAGCAGCCTTGGTTTGGCTAATCGATTGTATCAAGGTATTATCTGACTTCACTAAGCAGAATAATTTTGTTTTCATGGATAGAATGTTTTAGCCTAGAACATTAGTATCACAAGAGGTATCTTAATGAGTGACTTTTGAAAGAGCCCAACCACTACAATAAGGAAGCAAAGAAATTGCCAGATGACATTTTAGTTGCGATGTAACTTATGATCTAGACTTCAGCCTTTTTTTATAATGCAATATAAGATGACTTGATTTTAATATTCTATTTAAACTTTGTGTTAAACAAACTTGTCATGTTGATTAATACCTATGCTGAAACAAGGTAGCTATCTGGAAATAAAGATGAAATATATGAACACTTTATGTGGCCTGAATTCTAAGAGTGTATGAAATATCAGCTTCTGAGGAACTTTCCTTTTGCTGCTGGTAACCTTAGCCATCTACTTTAGTTTATCAAATTTAAAAGGATGGGATATTTCAATAGAAATGTAGGAACACCTGTCCCACAATGGGATGTGTGTGCCTATGTTATTTAAACATTCTTGAAAATCAAACCCTAAAGCTTCCAGTATTTATGGTTGCAAAGATACATTTGGCTTTACATTCAGAAGTTTAAATGATACAATTTTGTCATATGGAATTTCCAGACAGTTCTTCTGCCTGTCTTGCTATACTTAGGGCTCATCTAGACTACATCCATCTTTCAATAGAGGGATGTAAATTAGGCAGATTGAAAGTGCAAATGAAATAGGGATTTAAATATCCCACGCTTCATTTGCATAATCGCATCCCAGCTGTCTTTCAAAAAAGGGTATTTTGAAAGTGAAGCCGCAGTCTAGACGCAGTTCTTTCAGAAAAAAAACCCTTTCTCAAAAGATCCTGTACTCCTGAAAAAATGAGGAGTATGGGATCTTTTGAAAAAGGGTGGGTTTTTTGGGGGGGGGGCGGGGTTTGAAAGAACCATGTCCAGACTGCGGTTTCACTTTCAAAATACCCTTTTTTGAAAGACTGCTGGGACGCGATTATGCAAATGAAGCACGTGATATTTAAATCCCCGCTTTATTTGCACTTTCAATCTGCCTAAGTCTAGACAAGCTCTTAGTAACATAACATAATATAGCAGAATTTAACAAAACTGGTTTTTTTGGTCTGCTGGTATTCAGAATCCAATACCCAAAAAACAAACAAACCTGGTCCAGTGCTGCTAGCATTCATGGACTTCTTCTTAAAATTAATGTGATACTCTAATCAAGGAACTGGTACAGGTCTTCCCAGACTGGATTACTATTTAACTTCACATGCCATTAATTCCCTTTTTAGTTGTATTCTGCCATAAGGGAAAACACACCATTTGATGAAGGACAGACCTGGGAAGGAGAAACAGAAGATGGAATTGTACATAATAAGGTACCATAATAGTTTACAAGTGACTATAGTAACTGTTCATCTAGAGCGGTCATCCCCAAAATTTTTAGGGTTAGCATGGCTGTGACTCTGGGGGCTGACTGACAGGGGACTCGGGGGCTGCATCTGGGACCAGGAGTGGAACCCTGGGCAGGGACTGAAGCAGGGGGCAGGGCTGGGGCCGGATGCAGAGCTTCAGCTGGTTGGCTGGGGGAGGGGCCAGAGAGGAGCTGGAGCAAACCAGGATTGAGTGGCACTCCCTCCAAGCACCCGTTCTGGGCTGGCCCTGCTATACCCTCCTTAATGTTTTTGTGCATCACCCTAGGAGAACATTCCCTACAGTTTGGGGATCTCCAACCTAGAGTGTGAAATACAGGCAGTCCCTGACTTACGCAGATCCGACTTATGTCGGATCCGCACTTACGAACGGGGCTTTTCTCGCCCCGGAGCTCGTGGGCAGCGGGACCGCCCAGAGCGCAGTGGTCCCGCCACCGTGTCCTCCGGAGAGAGAAAAGCTGCTCCGGGTCTCCCTGGTGTGCTGGGGGGGACTCCCCAGCACAACAGGGAGACCCGAGCAAAGCCGCACAGGCAGCAGGACCCCGCTGCCCGCGTGGCTTTGCTCCATTGCCCCGGAGCAAAGCCGCACAGGCGGCGGGGTCCCCCGCCTCTGCAGCTTTGCTCCTGTCTCCCTGCTGTGCACAGCTAATGCACAGCAGGGAGACAGGAGCAAAGCCGCAGAGGCGGGGACCCTGCCGCCTGTGCGGCTTTGCTCCGGGGCAAAGGAGCAAAGCCGCACAGGCAGCGGGGTCCGCCGCCTGTGCGGCTTTGCTCGGGTGTCCCTGCTGTGCTGGGGGGGACTCCCCCCCAGCACAGCAGGGAGACAGGAGCAAAGCCGCAGAGGCGGCGGGACCTCTGCGCCTCCGCCGCTTTGCTCGGGTCTCCCTGGTCTGCTGGGAGAGGAGGGGGTGCAGCTAGTGCGCCCCCCCGCCCCGAGCAGACCAGGCTTTTGTTGCAGGACGCCTGGGGTAGAGCAGCTGGGGTGCTGCCAGGTTGGTCCTGCGGGGACCTACCCAGCAGCGCCCCAGCTGTTCTGTCCCAGGAGTCCAGATTCAGCCGCTGTTGAAACTGATCAGCGGCTGATTCCAGGAAGCCGGGGGCAGAGCAACTCTGCCTAGGGCTTCCTGTAGTCAGCCGCTGATCAGTTTCAGCAGCGGCTGAATCTGGAGCCAGTTCCGACTTACATACAAATTCAACTTAAGAACAAACCTATAGTCCCTATCTTGTACGTAACCCGGGGACTGCCTGTATACTGTCATAAGACAATGTATATAACTAAGTGAAATTTTAAGCTAGATTAATTCAGTTTTCTGTTTTCTTGATCAGGCTCACATCTTTAATGCTATTTTCAGGAAGTAATTGATACAATATAAATTAGCTTAATAAAAGTAATAGTTTGTACTAGTGTCTCCTTTATTTTTTTACGTGCAAGATTATACTATGTAAAGTGCATGAGCTTTATTGTATTGTCTTGATTATTGGCCGAACTGTTTACCTCAACCCAAATAATTTTTTAAAATAAAATACATTTCTTAGAATAGGTAGTCATCCTTCTTTTATCTGGATACTGGCAAATTAGAGCTAAAACTGCTTCCCAGAATGTGGTGATTAATAGTCACAAGTGTTTCATTTCTGGGTGGAAACTGTTTATTAAATTAAAACAGGAATCCTTTGTGTTGGATGATTCTGTATCACTCCGTGCTTCTACAGGAGAACTTCCGAGGAGAAAGGGAGGGGGGGGGGTCATCCTGCTTTTAATTTTCTTCTCTTGGTAAGGCCTAAAATACTTCCTCTTTTTGGAGCTTCATTCTTATTGTGTTAAACTGAAATACTGTCCTCAACAGTGACTCATTTAAAAAAGGTAGCGTTTCTTTCTCATGGGCTGACGCTTTGCAGGATTGTGCGGCATCTTGCTATTACCTGCCTTTAGCATGAAGTAGTCTTGTCTGCTGTGAATCAGTTTCCTGATTCCACTATCCTGTGGCAATACAAGCACTGCTTTCCAGGCTTCCCTAGGCCTTCATTTCTTTGTATAGGTTAGATAGAAATAGGCACACACCAACATCCAAGCATCCCTCTGAAGTGTACAGCCCCTGAATACTAACAGAACTAAGCACTCTCTAGATCACAGATGACCTAGACAGTGCTTAGTATTGCTGGGAGGGCAGGACTACCTTCCCACTTAACCCACAGTACCCATATTAATTGTGAAAACAAGAACAAGTTTGTTCTCTGATAATAAAGATTCAAACGATAGTAAGGCGATTGGAAATATGGCTATACGCAAAACAATAATAACATGCCTTTTAGATCTTTACCTAACTCATGAGACAGTCTCTTTCTGCTAAGGGAATGCATAGTCCAAGTCCTTAAGAATTTTCAGCCAGGATGGCTGAGATTTCCCTTTCATAAAATCAAGTCTTCTAGCACCGTGACTTGACTGATTAAAAGATACCTGAGTGTGTCTCTGCACCCCCAAGTATAACAGACCTAACTTTTGATATTTTTTATCTGAAAACAGGGTTCCTCATTGGCCGTCATTTCTCCATTCCCCCAACACCTTTCCATTTCCAGTAGTTGCCAAACCTTCAGGATTGTCCTGGAGTCTCCAGGAATTAAAGATTAATCTTTAATTAAAGATTGTTGTGTTAAGAAACCTCCCAGAATAGGCCCAACTCTTAACACCATTTACCTCTTCCTATTCTCTTATAAAGTCTCCACAAGTTCTTCATTAGCATTTGAATCAACTTGCCAATAGACTTCTATTGTGAGACACTGGATATAGAATGAACTTAAAAGCAATGAATGATCCTGCAGCACCTTATACACTAAAAAAATGTAGATAGTATCAAGAGCTTTCATGGGCACAGTTCACTTCACATGAATGGAGCAAGAGGTCCAAGGGTACAAATAAATAGCAGACAAAGATGGAGAATGGGGAGGAAAATGGGGGCGGGGGAAATCTTGTCAGTTAGAGTGTCAGTGCTAAATGAAGCTAATAGAGTGGTTTGTAATTGCCCAATACTTAGCTTTTGATGTCATTTGGGTGTTGAATAGAATGGCCCATTCAGTTCAAATTTTTTTTCAAAAAAAATTGATTAAATGTGTTAAATATACATGCAGAGGGGCATTGCAATGGTGTATTGGCCAAAATGGACAGTCTCTACGACAAAGGATTAATGGACACAAATCAGATATTTGAAATGGTAACACACAGAAACCTTTTGGGGAATATTTTAACTTACCCGGCTCTCATTAATGGATCTAAAAGTAACTATACTCTTAGAAAACAATTTCAAAAACCAGGTAGAGAGAGAAACTGCGGAACTTGCCATCATATGCAAATTTGACACATTTAACCAAGTTTTGAACAAAGACTTGAACTGAATGGGCTGTTATATTTACCCCTCCTTTTCCGCCCTATCTCTTCTCTTTTTCTGCTATTTATTTGTACCTCTGGACCCCTTGCTCCATTCATCTGAAAAAGTGGGTGTTGTGCTTGAAAGCTCATGATACTATCTACATTTTTTGTTAGTCTCTAAGGTGCTGCAGGACCATTCATTGTTTTTTCAGTTTTTTTCAGTTACAGATGAACACGGCTACCCCTCTGAGATTGGATGCAGAATGGTCAACCAGTGAGATTAGTGTCTCCCAGTTCCTGTCTGGAGATGTTTGTTTCCATGTACACTATCTTTGAGTGATCTGCCTTTTAACCACAAGGCCTATAGAATATATTTTTCAGTACATATTCATAATTCCTAAAATTTCTTGTATGTACATTTGTCAATTATTATGATGGCCAATGGGGCTAGCTTTCCTTAGAAACCTTACATGACGGTCTTTTGGTGATCCCAGGAGGACCCTTTACCCTGGGCACTCTGCCAGTTGGCATCAAGTGGTCCTTTAGTCTCTCTGCAGGCTAACCCTGTATTTCAAAGCCAATCTGAATTCTTTCCTTCTTATAAAATCAATAATAAAAGTTCTGCCCAGAGTTAAAGCTATGCAGTACTTTTCAGTGGAGTTGCACAGTGTGACAGTGGGCATAAATGGATCTATAGAATTATTAGCAATGATATAGAACCAAGAAAGAACCTTCGATGAGTTTTTGATCTTGGAGTGAGGACACAGGGCTGTCAAATGCAATGGAAAACATTGTTTTAAAAAAGCCTTTGTATATTGAACATATATGAGTTAAGATTAAGATACCAGCAGACACAATATACCACTTTCAGCTGCTCTTGAAAAAAATCTATTTTATCCACTCTAACCAAAAAGATCTGTTATCAGTTTATTAAAAGGTTCAGTTTAATTCACTTGCTGAGTGGAACTGTATATCCAGATGCTTAGAGGCTTTTGGCTCTCATTTATGCAAGCATTTTAAATTGTATTTTCAGCTTTTTATGGACTACACTGTAAAGTGCTATGAGCACTTCATGAAAGGTGGAGATACTTTTGAGGAATTTGATGCAGAAGTGCAGTCAAAGCTAAGTAAGTTTTTTTGGTTTTTGTTGGGGTTTTTTGATTGAGTGGGGGTGGAGGGACTGGTTAGTCTATATTTGGCCATAATTTGTTTCAATTAAAAGGGAAATTCTTTTCTGTAAACTGCCTACTTGCAATTATATTCCCTGTTTCTTATTTTTAGCTCAAATTTTTAAGCAACAGATTGGATTTTTTCCCTCTGAACTGCCAACCATGAAAATTTAGCCTGGGCTCTGAGAGTTAAATGAGATTGTCTTGATCTTATGTATTATCCCCTTCCAGTAATGCAGGCCAGTTACCCTATGACGTCAGAGATACCGGTACAATCCTATATTGTCAGAGATGTTAGATGGGTGTAAGTTATTGGAATGCATTATGCAGTGCTGTTGATGTACACATGGAATGGCATTTGCTGCTCATTCTTGCATCTGGCTCAGCAGGACTGACAAATTAAAAGGCAATACAAATTTACTTTTCTCAATAAAAGGTGCAGATGTGACTGAGAACATCCAGGCAGCCGATCAGCTGAGTAAGAATGTTCTGCTTTTGCAGTCTCTTTTCAGGGTTTCCCACTATATTGCAGAGTTTCTCAAACTGTGACCTGTGAACAGTGCTGGGGGGGAACCGGCTTTTAAGATGGCTCCCACCAACTCCTGCTCCCCTGCCTTGCTGCCTCTCTCTGATAGACGCAGCAAAGGGAGGTGGCAACTAGTCAAGTCAACTAGTCGCTTACATCCATATTGGCAAGTTGTATGGTACAGCTCCTTGTTTTCACCTGCTTTACAGGCATCTAACAGAGAGCCTGTTGAAACAGCTGACAACTAGGAGAAAGCCTCACATAGACCCTAGTGGCTGCTGTTTACATAAGAACTACTCCTATATGAGTAATATGCAAATGAGGCTAAGCGTGGAATATCGCTGAGCCTCATTTGCATACCTAATGAGCCACCATTTTTTTCAGAAGAGGCTCTTGCACAAGAGGGAGCGTCTACACTGCTCTTTCTTGCGCAAGAAAAACCCTCTTGCGCAATGCCGTTACACCTATTACTTTTCAGGAGGAACGGCATTGCGCAAGAGGGTTTTTCTTGCGCAAGAAGGGGCAGTGTAGACGCTCCTTCTTGCGCAAGAGCCTCTTCTGAAAAAAATGGTGGCTCATTAGGTATGCAAATGAGGCTCAGCGATATTCCACGCTTAGCCTCATTTGCATATTACTCACGCAAGAAGCCGCGAGTGTAGACATAGCCTCAGACTAGAGCCACCAGTGGGACTGGAATTTCTTGCTAATGGAGTCATTAGTAGAGGAGACATGAATTATCACTGAGGGTGTGTCTAGACTACATGCCTCCTTCGACGGAGGCATGTAGATTAGCCAGATCGGAAGAGGGAAATGAAGCCGCGATTAAAATAATCGCGGCTTCATTTAAATGTAAATGGCTGCCCCGATCTGCCGATCAGCTGTTTGTCGGCAGATCGGGGCAGTCTGGACGCGATGCGCCGACAAAGAAGCCTTTCTTCATCGGCACAGGTAAGCCTCGTGAAACCAGGTTTACCTGTGCCGATGAAGAAAGGCTTCTTTGTCGGCGCATCGCGTCCAGACTGCCCCGATCTGCCGACAAACAGCTGATCGGCAGATCGGGGCAGCCATTTAAATTTAAATGAAGCCGCGATTATTTTAATCGCGGCTTCATTTCCCTCTTCCGATCTGGCTAATCTACATGCCTCCGTCGAAGGAGGCATGTAGTCTAGACACACCCTGAGAGAGAATAGCCCAAACAAAAAGAGAACCAGCCAGCTGTTCAGCATGTGTGGAGAGCAAGGGAAGGGAGAAATCAAATTATTCAGACGGACATTGAAGGGAAAGAAGAGCATCATTGTTAGAGGAGCAGAGTGAGTGCCCCCATTTATCACAGTTTTTACATAAGTAATACTATTGTCCAGAGATGTTGCAGTCACATGTGGGACTATACTTGAGAAGTTGTGAGGGATTTTAGGACATGAACATTCTATAACAACTATGTGGTTCATGTATCCAAAAGTTTGAGAATCCCTGTTTACTGGAATTTGCCCCATGAGATTCTGCATGTATCTGACATGGGCAAGAATTCACTTCAATTACTTGTATATATTTTGTGTCTGTGTTCTAGATTGTGATGAGAATTAAATGAAAACTGTAACCTTTTGAAAAGCGTGTCTGTTCAAAGAATGGGTATCTAGTGTGCTGTAATAAAAGCAACTGCCAAGGCATTATTCGAGATAGATGTTCATGTTTTAGGAGAGCAACTAGTTAACTATTGAAGTCTAACTTTTTTGTTTCCTTTCAGAGGATTTGTTTAATATAGATGAATTCCAGGTGGAGGCTCTAGCAGCAGAAAATAAAAGGTTGCTTGAAGAGATTGCAAGACTAGAGAAAGAAAGGGAAAGTGAGCCGGTTAGTAAATATACACACATAAGTGAAGGGCAGCAGTTTTTTAACTTGATTTATATTGATGTTCCGGATCTTTTCTCCCATTCCTTGGAAATAATATTTCCACAACAAGGTATTGATGAGACAGCAGTAAGAATGGCAAATTGATGTGGCTATTTGATACTAGAATAAAATGGAAATTTTCTTTCACATGTTCTAAGCAACTGTCTCTGGATATCATTAGCTCCATATCAGTTCAATGTAAGATATTATATTGCAAAGACTTAAGTCACAGTTGAGTATTGCATAGATATTTTCAAATAATGGAAGACTTTGTAATGTTCACAGTTTAGCCAATGTAAGTCTAAGCATTGTTCACCCAATAGGATTTCTCTCCAAGGATTTAATTTCCAGGAGTTCTGGGGCTAAGTTCTTTGTAAGCTGTACAGCAGGTTATCAAGGGCCACCAAGATAGGAAAAGGTGTCCCTCTCTTGACCTGGCCTGGCCCTGCTGGATCTGCCATGCCCAGGGAGCAATGCATATTATCATGGCCCTGAGCTGCTCCAGTGAAAAAGGGCTGCGGGGGGAGTCCTCTTTCCCTGACACAGCCCCAGAGCTCTCACCCCTCTGCACTCCAGGCTTTTGCCCCAACTCTAAGCCCCCCTCCTACAGCTAGAACCTCTCATCCCCAGCCCCACTTCAAAGCTATCACCCCCAAACGTCACTCCACACACCCCAAACCTCTGCCTCAGCCCTAAGCCCCTTCCCATACTCTGAAGGGGGCTTAGAGGGAATACTGCTCTGGAGGGGAAAGAGTATAGGACAAATAGCAGCAATTTATCAACATTTTGTTTTGTAAGAAAATATTATATATTTGAAAAGTTAGTTTAAGTATTTTAAATATATATTTACTGAAATGTAAATTGGTTTAGCAGTTAGGTAACTGGCAAACTGATACTACTTCTTTGCAAAATGTGCTTGTTTTATATTGTCCCCTTTCATGGTTTCCACCATCTGTCACATCTTGTCATAACCCTAAATTGCAACTTCTCTGTTAGTTCAGTGCTTAGCACAACTGGGCCCTTATCCTTGATTCAGGTTTCTAAGTTGTATTGTGATACAAACAAAAGTGAGAGAAACTTTTCGATTGAAATGTTGGAGGTTAATAACGCTGTTGGGAATGCCTCCTTTTTAAGGCTTTAGGCAAAATTTAAGTCAACCGTTAAATTGATAAATAAACTGAGAGCATAAAGGAATACTTCATCAGCCTAACAAAGCTGCCTATGATCTCTGCTCCTATGTGGACAAAAGTAAAAGGTTTTTTTTTTTCTCCTTCTTCTCCCCACAAAAGGATCGTTTAGTGTCATTGAGAAAATTGAAATCTTCTTTGCAAGCAGATGTTCAGAAATATCAGGCTTACATGGCTAATCTGGAGTCTCATGCAGCCATCCTTGACCAGAAAGTGAAAGGCATTAAAGAGGAACTTGAGACAGCAGGTGAGGAAGAAGCACAGTTCACAGATGATTAACCAAGCTAAAACAACTTGGTTCAGCTGCAAGAGAATTAAATATTTATTGTGTCTATCCTAATCCTACAGAAAAACTTTCCTATATAAACTCTTAACAAAACAGATTTTATTAGATTTGTAGCCACTCCGCAGGCTTTGAGGAGGGTGGATTGGGGAGATGGCAAGTGAGGATTACTTTCCAGATAAACTTATACATCATTTTAAAAAATGCATATGCTAGTATTAAGAACATACTAGTTAATCTTTTTTTTTTTAATTTTAACATCTAGAATACCAAATGAGGGGCGTTCTTCTTAATTTATAAGGGGAGCTGCACTCATAGACTTATTGTGTAAAAGGGGATACGAATACAAAAAGCTTAAGAACTCTGGTCTAGAACTAAGTTTATTCCAAAACGGAATGAAAGCATCCCTATCTTGCTTATAAGGCATTTTGAGATTATTACATTTAGTATATATTTACTGATTTATTTTCAATATTAATATTTAATTGCCAAAATATTTGATTCTAACTTGCTTTAACTAGAAATTACCAAACCTTCTGAAATAATCACCTTTTCTTTTGCACAACATTCTAAAAGTGATAGAATAGTTGATTTGAAACACTTTAGAGAAGTTAGACCCAGGGCTCAGAAATGTCAGATATTAAATAAGGAAACCTTAAGAAAGCAAAGTATGAACTAATTTATAAAGTAGTTATAATAGTTACATGAGACTGCCATTAACTAATACAAAAACAATTTTCTAAATTCAGAAATGGAAGTTGAAGCAATGAAGCAGGAGAATGCACGCCTCCAGCACATCTTTGATAACCAGAAGTACTCAGTTGCAGATATTGAGAGAATAAATCATGAAAGGGATGAACTGCAACAAACAATCAACAAGCTGACCAAGGAACTGGAGGCAGAAGAACATCAATTATGGAATGAAGAGCTGAAATATGCTAGAGGGAAAGAGGAGGTATATAAAAGTACTACTGTTTGTGAGAGGCATTTGTCAATTTGCATCCTTAAAACTTAATTCAAGATTAATCAAAAACTGAAATTTAAGACACTATTGCCAATTAGGTCTCTAAATTAATTTAATAATGGCAAAAATGTTTCTTCTTATTACAAGCAGTCCCCAAGTTACACGGATCCGACTTATGTCGGATCCGCAGTTACGAATGGGGTTTGCTCCGCCGGCAGCGGGACAGCCGACCAGGGAGACGGGGAGCAAAGTCAGGGAGCACGCGGGCAGCGGACAGCCCAGACGCGCCACGGCTGTCCCGCTGCCGGCATCTTCAGAGGCTTTGCTCCCCCTCTCCCTGGTCTGCTGGTCTCCAGCAGACCAGCACACCAGGGAGACGCGGAGCAAAGCCGTGGAGGACCCGGGCGGCGGGACCGCGGTGCTTCTCGATCCGCCGCCCGCGTCTCCCTGGTCTGCTGGGGGAGAGGGGGCGCAGCTAGTACGCCCCCCTTCCCCCCCCCCCCAGCAGACCCGGCTTTTCTCCGGACGCCTGTGGTAGAGCAGCTGGGGTGCTGCCAGATGGTCCTGCAGCGCCGCTCTGGGCGCTACTGGACCAACCTGGCAGCACCCCAGCTGCTCTGCCCCAGGCGTCCTGATTCAGCCGCTGCTGGTCAGTTTCAGCAGCGGCTGAATCAGGACGCCTGGGGCAGAGGAGCGGCACTACTGGAGCAACCCAGCGGCACCCCAGCTGCTCTGCCCCAGGCGTCCCCAAGTCAGCCACTGCTGAAACTGACCAGCGCTGACTACAGGAAGCCCGAGGCAGAGTTGCTCTGCCCCGGGCTTCCTGGAATCAGCCGCTGATCAATTTCAGCAGCAGCTGACTTGGGGACGCCTGGGGTTCTTAAGTTGAATCTGTATGTAAGTAGGAACTGGCGTCCAGATTCATCCTGTTGAAATTGATCAGAGGCTGATTCCAGGAAGCCCGGGGCAGAGCAACTCTGCCTCGGGCTTCCTGTAGTCAGCCGCTGGTCAGTTTCAGCAGCGGCTGAATCTGGATGCCAGTTCCGACTTACATACAGATTCAACTTAAGAACAAACCTACAGTCCCTATCTTGTACGTAACCCGGGGACTGCCTGTAATCTGTTTAAAGAGTCTATATTTATTCTTATCTTGAACAAACACATTTTTTGCCGCCTTCTCCTTTCAAATGGAATGGAAATGTCTTTTCAAGTACATGTGCATCCTCGGTGGGGGATAGCAGGCTTATGCACTGTTGTCAATCGTTGATGTTATTGCAGAATAGGAGGCTTCAAAGTTATTGGTTGTCTCAATTACTTAGGGAACTAATTTACTATATGCCATTTTAGCACTTTAATTTCCACTAATATTTCTCTATGCTGCTTGTCCCTCAATTCTACTGAATTCAGCTCTGCTGAAAGGATGAGTTTGGCCCTTAGTGTTCTAATTTTAAAATGGCAGCTTGTTTTGGATAAAGCACACACGCACAAATTCTGCTCAAACATGTTTTTAAACTTCTTGTTAGAATTGTGCTTTACAATGCACTGTATAACTTTACATCACTTACTTATCGCTGTAAAATGAAAAGCTAATGCGAAATAAAAACACATTTGATGTTTCACTGTTCCTAATTAACACCTGGGGATGAGGAAACTGGCCACTTTTGAAACTCTGTGGGTGATAAAACAATTATATAACTTGCTAGACCATAAAATTTGTGTGTGCAGCACCAATAACTCCTCTAGTATCTTACACCAGTGGACACTAAAAGTGTCACATTTATGACGGATGTTTGCATGTCTTTGTAGCCTTACCAGACTACTTGTAAGTACTCAGAAGTATCTATCTCTAGCTTTGAGAGTCAGTACCCAAATTAAAACTTGACAGTAGTTATACTTCACGATGAGAAAATACAGTAAGTCAAATAAGGAAACTATTCAATCACACTTATATAAGTTACAGAATTTTTGAGAGCCAATCTGCAAGACTCACAGTGGTTAAACCAAAAATGCTATTTGGTACATTGACATTACCTAGAACTCTTGAATTTCTAACAAGCATATGCACTCATGTAGTAACTTGGCACTCTTTTACTTGTAGTAAGAACAATGAACTTGCTGCAAAACTTTGGAGTTGGGTACATGCTTGGAATTTTTGTTAATTTTTGGCTCTTTTCCCTCCCTCTCCAACTGAACAGATTGAAATACAACTGGCAGAGTATCACAAGCTGGCTCGAAAGTTGAAACTAATCCCAGTAGGTGCAGAGAATTCCCAAGGCTGTGACTTTCAAATTAAGTTTAATCCTGAAGCAGGAGCAAAATGTCTAATCAAATACAGAACTCAGATTAATGTAAGTGGGTACCATTGTGTTTAACAGACTGGATGTTTTTTTATTGTTACTTCATTCATAGGAACAGTTTTATTACTTCATTTATAAGCAAGTAGGAAGGAAGTTGAAAACTGTCCTTTATATAACATCAGTAAAACATGTTTTGGGGATGTACTAATGGGAATGGCAAAAGGAAATAAATGGTAAAGTATAGATGGTCTAAGTCTTTAAAAAAAAAAGATAGTGGGTAGTGGGAGCAGTAAGTCAATTTTGGGATGGAGGGGGGAAAACAGGCATCACTTTCAAGCGAGCTTTTTGTCACACACACTACTTGTGAGTGATCTTTTTTGGTTATAAAGTGGTTTGGTTTAAAGCTTTAATCTAGTTCAAGAGGCTTCAGATTTCCATTCTTTGAGGTTTTAAGTTGTGGTGGAGCTTTTCTTTGAGCAATAATGCTTTTTTTCAGTGCTAAATTATTGTAATCCTGGAGGCTTTTGGGGGGCGTCTTTATTTCAACATGCACCCCTTCTTAAATGGCTATTCTTTTGTATGTGCATTATAGACTCCCCTTATTGAGCTCATAAATAAGACTGAAGAAGAAATTGGAAAAGTTACACACAAGAAAATGGGTTTAGAGGATACATTGGAACAGGTGAGCTATGCGTGCTTATGGTGTCTCGATACTAAGCTTTGCTAAGCCATCTATTAACACTTGACCACTTACATATTATAATATTTGTATTAATTAGGCTTTTATTATGAATAATAATATGTTCTCATTGTTCCCAAAGGCCTTTGTCAGGGTGAGCCTGCATTGTACTCGACACAGTACAAAACAAAGGTACATATGGTCCCTGCCTCAAAGATGCAAAAGTGATTCACAGAAGAGGAAGTTGGGTGGGCATGGGTAACAAAAACAAGATGCAGTTACATAAGTCTGAGGATTCCAAATATCAGAAAACTTTTTCTTTTAGATGAACAAATAAGTAAAATGAACTTTCTCAAACTGCTACCCAACCTAGCATCACTGACTGGCTGATGCCTTGTAGAACTGGGTCCAGCAGGTACTGAAGATGGATGGGGAACATGTTCAGTGTGTACCACTTGTTGATTGATATTATAGCCAATTAGTTTTGACTATACTTGCAGTTAGATATTAAAAAAGCTCTCAAGATCAAATAACCAAGCACAGCCAATTTGTTATAGACAAAATAATATGCTACAAAACACCTCCTCTGAAAATACTTCTTTTCTCTTGGCATGATTATCATGCAATAGGTGTGCTTCAAAAGTTTAACTGTGTACAAGTTAAAACGTATTTTATACATCACCTAAGATCCAATCCATGAGTTCCTTAACTTGTCCTATACATTCCTTATCTCTGTTTTGGATACTACATTCTAAATCTCTTATAGGACCTACAACAAATGTATTTTACCTTTTGATAGGCTTCCCATTTCCTAATGCCAAAGCTGAAGTCAGTGTTGCAAAGTGTTATGGGATACTTAACATAGGTGAACAGACTTGTGTGAAGAACAGCATAATGCATGCAATTAATGTAACTTCCCAGCACACAGATATAATGTATATGAATACTGCAGGCATAATATCCATTAATGTGATTTATACAACACAATATATATTTATTAGCAAACTGGAGCAGCATTTTAAAAAAAGTGAAGAGATGTCTGGTGGAGGAGCATTCAAAAGTGACACTGCATTAGATGAAGGATTATACTTGAAATTTCTGATGAAATAATATGCTGCTAAGTTTTCTGCCATTTTAAGAAGCTCTTTTGATAAGACACCTATTACAAAATCCTTTTATTCAGGAAAAGTATGGTACCTGAAAAATATGGCTTATCAAAGTTATATTACCGTAATTTAGCCATGGGTTATATTCATTTTTAGAAACCCCGCACCTCCACCCACCCTCTGCGGGGTATACAGAATTTTTTTTACTCACCAGGAGGTGAGTTCTCTGTCGCCTCATCCTGTGGCTATGCAGCCTCTAGCCTCCGGACGGGGGAGCACTCACCCCCCGGTTCCTGCGCAGTCGCAGGAACTGGGCGGTGAGCATTCCCCCGCCCAGAGACTGGTAGGTCCTGCTCCCGCACCCCTTTCTGCGGCTGCAGAGGAACCTGTGAGATGAGCACTCCCCCGCCCGGAGACTGGAGGCTGGCGGTTGTGCTGGAACCTGGGGCGGTGAGTGGCTAATCCCCCCCTCACTCCCCCGCACCGTAAATATATCCCCAGCAAATATACCCCTGACAAGAAAAGTCTTGTATATCCCGCAGGTTATATTCGTGCGCGGGATATGCAAGATTTTTTTTACTCAAATAGAAAAAACTATGGGGTATATTCGCTAAATTACGGTAGTTTTCTAATAATTTATTCATAGTAAGAATATTAAAACCTTGTTTTTGTAGTTGTCTTAATTTGTGCCCAATAAAAAATTTAATTTTAAAGATCATCCATTTAAATAGTGACCTGTATAATTAAAGGTCCTTAATGTTCTTGGACTTTACTTGTATATAATCCATGTGGATAGTCAGCAAATTATTCTCATCTGCTTTTCTTCAGAAGAGCTCTAGCTCCTTCCAGTCAGTGAAGTTGGCTCTAATGTCTGTGAAAACTGAAGAGAATTCATGTTTCTTATATTGTTTCTATTTTGCTTATCTTCTACACTGATGGGGATGTATATAAGTACAGGCAGTCCCCGGGTTACGTACAAGATAGGGACTATAGGTTTGTTCTTAAGTTGAATTTGTATGTAAGTCGGAACTGGCTCCAGATTCAGCTGCTGCCACTGAAACTGACCAGGGGCTGACTACAGGAAGCCGGAGGCAGAGTTGCTCTGCCCCCAGCTTCCTGGAATCAGCCTGATCAGTTTCAACAGCTGCTGAATCTGGAGCCTGGGACAGAACAGCTGGGGCGCTGTCCAGTAGGTTCCCACAGGACCAACCCGGCAGCACCCCAGCTGCTCTACCCAAGGCGTCCAGCAACAAAAGCCTGGTCTGCTGGGGGGGGGGGGGGGGGGGGCGCACTAGCTGCGCCCCCTCCCCCCCCCCAGCAGACCAGGGAGACCCGAGCAAAGCTGCACAGACGGAGGGACCCCGCCGCCAGTGTGGCTTTGCTTCTGTCTCCCTGGTATGCTGGGGGGGGTCCAGCAAAGCCGCTGGACCCCCCCCAGCAGACCAGGGACACCCGGCGGCTTTGCTCGGGTGTCCCTGGTCTGGGGGGGGGTCCAGCGGCTTTTCTGGACCCTCCCAGCAGACCAGGGGGACAGGAGCAAAGCCGCCCAGGCGGCGGGGGCCCAGCTGCCTGGGCGGCTTTGCTCGGGTGTCCCTGGTCTGCTGGGGGGGTCCAGCGGCTTTGCTGGGGCCCCCCCCCCAGCAGACCAGGGGGACAGGAGCAAAGCCGCCCAGGCGGCGGGGGTCCCGCTGCCTGGGCGGCTTTGCTCCCAGGCAAACGAACAAAGCTGCTCAGGCGGCGGCTTTGCTCGGGCGACCCTGGTCTGCTGGGGGGGTCCAGCGGCTTTGCTGGACCCCCCCAGCGGACCAGGGAGACCGGGAGAAGCTTTTCTCGCCCCAGAGGACACGGGTGGCGACCCGCCGCCCGTGAGCTCCGGGGCGAGAAAAGCCCCGTTCATAAGTGCGGATCTGACATAAGTCGGATCCGCGTAAGTCGGGGACTGCCTGTATTACACTTGTACCTGTTTTAGAGTCCCAAATACTATAATCTCCAAACAATGCTTATAAAAATGAATTGGGAAATTTTGTATTCACTAATTCTGAAAAATATATAAACACACCTTTCTAGAATGTTTACATGCATGTGTGACATGTGACTCTTAATCTCCAACAAAAATAAGACCATGATACCTGTAAATACTTTTCAGTCCCATCAGCCTTCCTTACTGGATGAGGCAGTAGCTGGATAAGAGTCAATTAGGCAGTTGATTCAGCAAATAGGAATGTACCTAATGCAACCATGCAGCTGCCTAATAAGCCCCAGGAAGTGGTTCAGGGCTGCTGTGTATAGAGCTGCTAGGGCCAAAATTTCCCCCTAATGGCCCAGCATCACAGACCTACCGTAGCTAGGAGAGAAGTTCCCCTCCCCAAGTTCAACCCAGCCTCACCAGAGCTACTACTGCTGGCTGAGCAGCACCTGGCCTGGAGCTGCTATAGTGAAAGAATACTGGGAGGAGCCCTCTTTTCTGGGAGAGCCTGTACCCAGCACCCTTCATCTCACAGCCTTCTCCCCTAAACCCCAGCCCTCATCCCCAGCGTTGAGCCCCCTCATCCCCAGCTCCACTCCAAAGCTTGCACAATGCCCAGCACCCTCACCCCCTCCAACCTTGAGCTACATCCCACAAAACCTTCCCACACTTATCATATATCATCCATGAGCAGAATTAATTTTGTTGTGTATACTAATATGGAGGCGATGTGTCGTACATCTCCATATTGTTGTATATAACAAAATTCATTCTGCACATGAACATAAAAAATGAGAGGAACACTGGAAGGTGCACTACAACATTTAAGTTATCTGCCTCCTGAATTGACAGTGGTTCTGATTTGAATCCATCAGCAGATCAACCCAGCAAATCTGTCTTCAGTAAGGAAGTGAAGTGAATTCTAAAAAAAGAAAACAATAAATGCACTTATTTGACTCCAAAGGGAACATCACCAAATTTGAAATTGTAGTTGGAGAATACTGACAAGGAAGAATTGGCATGACTATGCTTTGCCTCTATAACTTGGAAAAGTTAGATTGTGTTTGTATTTCAGTGTACTTGGGTATTTTACATTTTAATGATGTGAATTAAAAAACAAGTTCTATCTGGTTTCTGTTACTTTATAACAGGGGTGGGGGACCTTTGTTTGGGTCAGAGGCTGCTGGCTCACAGAAAAGTCAGTCGAGGGCTGCACACAAGTGAGAAGCAAAAAATCCTCTCTGACATGGCCCCGGACTGAGAAGGAGAAAGACACACCCCACATTCCCATCACACACCAGAGCCTAGGGGGACTCAGCCTAATAGATTTTGTGTGCTCCAGCTCTGCAGTGGGACACCGGGTATGGGGAGCTGAAGTGCGAGCTCCCCAATGCTGGAGTAAAACTCTGAGACTCAGGGGCTGGATCCCCATCCCTGCTTTACAAATATACTTATAAAAATCAGTCTCTTAAGTATGAAATGAAAACATATTAGCATGAAGTCCACTATTTTCGCAGCTAACCCCTTTAAATTGAAACAAGTAAACACTTATTTAGCACTGTGG
Organism: Pelodiscus sinensis; assembly: GCF_049634645.1. Lineage (NCBI taxonomy): Eukaryota > Metazoa > Chordata > Testudines > Trionychidae > Pelodiscus > Pelodiscus sinensis. Next base: position 80,995,870 of record NC_134712.1, read on the forward strand.
TGTACTGAAAGTTAATAGTTTATTTTCATCTTTTCCCCCAGCCTCCATTCTCCTTTAATCAGAGGCAAGACTGATGGCAAAGGGTATAATTTTCTCTGTATACTTAGACTGTGTCACTTTTTAAAACTTTTTTTAAAAACAATTTTTCCTTATTCTGCTACATAAAGGGAACCCTAAATATTCATTCTTGGGAGTTGAAATAAAAGGCATGGAGGATATAGCTTCTATGTATATATTTTTCTATGAGGAGGGAAAGTATAAAAAGTTGTAGGTTGGAATGTTTGTAGAATTGTACTGTTGGTCTTTTTTAACCAACTTCGTATTTTCAGATGAACACAATGGTAATAGAAAAAAAAACCAGTGTTAAAATGCTTAAGGAAGAGGCCCAAAAGCTGGATGACCTTTATCACCAAAAGCTTAAGGTAGGCACTGTTTAATAAGTGAGACAAATTAAATGAAGGATTTGATAGTGAGATCCCAAAGTTGTGTTCTGATAGCTATGTTAGCCTTACTGGTGCAACCACCATAAACAAACTTCTATCATTGAGAATTCAGCACTGGAGAAAGTCTTGATCTAACTTCCAGTAAAACATGTTTGGTAAGAAAAAACCCTCCTGTTAACTACTGAGTGGTCCCCTTTAGGGATGTTAACATGTAGTTGACTACATGATGAACCGATAAATCTGGGCTTCTCGGGTAATCCTATCACCTACATGTTCCCCCGCCCTTGACCGGCTGCTAGGCGAGAGCTGGCGCCCATGGGGAGCCAGCTTTTAAAACCGCTCCTCACAGGCACCAGATCCCACAGAGCTGCCTGCCTCCCACAGCCACACCCCTGCGCTGTTGCCTCTGAGAGGCAACAGCATGGAGGATGGGTGGGGTGTTGGGAGCCGATACACGCAGGAAACTGGCTTTCATGTTGGCTTCCCGCGTGTATTGGCTGTCATAGAGCTACTCCCCTCTGCCCCCCTCTACTGCTGCCTCTCTGTCAGAGGCACCAGCAGGTGGGAGGCGGGAGCTGATACACATGGGGAGCTGGCTCTGCAGAGCCGCCTACCCTCCCCCTTTGCTGCCTCCCAGAGAGACAGCAAGGGGGAGCATGCAGGAGCCGGCACTGGGGAGCAGCTGCCTTAAAAGTTGGCTGCCCACATGCACCATCTCTGCAAAGCTGCCTGTCACCCTTCCCCGCGCTTCTGCCTGTATTAGAGGTAGCAGTGCCAGGGGTGGAGGCAGGAGAGGCTGCCATAGAGCAACCTCTGTGCGTGGCAGGCCCAGGCTCGCTGTGGACAGAGGCTGTTTTGTGGGATGACAGCTCAGCCTCTGTCCATGGGGAGCTCAGGCCCCTGCTGACCTATGCTGCTGCCTCTGTATCAGGCAGCAGTGTGGAGTGGCAGGGGCTCCCCGAGAGTACACTGAGTGCCGGCCCTGCCTCTGGGGACTATTGAATAATCATGGAACCACTAAAATTTGATGTGGTTACACAATTATTGAACTAACCAATATCTAACGTCCCTAGTCCCCTTAACAGCCACATTGCTACTTTGCTACCTGTGGCTGTGCATACCAATCCCTGCTCTTATGTTTGTTCCTGCCCTGAGAACTATATTTTTGAAGAACAGTGACACAGAGGAAAAAAGGCTACTTCAAAATAACTATAACTAAAGTTAATGTTAGAGGTGCAGTTTTGAAAGAATTAATAGTATAGCTGTCAGTCACAAAAGGGTCTGCATTACTTGGCTGCTGATACTCTAATTGGGAGGTTGAAGGCAGTTGAACATAACGTTCTTATTATGTTCCATGCCTAAACTCTGATCCTGTACTTTAGAATAATTCAACTAATTATTAATAGCTGTGATATTGGTTATACAGTAAACTTCCGATTATCCGGCACCTTTAGGACCCAGGGGGTGCCGGATTATCAGATATGCCGGACTATCAGAAGGGGGGGCTATGAGTGGTCTGGGGTGGGATGGGGGGATGCTACTCCAGACCCCCTCATAGCCCTCCCTTTCTGATAGTCCGGCTCTGCCCCAGGAGTCCCCGATTCAGCCGCTGCTGGTCAGTTTCAGCAGCGGCTGAATCGGGGACACCTGCAGCAGAGCAGCTGGAGTGCTGCTGGGTTGGTCCTGTAGCGCCGACCCTTGGCGCCTCGAGACCAACCCAGCAGCACCCCAGCTGCTCTGCCCCAGGTGTCCCCAAGTCAGCCGCTGCAGAAACTGATCAGCGGCTGACTCCAGAAAGCCAGAGGCAGAGTTGCTCTGCCCCGGGCTTCCTGGAGTCAGCCCTGGTCAGTTTCAGCAGCGGCTGAATCAGGATGCCTGGGGCAGAGCAGCTGGAAGGCTGCTGGGTTGGTCCCACATCGCCGAGGAGCAGCGCTACTGGACCAACCCAGCAGCACCCCAGCTGCTCTGCCCCAGGTGTCCCCAAGTCAGCTGCTGCTGAAACTTATCAGCGGCTGACTCCAGAAAGCCAGAGGCAGAGCTGCTCTGCCCCGGGCTTCCTGGAGTCAGCCCTGGTCAGTTTCAGCAGCGGCTGAATCGGGACGCCTAGGACAGAGCAGCTGGGGCGCTGCTGGGTTGGTCTGGTAGCGCCAAAGCTCGGCGCTGTGGGGACCAACCCAGCAGCACCCCAGCTGCTCTGTCCCAGGTGTACCCAAGTCAGCTGCTGCTGAAACTGACCAGCGGCTGATTCCAGGAAGCTGGGGCAGAGCAGCTCTGTCTCGGGCTTCCTGGAGTCAGCCGCTGGTCAATTTCAGCAGCGGCTGAATCCGGGACAGCTGGGGTGCTGCTGGGTTGGTCCTGCAGCCCCGAGGGACAGCGCTACTGGACCTACCCCGCAGCACCCCAGCTGCTCTGCCCCCTGCTTCCCGGATTCAGTGCTGGTCAGTTTTAGCAGTGGCTGAATCAGGGAAGCTGGTGGCAGAGCAGCTCCAATGGTCCGGCTGCCCAGAGCACTTCCAGGTTCCTGATGGTGCCGGACCATCAGGAGTGCCGGACTGTCAGATGCCGGACCATCGGAGTTTTACTGTAATACTTTTTCAAAACACTATACAAACATTAGACTAATAACGCTTTTTGAGCAGAAGTATGACCTATGTGCAATTATGAGTAACATTTAAGTTTACTAGAACTGAAAGCTTATGAATGGAGGAATTCTTTTTGTTAGTTTTATGCATTAGGTAGCTCTGTGTGTATTGCCAACTCTACTCTTTCTGTGCATATAGTCAAGCATTCTCCTATTTTATTTGTGCCTTTCACTGAGAAACAGGGAAAAGAGAGACTCTTTAAAATTAGATATTATTGTAAAATCACAAAAATTTGACAGGAGTACTCAGAATCTAGGAGTACTCCCACTGTCAGAAAGATGAATATTACTGCCTAGTCTTTCAATTATCTTTGAGGATGGGGAGCAATAGGCTATGTCTGGACTATATCCCTCTTTCGAAAGAGGGATATAAATTAGACATTAAAATCGCAAATGAAGCCAGGATTTTAATTTCCCACACTTCAGTTGCATAACTGTGTCACAGCGTTCTTTAGAAACCTCAGTTTTTGAGGAGTACAGGATCTTTTGAGAGAGACTTTTCTTTTCGAAAGAAATGCATCTAGACCGTGGTTTTACTTTCGAAGTAACGTTTTTCAAAAGAACGCCGTGACGTGATTATGCAAATGAAGCGCGGGAAATTCAAATCCCGGCTTCATTTGCGATTTCAATATGTCTAATTTAGACGTACCCATAGACTTGGAAGGGAAGGCTGGAGCAAGCCAAATTTTGAAGGGTGGAGAGGAGGTTGTACTCCAATGTAGAACAAAGGGAACCCTCCCCCATTGAACTTTCTCATTTGGCTTCTAAATAAGCTGCAACATGGCATCACAAGTGTGTTTACTAATTCTTACATGAATATTAGTAGTAAATTGAGAGTACAATTTCCCTCTCAAAAATAAAAAATAGAAATACTAACTTCTTTTGTTATCATTACAGGAAGCAGAGGAGGAAGAGAGAAAATGTGCAACTGAGCTGGAATTGTTGGAGAAGCATAAACATTTACTTGAGAGTGGAATCAATGAAGGCCTCAGTGAAGCAATGAATGAGTTGCATGATGTTCAGAGGCAGTAAGTCCAACAACCACTAAGGATTGTTTTTTAGATATATTGCACAGGTTATGTTTAACTCTTAACTTGTCTAGTGTTATATAATATTTTTGTTTCCTTGAGTTGATCCAGGGAAGTGATTATTCCCCTTTATTCGGCTCTACTGAGGCCACATCTGGAGTATTGTGTCCAGTTCTCGGCCCCCCACTATAGAAAGGATGCAGATGCATTTGAGAGGGTCCAGCGGTGGGAGACCAAAATGATTAGGGGAATGGAGTGCATGATCTATAAGGAGAGACTGAGGGATTTTCTTAGTAGCTATCCCAGAGGACACCACTGCCAATCGGACAGCAGACCTATGTAACTTTGTTCTCACCCACAATTATTTCCAGTCTGAGAACAACTTATACCTCCAGATCAGCGGCACAGCCATGGGTACACGCATGGTCCCACAGTACGCTAACATCTTTATGGCTGACTTAGAACAATGTTTCCTCAGCTCCTGTCCCCTCCTATCCCTTCTCTACTTATGCTATATCGATGATATCTTTATGATCTGGACGCATGGCCAAGAAACACTGGAGACATTCCACAGAGATTTTAACAACCTACATCCCACCATCAATCTCAGCCTTGACCATTCTACATGAGAGATACATTTCCTGGACACCACAGTACAAATCACCAATGGAAAATTAGACACCACTCTCTACAGAAAACCCACCGACTCATACAGTTACGTACATGCTTCCAGCTCCCATCCAGAACACACCATACGATCCATCAGCTATAGCCAAGCCCTTCGATACAACCGCATCTGCTTTAATCCCACTGACAGAGACCAGAAACTTCAGGATCTCTACCAAGCATTTATAAACCTCAACTACCCACCCAGAGAAATAAAAAAACAAATTGAAATAGCCAGACGAATACCTAGAAATCATCTATTTCAAGACAGACCCAAGAAAACCAACAATAGAACACCACTTGTCATCACCTACAGCCCCCAACTTAAACCTGTCCAACACATTATCAATAAACTACAACCTATACAACTACAATCTGACAAATGTCTCAGACACTTCACCAAAGAATCAATGCCCACAAAACAGATATTAGACAGGATCACAAAGAAAAAAGTTTCTTGCCATTTCAGCCAGAAAGGGCATTGTCTCAACGACTTGATTACCTGCATCCTGCTTCAAAGACATTTAACACCAGACTTGAAAGAGAATCCTCTGAACTGTAATTCATGCTTAAATTTGACACTTTACACCTAGGTCTTAACAAAGACACTAATTACCTTACCCATTACAAAGATAGCTTCCCCAATTATCACCTCTAATATCATTAGCTCACAGACATTTACCTCCACCCCTCATCCCCTTTTTGTTCTGAAATTTGATTTGTCCTTTTCATATGTGTTCATTTTTTTTATTGTATCCTTTGGTATATATGGTCATGCCAATTTTCTTCCACTATTTGATCTGAGGAAGTGGGTCTGGCCCACGAAAGCTCATCACCTAATAAACCATCTTGTTAGTCTTTAACGTGCTACATAGTCCTGTTTTTTATTTTCTTTGTGATTCTTCACTTTTTATTGTCCAGCATAAAAATCATTCTTGTTTTTCAAAGTTAAACTTAAGAAAAGAAGTTTGATCTGAGTCAACTAAATTATCCTATGGAAAGTTGTATTAATCTGATGATTAATCAGCCATAATGAAATTATTCTCTTTTTACTATGGTCAACTTGTACAACTAAGGAAAGGTTTTTTTATTCTTATAGATACCAGGTTGTTATGCAGATGACAACAGAAGAAAGCAGGAAAGTGGGTGATAATTTGAACCGTCTCTTGGAAGTGATTGCTACTCATGTAGTATCAGTAGAGGTAAGCTGAACTTGTTGCTGTCTACAATTAAAGCCTTCTGGACATGGGTCTTTCAGAAGGATTACTCTGGGCATCTGTATTTAGATGTTTTCGCTCTTGAATAAAATACCAATTATAGCATTTGTAGTCTTTCTAAAAAGAGCTTAGAGATTCTGATAATAAAATTAATTGATTTAATCCTTTGTTCAGTAGAAGTCAGGAATATCAGATGATATTTAGTAGTCCATCCTTGTCAGTTTTAATCTTTCTCCTTCCCACTTCTGTGTCTCCCTCAATAATAGGATAACAAAATACTTGACATCTAGAAGTAAAGATTACTCAAAATATGTAAAGCTGCAAATCCCAAATATTTTAAGCAATCGTTTAACAATAGCAATAGTTTAACTAGTTTGCTGTAATTCTCGTTTAGAAATACCTGAGTGAACAGAATGAAAAGGTTGATAGAGACTTTCAAGAATTCATGTCAGAAGATTTATCGGCAAACTTGAGAGAGATCCTAGACAGCTATAAAAACAAGGCTGATGCATTGTAATTTTCAAAAAGGATGATGAAGATAAAATTGTGGGATTTGCAGAGAAAGCATCCGTCCTTCAACGTTGACATCACCTGTCATAAATTTTCTGGTTAGCTGAATTGCGCTTATGTTTCATAGTGACATTTTTATAGGTGTACATAGCATCTTTTTAGTTTTTAATACATGCATCGTTCTATAACATGAATAAAGAGATTCATCTAATTATTTGCAAATAAAGTAATGGATTTGGTTTTATTCCCTTTGTTATCCATTTACGTAATTGTGGTGAGAAATAGTCCACAGAACAAATTTAATTTTAGTCTCTCTGTAACTAGTGGCAGGTGTTCACATCACTTGGGCTCGCCTAGAATTTAGTGGGATTAAGATACAGGGCCACCTGTCTGAAAAATGATCTGGAATAGATTTATAGTTGGGACATCAAGTCCTAGTGCTTAAAGGGACACCACCAGCATGAAAATCTGCCATCTGAAAACTTTGTATTGACTAACATTACAATAAACTTATAAGAATACTAATAACAGACGATGGGGTTTTTCCATTTTTGAGTTGGCTGTGCATTTGACAACACTTGTATATAGCTAATTTAACTATTGAGGGTTTTTTTATAGTGCGTGTCCTTCCCCAGGCCCTGCAACAGACAGCATTTTGGTTTGCATTTTTAAACAGTAGCAGCAGCAAAACAAAGAGAGAACAGGCAGTAAATGGGGGAGGAGGACTTTGCTCATAGACCTGCTATGCCAGAGAGGCCCAACGAAGCCACTTGGCAAAGAGTTCACTGTTCTTTAGAAGCAACTCCTGACAAACTCACCAATACACCCCTTTTATGGTATTTATCCATAAAGAATACCATGTGAGGTCTCTACTGAAAGCCTGTAATTTATCAATGCTCACAATCATTGTGAGGAGTGTATATAAGTAATAACTAAAGAACAATAAAATTATATTGAAAATTATCCCTGATGGTCTTGCATTGAAAATGAGTAACTAGGAAGTTATTTGTCTCTGTGATGGCCCATTCTTTCAGGGGGGTAATTGTCACCTCCTTATTGAAAGGATGCAGAGTGTCTTTCTCCACCCTGTGACATACTGAATCAGTCTTTTGTCTTTATTCTCAGAAATGGCAATCCCTGTTCTAACAGGGATTGGCAACCTATGGCTCTTCTTGAGCCCCTACCAGCTCTTCCCAAATCCCCCCGCAGCAAGGAGCTTGCGCTGGTACTACAGCGTTATGGCCACTCTCTAAGACTGGCGCACTAGCACCGGCTTCCTGCAGAGGGAGAGGAGAAAGCCCTGAGACTCCCCGCAGAATCCAGCATGCAGGGAACAAGCAGAGCTAGAAATGGCTTGACACGACAGTGTTTCCCTTCCCCCGGCCTGAGAAACCAGGAACCAACCATGGTTTACTGCATGCTGCTAATTTGTTCCCATGGGAAACACTTCCCTGGAGGCTTCCCCGGCAAACCCTTTCTGGAGGTTTTCTGCTGGGGAATGGGAGCAGCAGGACTGTTACATGGTGCCTACCACGAGGCACAAAAACAAGTGCCCCCCAACTCTTTATGCCCAGATCCCCATCCCCTTGCTTATCTCCTCTCTGGCCAGACAGCCAGCCCACTGGTCAAAATCCACTGTGCCCCCAGCCAGACCTTGCCACTCTCGCCTTCTTTTATACCGCACCTCCCACCCTGATCCTATATTCCCATCCCTATCCCATTCACTGGCAGCCCTGTCCCACACACTGAACTCATATTTTGGCCCTAATCCAGAGCCTGAAACCCCAGAAGAGTAAGTCTGGCCTGATGCCTTGAACCTCAGTCCTCCCCACTCCTCTCCCCACGATGAGGCTGGAGCACCAGGGGAGTGAGGTGTTTCAGTTGGGGGTCATATCAATGAGGTTGGGGGTGGGGGTTGGAGGGCTTTTTGGTTTTTGCATGGGAGGGGTTGTTTTTTTGTGTTCGGTTGGGGTTTTTTTGCTTTTGCTTTTCCCTTGTGTGGTCCCCTACTGATTTTTCTGTGGGTCAGTGGCTCTTGACCCAAAAAAAGTTCCCCACTCCTGCCATAAATAAAGACAATGTTGAAATCTTTTGTGTTGGACATAATATTTTATTTTATTTTATTTAAAAATGAAGCCTGGCCAACAAGCCTCCAATTGGGGCCCAGTCCCCTACTGGCTGCAGCATCATAACACTTCTGCACCCCCCCCCCCCACATGCACCAACCCTGACCCCATCATACACCTGAACCCTCTGGCCTGAGCCCTCATACTCTCACATCCCCAGACTCCTGCACTCCCAAATTCCCTGCCGTAACACTCTTGCACCCCCACACATCCCAACCTTGTGCCCTGAGTCCATCATACACCCCAATCTCCTGCCCTGAGCCCCTCATACACCTCAACCCAGTCCCCTGCCATAAGATTGACAGAAGACAGCCTGAATGCACACATGAAGTTGGATTTGACCAGCTGTGATGGAAACGTCAAAGAAATGTGCGAAAAGATGCAGCAGCAGAAGTCCCATTAAATAAAATCTTTGAGTACAATGTTTCATCTATGCTATTATTAATCATGTCAATTATCAATAATATTTAGTTGTATATTTTCAGTCATGCATTTTCAGGCATTCTTATACGGATCTTTGTTGACCACTTGTTCTGAATGTTGATGTGATTTGACTCTTTGATTTGAAAAAGTTGCCGACCACTGTGTTATGATGTTTCCTTTTGATGTCCACATGGCTTCAAATTAGGGATGTAATAGTGTAGTCAATTAACCGATAAGCAAAAGCTTATAAGTTAATGCTATAGACTATATGCATTTCCCTTCCCCCCCCACTAAGCAGTGCACTTTTTAGCAGCCCGGCTTTGTTCTGGCTCATGCCAGGTCTGGGACCTACCCCTGCTATGGCTCTGCATTTAAAGTGTATTAGGAGTCGAGTGGGCAGGCAGCCCTACTTAGTTCCAGTTCGTGACAGGTCTGGGAGCTCAGATTACCCCCCTGTAGCCAGACACAAACCCCATCTTGTTTTTCCACAAACCCCATCTTGTTTCCCCCCCTCCCCCAGAGAGCAAGAGAAAGGCAGTCAGCCTTTGATGCCCTGGGAACACAGGTGTGCTGCCTGTCCCTGACTCTACCATAAACAGAAACCAGACAGTAAATGGGCTAGCTGACGACCCGGGGCCTCCCGTCGTCCTGATGGCTAGTACCAGTAATTGACACGCCTGCACTGTCCCAGAGAGGAATCTTCGCCCATCACATACCAGAGGTGCCCATTGTCTGCATTTTTCCCAGGTGTAAATTATGCTTTGCACCCTTCGTGGGAAACTTGGTGTTCAAAGCCATTTTTCCTAATTGGCCACTTGAAACCAGGAAGAAGCCTATGTGACCCAAGGGGTATAAAAGAGGTTCAGCAGCCCACCCCATTGGAGCTCCAGGTATTGCTGGCAGGTATTGATTGTCTCCCGAGGTCTGTGGGACGCCCAACCTCGCCCTACTTCTTCCCGAGGGATTGAGAGAAAGACGCTAGCCACGCCAAGTCTGGAATGCAGGGGTGAGAATATATACCTGCTAGGTGTCTATTTTGCATGCATTTAATAAGAGCTCAGAGAACCAAAAGGGTTTCATGGTACCTGTAAGTGACTTCTTAGTGTAATTTCTGTCCTGTCCTTTGTAGTGGCTGTGTTATCTGTAACACAGCAGTAGCATTTAACAACTAAGTTTACCCTGTAACAATAAAATAGTAACTGTTTAAGCTTTAACCTGACTCCTTCACTTGCTGTAACAGAACCAAGCACAATTTAAAAGAACTTCAGCCGGTCATAAGGGACTCACTGCCCTGACCGTCGGCTGACACCCCCTCCCCCAGACAAGGGCTGCTACCACTCTGCACTGCTGCCTCTTTATCAGAGGCAGCAGCACAGGGCAACAAGCAGCCGGTCTACAAGAGGAGCTATTGGCCCCGCCTCCAGGGACTAAAGAATAGTCAAATAACCTATATGAATTCATGACGTTACTCGACTATTCAATTAACCAATACTTAACATCCCTACTTCAAATATTTGCAGTGATCTTTGATGGTTCTGATCATTAGAGACGGGACATGATAGACAATTCATCCTAGCATTATGTCATCAGCTAATGAGGGTGAGGTGATAACTCCGCACAATTGAATGGGCCATCACTGAGATAAATGATTCTCTAGTGGAGGGGGGGGATACTGGCAAAAGTAAGTCATGAAGGAGTTGCAAAGTTGTTATAGCCGGGCTCTGAAGATAGCAGCTGCAGAGATTCCTGCAGCAGGAGGAGGCAGACTTATGGAGACTGACATGGGTCTGATCTCTCCTGTGCTGCTGGGAGCACCCCAGCTGGGGGTCTTCTGGCTGCTAGTCCCACTTAGTGACCACTAGCCAATTTTGGGAACAACCTGGAAAAATGGGTGCTCTGAGTCCTGGCAAACTCCATGGGGCAGAAGTCCCAAGTCTGGATACCTGAAACCCGAGCAGCAGCTGCAGAAGCAAACTCCCGGAGCCTTGGGTGCTCTGAGCTACAGCAAAATCAGTAGGATGAAAGCCTGGGCAGAATCCACAAAAAGAAAACCCCAAGCCTGACTCCTAGGTTGGCTGGGGAGTCAGAGAACTTGTTCTTCCCCAGCTTGGCTGGGACTGACAATTAGTAGTCACCTGGATGCGGAGATCAGCTTTCACAGAGAAAAATGTATTTCTGGTCCTTGGATTCACTTGGGAGCAGACAATCTGGGTATCTATGAATATCCAATATATGGATCTAGATATGACGGGAACAATTCAAGTAAGGTAAAGACAGCATTGACAAAGTCCAGAGGAGCATGCTAGAGTGACTGGCAGGCTAGTGATGGTAGGGAGCAGACACCCAGTTACCACAGGCAAGCTATCTGTTACCTCCAGGACGAGGGCAACAAGGTGACTCCAATTCTGGGTACCCCAAGATCTGTCACACATACCCACAGGCCTTTCTCAACATAAACCAGAATAGAAAAACCCTTCATTTTTAAAGGAGGTTTTTGAGGGAAAAATAATGAGACTAGTATAGAATCATTTAAAATAGTACAGAAAAAGTGAGCTTAGTCTATTTTTAAAAAATCAAGTTGTGTCCCTTTAAGTGTTCCATGTTCCCAGAAAAAACCCTTATCTTGCTACCCAGACATGTCTGCACCAGAACAGATATAAACAAGGCATGTTATCTCTGGCTACATGGCATATCAGTTACAATGCAGCTAATGTTGGATATATAGTCTATTTTTAAATAAAATTAAGCAAGGGCTCGCATCACAGCTTACTTTAGCTCTCTTCATCCTGTCTTCCTTAGAGGGGTTAATATTAGTGTCTAGAACAGACACTCATGCATAATAAACAAGAGAACATGGATAGCTATCTTTTAAAACTAATGGCTACGTCTACACTGGCAGTTTCTTGTGCAAGAACTTTTTTGTGGAAGAGTTCTTGTGCAAAAACTCTTCCACAAGAGAGCGTCTACACTGCCATGTGCTTTTGCGCAAGAGCATCCATGACAGTGTAGATGCTCTCTTGCGCAAGAAAACTCTGATGGCCATTTTAACCATAGGGGCTTCTTGCGCAAGAAATTCATGTTACCTGTCTATTCTGGCCTCTTCTGGAAGAGCTCTTGTGCAAGAGGGCTTATTCTTCATGGGGAGAGGAATAACTCTTCTGGAAGAAGCCCTGTTTTACAAAAATGCTGTACTATAAATTTACTTCTGGAAGAACGCTCGTGCAGTGTAGTCAGCCGGCAAGTTTTTGCGGAAGAACAGCTGTTCTTGCGCAAGAAGCTGCCAGTGTAGACGTAGCTGTTTTGTTTCTCTCTTTCGTTTCCTACTTTGTACAATGGACAGTAACTTTTTTTATCAACATTTAGTGCCCTTAGTAATTAAATGTACCACGGAATCTCCTAGCTAGCTAATAGAAAATACTTTGGTCAATATTTTGCTTTTTTGATGCATCAATCAAACAATTTCAACTGTAATGAATAAGTATCTATAAAAAAAAGTACCCTCATTGGCTACATCTATACTTTGCAGTTATTTCAGAAAAAGCTATTCTGGAAGAGATTTTCTGGAATAGCTTATTTCAGAATAGCACATCTACACACAAAGGCTGCGTCTAGATTAGCATGATTTTCTGGAAATGCTTTTAACAGAAAAGTTTTCCGTTAAAAGCATTTTCGGAACAGAGCGTCTAGATTGGCACGGATGCTTTTCCGCAAAAGCACTTTTTGCGGAAAAGCATCCGTCCCAATCTAGACGCGCTTTTCCACAAAAAAGCCCCGACCGCCATTTTCACAATTGGGGCTTTTTTGCAGAAAACAAATCTGAGCTGTCTACACTGGCCCTTTTGCGCAAAAGCTTTGCGCAAAAGGGACTTTTGCCTGAACGGGAGCAGAATAGTATTTCTGCAAGAAGCACTGATTTCTTACAGTAGGAAGTCAGTGCTTTTGCAGAAATTCAAGCGGCCAGTGTAGACAGCGGGCAAGTTTTGCCGGAAAAGCGGCTGATTTTCCAGAAAAACTGGCCAGTCTAGACACAGCCAAAATGTGTATCGGAATTGTGCTCAACTATTTTGAAATAGAGCTTCCACATTGATTGGACGCTGAAATGCATTTAAGACCACACAGAACCAGTTCAGGCAGGGCATCAGGTCAGTAGTTACTTCATGTGGCTGCTGCTTGAGGCTATCTGAGGCTTGTGCTTAAAGGGACTCTCCCCCCCCCCCCCACGGACAGCCATTTCTCAGGTTTTCCTGCTTGCTTGCCTACCTCTCTGAAGGACAGCAAAGCATTTTCTCTGCACGCTCTGGTTGCCCTGCTTTTGGACACCACAGTACTCTCTGCTATGGAGCCAGAGTTGCCTCCAGGAAGTCTTCAGCTCTTTCAGCTTTTGCTGCTAGTCATGCAGCAGTTTCTGCAGGCTGCCTCCCAAGCTCTGCAGGAATCTAATCCCCAGCCCTTGTTGGAGACCCTCCTTGGATCTATGTAGGCGTGGCTCCTGCTGCTAGATCCTGCCCTGCCACCTCTGGTGTCTAGACAACAGTGCAGACTTGTGGGACCACATTGTTTTGGAGCGCTGGGAGACCAGCAATGGCTCCAGAACTTTAGAATGAAAAAGGACATGGAGCTCTCTGAGTGGCCCATCCCTCCCCTGAGGCAACGGGACACGCACATGAGGCCCGCCATCCCCCTCCAGAAGCATGTCACTGTCGCCCACTAGAAGCTTTTCACGCCGGCCAGCTACCGATCTGTGGGGAACCAGTTCAGCATTGGGAGATCTCCCTGGGAGATTTTGTTCAGCCCGCCCTCACAGAGCCTTGCCAGTGGTTGAGGTGATTGGAGGGGGTTGCTTCCTAGGAGTGGGTATTGGGGGAACTTTCAGGGGCCTTGGCACCCCTGTGATTATCATAGAATCATAGAGCTGGACGAGATCTCAGGAGGTCATTAAGTACAGCCCCCTGCCCAAGGCAGGACCAAGCCTAACTAAGATCACTGTTTGTTTGTCTCCTTCTTCAGGTGGTCAGGGCGATTAACACCATCCTGATGTGCAGAGTCATCTGCCTTGAAGACATAGACGCCTTTATCGCCAGGTTTGCTAACATGGGCTTCCCCAACTGCAGAGGGAGGGGCTATCAACGTGACCTACATCCCTATCCATGCCCCAGACCACTGGGCATTTCTATACATCAACCGAAAGGGATACTTTTCAGTGGTCCTGCAGGTCGTGACGGACCACCAGGGACAGTTCACTGACATAAATGTTGGGTGGTCAGGGAAGGCACACAATGCATGTGTGTTTCAGAACTCGAGCATGTTCCATAAGCTGCATGCTGGAACTTTTTCCAAACTGTGTCATCAGGGTCCAGAACATGGACATGCCCATCTGCCTGGCGGGGGATGCAGCCTATTCCCTATAGCCTTGGCTCATGAAACCCTATACTGGCCATTTCAACCCCTCCAGAGAGCTATACAGTGCCAGGCTAAGCAGGGCTCGCATTGTTGTGGAGGGTGTCTTTGGCTGTTTGAAGGTGCGCTTTAGATGCCTCCACACTCATCTGGACCTCGGAGATCACAACATTCCCTATGTGGTGACTGTATCTTGTACCCTGCACAACGTGTGTGAGAGGAAGGGGGAGGCATTCCTGCCAAGGTGGGGGGTGGAGGCTGACTACATAGGCAGGACCTATAAACAGCTGTGCACGGCTACCATCACACAGGACCATCAGGGGCCATGCACATCCGGGAGGCCCTGAAGGAGAGCTTCTCCCCTGAGACCAGTGACACTCTCTCTTGGTCCTCCTCACTGGGGGCTTCTGCTTCACCCTTCACTGCCATCCGTCCACTAACCCCTTCCTTCCCTGATGAAAAAATAAAGAATACATTTCTTTTTAAAAACTAAAACATCTGTATTTTCTATGTAGGGTCAAAGAAACTGAGCAAAGAACCTGGGAGAGGAGAGAGGGTGGAAGAAGGGGATAGTGAGAACCTTAGAAGAGGGAGGAGAGAGCTGGAAGGGGGAAGAGGGAGAGGAGAGGCTCAGTGCAGGGCCTGGGATGGGTGCCGGGCTCTGTTGATACCACCGCCACAGATGTGGGGGCCTCAGCATCCATGGGAGGGGGGAAAGTTTTGATGAGGAGAAGCGGGAGGGGGAGAGGGAGCTACAGCAGGAGCAGAGGCTGGAGCCGGAGCAGGCATCATACTCAGGACAAGGGAGTGCGCATCCATGCACATGAAGTGGCCCTGTGCAAGCAGCTCCCGTTAGCTCTCACAACGCAGCTGCAGGTCGTTCTGGACCCAAATGTGGATGGTCTGTTCCAGGGCTCAGCGTGCTGCCAGGTGCTGCCGCTGGAATTCGTCTATGGGATGGTGATGCCTGTGGATGCCTTGGATCCGGGAGGCTGTTGCAGGTGGTGTGGGTTCAGCTGTGGAGAATGAAGAGATGGTCAGTCATCCCACGAGACACTGTGCCTGAAGCCTAGCCCCCATCTGTAAGCCTAGAGAGACAGTTCATAGAATCATAGAGCTGGAAGAGACCTCAGGAGGTCATCAAGTCCAGCTCCCTGCCCAAGACAGGACCAATCCCAACTAAATCAACCCAGCTAGCACTTTGTCAAGCCAAGACTTAAAAACCTCTAGGGATGGAAATTCTACCACCTCCTTAGGTAATCCATTCCAGCAGGGGCAGATGAGAGTGCCACGGGGCCCTGGGCAGTGAAATTTCGCGGGGCCCCTCCTTTGACAAGGCGCATGCGCCGTGGCACCACGGCAATGCGCGGGGCCTCGGGAAGCGCGGGGCCTGGGGCTGCTGCCCTGATCGCCCTGCCCTAAATCCGCCGCTGCATTCCAGTGCTTCACCACCCTCCTAGTAAAATAGTTTTTTCTAATATCCAACCTAGACTTCTCCCACTGTAGCTTGAGACCATTGCTCCTTGTTCCGCCATTCGTCACTAATTGTGAGCAGCCTTTCTGGACGTGATGACCTCTTTGGAACCTCCCTTCAGGAAGTTGAAGGCTGCTATCAAATCCCTCCTCACTCTTCTCTTCTGCATATTAAACAAACCCAAATCCCTCAGTCTCTCCTCATAGATCATGCGCTCCATTCCCCTAATCATTTTGGTCTCCCACCGCTGGACCCTCTCAAATGCATCCGCATCCTTTATATAGTGGGGGACCGAGAACTGGACACAATACTGCAGATGTGGCCTCAGTAGAGCCAAATAAAGGGGAATAATCACTTCTCTGGATCTGCTGGCAATGCTCCTCTAATGCAGCCTAATATGCCATTAGCCTTCTTGGCTACAAAGGCACACTGTTGACTCATATCCAGCTTCTCATCCACTGTAATCCCCAGCTCCTTTTCTGAGTTCTGCTACATAGCCATTCGGTCTCCAGCCAGTAACAATGCTTGGGATTCTTCCGTCCCAAGTGCAGGACTCTTCACTTGTCCTTGTTGAACCTCATCCGATTTCTTTTGGCCCAATCTTTTAATCTATCCAGGTCACTCTGAACTCTATCTCCCTTGTCCCCTAACTTAGTGTCATCTGTGAACTTGCTGAGTGTGCAATCCATCCCCTCATCCAGGTCATTAATAAAGATGTTGAATAAAACCGGTCCTAGAACAGATCCTTGGGGCACGCTGCTATAAACCGACCGCCAACCTGACATTGAGCCGTTGATCACTACCTGTTGGGCCTGACAGTTTAGCCAGCTTTCTATCCATCTTATAGTCCATTTATCCAATCCATATTCCCTTAATTTGCTGGCAAGAATATTGTGGGAGACCGTATAAAAAGCTTTGCTAAAATCAAGATATATCACATCCACTGACTTTCCCATATCCACAGAGCCAGTTACATCATCATAGAAGCTAATCATAGACTTACCCTTTGTGAATCCATGTTGACTTTCCCCTCTTCCAAGTGCTTCAAAATAGATTCCTTGAGGATCCCCTCCATTATTTTTCCAGGGACTGAGGTAAGACTGACTGCTCTGTAGTTCCCTGGATTGTCCTTCTTCCCTTTTTGAAAGATGGGCACTACATTTGCCTTTTTCCAATCATCCGGGATATCTCCCGATCTCCACAAGGTTTCAAAGATAATGGCCAAAGGCTCCACAATGATATTTGCCAACTCACTCAGTACCCTCGGATGCATTAAATCTGGGCCCATGGATTTGTGTTTAGCTTTTCTAAATAATTTCTAACTTGTTCTTTCCCCATCAAGGGCTGTCCACCTCCTTCGCATACTGAATTGCCTAGTGCATTTGTCTAGGAACTGACCTTGTCCATGAAGGCAGAGACAAAGAAAGCATTGAGTACTTCAGCTTTTCCCACATCATCTGTCACTAGGTTACCTCCCTCATCCAGTAAGGGCCTCTCTGTCATTGTCTTAAGGTACGTCTAGACTACATGCCTCTGTCGCCAGAGGCATGTAGATTAGGCTACCAGACATAATAAAATGAAGCGGCGATTTAAATAATCGCCGCTTCATTTAAATTTACATGGCTGCCTCGCTGAGCCGACAAACAGCTGATCAGCTGTTTGTCGGCTCAGCGCGATAGTCTGGACGTGCGGGTGTCGATATCAAAGGTATATGTCGACCACCCAGGTAAGCCTCCTGGGATGAGGTTTACCTGGGTGGTCGACATATACCTTTGATATCGACACCCGCGTGTACAGACTATGGCACTGAGCCGACAAACAGCTGATCAGCTGTTTGTCGGCTCAGCGAGGCAGCCATGTAAATTTAAATGAAGCGGCGATTATTTAAATCGCCGCTTCATTTTACTATGTCTGGTAGCCTAATCTACATGCCTCTGGCGACAGAGGCATGTAGTCTAGACGTACCCATATTGTTAACATGCTGAAAAAACCTTTATTGTTACCCTTCACATCCCTTGCTAGCTGCAATTCCAATTGTGCTTTTGCCTTCTTGATAACTCCCCTGCATTCTTGAGCAATATTTTTATACTCCTCCCTAGTCATCTGTCCACGTTTCCACTTCTTGTAAGCTTCCTTTTTGTGTTTAAGCTCACCAAGGATGTCCCCGGTAAGCCAATCTGGTCACCTACCATATTTGCTTTTCTTGTGGCGCATAGGGATGATTTCTTCTTGTGCCTTTAAAAAGGCTTCTTTAAAATACTGCCAGCTCTCCTGGACTCCTTTCCCCTTCATGTTAGCATCCCAGGGAACCCTGCCCATCAGTTCTCTGAGGGAGTCAAAGTCTGCTTTTCTGAAGTCCAGGGTGTGTGTTTTGCTACTCTCCTTTCTTCCTTTGGTCAGGATCCTGAAATCTACCATCTCATGATCACTGCTTCCCAGGTTGTCACCTACCTTTACTTCCCCTGCTAGTTCCTCCCTGTTTGTGAGCAGCAGGTCAAGCTGCGCATGGCCCCTGGTCGGTTCCTTCAGCACTTGAACCAAGAAGTTATCCCCAACATTCTCCAAAAACTTCCTGGATTGTCTGTGTACTGCTGTATTGGTCTCCTCACAGATGTCAGGGTGATTAAAGTCCCCCATGAGAATCAGGGCCTGTGATCTGGAAACTTCTCTCAGTTGTCTGAAGAAAGCCTCATTTACCTCATCCACCTGATCCGGTGGTTTATAGTCGACACCAACCACAACATCACCCCTGTTGCTTCCACCTCTAAATTTAACCCATAGCTTCTCGACAGTCTTTTCTCCCTCTAAATACTGGAACTCTGAGCAATCATACTGCTCTCTTACATACAATGCAACTCCTCCTCCTTTTCTCCCCCACCTGTTCTTTCTGAACAGTTTATACCCTTCCATGACATTGCTCCAGTCATGTGAGTCATCCCACCAAGTCTCTGTGATTCCAGTCAAATCATAGTTCTTTGACTGGGCCAGGGCTTCTAATTCTTCCTGTTTCTTTCCCATTTGTGTACAAACACCTTAGATAATCAGTTGATCGCCCTACGATCTCCATTCGAGTCAGGGGTCCTCCTTTGTTGCTCATTCCTCCTTGTGTTTCTTCCCGGTATCTGACCCTCATTTACTCCAGGGCTTTGGTCACTGTGCCCCAACGAACCTAGTTTAAATCTCTCTTCACTAGATGTGCAAGTCTGCCTGCAAAGATGCTCTTTCCTCTCTTGTTTACGTGGATCCCATCTCTTCCTAACAATCCTTTTGCCTGGAATAGAGTCCCATGGTCAAAGACACCAAAGCCCTCTCTCCTACACCACCTGCACAACCATGCATTTACTTCCTCAATTTGACAACCCCTACCTGGACCTTTTCCTTCAACTGGAAGGGTGGACGAGAACGCCACTTGTGCTTTAAATTCCTTGATCCCTCTTCCCAGAGCTACATAATCCGCTGTGACGCTCTCAAGGTCATTCTTGGCCATATCATTAGCTCCTGCATGGAGAAACAGGAAGGGGTAGCAATCCGAAGGTTTAATCACTTTTGGAAGACTCTAGGTCACGTTCTGAATGTGAGCTCCCAGTCAGCAGGAGTTCTCGTCCCTGTTACAGGTGACATGCTTGGAGCAAGGCCATGTGTGCTATGTCCAGTAGACCCAGATGTCCCCGGGAGCAGGTGCTGCCCCGAGACTGGGCATGCCCATGTGCTGTGTGCAGGACTGCTGAATGTGTATGTGTGTCGATGTCCCTTGCCTCCTTCTAGAGGTGGCTTGTGGAAGAAGGGTGTCCCACTCTGAGGTCAGGAGCATGGCAGGCTTCTCCAGACACCCTGTGGCCAATAGCACAAGGGTCCTTTGTGGCAGCCTCCTGGGGCCATGTGCCAAGGAGCGGCACAGCATTTGCTCCCACGCACAGGTTGCTACGCAATCCATGAGCAGCAAGGGCCAAGCATGGAGCGCCCAGCTTCCCGCTTCCCCCCACATTGGCCATCCTCTCCACCCCCCTGTATGAAGGGAAAGTGATAGCACTCACATGATATACCTTCCCTAGCCTCGGACGACGCCTGGGACACATCCACGGGGAGGGTTTCAGGTTCCTGGGTCAGCTGGGTAGTGAGGCTAGCCTTGTCTGGGTCCTGTTCCTCCTTGTTCCCATGAGGACAACAACAGGCATCTTTAAAATAAGGGCAGCTGTGGGGCTCTGCTCTGGAGCAGAAGTTGCCTGCCCTGGCATATGCCTGGCGGAGCTCTTTCAACTTCATCTGCACCTGTTCTTGGGTGCAGATGTGACCTTCTTTGGCCAGGCTGTCAGCCACCCATCCACAGATGTCCGCATTCCTGCATCTGGTGCAGAGATCCTGGAGATTGATCTTGTCCCCTCAAACCTCAATAAGATCCAGGATCTCTGCACCAGACCAGGAAGGCACATGCCTTTTTCGGTCCCTGACAGGCTCCTAGGAACTGTCTGACGGCTTGCTGGGAGCAGTGGAGGGCTATGTGGGAGCAGCAGACTGGCTCATTTTAGGAGCACAGCGAGTCAGGTGGATGAGGTAGATGAGGCTTTCTTCAGACAACTGAGAGAATCTTCAAGATTGCAGGCCCTGATTCTCATGGGGGACTTTAATCACCCTGCCATCCGTGGGGAGACCAATACAGCAGTACACAGACAATCCAGGAAGTTTTTGGAGAATGTTGGGGATAACTTCTTGGTACAAGTGCTGAAGGAACCGACCAGGGGCCATGCTTTTAGGAGCAGGGTGGCTCAGGGTTGTCAGGCCTATTGTGAGCCACAAACCCTTTCTGCAGAGGCTGCAGCTTTAAGGGCTCCAGTGAAGTGGGGGGTGGAGGGAAGGGAAATACAGTTTTGCTAAGTGTGGACAAAGCAGCCATCAGGACACCCTGAGAAGGGCTGGAGGCCCCCCTATTTTGAAATATCAGCTATTTCCTGTCTATACAGCACCTATTCCGAAGTATCTATATCAGAATAGGCCTTATTCCTCATATAGAATGAGGTTTACAGAAGCCAGAATAACCTGTCTGCTATTTCAAAATTATTTCAAAATAGCAGAATTGCTGCGTAGATACTTGCATAGTTCTTTTGGAATAAGGGTCGTTATTCCAAAAATAACTGCTGGGTAGACACACCATTGTGTTTTAGAGTTGCTGCTTATGCTTTCATCAAGTCATAGAAGGCAGATGACAAAACAGTTCACTATGTAGATCTGGAATGCAGCTGGGTAAAGTGTTTTGAAACACAGACCCACACTCCAAAACAAAACTTGAGCTAGAGTCATCTCTCAGCAAAGATTATGCTCAGCTCTGAGCTAGATGTTTCTTTAATATCTTATATTATTATGTTTTCAGATTATAGAAAATGACCTAGAATTAATGTGGTATATATTGGATCTTCTGGCTCTCGAATGAGTATTCTGCTTCAAACATTGACAGAGCGATAGTAGTTGACAAAAAATTAGATTCCTAATTATCCATCCTCTTTACACTCCAATAATTATCCATCCACTTTACACTCCAATAATTTCTCCTCGCCATACAGACTGTTACAGAATTTATCAAGTAGATAATACTCCCTTTTCCTCTCTTACTCAAGACTGTTCCCTGTTCTGTCATTTATTCTTTGTAAGCAGTTCTCTTCTTCTTGAATAGCCTTCCTCTTCCCATGGGCCACACATTTTCTCCTGTTCAGAATGCATTTATTTTGGTTCATTTTCTGCCATTTATATGCTTTCCAGAAACTCCTAACTGTATTTATAAGGAAGTAACAAACAAATATACAGAACAAAGCTCTTCATATGACCTGCTATTAATAGATTTTTTGTAAATGCTCTCTCAAGGGATATGTTCTGTTTCACTGCTTACATGTCTCTCCTCCCCTCTTCTCTAAGCAACTTCTCATTATGCGTTTGACTAATTTAGCGCACAACTTGCAGTCTTACTCTTGAGAGTTGTCTACTGACTATATGAGTGAATAAAATCTCAGTAAGATTACATGAGTAAATCGCATTTCAGTTGGACTACTTATATGGATAAAGATGGAGAATCAAGGCCAAAAAGTCTTACTCTCGAGTATTCTGTAAATCTCCAGCTTAAAGATTCAAGCTGCTTGGATAATAGAAAAGTTCACAGTTGATATTAATATTATTTGCAATAAATTATTTGATCAGCTATGATTTTTGGGCTAGATCACCAGCATGTAAATTTTATATATTTATTTTTAAGTTAATGGAGCTTCACATCAGTAGAAGATCTGGCCTTCTGCGCAATATATACACACCAATATATACACGCACGCCACAAAGTAATAAGTGATTTCCAACTCAAGTTAGGATTACTTAAATTACAACTTTTTACTAGTTTCTTCAAACTCCCAGAAAGTTCTGGAGAATGGATGCTCCTCAACCCTTTCTGAAAACCAGACTTGTTTAATGTGTTTGAAGTGAGGATTCAAAAATTGAAACACTCATAATCATTAGTCATTTCTGAAAATGTTGCTCATGGAATAAATCCACTTTCCCAACATGCATTTGTAATCTAATAGGTAATTTTTTTCTTACACTCCAGAGGAGAAACAGGCCTTCTGAAATGGAATGTTGCTCTTAAACTGCTGCACCAAAAACCAAAGATCATTACTACTCTCAGTCAGTTTTGCTACTAAAGTACTGTACATTGTCTTAGTTGGAAACAAATATGTCTGTACGTAGTAATTTTTAATTGGTTCTTTGGCTTTTGTTTGAATATGACTAGTTTGTCATGGAATATCTATTGTGCAGAATGTGATTGCTTAGAAATTCCTTATAGATGTTTGTAATATTTTATATTGAATAAAATGTTAAATATTTAGGTTACCTAAGTGATCCTCTTATGATATGGGTGGGATAAAACACATAAAGAAGATACATAGCACTTGAGTGTGGCCAGAGAAACTTTCTGTTGGATGGACAAGGAGTGCTGCTTTCCACCAAAAACTAAATAAATTTCCTAACTGATCTTTTGGAGCTGTACTGATCTCTAGTAAATGCATTCTATACGTGAAACTATTTTAAAAAAATGGATAAATTTCTTGAGCTATTTAAGACTGAAAAATAATAGCAATAATCCAGAAAGATAAACTTACCTTCCTTATACTTTAAGCAGGATTTTTAAAAGCACCAAAAGGGTTAGGTGCACACATCCAAGGGTGTGTCTAAACTACATGGCTCCGTCAATGGAGCCATGTAGATTAGGCTGATCGGCAGAGGGTAATGAAGTCACGATTTAAATAGTTGCGGCTTCATTTAAATTTAAATGGCTGCCATGCTGAGCCGACCAACAGCTAATCAGCTGTTTGTCAGCTCAGCGCACTAGTCTGGACACTCCCACGCCGACCTGAAAGCCCTTTATCAACCTCCCCGTTATGCCTCGTAGGATGAGGTTTACCAGAGAGGTCGATAAAGGGCTTTCATGTTGACAGGGGAGCGTCCAGACTGCCCTGATCTGCTGACAAACAGCTGATTGGCAGAGCGGGGCAGCCATTTAAATGTAAATGAAGCCACAATTATTTAAATCGCGGCTTCATTTCCCTTTGCCGAACAAACAAATCTACATGGCTCCGCCGATGGAGCCATGTAGTCTAGACGTACCACAATTGACCTTAAATGGGAATAAGGGAGTAAGAAATCCCGATCCCTTGGCCCACTCAGGCAGTGGCTGGCAGATATGGAGACAGCCTGATGCTGGTAACATGGATGCCAGAATCATCTCTATGGCTGTAGGGATGAGAGTGGTGTCATAGCGTCATCTTTGGGATCCCCAAAGGAAATGCATACCACATCTTTGCCAAGAAGACCGATGCCTCACTCCATTCCTTAAAGGATTCCAGGGTTATTCAGATAACTAGGCCAAAAGAGACATTTTCTGGAAAGCCCTTTTCTGGAAATTCTAGCCATTTAGCTAACAAAGTCTTTTCATGGTGGTAAACTCTTGAGACCTAACCCTAATTATCTAGTCTGTAAGGGTTAAAACCATAGATAGTGGGTACTAGAGAATCCCCAAGAATGCTAGGGAAGCAGGAAGTGAGTTGGCAGGAGCCAAGGAGTGTCAATGGAAACAGGGTGTGAGTTTTTTAATTGGAAGAGTGATCTAGCTGCTCCTGTTGTGTCCAGAGGAGAACTTTGAAAGATATGAAAGAAGCAAGGGAGCCTGGCATGGAGATCCCCAGCCACATCCATGCTTAGGGAAAACCTAAGTCTTAAGGATACAGATATGTAAGTAGAATAGGGAATGTTTAGTCAGACGCAATCAGGTTGTTTTCTTTATTTTGGGGTTTGTTGGATTTCTCTGTGCTGAGTCCATAGCTACCATCTTCACTGTAACTTTCCAAACTGAATCCCAGAGAAGCAATTATCTGTGTTTTAATCCTTTTATTTTCAGTTCCCCTGTAATACTTAGCAACTAAGTAATGTTTCACCAAGTGGGTTTTCTTTTCTTGTTGTAGTAGTTTGTTAATAAAACCCTTTTAAGTCCATGATCTGATTTCTGTGTCCTAGAAGGCAGAAGATTCTGTGTGTACATGCCTAAGACTGCAAAGCCAAAATAAAAAGAGAAATTACAGTTTTCAAGCTCTCTCCAGAAGGAGGGTCAAAAGAGATGTACTTAAAACAGGCAGATCTCTAGTTACGGGTGAAATGTAATTCTTCTTACAGATCAGGCACTTAGAAAGTGAGGTAGAAGAGAAGGAAAAGCAAAGGCACTTTGAGGCAGAGAAGACTAAAAAGCAAAAGTACTTTGACCGGGAAAAAGCTGAGAAGCTAGGAGCTGCAGTTACAGTGATCAATAATTCTGCTCCAGCTAAATGCTTTCCAACTTAAGAAATACCTAATGTACAAGGTAGGGAATGATGCAGAAGCCTCTTACATAATTTTGAAAGGGCGTGCCTTGGGTACAGCATTTCCATAGACCAATACATGGTAGAGTTGAGACCACAATGCAGTGGACCCTTAGCAAAAATGGTTGTTGAAATATCTAGAGAAAATATAAACAATTATGAACCTTTAAACAAAAGGCCAGAATTAAGATGGGGCTCAACCCATGTTAGGGGCAGCCACGTCACCAGGGCTCCTCCAGCAGGTAGTCCTGGGAATTAGTTTGTGGACTCACCCCTATTGACAGGAGGGCCCCATCCATTAGCCTCCCCCAAAGTGACCCAAGGGTTGAGGTCCAATGCTCACCCCCCCTTTCCCGGCTACTCAATCCAATGTTCCTCCCCGTGTCCCACGGGTCAAAGTCTATAGTTTGTCCTTCGGGTTCAGGACAACCCAGTTCACTAGTCCCGACATAAGCTGAAGTTAGTTGTCTGTTAAAGAGTTAGTCGGTGCAAAGTACGTATCCCCCAGCAAGAGGTCTAGATCCTCCCCTGCAACTGGACCTCAGCCTGGGGCCCAGTTAGTGGCATCCTCATGCCACGGAATCAGTGGGAATTCCTGACCACAACACGCTGACTCTAATGGTGGCCTGCTAACACCCACAAGTCATCAGGGAATCCTGACTGCAACCCGCGGGCTCCTCAACAGCAGTTCACTCACCCTGGTTGCCATTGCTGCTCCAGGGCTACTTCAGGCTTTTAGGCTCACTAGTAGGCCTCAGTTTCACCACATCCCTCTGTGTTTTGGGCTCCACTCCTTTCCCTTGAACCCAGCGAGGTCTCCAGAGGCATCCTGTCTCCAGTTTGTGTGGCAGAGACCTGGCTTCTAGGTAAGCGCTGCAGCTTGCAGGGAACTGGCTCAGTATGTCCTTTCCCTCCAGCTGCCAGTCCCAACTGAGCTGAGCTGCTCTCTTTTATACTAGTGCAGCCTGAGTATGCCCAGTAAGCTAAAGGGGGTGTAGCCTCTTGCCCTCAGGGCTGAATTAACCCCCTCCTGACCAGTGCGGGGTGGATAAACCCCATGATACTCCCCTTTAAGAGTGGACCCAAAGTGGGTCCATCTACTTATTCCCCACCCTCCAGCCAAGAAAAGAAATCGACATTTGTATGTGTCTTCCCCGGACGGTGTCTCACCTGGAAGTCATAAGGTTGCAGCAACAGGTACCAAGGCATTTTTCGCAGGTTGGTTTCCCTCATATGGTGAATCCAACACAATGGGGTATGGTCCATCACTAGCATGAAAGGGTTTCCTAGCAAATAATATCTCAGTATGTTCATGGCCCATTTTGTGGCCAAAGCCTTTTTCTCGATGGTGGAGTATTTAGTTTCTCAGGGGAAATAGCTTCCGGCTTAAGTAGAGCACTGGTGTCTAACCAGTCATTGGGCAACGGTAGCCACCCGTTCAAAAGTTTCTAAAAATGCTTCCGGGGCATCACCCGGCCCCATCTTAGCGAGTCTCAGTGGGATTCCCAAGGACGAGATCCCCTGATGCGTTAAACTGGGCACTGGGTGGCCACAACAATGTTGCCAGTTGTTGGACCAAACTCTCTTGCTGAGCTTGCTGCTGTGCCACCAATGTCTTTATCATTTCTTGTTGGTGTGTCATCATCTGTTGCAACAGCTATGCATACTGCTGCTGCTGTTGCTGCTGGCTTTCCACAAGTCTGATGTGATTTCTGCATCACTCATCTAAACCTCTTGTAAACAAACAAGCAAAAAAAAAAAAAAAAAAAAAAAAAAAAGAAGGGAACCCTGCGTTCTGTCTGGGTTCACTTTCTTTTCCCCAGCCAGAGCCTCTTCTCAGGTGTGGGGACCTGCCCACTTTCTCCACCATGTGCCAGCCGTGTCACCAGAGTGCCTCCAGCCAGTAGTCCTAGGAATTAGCTCGTGGACTCACCCCTACTGATAGGAGGGTCCTGTACAATAGCTTCCCTCAAAGTGACCCAAGGATTGTGGTCCAATGCTCATCCCTCCAGTTTCCTAGCCACTCAGTCCAATGTTCCTCCCTGTGTCCCATGGGTCAAAGTCTATAGTTTGTCCTCCAAGGTCAGGACAACCCAGTGCACTAGTTCTAACCTAATCTGAAGTTAGTAGTCTGTTTAAGAGTTAGTGAGTGCAAAGTACGTATCCCCCAGCAAGGGGTCTAGGCCCTCCCATACAATTGGACCCTAGTCCGGAGCCCCGTTAGTGGCTTGCTCATACCCCTGAGTCAACAGGGAATCCAGCCTGCAACATGCTGACTCTGGTGGCCTGCTAATACCCCCGAGTCGGCAGGGAATGCTGACCACAACCCACGGGCACCTGAATCGCGGCTCACTCACCCTGGCTGCTGTTGTTGCTGCTGCTCCAGGGCTGCTTCTGGCTTCTCGGCTCACTGGTAGGCCTTAGTTTCATCACGTCCCTCTAAGTTTTGGGCTCTGCTCCTTTCCCTTAATCCCCAGCGAGGTCTCTGGAGGCATTCTGTCTCCAGAGTTTGTGCTCTAGGTAAGCGCTGGGGCTTGCAAGGAGCTGGCTCAGTATGTCCTCTCCTTCCAGTTGCCATCCCCAACTGGGCTGAGCTGCTCTCTTTTATACTAGTGCAGCCTGAGCATGCCCCGTAAGCTAAAGGGGGTGTCGCCTCTCTCACCCTCAGGGCTGAGTTAACCCCCTCCTGACCAGTGTGGGGTGGATATGCCTCATCATATCCCAGAACATGCCCATCACTGTTTCAGAGCCTTAAGATGAAAACTAGATGTGACATACCAAATGTCTACCAAAATGACAAAAATTGTAAAAAATGTAAGAATATGGAAGAGCTATCTTTCCTGATGAGAATGGAACAGTTCCTAGAAGGTGTTCTGGAAGAGATACAAAGATACGTCTCAAATGTGAAGCCCAAAACCATAATGCAGGTGGGGGAAATTGGAGCCAGATAGGTGGAAACGACTGAGAGGAACAGAAATTGTAGCAGTTTGTGAGGATATCAGAAAGGGCATACCATCACTAGGGGGAACCCAAGAGCCTACTTCATATGGAAGAGTCCTCTCCACCACAAATGGAAGCCCCAGATGTCCTCTAATCCCACAATCCTATTCTCCAGCAACCTACCTCACTCCAATGACAAGCCAGCTGGGCAATGTTTTAAATGTCCCACTCTCATGACATTTCTTTTCCCAAAGACACTCCTCCATTGCTTGCCTTTACAGTGGTGTGACAGACCCAGATCAGCTGGCTGCTGCACAGTTATGGAGGGATGACATCCTGGAGCCTGGCTGAACAGTTTTCTCTTCCTTGAGTAAACATGGCCAAATCTAGTGCAGCATAATCAGGAAAGCACCTGAGGCCAATTAAGAGCTTGCTGGAAGCTGCAGGCTAATCAAAACACCTGCACCCCATTAAGACCTGCTGGGGCTTGTTTATAAGGCCTCTCTGACTATGCTGCCTCATAGATGTCTGAGTACCTTCTTCACAGCTCCTTTCAGGAGCAATTTCCATACATACAAAAATAGAATAGTGTCATAAGAAACTTCCCCGAGAGAGAAAAGAGTACATGAAATTAAAAGGATGATTTTTTAACTAAATGGCATAGCCCTTCCCTATAATTTCTGTAACTTATTTATCTAATATAATAAGCCTCTACCGGCTAATGAAATGGGTTAACTTGTCTCCAAATAAAGGGAGACACAGATCCTTGCTGATTAGCCCACAATACGCAACCCTCACATCAAATCTGGGGTGTGATATTCAGTGAAGATGAAGAGAAGGGACAAGGTTGTATTGTCTTGGGTCTGGATCTGAAAGATCTCTCTTTGTACTGGCTCTGAAGCAAAGACATAGTCTGCTGATGTTGCGGAAGTTTCTGATTTGAGAAAAATGTACATAACTGAGAGTAAAAGTGTTTCTGACAACAAAAAGGAGTAGAAAGTCACCTTCTGTTTGAAGGATAAAGATACAGTAATTGAGCAGTGGTAGGGATGTTAAATTTAGTTTAATCAATAAATCGACTAGTCCGGGCTTGGCCAACCCGCGGCTCATGAGCCACATGCGGCTCTTCCCCCAATCAGTGCAGCTCACGAAGCTGCCCCCAAGGCTTACAAAGCTGCCCCCGCACCCACTGAACACAGCCCACGCCTCCCGGCTCCCCTGTACTCGTCCTAATAAAAATGGCAGATCCAATATGGCAGCTGCGGCTGCCGTCAGGAGCCTGCTGAGGCCAAAAAGCTCAAAAAGCCTTCTTAAAGCTGGATCTTGGCTCTTCATCCAGAATGGGTTGGCCACCCCTGGACTAGTTGATGGATTTTTCCATTGACTAGTCAATAAGCCAGGAGCTAACACAGCTACAGCTCTGCCTTTTAAATGTATCAAGAACTGGCAGCACCTGAGACTGGGCGCCAACCAGAAATCAGCTGATTCCTGGCTCGTGCCTGGTACCTGCTACCCCCTTACCTCCTTTGCTCACTGTGGAGATGGTGCTGGAGGGAACTGGCTTTTAAGCTAACTCCCAGCAGCACCAGCTTCTGCTCCCCCTGCTTGCTGCCTCTGATGGGGGCGGGGGGGGAGCGACTAGTTGAGGGACTAGTTGACTATCCGATAAGCTTTTGCTTATTGGATAATAGACTAGTCACTTACATCCCTAAGCAGTGGACCTAGTTTTTTTTGTAATTTTTGTATTAGTCCATCTATCCCTTTGTTAGAAAGACCATCCTCTTCAAAGGGAGATCATTTGCTGTAACCCTAGTATTCACTAAGGATGTTAGAAAACAATTAATTTAATAACTATGTAACTGAATCAAATTTTAGCTGTTAAATGATTATCCAATGGTCTCTGGGGGTGGGCCTGGCAGCCAGTGCATTCCTGACCTCTCTCCTGGGGAGCCCCCTGTAACACCAGCAGCACTGTATCAGAGGCAGCAGTGTGGAATAGCAGGTGAGAGCTGGTCTGCGAGGGGAGCCAGTTTAAAAAAATAGGCTTATCAGTTAATCATGTAGTTGACTATGTATTGATGTCCCTAATATTTATGGCAAAAGAAGAATGGAGATAAGCATGCCTTTTAATGGTAACTATGTGTCATGTGGTTCAATTTATTTTAGATCCAAGGGAAACCAAGACACGCCAGGGCTACTTAACCACTTTCCTATTTATTGCAAGCTTTAAGCAGTTAATACAGTTGTTTAAGTTTTACAAGCCTTAAGAATAATTACTATACGTTTTAAACCTTAAACACTATAAATTCTAAATCAATTAATACAGAGCAAAACAATGCAAAAGCAATTACTAAAAGATCTACTATATACAATAATAAAGCCTAATTCACTTTGGGTATGTCTATGCTAGCCCCTAGTTCTTCCTGGGCGCCGCCATTTTTAAATCCCCCTTAGTCTGAACTCCGTGCCCGCGGCTACACGCGACAAGGAGTAGGTAGTTCGAATTAGGATCTCTAATTCGAACTACCGTTACTCCTCGTGGAACAGAGTTCGGACTAAGGGGGATTTAAAAATGGCGCCCGGACGGGAAGATGCAAATGAAGCCCGGGATATTTAAATCCCAGGCTTCATTTGCAACTTCGAATGCCTACATTAGCCTCCCTAGTTTGAACTAGGGGGCTAGTGTAGACATACCCTTACACTTCACCCGTATGCTATCTACAGTGCCAGGCAGGAGGTCGTGGTTCCGTTTCTTCCCACACATTGGAACACCACACACTGGGCCGCCCGTATGAAGGGCCTAATTACTTTGTTACATCGAGCAGGATGTGTGGATCAATCCTGCCCATTCCCTCCCATCGATTGTTCTTACTAAACCCAATTTATAGCAAAGAGAGACTTGGTCAGTCTAGTAATATTTACCAATTGATTACGTATTGTGAAGGATACGTAAAATGCCCAATGACCCTATTCAGGGTACATCCTGCTGCTCAGGATGTTGCTGCTATTTGCGTAGTTGACAGTTTTATGACTGCATCTGTACTTTTTGCTTATCAGAAACAAGTACCAGTTCAAAGCTGCTTGACCTGTGTTTTTTTGACGTGTCTCGTATACCATGCTTAATCTGCATTGTTATGCAAAACAGTTCCTGACTCTTGGGCCCTTCCTGCATGGTTTGGCACACCAGACTTGAGACAGGCCAGAAATCCACACTTTGGACAAGGCAAACATCACCATTTATTGCCAAGGCAGGGTAGTCTAGGCTCCCCTATACTATGGATCCCAGTGGTTGGGCAAAAGAGTTTCAAACATCAAATAAAGCTCTGAGAACATGCTTCATCACATTTTGGCCATCAGTCAAAATAGTATCTGCCAGCCTTCTTTTATCATCTGGCAAATACCAGACAAACACAGCCATCTTTTCCCGTACATGGAATTGGTAAAGGGCCATCATCATCTGGTAATTAGCCAGCCTATTATTGAGAGAAGAAGAAGAGAAATCCTTTCTTCCTAAGGCATCAAATTTCTTTCTCCCCTCTGTCACCAGGAGTTAAAGTACCTTGGCTGGACCCACCCATTTCTGGCAGCAGCCACCACCAGAAAAGGTGAATATGAAAATAAGAAAACCCTTCATAAGGGTTTTTCTGAAAAAAAATTGCTTTCTCCAAATAGGCAAGCAGGAATCTCCCAAACAGTTTTAGCAGACCACAATGTATCATCCAGCATTGCAATGACAACCTATTCCGGGAAGTATCCACAAGAATGTCAAATACTGGATGGGACAATTGTTCCACAGACATAGAAAGTAATTTTAGTGTGGATGCCATGTGATCCACCAAGTTGTGAAACTACAAAGAAACCTCAGAAGAGGAAGATGCAGAAGCCACACCCACATGTTCACATGAAGACAAATCAGAGAAAAAAGAACCCTGGGTGTGTCTATGTAAATTCAGTTTGCTCCTGCTTTGTTTAGATTTGTTAGACATTGCTCATTGTCAGGGCTCACCGAACCGCGGAGAGCCCCGCTTGCCAGCCACGCTGTCCGGTGATCTGCGCATGCGCAGATCGTTCTGCGCATGCGCAGATCGTTCTGCGCATGTGCAGATCGCCCAAACCCGGCTCTTCCGGGTTACAATCTACTCGCCTGTGGTGAGTAGATTGTATTATTTGTCAAGCCCTGCTCATTGTAATCAACTTAATTTGTGAGCTGACACTAGCTATGTATGTATTAAAGCAAAGAGAGCTGAAATATGGTAACCAATTATTATAATCTTATGGGAATATGGAAAAGCATGACTATGCTAAACTATTCCAAAGGAAAAGGGTCACCGTTAGAGATCTTTCAAAAAAAGTCTTGCGAAAGAGAGTATCCACACTGCAAAAGCGCATCGAGAAAGCGATGTGCTTTTTCGAAAGAGAGCATTCAGTCTGTCTGGACACTCTCTCAAAAGGAAACTCTGATTGCTATGCACAGAATGGCCACTAGGGCACCTGTGCTTTTTCCTCTTTCCTCTTTTTGCACAAAAAATCCCTCTTCCCCATCCACACACACCTTTTTGCGAAAGAGCTCTTTCGCAAAAAATAGTTCTTTCTCATAGAATGAGGAATACCTACGCTGGAAAAAACCCTTTGTTCTTTTGATTTTATTGCATAAAAACGTGCTTGAGGTGTGAACATAACCCAAGTTTTGTTGGAAAAACAGCCGTTTTTCCAACAAAACTCTGTAATGTAGACATAGCCGGAGAGTAAGAGGGACGAGAGAAGGTTATTCTGGTCAGTAGTAAGGTGACCATATATTTCTGTGCTGAATATGGGACAGCTGGTAAAAATTACTCATGTTCAAGTGAATTCAATGGTAATCAATCACAATTGTGTAGTTCAAACATTCAAATTAACATCAAGTTGGCTGAGACCATATTCAAAAGAATACTGTGTAGCTGAAGTTCTTTTTATTTATAGGGGTGACTGACTTGACCCAACCCTCCCTACCTGGTGCTCTCCTCCCTCCATGGCTGACTGGGCTCCTGGGACAGACCAACATTTCCTGATACCTGGCAGCAGGTTTTCTCAAGGCAATATGTGGGGGGCACACAGGGTCACAGGCCTTCCTCTTCAGATTTTTCAGGGTTCACACCAGAAAGTGGCAAGCAGCAGCCTTTCAATACTGCATGAGAAAAGGAATGGGAGCTGAATGGGGATGGAAGTGCAGATAGGGATGACCTGGCCCAGAAAGTCATCTCTTCCCCTTGCCCCCATGCTCCTCTGTGGCTAGAAGTAGCTTGTCCCTTCCTGCCTGCACAGTATAAAAAGGCAGATAATATCTTAAAGCTGTTACTGGCCATTGACATAACCCAGCTGTTGCCTGTCCCCTGGCTACAGCACAGGCAAGAAGGGGTTGAGCCTTAAGGATGCATTGAGCATCCAGCCCCAGGGAACCTGATTGCAGGGGCTTCAGCAAATGAGCCAGAGAGGTGGCTCAGCAGAGGAGGGTTCCTAGGGACAGAGCCGCCCAGCACTCCCTGGGGGCAGGACTTAGGGTGGGGGCAGTGTGTGAAGAGGGAGCTAAATGCCCCTGTTTGGGAACCTGCATAAAGACGCTAGAAGAGTTTAGGTGAGAGGCAGAGAAGCTTCCCCTTGCCAGTGCTGTGTGGGGCTTTGGAGCATACAGGGCTTGGCTCCTGCTGGCCAAAGCCACAGGCCAGAGAGTCTTGAACTTTCCCTAGTTGCCAGCCCAGGCAGAGGCAGTAGACAGAGGAAGGAAGGAGCCTGCCAGCCAGGCTGTTGGTGAGCTCAGGGCTCTGACCAGGGATTGATTCTCTGTACAGTGCCAGGAGCAGGGATGCATCCTGTCAGAGAGATGTATAAGGAGGAGCGGCAAGACAGGGTGTGTGTGTGAATGGGCAGAACAGGCAGAGGACAGGGAGAGGGGAAGCATGTAAAGGGCCAATGGGTGGCCAGCTGAGGTGACACATAACTGGCTAGCACCTGCCTGCAGGTCCAAGGCTGCAAGAGGAAATGGTGGGTTGAAGGCTGCTCTTCTCTTCTGCAGACTAAATTATATTAACTCAATATGGATATCAATGATATTAACTCAATAATGTGTAGTAATTAGTTTGGGAATTGGGGAGGAACAGACAAATTACTGAAAGGAAAGCTAGCCATGTTAATCCATCCAATAGATATACTGTCAAGATAAGTACTTCACAGTTTAAGGAAACTTGCTTTTCTTACAGTTCCCCTATCAAGAAACAAGGATAAAGTATATGGATTTTGGGAATAACTCCTCTCACTCCTGGCTCATGAAGGGAAGGGGGAGAGGTGTGCATAGAAGCCATGTACATTCCCCTCGCTCTCTGATAGTCAGGGGAAAGGGTAGAAAAGAAAGCAGCATCCCAGTACACATGGCTGCTGCCCTTGCAAAATGGTGCCCTTGGATTGTGATAAGATGTACAAACCGCACACTGAGGGAACAAGGGGGTAAGGAACTACTATGGAACCAGCCAGCCCTGCCCTGCCCCATCTATAGCAAATGCTCTAACTCAAGGAGGAGATTAAAGGCAGGGGAACAGCACATTTGATGGCACACCAGGGAAGAGATCAGAACTGTCACTTGCCGCTCCAGCAGAAGAGAAGAGAGGGAAGACAACTGCCCACAGTTTCCTCCAAAGGGAAGGAAGGATTTGTCTCAGAGGCAGCTGGAAAGGGAAGCATTTCCCTTATCCTCCCCTCCCCAAGAACTCTGGACTTTGGCAATCCCTTTACTTTTTGTTTGGGCTGTCCCAGCAGGGGAAAACCCTTGGACTGAGCTGGCCCAGAAGGGTGTGCCATCATCATATATATAGTAGCTCAGTGTCTGTCAGTCTGTAACGCTGAAATGCTGGCTGTTCCCTCTGGGGGGCACTGTTGCTGAAATGCTGGCTGT
This sequence comes from Pelodiscus sinensis, assembly GCF_049634645.1. Classification (NCBI taxonomy): domain Eukaryota; kingdom Metazoa; phylum Chordata; order Testudines; family Trionychidae; genus Pelodiscus; species Pelodiscus sinensis. Next base: position 81,030,539 of record NC_134712.1, read on the forward strand.
TCCCTCTGGGCGGCACTGTTGCTGAAATGCTGGCTGTTCCCTCTGGGCGGCACTGTTGCTGAAATGCTGGCTGTTCCCTCTGGGTGGCCCGTGCTGTATGGGGAGTGCGGGGCCCAAAAGGCCGCTTGCGCCGCTTGCTCCCCCGCGGCAGCCCGGCTGACCAGCGCAGAAGTCAGCCGAGCGCCATGGCAGGAGGGGAAGAGGTGCGGGGCAGTGACATACATGGCTGGGGGCGGGGCCTGGCTGTGTACGACACTGCCCCGCCCCCCTTTGCCTCCCACCGTGGTGCTCGGCTGACTTCTGTATTTCTCAGCCAGGCTGTCGCAGGCGAGCCCAAACGGACGCTTGCTCCCCTGCGGTGGCCCGGCTGAGCAGCACAGAAGTCAGCTGAGTGCCACGGCGGGAGGCAAAGGGGGGCAGGGCAGTGATGTGCAGTGTGACAGCAGCTCCAGGCCCCGCCCCCTGGCTGTGAATGTCACTGCCCCGCCCTCCTTCACCTCCCACTGTGGCGCTTGGCTGACTTCTGTGCTACTCAGGCAGGCTGCCGCGTGGGAGCAAGTGGCGCAAGCGACCGTTTGGGCTCCGTGCTCCCCATGCAGCACGGGGAGTGCGGAGCACAAAAGGCCATTTGGGCTCTGCGGTCCCCCGAGTGAGAGGCAGGAGGGGGAGGAGAGCTGAGAGAGAGCGAGGAGGAGGCAGAGAGAGAGAGAGACACGGAGCAAGAGACCGGAGTCTCAGGAGAGAAGACCGATGTGGAGGAGAGACCTGAAAATCCCATCTTATGATGGGCTAAATTGGCTAGTCACATGAGAAGAGGCAGTTGCTGCCGGAGAAAGAGAACTGCCATGCTGTACGCTGCCACCAGAGGGTTCCTCATGGTGAGTGGGTACCCTTCACAAGGCCTTTGGGACAATCACTGGGTTGCGGGGAGATAGGAAGTGGTCCAGGAGTGCAGCCTTAAACAGCTGTGGCTGTCAGATCACTGACAGCCCTTAGAGGGCCCTGAGCTGAAGGCCAGAGGAATGGAAGGACCTGTGCTCTCCTCTCAATAACCTTCCTGCAGGTCACGGACCTTACACCTGACTACAAGGTGACATTATCTTATCAACCGACCCAAGTGAGGGCCATCTTGGGAATATATGGGGAAAAAAGGATTAGAATGGGCATTTTTTTAGCATAGTACTAGAGTCTATAATACCATATCATATTTATGCCAACACCAATATATAAGTCTAATGCAAGAAACTTTGGATTCAATTTTGCTTCCACTGAATTCAACTGTAAAATTACCATTGTCATAAACGGTACAGGATCAGGGCCTAAATTGGTAAGATTTTAAGGGCAATTAAATCTATAGGAGTTGTCTACTTAATTCCCATTTGAGCCTTTGAAAATCTCATCCTAAAATGTTTGATGTTCTACCAAGTATAAATTTGTTATGAAACTTGGGCTCTCACAGTAAAAGTCACAAAGATTGCTTTTCTTCGGGATGGCTGCCCCCTATACTTGGCTCAGAAATGCCAGGTCTCTCTCTCTCTTTCTTACTCTCTTTCCTACAAAATTACTATAATCAGGGGCGGATGAGAGTTTTGCAGGGCCCAGGGCAGCACAATATCGCAGGGCCCCCCCTTTGGAGAAAAAACAGAAAAAAGGGGTCCCCCCCATGCCCACTCCTCCAGTAGCCCCACATTGATCATGTGAGCTACCCCTCCTCATCCCCTCTCCTAACACCTCCCTCTACACACCTGCCCTGCCTCTCTCCTCTGGTGCTGGTCCCTCCCCTGCAGGTCTCTGCCCTTCTGCTTCACCCCCAGAATCCCCTGGCACCTGCACCTTCCCTTACCCCTGCACTCTCCTGGTGCCTCCCCCTTCTCTCACTGCTCCTGCGCCCTTTGCTCTGTTTTTCCCTGATGCCCACCCCCTCACCACCCTCTGCCCCCATGCTTTCACACATGCCTTGCTCCATCCCCACCTTCCTCATGCCCACCCCTCCTTTCAAGCCTTCACCCAGCACCTCCCCCTCCCCCCTTTAGCCCTCAATGCCCTTCCCCTCTCCTCTCCCAGCATCACCCTGTCCCCCCCTCCCACTGACACCTCTCCTCCTGCCCTTTTCCTCATTGTCTCCATTTGGCCCCCTGGCATTTGTCTCTCCTCCCCTTTCTTCTTCTGACCTGCCCCCCTCCCCTCAGCACAAGCCCCTTCCTCTGCCATCCACCTTATGCCTTCCAGTGTGCAGGACAGCCGCGGCCCCGGCCCCGGCTCAGGCTCCAGGCCACATGCCGAACCGAGCGGTGAAACGCTGGGCTGCACGGTTTTGAAGTCCCAGGCCGTGACGTCACGCCATGCCAAGCCTGGGCGTGTCCCCTCTCAGCTGTTGCACGGTGTTTCAGCACACCGAGCATGCGCTCCCTCGGCCCCACGTGGCCCGTATTGGCCGGCGCCGGGGAATTTCAAAAGTGCGGGGCTGCGGCACCCCGCCACAATCCCCCGCCTCCTCCAGCAGCCACCAGATGGCCCTTCGGCGGACTGCCCACCGGGAAATTCCCAGTATCCTGCTGGGCCAGTCAGCCCCTGGCGCTGGTGCAGGGCCTATTGAAGCGCGGGGCCCAGGGCAGCTACCCTGTCCTATATCTGCCACTGACTATAATATTTTAAAGCCACAGGCTTGTTAGTTTGACCTCAATGGCATACAGGATCTCAGAAAACTTTTTGAGACAGAGTAGTTGAGAATATTGAGGCAAAAGGTAATTCTGGTTAAAGGGGACACTACAGTGGGTCATAATGAAAGGTGAACTATCAGATTAGAGACAGGTTGTTCATGGAGTTCTAAAGGATTGGCTCTGGCACTAGTAATATATTAACATTATTATCCCATGTGACTATTAACTTAAGGGCTAGTCCAACTCCCATTTAAATCCATGTCAAAACTCTGTTTGATTTAGTGGAATAGGACTAGTGAATCTGGCAGTTCTTGAATTATGTGGAAAAGATGATACTGCGGGCGGGGGGGAGGGGAGGGGAGCTGAATGTCCAGAGGCTTGCTTTAATTTAAACAGTACTGAGAAGTAAGGAGGCTTTAAAGAGAAATAAGAAAGTCACTATAGGTAGTAATGGGGTCCACCCATTATTCTTGTAACTGTCTTGTAACTATGAGCACTTTAGGCCCCTACTCAGTAATCATCAATGAGGATTCATCATCATATGGGAAAGTTTCTAAAGGGGTTCTCCAGGAAATTGTACAAGGCCCAGTGCTATTTAACATGTTCATGAATGATCAGGAAGTATAATAACATCACTTCTGATAAAATTAGTGAATGACCAAAGATTGTCTGAATTATAAATAAGGAATGGGACAGGGTGTATCACGGAATTATTTGGATTGCTTCATAAACTGAGCTAATGCAAACAAAAAATGTTTTAATAAAGGCAATTGCAAAGTTATACCTCTAGGAACAAGGAATCAGGTCACACCTACAGAAAAAAGCACTGAGTATTGGGGCATGTCTATTCAGACTAAAATCTTTTAAATTAATCTATAGTAAGGTACCACAGTAATTTCTGTGGTGGTCCATGTCCACACTATCCTCCTTCATTCAGTGGTGTCTCATCTCCAGACATGCTTCAAGAAACGTAAAAGGGGCAGCATGGAGAGACAAGCACTCTGGCTGTCACTGCCATAGGCTCTCAGCTCCCCATTCGGAGCCTGGTTGCCCGCCCCAGATCTCAGTTCCTTGCTCTCCAATGGGAGCATAGCAGCCCGTAGGCTCTTAGTTCCTCACTAATAGCAGCTGCCCAGAATATTACCTCCCTGTTCCCTGCCAAGAGAAGGGCAGCCAGAAGGGAACAGGAAGCTATGGTGCAGCTGGGTTTGTGGTATGGAGCAGGATGCTGGTAGCAACCCAGCTGGCAGTGGGAATCCTTCATCATGGAGCTGTGAAATTGACAAAGATAGCCAACACCTCATGTAAGTTACACAATGTTTACACAGACACAGCATCACTGTAACTATACCAATGTAAGCTCCACACTTCTTGTGAAAGTGGAGTTATTATGCCAATGTAATAGGGTTCTTACAGCCTTGCTCCTGCCAATGTAACAGATACACCAGTGGTCTTCAACCTTTTTACGCCGAAGATCATTTTTTTTACAATAAGGGCAACCACCTGCCTCTTCTCTGAAATCCCTTTCATTATCCAAAGCCCCACTCTCCTCACTCCATCCTTCCACTCTATTGTTCTTTCTCTCCCACCCTCACTCATTTTCATGGGGTTGGGGCACAGGGTTGGGATTTGGGAGGGGGTACAGTCTCTGGGCTGGAGCTGAGTGGTCTGCAATGTGGAAAGGGCTTCTGGCCTGAGCCAGGAGTTTGAATACAGGAGGAGGTGATGAGTGCAAGCTCTGAGAGGGAGTTCAAGTGCAGGAAGGGGCTCTGGGCTCAGGCAAAGTGTGGGGATGCTTGCTCTGAGAGTGGGCTTAGGATTAAGGAGTGGGTTTGGGTACTGGCTCTTGGAGATGGCTCAGGGCTGGAGCTTGGGATGAAGAGGGGGCATGGGGTTCTGTCTCTGGGAGGGGGCTCAGAACTGGGGCTTGAGATGCAAGAGGGGATTTGCACTTCAGGCCCTAGCCTTGAGGTGCAGGAGGGCGTATAGGGTACTGGCTCTCAGAGGAGGGTCAGGTCTGGGGCAGGGGGTTGGGGTTCAGGAGGGAGTTTGGGTACAGGACGATTCATGGGGTGCTGGATCTAGGAGCGAGCTGGGGGTTTGGATGTGGCCTCTTGCCAGGGGGAACTTAATGCATGTGGTTCCCAGATGGCAGCACAGTGAGGCTAAGGCAGATTTCCTGCTTGCTCCAGCCCCATGCCACTTCCAGGAGCTAATGCATCCCTATTGTCCCTGGGGGTGGGAGACAGGGGGCCGTGGCAGACCAGGCCGGGTCTCGGCACCGCTGGTGCTTTTGCGGAAAAACTTGCCAGCTGTCTACACTGGCCACTTGAATTTCTGCAAGAACACTGACGATCTCATGTAAGATTGTCAGTGTTCTTGCGGAGATGCTATGCTGCTCCCGTTCGGGGAAAAAGCCCTCTTGCGCAAATGCTTTTGCGCAAGAGGGCCAGTGTAGACAATGCAGTATTGTTTTGCGCTAAAAAGCCCCGATGGCGAAAATGGCTATTGGGGCTTTCTTGCGCAAAACCGCATCTAGATTGGCACGGACGCTTTTCCACAAAAAGTGTTTTTGTGGAAAAGCATCCGTGCCAATCTAGATGCTCTTTTCCACATATGCTTTTAATGGAAAAACTTTTCCATTAAAAGCATTTGAGGAAAATCATGCCAGTCTAGACGAAGCCCCACAGTATAAGCAGAGTCCATATTCATAGCTCCACATACAGATATCACACACATACATGGGTACCGTACATAGAATCAGTACAACATAAGCTTTCATTTGATACCTCACATGGCCCCCTTCATATACACTTTGGGGACTCGTGGGTGCAGCAGTGATCTGTCTGCTCCCCTTAAAATCCAATAACGTGACAGGGGCACGTGGCTCTGTGTGCTGCCCCTCTGCTAGAACTGCTCCCTCAGCTCCCATTGGCCACACTTCCCCATTCCTGGGCAATGAGAGCTGCGAGGGCTGCACTTATAGACAGGGAGCAACACACCAACACCCCTGCCGCCATCCCTCCTCCAATGGTGCCCCACAGAGCAGGCAGAGAAGCTTGGCTTAGCAGCAGCCCTGCGACACCACCACAAATCACGATTGACTAGGAGAGTCCCCAGAATTGACCAGTTGATCACAATCGACTGGTTAATGACCACTGATGTACAATAGAGCATCCAGACAACCAGTTTTGGACAAGGTAGCACACACAAGCAGAGGAACAATATGAGTGCAGCAAACATGTTAGTTCCATGATTTGGGGGGAGAGGGAAAGTAGTTATGTTTTGTGTAGATTTCCTTACTATTCTGTATTTAAGAATTTGATGTGGGGGAAGAACGGGTAGGCAACTTTGAATTCCCAGAATAGGAGGGTCCTTGGGTGGAAGTGGCAGGACAGGGCAGCTAGCACTCAGCGCACCCCAGAGCGCAACCCCCCACCCATCCCACACACCAGTGATTTAAAGGCCCCAGGACTCTTGCTGTCTGGTTATGGGTAAATTGAACCAGTACAATTGATATACTAGATCAGCACTCTTGTTGTAGCCCATTGAGATTCTGCAGAATTTTACATTTAGAAACATTTTCTAGGCTTTATCAATACAGAAGCTTCCAAATGACACAATAGAGCATCGTCTTCCCGAGTTTGCAACACAACTTGGCTTTATTCCTCTCAATAGCTTTTTACCCTGGAATCTAATAATGGTCATGTAATCTGACTGCAAATTATTGTCAATTTGACAATAATCTAGGCTTGCGTGTAGAGCTGTTGGTGTCACTTCAGCACAACACTTTTGCTCTTCACCACTCTAAAAGTTATTTTTAGCATCAATCAACTCTATCCTTAAGAACACAGAGAGCCAGGACAGATTCTCTACTCTCCGGAAATACAGATGGAAAGCAGGGATGTAACCGGTTCCCTTGGCAAAAGTGATGCGTACCGGTTAGTCAGTTACATTCCTACTTCCCAGCCCGGTCGGCTCCATGGCAACTCTGGTTACAAGGGATTTCACATCCCTAGTGGGAAGGGGCAACAGCTGCAGGGAGGCTGGGACGACAGCAACGGACACGTGCCTGTATATTTGGCCTCCTCCAAGAGGAGCAGGACCCTGCACTTGGCGACGTCCCGGGCTGACTGGCCCCACTGAGCGCGAGGGTCTGTGCGGGGCCGGCCCGGGCAGAGGGAACGGAAATGGCCGCAGCTCTGGGCTCAGGCTGCAAAGCAGCCTCCTGCCCGTGGCGCCGCCTCGCCGCCTACCAGCGCAGCAGCTTCGATTTGCTCCGGAAGCGGGCCCGGCTCAGGGCGGGGGGGGGGGGGGAAGCAGAGGATCACGTGATCCCGATGCTGCCGGCGCACATGGTCTTCTCCCCCCCGCCTGCGGGGGCAGCAGCAGCGCTCAGAATTCCCAGGTGAAAAATCGCGGCTTCCCTGGCCACATCATTTCCCCTGTCTATGGTGCATACCGTCCGGAAGTGACGTCGGCCCTTGTTTTTTAGCTTAATCCACCCAAGGATGATTCTTGCGCGAGAAACTTCACTTCCGGGACAGACGGAAATGACTGGTGTTCCTCACCTCCCCCACCCCACCAGCTCTGCTCTCAGGCCGAATCTCCTAACTCAGCCCCGCCCCCCTCGGTACTGTACTTCCGGGTCCTCCTTTGCCGGCATAGGTTCCATCTCCAGGCCCCTCCCCTTTATGCGACTGACTCCGCCCCGTCGCGGGCTCCCCGTCAGCCCCGCCCCCGCCCCCGCGAAAGCTGCTGCTCGCTGGGAGAGCAGCGCCAGTTGGGGGAGCCCGCGCGCCAGACGCCCAGGCAACCGTGACTGCGGAGCTTCCGGCTCTACGGCTTTCGCGCCCCAACATGGCAGCGGTGGCGGGCACCAGGGTTCCCGAGCCGAGCCTGTCAGGGCCGCGCAGCAGCAGCGACCGGACCGTCTTCTTGTTCGACCGGCGCCTGGAGCAGGGGGACACCCAGGAGAAAGTGCTGAGTTGCGGCGAGGAGACCTACTGCGGCTTCCGCAGCGCCTTGTGCCAGGTAGCGGGGACTCAGGCGGGGGGGGGGGGAGGGGCGGAGCTGGGAGCGCTGCGGAGCTGGCGCCCGGACTGGGAGACCAGCTGCCAGGGGGCGGGGCGAGCTGGAGGCGAGGGACTTGGAGCTGCTGTTTCTGCCCAACCGACCGGCCGTTGGGCGCTCGGGCGCGAGAACCTTTGGGGGCGGGAGAGGGGGGAGGGGCTGATGCTGCCGGCACGTGCCGCCGCGCGGTCCCACGTGATCCCGTCGCTCCTTTCTGGGGAGCGGGCGGGGCAGGTGCGGGGATGGAACCGTTCCTGCTGCGCGCTGCTTGCCGCCTTGCACGTGGCCTGCCGCGGCGTCTTTCGTTGCTCTGCTGCAAATGCTCGGCCCCCGATGGTTGTAGCTTTGCGGCTCACCGCTGGGGGCTGCCGCCTCTTGAGCAGAGGGGACTGCTAGGCGGGCTCCACTTGGGGAACTGTGTGTGTTTAGCTCACCAACGAAGTGAGGTTTTGATGGCTTGTGTTTTTGTTAAGGTTCAGTATCCGCTAATTTCTTGGGACATGAGAATTTTTTGGATTAAAAAAACGTGGTAATTGGGACCACAAACGATCTGTTCTGTTAGGAAAAAGTAGGGGATTTTATCTTTTCCCCATTTTTGAATGTAATTATGAAGTATTTATGTTGCTGTCTTATTTCGTTTTTTTTTTTATCCTAAGAAACAAGCTTGAGTTTGGGAGTGGAAAACTATTGGAAGGATAAAAAGGGAAGCAAACAAAGCCTTTTAGGAAACATGAGTTACACAACTCTAGAATTGTGGACTCCAAAATGCAGGCTATGCCCCCATAAGAGGGGATGAGGAACAAATGGGGGATGTGTTAAGGCCTGGGGCCTGCAGGAAGTTGAGGCAGAGAATGCCACCAGAACTGCTCTGCTCTTGACTACAACTTTATAGAGTGGGGATTGGACAGCTTCCATTACTGATGGCAGGAACAATAGAAAAAGCTTGGATACCCCATATCTAGAAGCGCAGATATGAAAACTAAGAAATACCTCCACAGATTTCCTTAAGAGAATGCCTTGTGGTTAATTAGTGCAATTAACTTGGCTGTTGAAGAGCTGAGAGGGTGGAAGTATGACTGATGAAGCAGGTTTCTAAAATCTAGAAACTACTCTTCTTTGATTCTGCCCACTTTTTTCCCCATTAACTTCTTGGCATTTACATCTTGCTGTTGCTTTCTGTATCTAGCAGTATACTTAAGTTGGGTTTGTCATGAGATAAACTAGGGGTGGTAACCTTTTTTGGGTCAGGGGTCATTGACCCATAGAAAAATCAGTCGGGGGCTACACAGAAGTGAGAAGCTCCTGACTGAGAAGGAGAAAGACACTCACATTCCCCTTGTGCCATCAGAGCCTTGGCGTGCCCAGGCTAGAAGCTTTTGTGTATTCCAGTCCTGTGAGTGGATAGCAGGGGGCTGGCGCGGCACCACAGGCTCCCCAATGTGGGCAATCTCTGAGCCTCAGGAACTGGATCCAGTAAAGCCGGGGGCCAGATGCAGCCCCCAGGCCTGAGGTTCCCCACTGTTGGCATAAATAATGACATTTATTTAGACTAGCCTGAAAAAAAGTGTGATTTCTCTGCAGTGTTTCTCAAATTGGGGTACCTGACTAGGGATGTGATAGTATACAGGCAGTCCCCAGGTTACGTACAAGATAGGGACTGTAGGTTTGTTCTTAAGTTGAATCTGTATGTAAGTCGGAACTGGCATCCAGATTCAGCCGCTGCTGAAACTGATCAGTTTCAACAGCGGCTGAATCTGGACGCCAGTTCCGACTTACATACAGATTCAACTTAAGAACCCCAGGCGTCCCCATGTCAGCTGCTGCTGAAACTGATCAGCAGCTGATTCCAGGAAGCCTGGGGCAGAGCAACTCTGCCTTGGGCTTCCTGTAGTCAGCCACTGGTCAGTTTTAGCAGCGGCTGACTTGGGGACGCCTGGGGCAGAGCAGCTCGGGTGCTGCTGGGTTGGTCCAGTAGCGCGGCCGCTCCTCGGCGCTACTGGACCAACCCAGCAGCACCCCAGCTGCTCTGCCTCAGGCGTCCTGATTCAGCCGCTGCTGAAACTGATCAGCAGCGGCTGAATCAGGACTCCTGGGGCAGAGCAGCTGGGGTGCTGCCGGGTTGGTCCAGTAGCGCCAAGGAGCGGTGCTGCGGGACCAACCGGCAGCGCACCACTTGCTCTACCACAGGCCCCGGGCTTTGCTCCATGTCTCCCTGGTCTGCTGGAGGGGGGCACTAGCTGCCCCCCCCCCCCAGCAGACCAGGGAGACGGGGAGCAAAGCGGCGGAGGACCCGGGCCGGATCCGCGGCGCTTCCAGCTGATCTGGAAGCGCCGCGGGTCCGGCCCGGGTCCTCCGCCGCTTTGCTCCCCGTCTCCCTGGTCTGCTGGCTCCACGGGGAGCAGCTTTTCTTCCACGGGGGAAGACGGGGAGCAGCTTTTCTCGCCCCGGAGGAGGTGGGCGGCAGGACCAGGACATAAGTCGGATCCGCGTAACTTGGGGACTGCCTGTTCATGTTTAAATAGTTAACAAATGAGCCTGGACTCATTGGTTAACCTTCATGGTTACATGCAAGCTCCTTCCTCTCCCCATCCCCCACTTCTGGCTTGCAGGGAGCCTTATACTAACATTTTCAGTAGTTGTGTTTACCAAAACCCTCCATATGTAATCTCCTTAGTCCTGGTCCAAAGGGGGTGGTGGTTGCAAGCCTACTGTATGAAGGAAGCATATTGCTACCTTTACTCAGCACTGGTTTTAGAGCTGAGTAGCCAGAGAGTGGCAGCTGCTGCTGGTTGGATGCTCAGCTTTGAGGGAAGCAACAGTGCAGAAATAAGGGTGAAAGTACATACTATGCCACCCTCATTTCAGTGCTGATGGTAGCACTGCTTGTAGAGCTGTTGCTTCCTGTATTTAACAGTTTACCTAAGCTGGGATGGCTACCATTCTCTGGCCACTCAGCTTTTAAGGCACAGTAGAGAGCAGTAGCAAAATGCAGGACAATGTAGCACTTTAAAGACTAACAAGATGGCTTATTAGATGATGAGCTTTCGTGGGCCAGATCCACTTCCTCAGATCAAATAATGGAAGAAAACAGCAGTGGCTGCCTGCCTTGGATGCTGCCTTGCTGCTGGTGACTGTTGGCCTCCCATCTGTGAAAGCATCTCAGAAGTAAGGGTGGGAATACCGTGACTGGGGATGTAATCAACTGGTCAACTAACCAATAAGCAAGTGCTTTTTTTGTGATGGTACAGTGTACCGTCACCTATTGTCCCAGCACACAGTAAAATGAATGGGATTTTCCCCCCGCGCATACTGGCACCTGTTTTCCTGGCACTGTTAGTCTCTTGATGGAAGTCTGGGATCCAAGGTGTTTTATTTTAGCTCCCAGCATGGCATTTTGGCTCTTAAAAAGGCCACAACTGCATTTCTCTCTTCCCCCTCCCCTCTCGTCCTCTCCCCCAACAACTTTTCCAGGGTGGTGGTGGTTTTTTGTTTTTGTTTTTTCTTCAACAAGTTTAAGCCTGGAATACCACACTCTTTTTTTTATTTAAAAAAAAAAAAAAAAGCACCGGTTAACACTATTGACTAGTTGTATCCTTCCCTGCCCCCTCTCCCACTGTGACTCTGCAATATTAAGGGACTGGTCAGCCATCATGTGAAGGTGCTGGCTCAGTCCCTGGTCCCGAGGGTCTCTTGTCAGTCAGCATAACCTCCCCTGTTGCCGCTCTGCATTGTAAGGGACAGGAGCTGGCACATGCAGATGCTTGTTCAGTCCCTGGTCCCACATCTCTCATGAATCATAGAACCACAGAGCTGGAAGAGACCTCAGGAGGTCATCAAGTCCAGCCCCCTGCTCTAGGCAGGATCAATCCCAACTAAATCAACCTGGCCAGGGCTTTGTCAAGCCGAGACTTAAACACCTCTAGGGATGGAGACTCCACTACTTCCCTAGATAACCCATTCCAGTGCTTTACTACCCTCCTAGTAAAATAGTTTTTCCTAATCTCCAACCTGGACCTCTCTCACCACAACTTGAGACCATTGCTCCTTGTTCTGCCATCTGTCACTACTGAAAACAGCCTTTCTCCATCCTCTTTGGAACCTTCAGGAAATTGAAGGCTGCTATCAAATCCCTCCTCACTCTTCGCTTTTGCAGACTGAACAGACCCAACTCCCTCAGCCTCTCCTCATAGGTCTCATGCTCCAACCCCCTAATCATTTTGGTTGCCCTCCGCTGGACCCTCTCCAACGTGTCCACATCCTTTTTATAGTGGGGGGCCCAGAACTGGACACAGTACTCCAGATGTGACCTCACCAGAGCTGAATAAAGGGGAATAATGACATCTCTGGATCTGCTGGCAATGCTCCTCTTAATACAGCCTAATATACCATTAGCCTTCTTGGCTACAAGTACACACTTTTGACTCATATCCAGCTTCTCATCCACTGTAATCCCCAGGTCCTTTTCTGTAGAACTACTACTTAGCTGGTTGGTCCCCAGCCTATAACAATGCTTGGGATTCTTCCGTCCCAAGTGCAGGACTCTGCACTTGTCCTTGTTGAACCTCATCAGATTTCTTGTGGCCCAATCCTCCAATTTGTCTAAGTCACTCTGGACCCTATCGCTGCCCTCAAGTGTATCTACCTCTCCCCCTAGCTTAGTGTCATCTGCAAACTTGCTGATGGTGCAATCCATCCCCTCATCCTGGTCATTAATAAAGATATTGAACAAAACCAGTCCTAGGACCGAACCTTGGGGCACTCCTCTAGAAACCGACCGCCATCCTGACATCGAGCCGTTCATCAGTACCCGCTCCATAACTTCTCTGTCCCTTACAGTGTAGAGCGGCAGCCGAGGAAGTTATGCAGGTTGATCGGAGATCTTGCGAGATCATGCGCTGGCTCTTCTGTCCCTTACAATACAAAGTGGCAGTGGGTGAGGTTATGCTGAGACCGGGTAGGAGCTAGGCTGAGTGCTGTTACTACCTATCCTTATTGAGTAGTCTCTTTAAAAAGTCTATCGACTACTTGCTTAGGAAAGTAACTGCATTTTAACATCCTTAACTGTGACCCCCCCCCCCTTACAATAGACTTGTGACCCCTTTTTTGGTTGGATTCCATAATTTGAGAAACTGTACTTTTGTGTACTTAGACTATTATGTAAAAGGCCATATATCGTGGTTTGTGATGCAGTTTCACAACTGCAAATTTGGTAGCAGTACCTATACCCAGGCCATCCATAGGCAGGAATGGGGCCTACCCCTTCCCCTCTTTTGCTCCCACCTGTTCCAGCTACTGTTCTGTCCCATCCCCATTCCACCCCTTCCCCCAAACTCCCTTCCTGCCTACACTCTGCCCCTTGACAACTCCTCTCTGGAGTGACACTGGGAGCCAACAAGCCTGAGTGGAACTAGTGGAGCTGCTGCCCAGTCCCTGTGGTACCATGAAGTGTAAGGCCTTGGGCAACCACCCCAAACCAGCCAATAGATAGGACAGCTCTGCCTCTAGCAGTGGTTTTCAAACTTTTTTTCTTGTGACTGACTGGATGCACCAGGGCCCAGGCAGTGCTGACTTTGGGAACTGTGTGTTTGCCTGCCCCGCCCTGAATAAGGGCTCAGGTTGCACTGGCCTTGGGAGCTGTTTGTTTCCCTGAACCAGGGCCTGGGCTATACTGACATTGGACTTGCATAGCTGCCTGCCCCGCCCTCTGGCCCCATGGTCTGAAAGGGGCTGCTGGACTGTTACTTTTAGTCCTGGACCCCTGACCTGTGTTCAGGCATTTGACAACCAGCTTACAGTACTCAAATCTTGAAGCAGGCATAAAAATCCTCCTGTGTAAGTCAATGGTCAGTTAGAGAAATGGTCAGAGGTAAACAGAATGAGGTTTAATAAAGAGAAATGCAAAGTGCTCTACTTAGGAAGGAACAATCAGTTCCATACATACAAGATGGGAAGCGACTGTCTAGGAAGGAGCATGGTGGAAAGGGATCTAGGGGTCATAGTGGACCACAAGTTGAATATGAGTCAACAGTGTGATGCGGTTGCAAAAAAAGCAAATATGATTCTAGGTTGTATCAACAGGTGTGTTGTAAGCAAAACTCGTGAAGTCATTCTGCCACTCTACTCTGCGCTAGTTAGGCCTCAGCTGGAGTACTGTGTCCAGTTCTGGGCGCCACATTTCAAGAAAGATGTGGAGAAATTGGAAAGGGTACAGAGAAGAGCGACAAGAATGATTAAAGGTTTAGAGAACATGACCTATGAAGCCAGGCTTCATGAACTGGGCTTGTTTAGTTTGGAAAAAAGATTAAGGGGGGACATGATAGCGGTTTTCAAATATCTAAAAGGATGTCACAAGGAGGAAGGAGAAAATTTGTTCCTCTTGGTTTCTGAGGACAGGACAAGGAGTAATGGGCTTAAAGTGCAGCAGAGGAGGTTTAGATTGGACATTAGGAAAAAATTCCTAACTGTGAGGGTGGTCAAATATTGGAATAAATTGCCAAGGGAGGTGGTGGAATCTCCCTCTCTGGAGATATTTAAGAACAGGTTGGATAGACATCTGTCAGGGATGGTGTAGACGGAGCTTGATCCTGCCTTGAGGGCGGGGGGCTGGACTTGATGACCTCTTGAGGTCCCTTCCAGTCCTATTATTCTATGATTCTATGATTCTACTAATGGACCCAAGCTGCACAGGGAGAGAGCCCTGAAATACAAGAGGGTCCTGAAACCAGTACCAATCCAGACCCTCTAGATTAATCCGAAACAGAAGATCTCTGGGAGTTAGGGCTACTAAGTTCTGGGAGGGCAACATTTGGCTGGGATCAGGTAGAAGACCCCAGGTACGAGAGTGCCAGAAAGGAGGTGGCTGAGATAGATGGGATACCTGTAGTGAGAAAATCCCAACATCTGGGTCCCTATTTCATAATTGGGTCCTCCTATACCAGGTCATGCACCTGCAGGACCAAGAGGTACACCAACTTCTGGTACTCCAGAAGCACCAGAGAGCAATCCTGAGCTTTGCTCATAGTCACCTTTTCAGGGGGCACCTGGGAGTTGAGAAAACCCAAGCAAGAATTTTACGCAGGTTCTTCTGGCCAGAGATGTTTGACGATATTGTGCCTTCTGCCTCGAGTGCCAACTACACAGCCATGCCCCTATCTAAGAGCTCCTTTGATACCCCTGCTGATCATTAAAGTCCTATTTGAATGGCTTGTCATGGATCTGGTGGGGCCTTTGGAAAAAACAGGCCTGGGGGCCACCAATATATATTAGTCATTTTGGATTATGCTATTGGGTACCCCAAGCTGTCCCGTTAAGAAATACAGCTTCCAAAAATATCGCCAAAGAATTAGTAGCTATCTTCTTCCAAGTGGGGCTGCCCAAGGAGATATTCACTGATCAAGGGACTCCATTTATGTCCTGTGTGATGAAAGACTTATGTGCCCTTCACCATGTGCAGACGCTATAGATTTCTGTCTACCACCCAGAGACCTATGGCCTGGTCAAAAGATTTAATCAGACCCTGAAGGCCATGATGAGGAAAATAGTAAGCAGAGATTGAAAGGACTGGGACCTTACCATATGTTTGCAATCTGAGAGATTCTCCAGGCCTCCACTAGATTTCTTCCTTCGAGCTTTTGTATGGCCACCACCCTTGGGGCTTACTGAACATAGCCAAGGAAATTTGGGAGGAGGAGCTGACCATGGGAAAAATGTAGTACAGCATGAATTACAGATGAGGGACCCAATTGCACAGGTTACTCCTGTTGTGAGGAACACATGGAAGAAGCCCAAGAGGTCCAATGGGCATATACAATTGGCAAGCAAATGTTCAGCGATTCCAGCCTGGAGACCAGGTAATAATACTAGTACCTATGGTAGAAAGTAAGCGTTTGTCCCAGTGGCAAGGACCATATGAAATAATTGAACCTGTTTGGGAGGTGAATTATAAGGTACAACAACCAGGACGCGCCGCAAGAAAGTACAAATATATCACATTAACCTCCTAAAACCCTGGAAAGCACAAGAGGCTTGTATGGCAGCCCATGGAAATCTGAGAGATTTCCCAACACATGAACCCTCAGTACGGGTGCAGATATTCCCTGACCTAATGACCAGCCAGAAGGAAGAGGTTTCGGGGATGATCCTCTGCAATCAGGATGTATTCTCAATAAAACTCGGGTGTACTTCTGTGATGTATCATCAGATTATCATGAAGCCTGGGGCCGAGTAACAATGAAGCCCTACCGGTTGCTAGCAACAAAAAGGAAAGAAATAAGAGTGAAAATAAAGATGAAGCTGGAGATGGGGATAAGTGAAGAATCACAGTCAGTGGTCCAGCCCCATAGTGCTAGAGCCAAAATCAGATGGCACAGTAAGATTCTGGTATGACTTCCATTGGCTAAATGAAATATCTCAGATTGATGCTTACTCGATTGCCCGCATAGATGAACTAGTAGACCAGTTGGACAGTGCCCAATTCCTAGCAACCCTAGACTTAACCAAGGAGTACTGGAAGCTCTCGTTATCTGAGGAAGCAAAAGAGAAGATAGAGTTCTCCGTTCCCAGGGCCTGTTCCAATACACGGTCCTTTCTCCAGGGGGTCCCTGTTACCTTTCCAGCACCTCATGGGCAGGCTGTTACATCCCCAGGCCATTTATGCTGCTGCCTATTTGGATGATATAGTTATCTACATCCCAGACTGGGAAACACACCTAGAAAATGTAAAAGCATTTCTTGATACTTTTCAATGAGCCGGCCTGACAGCAAACCCAGCCAGCCAAGTGTGCTATGGGGTTCACAGAAGCCAAATACCTTGGTTATATACTGGGGAAAGGCCTGGTAAGATCCTAGCTGAATAAGTTAGAAGCTATCCAAAGCTGGCTCTGAACAAGGCAGAAAAAACAGATGTGGGCATTCCTAGATTTGGGGTACTACCGGAGGTTTATTTCCCATTTTGCCACATGGGCCAGTCTTCTAACAGACTTAATAAAAACCCATGGACCTGATCTACTTAAGTAATCAGATGCAGCAGAAGAGGCATTCTTGGACCTTTGGATGGCGCTCTATAGTAACCCAGTCTTAACAGTCCCGGACTTCACCAAGGAATTCATCCTACAAACTGAGGCCTCCAATGTGTCTTATCACAAATTGTTGGGGAGGAGGAGCACTCTACCCTGTATCTTAGCAGACAGCTCCTTCCAAGGGAGTAAAAATATGCGATAGAAGAGAGAATGCTTTGCCCTTAAATGGACTATGGAAGCCATACATTACTATCTGCTTGGACGCAAGTTTATTCTCATTACGGATCATGCCCCTCTCTAGTGGATGCAGTGAAACAAAGAAAAGAATGCAAGAGTGACCAGATGGTTTTTTTTTTTTTTCCCTCCAGCCTTTCTAGTTTCGGGTGCAGCATAGAGCAGGAAGCTGCTATGGCCATGCTGATGGGTTGTCCAGAATGCACTGTTTAATGATGCAAGTTACCCAACCATGTTGTATGAAGCAGAGGGGAGGATGTGTGACAGACCTAAATCAGCAACCTGTCACATTCTGTTGGAAGGCAGGTATACAGGGCACTGAGTAAATGGTTTTCTCTTTCCAGAGTAAACTTCTAAAGCCTGCTGCCATAAAACGAAGTCAGGAAAACACTTGCGGCTTATTAACTAGGTTGCTCCCTCACGCAAGTTACTCAACACCTGCAGCCAGTTACAGCCGGTGGAGTTGCTTTGCATCCCCTAGGTAAGGAGAGGGGAAGTTAGTGATAGACCAGAAGAAGAAAAGGGAGGAACAAGAAGCTGTGTGTGAGGTGAGAGCTGGTTAACAGGTATCAGAGGGAGACATTTTGGAGGAGTTGTTTGGGGAAGTGACTCAGGGGAAAAAGCTATTTTAGGGGCCCTGAGCTGGAACCTTCCCCCAGGTCAACACAGTCCTGGTCTTGCTTCTTGGGACAGGCTCTATCGGGGTTTTCACCCCAAAACCATGGACTAGCTTGTGATGAATATGGCTTAGTAAGCTGTGGACCTTGCCTCCTGTAAAGAGAGAGGGGTGTGTATGGGACAACAGTGAGTCTCTGAGGCTAATATTTTATCTGAAACCTATGGGGCATGGCCAGAACTTTGCCACACAATCTACAACTAATCCTGAAAATGATCCCTCACACTCTCAGATCTTGGGAAACAAGCTGGTCCTTGCCTACACACAGCCCCCTCCCAATGTGAAGCAAATACACAACAGCAGCCACTCCACACCACAGAAACACTTACTCTCTAACTTATTCTTGCCCCAAACCCAGTTGCTAACTGTGTGCACATATCTGTACAAGCAACAGCATCACAGGACCTAATCACATAAGCCACACCACCAGGGGCTCATCCACTAACTTGATATATGCCATCAAGTGCCAGCAGTTCTCCTCTGCCACGTATATTGACCAAACTGGACAGTCTCTGTGCCAAAGAATAGATGGACACCACAAATCATACGCCAGGAAAGATAATACATAAACTTGTAGTGAAACACTTTAACCTCCCTAGACATTCTGTAATGGTTTTGAAAGTAGCCAGCCTTCTACAAAAGAATTTCAAACCCCAATTACAAAGGGAGACAGCTGAACTGTAATTCACTTACAAATTCAACATTGTCAGTTTAGGCTTGAATAAGGATTTCAATTGGTTAACACATTACAGAGGCAATTTTCCCTCTCTGGATAGCCACATCTCTACATAAAAGGCCATGAATGAGCTACTTCTACCCAGATATGATTAGCCTCCTTAACACAAGCAACTTCCTTATATATACCCCTCTTTTTGTAACTTCCACTCCAAGTCATGTGATTAAGTGAGTTTTATCCATGAAAGATTATGCCCTCATAAATCTGTTAGTCTCTAAGCTGCCACAGGACTCCTTGTTGTTTTTTGTAGATACAGACTAATGCGGCTTTCCCTTTAAGACTTTCCTATTTCAAAAATAGGAGTGTCAGTGAGCATCAGCCCCTTACATCTAAACTACATCTATACGGTGTTCCATAGGAATTAGTGTATAACCTGTACCTGATGTTTAGTCCTAATGTGGTCTGATGATTTTTCATCTTGATCAGTTGATCAATCTGCCTGTCTTAAGTTCTTCCCAAAATCACACTCTGTATGAGGAGAAAAGAAACACACAGTAGACTTTGCTTGACTTGATTGATTGAACCAAATCAATTAGACTGTTGCCCTCTTTAGAGTTATAGCTGTGTGTTGTAAACTCAAGCCATTTCTTTATAGAGCGTATCAAATTTGGTAACGCAATGCGGCTGGTATACTTCTGCAGCCAAAATTCAAGGCTCGTTGCACTAGAGTTCAAGCGATCCTTGACCTGCCCCAGAAACATGTGTTTTCCCCTTTGAGTAGTGTCCTTGTAGATGCTCTACTCTAGGTGTTGGTATGTCTTCTCTTTGGCGATTAGAGGTTTACCCCCAGCAGTGCTTTGCCATGCATGAGCAGTGGCTGCCTCATGCTGTTATTTCCGTTGGCTGCGTGCGAAGCGCAGCACCCTCAATTCCTTCTCTGATATTCTTGGCAGAAGGTGGAGCTCATCAGCAGTTCATTTCTTCTAGATACAAAATGTTATTTTACTTAGTTTAACTCATTAACTTCTTTTAATCACTTCCTACTACTTTTCAATTTTTCACCTCAACTTTAAAACAAAAAGAATCCTTTCTGCTTTTTTCTCCACAGTTTTAACCCAGCTTTTCTACCATGCCCAGCTTACCCAGTTGTAAAAAAATGAGACTCCTGTGCCCGTGTGAGATGTCTTGGTGAGGGCCACATCTCTCAGAAATGTCAGCACTCTCTGAACATGATGGCTAGAACCAGACAGGAAAGGGAGATGGGACTTAACCTCTTGTTGGAGGAGTCTGTCCACTGGGGCACATAATCTACTTCAAAGCCACAAAAGCCTGTGCTCATGGAATATTCAGCTCCTAGCAAGAGAGCCTTATCTCCGCTCTGAGACTCCTGCAAGTCTACGGCTTCCTCAACTCATTTGTTGCCTGCAGTGCTGACCTCAGCAAGAAACTATTTGCCGGCACTGTTCACCTCCGGCACCACCAACACCTGCAAGACGGTACTGCTGAAGTATGCAGAGTTGGAGCTAAAACGTTAACTAGCCTCCTAAGCACTAGCTGCACCGATCACCCATCCAGCACCAAAAAGCAAAATACCCACACATGCTGCCTCCCCCCACCAGCCAATAATGCTGCACTGGTGCTTACCTCTACATTGGTATGCATCTAGTACTGGCACCTAAGCACCAGTCCACACCAGAACCAGCAGACAAGATTAAACATAAGAAAGCAGACCCTCGGCACTGGTTGGCACTGACGCAAACCTAGACTGTTTTAGATACCTACAGTGACTTGGTACCACTCTCCACTTCCTTGGTGCTGACCGTCCACCCCGGCACTGTGCAGAACATCACTTGCTGTCATCCACACTGTCCTCACCATACCCTGAACTAGGCAATGGACAGGAGAGCAGATTTTCATCACAAAGCTCCTCCCCCACGTATCCTGCATCAAGTTGGTGGTCAGCAAAACCACAAACTACTCAACTGATGCCTCAAATCCATGGTTTAACCACCTATGTCCCTACCCCACTTCTGTCCTGATTGCCACAATGATCCTCATGGACATGGGCTCAATATCAACAGCAGTATATGGCACCCTTCAGCCTGGCCCAACCTGCAGTCAGTCACAACCAACTTGTGTGGCCGATACAATTTCATTTACAGGAGAAGAGCCATTGGAGGAGGACAATGACTTACCTCAGTCTGATACGGAGGATCCCTTTCGAGCCTAAAACAATTTCAAGAATGCTCAGGACATTGCATTATAAGAAGTGCAAGACAAACAACACAAGTTGCTTCAAATACTGCAACCTTCCTTGTCCACAAAAATTGCCCTTCCTATCAATGAGACCACAAGTGATCCATCAGAAATTATTTGGCAAACTCCAGCCTCTGTTTCCTCATCAGCAGAAGGGCAGACCAAACATAATTTGTACCTGCCAAAAGCATGGGCTTCCCCCCCCCCCCCACCTTCCACCCAGTTCATTAGTGGTTGATGTGGTCAACCACCATTCGAAACACTCTCAGTACAGAACCACTCCTCTAGATAACTTCCACAAATGCCTTAACCTTTTTGGATGAAAGGTTTATTCATCTGCCACTTTACAGTTCTGGATTTCTAATTACACCACATTACTTGCCTTTTATTACCACTCTAACTATTCAAAACTGCAGGATTTCCTTAATGATCTTCCAGAGCAAAACAAGCCTCAGTTGCAAGCCACCATCCAGGAACATCAGTCAATTGCCCGTACTTCCTTGAAGGCTGCTATGGATATCATGAATATGGCAGCCAGAGCAACTGCCACTGCTATTGTGATATGTCACACTTCTTGGTTTCAGGTTTCGGGACTCCTGAAGGAACTGCAGACCAGAGTGGAGAACCTTTCTTTTGATAGGGTGTATCTATCCGCCACAAAAGGTGCTCCGTTTGATGAAAGGTTCCCGCACTACTCTCGGCATTTTTGGCATGTATACTCCTCGTAAGAAGAGGAGGCATTACAGCCAGTATTGGAGGCTCCAGGATATGCCCTTCTAATGGCACCACCAATGACATTTTCATCAAAGGTCCAAACAGTGTCCCGGAAGGAGATAGCCACCTTCTACGAAGTCCCAGTTTTGAAGGTGTAGTTGAGGACCTGAGCGACCTCCCCCCAGGAAACTTCCTTCTGGTTGCCTTTTTGGCCATCGCCTATGCCCTTTCTGCCACCAATAGGCTCTCATTACATCACACCAGTGGGTCCTAGAGATACTCAGATCCAGATATATTATCTCTTTACTCTCTAAATCTAAATCCCCTATCTTCTCCCTCCTTCCTCATCCCTCTTCAGGGACCCTTCCCATGAGCACCTATTACTATTGGAGGTACAGAACCTTCTGCTCCACATAGGTGCAATAGAACCAGTTCCTCATGCACACCATAGAAACGGGTTCTACTTGAAGTATTTCCTCACACAAGAACATGGGAGGGTGGAAAGACCTTAGAAGGCTAAACAGATTTATCTGGAATTACAGATGCAAGATGATCACATTAATAGCTATAATACTGGCACTAGATGAGGGAGGCTGGTTCTTGGCCCTCAGCACACCTATTTTTTAAATAACAATTCACTCTTCACGGAGACGATTCCTCAGAATAATTGTTGGGACCAATGGTAACCAATATCGAGTTACTACCCATTGATCTTTCTACTGCATCTTGTGTCTTCTCCAGGATGCTCAGAGTCATTAGTGCCTATCTCATACAATGAGACTATAATTTTTCCATATCTGGACAGCTGTTTAACCAAAGGTTATTCCCAACAACAGATTCCTACAATGCTTACTGCTACACAAGATCTCTTCATACATCTTGGACTATTGATAAACTTCCAAAAATCCATGGTGGAACCCACAAAGTCAATAGAATTCATAGGAGCCCTGTTAAACTCTGCCAGAGCCATACTACCTTATCATTGTTTAATCACCCGCTCTAGTTTCATCACCTCATTTGTCCACAGCCCATTTATATCCATGCACATGTCTTCAAATTTTAGGCCACATGGCAGCCACCACCAGGCTCTTTCTGTATTTAAAAGGCAGAAGTGCAGTGGGGTTAGCTCCTGGGGTCAGCAGTTTACCCCCTTATCAACTAATGAAGTAGTCGATGGAAATTCAACTAGCTGGTTAAACACAATTTAACATTCCTAGTTAAGAGATGGGTAATTGACTAACACAATTAGGTGCTCAGTCCTGGCTTGCACCAAATTCAGGAGTTTCTTCCGCTGCAGCTCTGCAGTTTAAAAGGGTTTAAAAGGGTTTCTAACTCAAGGCATGTTCCTTCATGGTTCCAACACGATGAACATACCTGTTTTGACAGAGTAAAACAGGTCCTATTAAACAGACATCACCCCTTCAACCTATATACCTACCTGAATAAATGGTATTGATTTCGGGCCTGGTGTCGTCAGGAGACAATTACAACTCAATGAGACTTCTATCCTCAATTACTTATTGGGCCTGAAAGAAGATGGGCTTTCCCTGAGTTCCTTAAAGGTTCACTTGTCAGCTATTGCTGTCTTCCATGATTTCATCAATGGCACTTCAGCCTTCACTCACCCCATCACCAAGTGTTTCCTCGCTGGTTTTCACAAGTTACACCCTGATATATGTGCACCTCCAACTTGGGACCTATCCTACCTTTTCAACATTCTCATGAGACTTCCATTTGAACCTTTGGCTACCTGTTCCTTTTGATGAGGTATCATTTTTGGTAACCACCACATCTGCCAGATGCATAGGGAAAATCACAGCCTTGATAGCAGATCCCCCTTATGCTGTTTTTTTTCAAGGAAAAGATTGTTACGACCACATCCCATGTTTTTACCTAAGGTCATCTCCACCTTTCACATTAATGAACCAATACAGCTTTCCATGGTTTTTTACTAAGCAACATAACTGCCAGGAAGGCTGCATTCCACACCCTAGATGTATGGCATGCTCTTACCTTTTATCTGGATAGAACTAGATCCTTTTTCAAATCCACAAATCTTTGTTTCTATAGCTGACCGAACCAAGGGCTCAGTGGTTTCTGCACAGCATTTCTCCAAGGGGTATAATCGTACATACACATGTACTATGCTCTCCGCAGCAAGCATCCCCTACAGAGGACCACAGCTTGCTTAACTCAGGCAATGGCTGCCTCTATAACTCTTCTCCATAATGTTCCTCTTATGGACATCTGTAGAGCAGCTCCTTGGTCATTGCACCACGTGTTCACCCAATACCGTGTGTTACAACATGGACCATTTCCAGCTACTTCTGTGGGACTTTCTCTCCTTGTTACTTCACAGTAGTGATTCCAAAGTCCACCACTGCCTGATGTGGATAATGCTTCATAGTCACCTAGAGTGGAGTGCCCACAAGACCGCCACTTGAAGCAGAAGACAAAGTTACTCCTCTTGTGCACTAACAAAGGTTCTTCAAGATGTATTTCCCTGTGGACTACTTTGGAGTCCAGTGATGGATTCCATGGTAGAGAAGGAACAGAGGGTGCTGCACTGTGCGCGCAGCCAAATGACACTTCAGCACAAGGTGGCCACTGTGCATGTGTAGCATGGCAAGACACTGCTAGGGGAAAACCTCCAATGACTGGTGGAGGATACTTTGGGTGAATCACCCACAGTGACACACATCTTGAAGAACTATTGTTACTGCACAAGGTGAGTAACTTTTTTTTCCCCTGAGGCTTGAAGCATTATGCATTGTATTTAGCTGCTACAGCTGATGCCAAGTTTGTGAGAACAGTACTACAATCAGTGTTCAATTGAAGCAGCTGTAGCTTCATTCCCACCACCTAAGAAGATGCTGCTTGCCGGTCATTGACACAGAGATCTATGCTGATACCTACTTGAAGAATCAAGAATGGTTATCTATGTACAGTAACTGTGGTTCTTCAAAATGTCAGTGTAACTACTATCACCCAGAGTTTGTTGCTGCTTTCGGGGGACTTCCAGCTACCACAAGTTTCAGATTGTGAGTAAATAATGGAATGTTGCAGCTGCTCTTCCCTTTATGGCTTTGCATGAGAGCGTGAAGAGGTGCAAAGTGCATGTGTGGCAACAGAGGACATTGTTATACAAAAGATTCTGATCAGTGTGTTCATGAGACCCATACATATTTAACCATGAGATTCACAATGACTACAAAATCTCAAAAAAACACTGTTAGTATTGGCTAAATAACCATTCTTTCCTTTCTATCTTCATTGCCAATTTTTTTATCCAGGTTATTTCCCTCTTGATGTAATGCAATCCTTTTTCTCACCCTTCTCCTATGTATCTTGCCCCTTCACATCCATCCAAAATGCTACAGCTAAGATCATTGTTTTGGCCAGTTGATCTGACTGACTCATCTCTGCCTTTCCTACTTCTTTATTGCATCAAATAAAATGTACTTATCATTTTCAGACCCTTCATAGTTTAAACTTAAACTCCACTCAACTCAATTATCAACCTTGCTCTCCAGCTGCAGAGAAACTCTTTGTTGGTGAGTGTCATCAAGACCCCTTTTCAGTTAGCTGCTACTTTTAGCTGTTTAGGTTTTTGTATAGAGCTAATTGAAACTCAGAATGTCTGATTTGTGGGAAATTTTAGCATTTTGAAAATGTAATTTTGTTCCAATTCCACATGTCTTGGAATTCTCAGTTTGTAGGACATCTTTGTTTCAGAAAACTTGCATCTAGAAGTTTTTTTAAATATTTTTTGGTACAGTTATTTTTATATATTTAACACTAAATCATAAGTACATACTACTATTACTACTAGTGATATATAATATGATAGTTGAAATTAAGGATGTTAGGAATTGAGTAAATAGCTTATCATGTAGTTAATAGATTTTTCTATCGACTGCACGTTTAGTTAAGGGAGGAAGCCTCCCACATCTCCTCCATTAATATGGAAGAGTGCAGCTCTCAACAACTTTCCAAAATCTTGGAGTGGCTCCCCCATCAAAAATTATTGCCCACCCCTAGGTTAACCGGTTAGGTTAACCAGTTACCGTGGGTAACATCCCTAACTTAAAGTAAGGTTAAACTAAAAAAAAAAAGTCTGGTAGCACTTTAAAGACTAACAAAACATGTAGATGTTATCATGAGCTTTCGTGGGCACAGTCCACTTCTTCAGATGACCGGAGTGTTGGATGTCCAGAACCAAAAATAAATAAGGGAAGGAGGAGGAGGGAGGGAGGGAAGGAAGGGGTTTGGGGGCGGAGGAGAAAGAGGCAGTGGGTAGATGCATACTGGCTCGGCTTTCCCTTTGAAATGTAACAGGAAAAACTGAAAATCAACAAAAGTCTATTAGCACCTAAAGACTAGATAGTTAAAAGAAGCAGATAACCTTTAGTTTGCAGTTTACAACCTATCTTGGAAAATGACCTCTGAATCTGAGGCCTTGGGAAAAAGGTCTATTCTCGCTTACAGACAACCCCCCAACCTGAAACAAATTCTTTCTGGTAACTATGCTACACAGCTACATCAAAAGAATCTAGGAACCCAACCTTGCAGTCAGCCCCAGTGCCAACTCTGCCCACATATCTCTACAAGCAAATTCATCACTGGAACCAACCACATCTGCCACCAAATCCAGAGGCTCATTCAGCTGTACATCCAGTAATGTGGTCTATGCCATCAAATGCCAGAAATGCCCCACTGCAATATATATTTGACAAAATGGACAGTACCCGTGGGAAAGAATTAATGGACACAAATCAGATGTCTGAAAATGGGACATGCAGAAACTTGTTGGTGAACACTTTAACCTCCCTGGACACTCATTAAGGGATCTCCAAGTTGCTGTTTTGGTACAGACCAATTCTACAAGCCAAATACACAGAGATGGTTTGGAACTCCACTTCATTCACAAGTTTAATTCTCATGTTTATGGTTTAAATCACGATATTAGATGGCTGGGACATTATCAACCAACCAAACAATGAAGGTTCATGTGGTTCTTTATGTCTGTGTAGAATCTAGTGTTAATACTGTTCCTTTAAGTTGTAGATAATGCGCTGGAGGGTTTAAGTTGTGGACTGTAGGTAATAAGTGGAATTCTGTTTTCTCTTTTGGATATCTAGTCTTTAAAAGGTGCTAATAGACTGTGTTGATTTTCAGTTTTCCCTGTTACATACTGGCTCGGCTTTCCCTTTGAAATTTATCTACCCACTGCCTCTTTTTCTCACCCCCCCCTTCCAATTTTTTCCTTCTCTTCCCCCCCCCCCCCCCCTATTTATTTTTTGGTTCTGGACATCCAACACTCAGTCATCTGAAGAAGTGGGCTGTGTCCACGAAAGCTCATGATACCATCTACATGTTTTGTTTGTCTTTAAAGTGCTACCAGACTATTTGTTGGTTTTTAAGTTGTTTCTATTACAGTCTAACTCGGCTACCCGTCTGAAGCTTTTAAAGTAAGGTTATTCATATTCCATGTGTCAGGCTCTAAGATTGCCTACAAGATAGCATCTCTTTGTACAGCTAGTTGATGGTGCTTAAATCATGTAAGGGAAATGTCTCATACCAGGACATTCTGCAAAGATGTAACAGAGAGTGAAAAAGAAGGTTTGGAATTACATTGTGTTCTGTTTATTCCCAATTTCATGTCAAGGGCAAAATATTACATACTTAATTATTATTGATTGATTAATGACACAATTAATGGAAAGAAGACCATTCCTTTTTCTTTTCTTTATTTAACAGGTAATTTATGCATCAACTAATTTTTTTACCGTTTTGTAGGCACTCTGCATTTCTTCTGAAGATAACTTTGTTATCACAACAACCAATAGAAAAGAGATTACAGAAGACAACTTCAGTAAGTATCGTATGTTGTTTACCATACATCACTCTTCACAACAATTGTCCAGTGCATACCCATGTTAAAAACCATAAGAATGTTGTTTGTGTTCTTATGCTGCATATAGAGTAGCTTAGATATATATTATAAAACCTTACAAAATTGTTATGAAAACCCACCTGTGGGGGGGAATTCTCACTTTGTCTTTTGATGATGTATTGTAAACTAATATTTAGTTCTCTCAGCAGCTAGATACTTTAATGTGCAACGTAGTCAAATGTATAGTTAAGGTTAAATTTTTTATTTTGCAATGCTAAATACTGCCATATTTGTACAGGAACCCTTGGGGTACTAAAAAATGAATAAAGTTATTTATATTGTAAGTGAATCATGCCTACAAAATGGCATCCCAATTTATGTGAAGCTTAATTTCTTCTGAAGTTAGAGCAAAAAGTGGTGTAGTTTAGTATACCTGGATAGTGAGACACAGTATTTTGTGGTTGTTAAATAGATCTATCTTAATCTTATTGTGACAGTCCCTACACTGTTTTCTTGGTAGCAGATGAGGAACATTACAGGTAACATTGAAAAAATATTTCCAATAAAACTCTCTGCTTTCATTCACTTGATTTTTAATTTTGTGTGTTTTTGTTTTTGGACTCATTTTTGTTTTGCTTCAGTTTCACCAAAAGGTAAATTTAGCTGCAAAACTGGGCGAAAATCTCAGTCATTTTGTCTCATGGTATGCTTTTTCCACTCAACATTATAGTATTGCTTTAATTTGGCTAGTAAAAATATAAATTTTGAAGCTGCAAGGGTTGTATGTAGTACTTCCAGTTGAAGTACTAACTTTGCTATGTTTGGGGATGTGAAAGGTTTTGAATTTAAGTTCCTCCTTGGAAAGTTTCATAGCTAGTAGAAAGTGAAAAGAGGTGCATCATATTTGAAAATTATCTTCCAGATTTTTGTGCTGAAGTTGACCAATATCTGTAGGGATTTTTCCTTTGTATTTAATATTTTAACTTTATTGTAGGTGAAATTGTTCAAGATGGAGTTACTTTGTATTTGCTACAGTCAGTTGATCAGACACTACTTTCAGCAACAAAGGAGCGAATTGACTTCCTACCGCATTATGACACGCTTATCAAAAGTGGAATGTATGAATATTATGCTAGTGAAGGACAAAATCCTTTGCGTAAGTATTCAGATATTTTTATAATCTAAAAATTATTTTCATGTATTTATTCTTTTACCTTAGAAAGGCCTCAAAGACAAGAAACGTCTTGCTTATGAATAATTTCACTTTCATTTTACCTTTTGTCACTTTTGTTGAAGCGTTTAAGCTTTTTTTTTTTTTTTTTTTTCTTCCCAATTTAAGATCACGTTTACTTTTAAAACCCTGGTTTAAAAAGTGACTATAAAAGTAGCATCATGAGGTTCCAAGATTACTGGGTCTCAGTTACATACAGAAGAAATTTGCTTATTTTACAAATAAAAATACTTTATTGTTGATGATTTTGCTAACTAAACTAGAGATTTAAAAGCTCAGCCTTTCTTTCTGATGCCTGTACTTGTCATAGATTCTGTATTTTGAATTTAGTTATTGAAGAATGAGTTTCAATGCAAGCCTGCTCACTGTTCCTATATGCATTTTGGCTTTTCGGGGCTGACAGGATTAAAAAATACAAACTCGTGTTCTTTGTTAATAAACTGATGTACTCTATGACGATGGTGACCCTTGTACATTGGTAATTTTTCTCATCATTGCTGCATTTCAAAATACAAATGAATGTGTACCAAATACTACTAACGTTTAACTTCCTTTAGTATCCATGTCCTTTTAAGCTCAAAACAACCTAGAAAAATCACATTTGTATAACTATATGCACATTGTTCCAAACATGGAATTCTGGATTATAAGTAGGTATGTTAGCTATCATGTAATTGAATAAAATATTGTAAGTTACATGATAGTCCCCGGGGGTGGGGGCCGGCAGCCAGTGCACTCCAGTTCCACTCCCTGAGAGCCCCCTGCTACCTCATGCTGCTGCTTCTCTATCAGAGGCGGCAGTGTGGGGTGGCAGGCAGGTACATGAAGAGAGCCAGTTTAAAAACAAGCTCCCCTCGTGAACTGGCTGCCTGCCACCCTGTGTGGCTGGCCCAGGCTTGCTGCAGACAGAGGCTGCTTCATGGGATGTGGGGCAGCCTCTGTTTGCGGGGAGCTTTGGTCCCCCATGGACAGAGGCTGCTTTGCTGCAACCTCCACTGCTCTCCTACTTCCCTTCCCTTCTCCTGCGCTGCTTCCTCTGATAGAGGTAGTAGTGGGGGGAGGGACAGGTTGGTTCAGGGAAATGGACAAGGGGAGGATGGAACAGTGGGTGTCCAGCCTTGCTGGGGGTAGAGTCCCTCCCATTGCCTCATCACCCCCCAGCCCTCGACACCCCAGATCCACCGCCCATCTTGCATGGTGGTGGCTGCTTGCGGATGGCCCCAGGCAGGGAAGCCTGTTCCCCTCCCCTGCCTGCGGATCCCTGCATAGTGGCAGTGCTGGGGTGGAAAGAGCAGCAGCAGCACATGTGGGGGGCTGGACTTCAATCCCACACCTCTGCGTGGGGTTCCTGTGCCGCCTTTCAGTTTAACTGAATACCTGCTGTTCTGTTATTAGAGAGTGACTAGAAGTACCTGATCTGTTCTTTGTAAACTTCAGTATTTTGTATACCCGGGAGGCAGTTCCAAGCCCTGTCCCCTAGTGTGTTGCCTCGGAGGGAGAGAGTGCGGGTACTTCCCTTTCTATTTAAAGGGCGCACATCTTCCCTGTGCCTTGCCTAGTAGCCACAGGGAAGGCACAAGCCCTTTTAAATAGAAACAGTTGAAAGAGCTCTGGGTCTCTGGCTCCCTAGCAACTTGCTAGAGGCTCGAGGAGCTGTGAGCCCTTTTAAGTGCTTCTATTTAAAGGGCTGGCACCTTCCCAGCCCGTTAGGCAGCTGTTGCCTAGCAGCCACGGGGAACAAGAGAGCCCTTTAAATAGAAACAGCTGGAAGGGATCATGAGCCTCCTGCAATGTGCAAGAAGCACAGGGAACTTTATGCCCTTTCAGCTGTTTCTATTTAAAGAGCTCTCCTGTTCCCCGCGGTTGCTAGGCAAGCTGCCAGGCAAGCATAGGGAAGGGGTCAGGCCTTTAAATAGAAGCACTTTAAAAGGGCTCCAGCTCCCAGCACTTCTAGGGAGCCAGAGATCAAGCCCTTTCAATTGCTTCTATTTAAAGGGTGCGCCTGCTGGGTGTCTGTATTGCCTGGCAGCCACCAGCAGGTGCAAGCCCTTTAAACTAGGGATGTTAAATATGGAGTAATTGACTAATCGAATAGTCACTGAATTTGGCATTGTCTGTTCGATTAGTCGATAGGGTGCCTCCACCTTTGAAGTGTAGCAACAGCCTTAAGGCTGCACTTCAAAGGAGAAAGTGCCACATGGAGCCTGGGGTCAGTTGGGGACTCTTGCTGACCCTGGGCTCCATGCCACACTGCCACTTTGAAACTCTGCGGGGAACCCAGTGTCAGACTTCTCACGGCGTTTCAAAGTGGCAGTGCCACACAGAGCCCGGGGTCAACAGGGGAGTCCCTAACATCCCAATGTGGTGCTGCCATTTAGAAATGCCATGTGCAGCCTTGGGACACCCCAGCTGGCTCTGGGCCACATGCAGCATTTCAAAGTGACAGCGCCGCATAGAGCCCAGGGTCTGGCCCCAGGCTCTATGCGGCGCTGCTGCTTTGAAGTACCCCTTCTTCTTCCCCTGCCATTGCTGTCTCTTTCTGATGGAGCCTGTTGACTATTCGATAAGCATTTGCTTATTGGTCGACTAGTCATTCACTTCCCTACTTTAAAGAGAAGCAATTGAAAAGAGCTTGCAGCTCTGGCCCGTTGCCTGTGAGCTGCCTGGGAGGTGTTAGCCCTTTCAACTGCTTCTATTCAAAGGGCTTGTGCCTGCCGGGCGGCTGCCAGGCAACACAATAGCAGGTGGGTCAGGAGCTGTCTGACATGTTATTCTGGGAGGCTAGCCCCTGGCACCCTGCCCTCTGCTCCAGGTCCCTTCTATTGGCCAGAAGTCGGGTCAGGGACCCCAGGTCAAACAAAGCTCCCACTAGGGCAGCTCTCAACCCCGCCCCTTCCGCTGAGGCTCTGCCCCTTCCGCTCAAGGTCTCACCTCTTCCAGGTCAGCCTGCAGCCACTGCCAAAATTTGTGAAGTGGCCCCCCTTCAAAAATTATTGCCCATCCCTGTTTTATAGCGATGACTGATCCAGAGTATGTTCCACCAGTGAATGAAGAGGTACAGGTTTGCCTCCTGTTTTATGTAGCGGGGGAACCCCTTTCATGTTGTTGTGTTCCCAAGTATTTCTAATGGCCACTCACCTGACAGGAGGCTTAATCATGCTCAGCAAATCTCTAATTAGCACTCATGAATGATCCTTAAAACAAGTGATAGTGGAACAAGTATTTTTCACTGTCAGTTATATAGTGCAAACTTATCCTGAGATTAATGCTGAGAGAATACTGGTTCAAGTATGTGGGCATTTTGCAACTGCTACTTTTAGAGATCAAGAATTACTAACAGTCTTTTCTCTTTCCGTAGCATTTGCTTTTGCTGAGTTGATTGACAATTCTTTGTCAGCTACTTCTCGAAATACTGGTATTCGGAGCATACAGATAAAATTGGTAAGATACAAAAGGATTAGCATACTTGTTTCAAATGTATGATTTCATGTATTCATTTGGCTTGTTTGGTTCTTGTTTTTCCTTTCCAAACAGTTATTTGATGAGACTCAAGGAAAACCAGCAGTTGCTGTGATTGATAATGGAAGTGGGATGACTTCTAAGCAGCTTAACAACTGGGCTGTGTATAGATTATCAAAATTTACAAGACAAGGTGAATTTGAAAGGTTAGAAAGCTTTATACATTATTTTTAATCACAAATGGAAAAATAACAAATTGTGATAATCTGGACAGAGCATCTTTTTTTAAAACAGTCAACTACCAATAACAGGCTTCCTGTCTGGGTTTATTCCATTGCTGTAACCAGTTGAGAGGATATAAAAGTATGAAAAATTGAGCTCAGAGTTCATTAGGGCAGGATAGAGTATCCTAACAAATTGGAGATGTTAGAAAACGTTACTTATGAATGCTGCTATATTAGGGTTTAGTGCCAGTGGGGATTCCAGAAACATACTTAACCTAAGCACAGAGTGAGCCAGCTGTGGATGGGTCCCTTCGGCCAAAACAGACTGCGTTGTATCTAGAAATTACGTTATGACAGTAAGCCACATTTTGTTTCCATTTG
Organism: Pelodiscus sinensis; assembly: GCF_049634645.1. Lineage (NCBI taxonomy): Eukaryota > Metazoa > Chordata > Testudines > Trionychidae > Pelodiscus > Pelodiscus sinensis. The sequence goes on from NC_134712.1 coordinate 81,063,036, forward strand.
GGACTTATTAAATTTGAAATATAGATCAGCTTATCCATTTCTATCGTATGAACAAAGAATTTGCCAAACCAGATCAGTTTGTCCATCAAGTTCCATATTCTTGGAGTCAGACTTAACTACTGCTGGCAGCTATCTCTCTCACATTACATTAGAGTTGGGCATTTTATAGTGCCCTGAACGCATACAAATATATCCTTGGATACAAACTGGTATTTGTGAAACCACAGGACTCTCTCAGGAACTACAGTAGTGAAAGGAGCTGAACATGGAGCTACTGCTCCCAGGAACCAGCACCCTGTACTGGCAACTCTTCTGGTGTAGCTGTACCACCTCCTGCCCTGCCCCAGGCTCATCTGCAACCCCTGAATAGGGGACACAGCTGTGTGGAAGGGACGGGAATAGGACTGGGGATGGTACAGTTGTGTTGGAGGAATTGCTGGCTTCTGAGAGTGGCAGATCCACTTTCTGCTCCTTTTGCTGTTGATGTTCCAGGGAGGACCTTGTGGTTCTACTGATGTGCACATCTGGGGATATAAATTTGTATCCATGCTGGACTCTAGGCATTTGACCATTCAAAAATAACTGATCAAATACCGGTCAAAATGTTTTTAATCATTAATTTATTAAAACAACAATAATAAAAACAAGAGACTTTATGGATTCCAAATAGATTTAGCCTTAAAAACATACATACTTAGTCTGAATTACAAAAAAAACCCAACTTATTTGAGTTATTTTAACTTAAAAATTAGATGAAGTTTTAAAAAAATGAAATAGCATGACTATGGTTAAATTGTGGATGGTCAGTTGATATTATGTGACCGATTAATTGATTGGCTTTCCAAGCCTGCATCATATTCAACAGGATGTCCAGCAAGCTTTCTCATCTTTCTGACCCAAAAATCTGTGGTAAAAAAAGGGACTGTTACGAAGAGAAATTTACTTCCTAGCCAGTGTTTCTTTTTAAACATTTCATATGCAAAGACATTGCTGTAGGCAAAGAGTAAACTAGTCTAGTTTTAGTATGTCTTTTTACCACTCTGTCATCTTAGGGGTCTGTATAATGGCTATCACCATGGTATCTCAAATGTTAAAAACACCGATCTGGCAACTATCAGAAATATTTTTAAGATTGTGTCTCATGTCTTATGAAAAGAACTTGATATAGAAGAAAACTGATTACTCTAAGTCATTTTCCTTCTCTGGTTTGTACAGTATCTGGGTGCAAACAAACTGGTAATAAAACTAAAACTAAATAAAACTAAAAATAATTCAAATACAGATTACAATGCAGAAAAGCAAACAGGCTTATTACCCTGTCACAGGAAGGGCAGAAAAATATACATGGCTCATTGGGGTGGGAAAAGACTTACAAACAATTTTGCTAGATAGCCATGTTAATTCAAGTATATTGTGGCCTACATGATTTCAGAATAGTAATCAATTTTGTTTTTACTTTTACACATTTATAAAACTAGAATCTGAATGATAGTTACAATGTCAAATGTATGCTCTTAACATAGATCTGGGGTCTTGACTGAGCTCTTCAGGGATGATGATTACAGGAGTTCTTTAAAAGAAATAAATGTTTATTCATTAGTAATTTTGTAATGCTTGTTTTGAAAAAAGTATTAAAGATAGCTTTTTTGGGGGTGTTTTTTTAGTGATCATTCAGGATATGTACGTCCTCCACCAGTACCTCGCAGCTTAAATAGTGACATCTCATATTTTGGTGTTGGAGGCAAACAAGCTGTGTTTTTCATTGGGCAGTCTGCCAGAGTAAGTAAAATGATCTATGTATTTTAACTTTTAGTAGTTCTTTACACATTGACATGGAGGTAATTCATCTGTTTCCATGTCACTGAACTGTAAACTTATTTTGGTATCCTACAGTGATTTTTTTTTTAAATTTGTTTTTCTTTCAAACTGAACAGATGATAAGCAAACCTGTGGAGTCTCATGATGTTCATGAGCTTTTCCTTTCTAAAGAGGATTTTGAAAAGAAGGAGAAAAACAAAGAAGCAATATATAGTGGTTACATTAGAAATAGAAAGGTAAAGTAACATTTTTTTTAAATGAACATCTTTCCTAGGCTAACATGTCAGTTTTACATAGGTACACCTATAACTGTTCTTTAGGTGACTGTGTTACATGCACACACTTTGTGGTGTGGTATAAAGTTAATAATGTAAAACAGTGGCGGATATTGTAAGGCTTTCCCACATGTAGTTCTTTTGCCATGTATTTTATCCAAAGGATTGATGAGCTAGTGACACTTTCTATCTGATTCACTGTGCTGCTTTGAGGTACCATCTGAAGGAAGAAATGCTTTAACATTGTTACTACTAACAATTGAAAATTTATTTGGCTTAGTACCAAACATGAAAAGAAAATGTACCAGCTTCAAACAACTTACAGTCTAAGTTACAGAGGGAATATATTTCAAATCAAAATATTGTTATACATTATATATCAGTGAAGTGTTTAGTGAGGTTTTTAGTTTGTTTTTGAATCTTCATGATTTACCATTGAAAAACTTATGGATGAAATGATCCAAGGATCAATCTGAATTGTCCATTCTACTATGCTCCATTTTTCTGCTGTTCTGGAAGAAAAATTAAAAATGAGTGAGAGGGGAAAGACAGTAAGGAGAGAGGCTCAAAAGGAGCATGGGAAGAAAGAAATGAGACTAAAGATATAAGCAGGGTCATAGCTGCAGGCATCTTGGCAATTATAAAGAGTTTGAATTTTGATTTGGAAGGTGAGAAGCTAGTGAAGAATTTAGAGAGTAGACTGATATGGCTAGAGGGGCAGGAAAAGGAACTGCTTTTTGGAGAAATCACTTTGAATATGCATAAGTGGGAGATTAGAGAGAAGTAGTTTGCAATAGTACAGGCAAAAAATGGCTGCGTCAACAGAGTGTTTGCTGTAGGAATGAGAAGGAACAAATGCATTTTGGAGATGCTGTCAATAAAGAATGGCATTTGTTAAGGATCTGGATGTTAAGAATGATTATGAGGTTCTGATGTTGAGATGGGAGGGAGAAAAAAGGAAGGCAGGAAGTTTGATAGAAATGGAGACATTTTAAAGAATGTAGTCATGCATGTACTGTAGTCATGCATGTACAAGTGACTATATTCTTCTTGTTAGCAGCATCTGTTGGGACTGTGCACTTGCCATATGTCTCCCTGTGCTCTCCTGCAGATTTATAAAGGGAACTGTGCCTGCAACCCCCTTCTTTTGTTCTCTCTTACTTAGCAGTGTCTATCTGGTGAGAACTGTTGCATAAACTCTTTCTAAACTTCTGAAACATTTCAGATTAACCTTCATTCTCTTACATTTTGGACTTAGATAATTGTTTTCCAGATCTAAATTCTTGACGTGACTCCTGTACAACATCATGCTACACACCCCATTGTGCTTACAGCCCCTGTACAAGATCTTCAAGATGGAATATTCAAAACCCTGTGATAGTCTAATCTTGTTTAAAGATATATACAGTGGGTCCTTTGTATGCCTGGGTGAATCAAACATTCTAAGCAGTGGCTTTATTTAACTTTTCATTCTCCATTGTATCTGAAAATGATGGGTTACAAGACACAAGGTCCATCTTTGAGAACAATCGATGAGTGTAGCATAGAATCCAGAGTTCCAGGCTCAGAAACTCCCATACTGATCAAACATGCACCCTTCAGTGCTTGGAGCAGGTATGTGGTGCCAAAAATGTCAATGGGAAAGTCTGTACCAAATAAGGAACTGACAGTGACATTGATGCTGGCACTGACCATAGTACTGGAATTGTCAAGACTGTTGCATCAAAGGTGATGCTTAAGATATCAAAGAAGGCCACTGAAAGAGGACACAATAGAACACAGGCGTTCAAAGGAGATTTTGGTGGCCTCTTATGCAGATAGCCAAGGAAGCATTGAAAAATAAGTCCTCCAAAACCTGTCCAGCTCCATACATGAGCGAAAAAGAGTATACTTCAGTGCAGCTGATTCTATTAGTGCTTGACCTACTAGCAAAGGCCCAACTGCCAATGTTGATCCCAGCATTAGGAGAACAATCATAGACTACAGGACCATCATTGATACTAAGACATTCCAGAGCATCATATCCCTTCACACAATCTTTGCAGGAGGTAAACACCTTATCACCATCCCAGTGGCACACCTTGCTGATGTTGAGGAGGAAGTCCTCCCTTATACAGTTCCTGACCAGAAGAACCTACTGTTCCACCCATGTATTCATACAATATGCCACTGTAGTTATTCTGGCATCTATCTTTGCAAATGATGGCAAACTAGTCAAGATCGTTAAGACCAAAGAAGACTGTCAAGAGCTTCAAAAAGATCTCACCAAACTAAGTGATAAGCAACAAAATAGCAAATGAAATTTAATGTTGATAAATATGAAGTAATAATGCACATTGGAAAAAAATAATCCCAACTATATGTACAATATAATGGGGACTAATTTAGCTATAACTACTCAAGAGAGATTTTGGAGTCATTGTGGATTGTTCTCTGAAGAGATCCACTCAATGTGCAGCGGCGGTCAAAAACGGAAATAGAATGTTAGGAATAATTAAAGAAGGGATAGAGAATAAGACAGAAAAAATCTTAATGCCTCTGTATAAAACCGTGGTATGCCCACATCTTGAATACTACATACAATGTGGTTGCTTCATCTCTAAAAAGATATATTGGCGTTGGAAAAGGTTCAGAAAAGGGCAATAAAAATGATTGGGGTTTAGAACGGGTCCCATATGAAGAAAGATTAAAAAGCCTTGGACTTGCTCCTGAACAGATTCAGTCATTTGGAATCTTTGAATTTTGATGTGTGTTGGCATGATTTTTCATGATTGGTGGCAAATATTTTGTTGGGTGCAGATGATGTCACAGTTAGTTTTATAGCTGCTATTGTGACCTATGGAGGGCATCATGGCTCCATGTTGTGGGCATGTGTTATGAAAGGCAAGTCGCTACTGAAGATTTGCCATTTGAAGGAGTGGATACAGATACTTAGCGAGAAAACAATGCCCTACAATCACTAATAATTCTGTAATCCTTTGGAATCTGCACACTTTGGGTTTGCAAAAGTGACGAGGAGTCCTGTGGCACCTTACAGACTAACTGAAGTGTAGGACCATAAGCTTTCGTGGGCAAAGACCCACTTCGTCAGATGCCCTCCATTTTATCCATTTATTGCCCTCCATTTTATCATTTAAAAAAGACAGTGGATGTCTTCCTGTTATAGATGGCCTGAGTACCAATCCAAAAAATGTGAAGAAAGAGCAGAGGACATCAACTTTTCTCCAGTCTACTTAAGTACAGAGCCTTTCATTTACCAGTGAATTTGACAGCTTGGTTGCAAACAAGACCAGTCAACAATCCTTCGGACGCCACCTTGCCTCATTCCTTTAGTCATGGTCAAACGTTACTAACATCATCATCTAGTTACTTTTTTTCTTTCCCCTTCCCTCCCTGTTAAAAGATCAGAGAGAATAAACCACACACTGTAAGTCAGTTATATAGTTTAATGCATTCCTGAACGTTTGATTACTACAATGGTGCAGTATAACAGTGGTCTCCAACCTTTTAAAGCACAAGATCACTTTCTGAATTTGTCAGTCCAGGATCTACCTCAGACCCACATACTCCTGCCCTTCCCCTTCTCCAAGGCCCTACTCTGTCCCACACCTTCACCAATGACCCACCCTCCTCACTCTGTGAAGTGGGGTACAGGAGGAGGGGACAGCAACATCAGTGCCCTCCTTCTTCTGTCTTCCCCACTCTGCAAAACAAGCTGGGGGCTCCAGGGGGCAGCTCTGAGGCTTTGGGCTGGAGCAGTAGGGCAGTGTGAGAAGGGGAAGCTGAAGTGCCATCCTTTGTAGTCTCCCAGCCAAACCATTCAGGATTAAGGATGTAAAAAGACTAGTCGACTATCTGATAAGCATTTGCTTATTGGATAGTATTTTGACTAGTCAGCTAGTTGATATTCCCTCTCCCCTTTGCTGCCTCTCTAAAATAGAGGCAGCAAAGGCTGGGAAGGGGTATTTCAAAGGAGACTTCCCCCAGGAGACTTTTCAAAGGGGCAACCGTTGCATAGCTGATCCACAGATCAGCTGTGCAGCAGCTGCCCCTGTAAAATGCTGCCTGTGCACCTTTCAAAGGGGCAGCCATGGAGCCTGGGGTCAGCTGAGGACTCCCCAGTTGATCATGGGCTCCCCGCAGCATTTCCCCGGAACCCAGGATCAGCTGAGGGAAACGCCCCTGAGTTCCAGGGAAATGATGCAGGGAGCCCGATTCTGATGCAGGGAGTGGCAATTCAAAGGGACAGGTGCTGTGGAGCCTGGGGTCAGCTGCATTTCCTCAGAACTTGAGATCAGCTGGAGAGTCCCCAGCTTATCCTGGGCTCCAAGCGACATGCATTGTAGCTTTGAGCCCGGGGTCAGTGGCTTTGAAATACACAAGAGTTCCCATTGGTGGGACTAGTTCATTTCAAATCAGGCACCTGCGTGCAGCCCGGAGTCTCAGCGGGACTTCCTGCAGGCCCCGGGCTATACACGGAGTTCTGCATTTCTCCTTTCAAAGGAGGAATGTGGAAGTGCCTATTGACTAGTTGATAGAAATTCTGTCGACTAGTCAATTAACCACATTATAACATCTTTAGTCAGGATGACCTGTTAGAGACTTTCTGATCTTCTGGTTGGTGACTACTCCAGTATAAGACCCTATATAGAATTGCATAGGTGTTGAGGGATTGAACATAGATGAACACCCAGATACTGACAATTAGTTAAGCGGGAGCTCGTAAAGAGGATTAGCCTCCCATGTTATATTTGCTATAAGAGTAATTTTTGCCTCCATATGCTGCTAGAGCTATTTTCACTCATTTCTGAAATGATAGAGGGGCTTCTAGTTGAATTCCTGGCTTCTGTTTCTTTTTTGGCCTCTTTTCCTAGCCATCTGACTCTGCTCACATTACCAGTGATGATGAACGATTTCTACACAATCTCATAAAAGAAGAAAGGGACAAGAAGAGTTTTACAGCGGTTGTCGTTACAGGTGTACAACCAGCTCATATGCAGTATCTGAAAAACTATTTTCATCTTTGGACAAGGCAATTGGCGTGAGTCAACATTTAATTTTTGTAAAAGATTTTTCTTATTTTAAAAAAATTCCTATTTAAAAAAATTTGAATAAAGTCAGACTATAATCTGTGCTTTGTATACTTTAAGTGACGTAGTTTGTGTTTGTATTTACTACAGATTTGAAACTCTTAACTGGGTCTCTCTTGTCTGGCAACATCCGTGGTCCGGGAAGACCAGAGATGTTCCAAGACCAGAGAGTCCAGGTGGAGAGCTAGCGCCTGAGAACTCTGTGGGCTGTCAGGACAGTGGGATCCCAGGCCATGGTAGCAGGTCTTCCCAGCTAAACTGCAGTGGGGGGCCAAGAACTAATTCAAATAAATGTTTTAATATGAAAATACTTAGGTTTTGTAAATGTTTCACTTTAGATTGCTCTAGTTTTTTCTGTGTGTTTAATTTAGTTAAAACATTTTTTATAACTTCAGACACATTTATCATTACTATATCCATGGACCGAAAGGAAACGAAACTAACTCTGCAATGAAAGAAGCTGGACCTTTCAACAACATTGATATTGAGGTAGGAATATAAAAAATCTTCCTAAAGTTAATATTTTAAACATAAGAAACCTAAAAACATAAGAACGGCTATACTGGGTGAGATCAACAGTCCATCTACCCGAGTATCCTGTCTACCGACAGTGGCCAATACCAGATGCCCCGGAGGGAGGGAATGTAACAGGTAATCCTCACATCATCCCTCCCCTGTTATCCGTTTCCATATAAACAGAGGCTAGGGACACCATTCCTACCCATCCTGGCTAATAGCTGTTGATGGACCTAACCTCCATGAATCTAGCTAGCTCTTTTTTGAACGCTGTTAAAGTGCTAGCCTTCACCACATCTTCTGGCAAGGAGTTCCAGAGGGTAGGCTGAGTGAAGAAAAACTTCCTTTTGTTTGTTTTAAACCTGCTGCCCATTAATTTCATTTGGTGACCACTGGTTCTTATATTGTGGGAATAAGCAATAGCTTTTCCTTATTCACTTTTTCACACCAGTCATGATTTTATAGACTTCTGTCACCTCCCTCCCCCTTAGTCGACTCTTTTCTAAGCTGAAAAGTCCAACTCTTTTTAATCTCTCTTCATATGGGACCCGTTCCAAACCCCTAATCATTTTTGTTGCCCTTTTCTGAACCTTTTCCAGTGCCAGTATATCTTTTTAGCAATGAGGCAACCACATCTGTACGCAGTATTCCAGATGTGGCTGTACTATGGTATTATATAAAGACAATAAGATATTTTCTTTCTTATTCTGTCTTCTTTACATGGCATTAATACATTACTGTAATCATACTTACTGGTAATTGCTATGAAATGCTGTTGTGTTTGAAAGATGTGTAATTTCATGCAAAACAAAAGTAAAACTATCACAGATTTAATATTAATAACTAATTTCAAAACTGTAGTTAGCAATTTGTAACATTTTTGTTTTGACTGTTGATTAAAGGAAAAATTATACTTGTTTTGTTTTTGTTTTAGATTTTGATGTTTGAAAAAGGAAAAGTACCTAAGATGGTCAACCTTCGAGAGATAAAAGATGACATGCAAACATTGTATATAAATTCTGCAGCAGATAGCTTTGAGTTTAAGTCACATGTTGAAGGAGAAGGTGTAGTGGAGGGCATCATCCGTTACCATCCTTTCTTATATGATAAAGAAACATATCCTGATGATCCATGTTTTCCACAAAGTAAGTCAGTTAAGACTTACTAGTTAAATTTCACAACTTTTCATAAAATTGTGAAATTTAAGTAGTATGTAATAATACATTTTGTCAGTATGCTACTTACATATTTCCAGTTCTTATCACTTGTATAATTTGCTTAAAAGACTCAAGAATATTCTTTCTGAAGTAGATTGTGTCAAAATTTGGAGCTCAATAAACTTCATCCGTTTTTTTGTGGTAAATTTTAAATCTTGAGCCATCTCTCAGTTCTTTGTACTGAGATGAATTTGAAACTGAGTAATGATAACATGGAGGGGAGGGCAATTTAAACCAAGTTGGGACTTAGTACAAATTTTCAAGTGAAGTTTTACAATTTCAGCTTTAGGATAAACTATGTAATGAATTATGAAAATTGTGGACATGCTTAACATTTTTACTCTCGGAGGCCTCTTTTTGTGAGAAGTAGGATTTGGGGGAGGAAGGGCTAAACTCGTGTATACCCAAGGAAGACTGTTAATACATGCCTAGCTAAGTTAGCTTTGCTGTCAACTGGTTGGTTATCTGTTCTGCTATTTTCTTAGGGTGTAGGAAATACAAAATCAGATTTAGTTTCTGGAGTTAAAATTCTAGCCCCTGAAACTGGGTCTGAAGATAGGTTTGAGTCTGTGGTGGAGAAAGTTGTTTGGATATTGAAGATAAGCAGATCAGATGCAACAAAAAGATGCCTTTTTTGCCTGGTAGATGCCATTTAGTGTAAAAAAGGTTTCTTAAGATGAGGAAAGAAAAGGTATGTGATAAACAGAAGTACTGGTAATTAATTTTTTTTCCCCTGTGTGGTATATACCCTACTAAATACATTCTGTTTAAGGCTGTACAGTGCAACTATGTATAATTTAAAAAACTAGGCAAACATTACAATATAGTCTTCTTTTGTTTCTTGTTTTATTATGGTGACGCTGGTGTGGTTTTCAATTTAGGATTAAAAGATGACGACGATGATGATGACTGCTTTGTGGTAGAAAAAGGAGCAAGGGGCAAAAGGCCTATTTTTGAATGTTTTTGGAATGGAAGGTTAATACCATACACAACTGTAGAAGAGTAAGAGATTTCCATTTCTACAATTTAATTATTTCATTGCTTTAGTTTTTAAAAAGATTAAGTTTCTAATTATTTTATTTTTTTGTTAAGTTTTGACTGGTGTGCTCCCCCCAAGAAGAGAGGACTTGCACCAATTGAATGCTACAATCGAATTTCTGGTGCATTATTCACCAATGATAAGTTTCAGGTTAGCACAAACAAGCTTACTTTCATGGACCTGGAATTGAAGTTAAAAGACAAGAACACTCTGTTTACACGAATCTTCAATGGACAGGTAATATTTTTAATCTTAACTTGCATTTCTGCTTGGTGTACTTCAATGAATGTGATTTGTCAAGTCCTATCTTACTTCTTAGTGGTCATTTGTCCATGTCACTAAATTTTTGCACTATTTCCAGTGGCAGTTCATTGTGGAAATTTGCACAGTGCTCTGTTTAAAATTGAAAAATGAACACAATACTTGGGATTTTTGTTCTAAAACAAGTGATTTCGGTGTCTTCTCCTACACCTAACTTTTATTATATGGATGTAACTAGTTATACAATGACACAGACTTTTTATTAAGCCAGACCCTTTTCTATTTGGAGTAAGCAACAGTCTGAAAATTAACTCGATCAGTAATTAAGGATAATTTTAAACATTTACTGGGCTTAAGATCAGTCTTACTTGGAATGTGATTATTTTACAACACTCTTTTAAGAACAGATTTTGCTATGGTATCACTGACCACAATGATTAACTTTGTCGCTATTCACACCTATGAAACTGTGGTTTACATTTTATTAATGCATCTACTAAAACACTTCACAGGAGCAGCGAATGAAAATTGACAGAGAGTTTGCTCTGTGGCTCAAAGACTGCCATGAGAAATACGACAAACAGATAAAATTCACACTGTTTAAAGAAATAATTGCACGTACTGATTTGACTTCCAAAAGAATGCAGAGTCCTTGGGCTACATATTCTGCAATAGAGTGGGATGGGAAAACATACAGAAGTGGACAGTTGGTAAGTTAATTGCTTGGTAAGGTTGACACTGTTTAAAATTTTATATACATTGTGTAGAATATGTACAGTATATAAAGTAAGTGATACTAGTTAGACCAACAGATAATTTTCTGTTAACATTCTTTTAATGTAATTTTTTTTTAACATTGCAAAGGCAAGCTCTAAAATGTTAAAATATTAGATTTTTTTCATTAACCTTTATAATAAACATAGAAATGTTTAGTCCACCCCACTTCTTTTAGCCAGAATTACAAAATGGATATAAAATGAGTCTTATAATGGAATCTGATTATAACCTTAACAATGGACAGGACTGGTCACCTGTGATTTGTTTGAGCAGGAGGTTTGAGAGAAAGTTCCTGGCCACATATTCTGGCGGCCACACTAATTTAAGAAGGGGAAGTTTGGGTTTTAAGAAAAACTTCTCTGCTGACAACTAAAACCTTGGTGAAGAATGTCTAACTTCAGAAAGGTTAATTGTTTGAGTCATACATGCAAGCAAAATAATTGGAAGGTGGTTAATGTACTAATATAATTTTAATGTGTAACTTCTGTGTAGTTGAACCACATGCATCAGGAACCTTATTCAAATTAAGATTTATGATAATTGCTGAGCTATCTTTTTTCTCTTAGGTAAAAACAATTAAAACTCTGCCAATATTTTATGGAAGTATATTGAAATTTTTTCTGTATGGAGATCATGATGGAGATGTATATGCTACAGGAGGAGAGGTTCAACTTGCTTTGGTAAGTAAGCTGTAAACTAAGTCATACAAACTCTGAAACTTACTCCATTTTACAGCGTCGAGGAGTCCTGTGGCACCTTATAGACTAACCGAAGTGTTGGAGCATAAGCTTCCGTGGGCAAAGACCCACTTTGTAAGATGCATCTGACAAAGTGGGTCTTTGCCCACGAAAGCTTATGCTCCAACACTTCGGTTAGTCTATAAGGTGCCACAGGACTCCTCTCCGCTTTTGCAGATTCAGACTAACACGGCTACCCCTCTGATACTTTACTCCATTTTGAAACTCTTTATTTGATCCTGAGACTAGATTTTTAATTTTTTTAAAAAACATTGTTTAACAGACTTTCTAGAAAAGTATAAAAGCAATTTATAGTTGAAGTATAAATCTCCATAGCTCACATTATGGAGGTATGCTCATTGTTAATTTAAAATTGATTCGACAGTGCAGTGTCACAGTTGGCAATTACCATTCTTGCTGGATTTTGTGAGCTTAAATTCTGCTGCCCAGCATCAACAACAAATATGCATATATATTACAATCATGTTGTGTTAGAGTTAAGAATGGAGTAATTTTTTATCTGATGATTTCATCTAGCAGTGTATCCTGCAGCTCTGACATGAATGGGCTAAATAGTATCCTCTTGCCTAAAGATTCTGGAGGCAGTTCAGAGCTGCCATCACAGCTCATGCTAGTGATGCTTTTTCTGGGTGCTGACAAATATTCTGCCTTTTGTGGCAACTGCCAAATGGTGGTTCAGTTTGCTTTCTTCTTTTTTTCTTCGATTTGTTGTTTTTGGCTGTTCAGTGGCATTTAAATTTTTTATTTGCAGGCTTCTTTAACTGTCTCCTTGTTAAGGATTTGTACAGTATGGTGATCACAGCCACCCAGAGCTACTCTTGCACTGCTTCCCAGCTTAGCTTCTTTGCCCCCTTTCAGGTATGGCAGAGCAATCATGCAAGCAGTGAATGAAATCCAGAATGTACTCTGTGAAGTAGCTTTTTCTGTTTGTTCAGAAGGTTAAAAAAAAAAAGGTTCCTCTCTGTGAGTCCAGAAGGCTCCGAGTTTGACTGGCATATTGATATCCACAAACTTCACTGTGAAAAAACTCAATCAGGAAAGACAGTGTAGAACAAGGAGAGGTGTTGCTGATGAAGAGGACTTCATCCAGCTTGCTAAGGAGTTGAATCTTGTGTCAGCAAAGGGTGATTAAGATAAGACTTATCTGGCTGCTTGTTTCCCCTCCCCCAAATGAATCATAAAGTGCAACCTGAATTCCTGAGGAGAGAAACAGGATTCCTATACACAAGAAAGTAATTACTATTGTGGATAAGTAAGTGGGATAAAAATCGGGGACTAAATTCTTTCTTTGCCCTCCCCATGAGGCAGTGTTTGTGGGTGGTTATCTCATTCATAGTGTCTCTCTCTGTACTATGGTCACCATCCTACAGTATGTGTAGTGATTCAGAGAAGCTGGTGCTTCCTGGGCTGCTGTGCCTCAGGCAGCAGGTTAACTGAAATTGTGCCTGCCTGGTTTTCAACAAAAAGATCTTCATTCTGTCAGGGAAAAGTGCTCAGATTTGAGGCAACACAAGAATGGTAATTGTGCTTCTAATCATCAGCTACAAATTCTTGCTTTGACTGGGGAAAGGACTCCCTTCCTCACTCCCAAGGCTATCTCCATATAGAATCTTGAGCATCTCCCGCAATCTGAGACCAAAATAGAGGTGCTTGAGGTCCACTCCCCATGAAGGTTGCATCTTCATGGGATTACAGAGAAGCTCTAAGTGGAACATATTTGCAGGAGCAATCAGGTCCTTGGGACCGCTAACAAGCTATGTTCACAGTTGACTTGTGTATCAGTACTCCATCTCTGTTGCGTGGTCTCCTGACCAAGATGAAATAAATAAAAAGGGAAAGAAGTTATTTGTGTGCAAAAGAAATAAACAAAAAATCTCCAAACATCCTCAAAAAGCCTACATAACTTTTACAGAATGCTAGCTGGAAACCTGCAATGAACTTAATAAAATATTTTTTCTTTCAATCATTATTATGATATACATTTTCCTGGTAATGCCTCATTTGAGGGCTTATGATACAAAAAAGGACACTTGATTAATTGTTAAACTAAAGGGGGTGTGTGTGTGTGTGTGTGTGTGTGTGTGTGTGTGTGTGTGTGTGTGCGCGCGAGTGCATGTGCGCGAGTGCGAGAGCACGAACACAAACGAACCAAGAAAACTCCCAAAGTTCTGAGCCACCATAGCTGCAACATCTTAAGTGGCCTTTTTCCAAAACCATAAGAGTAATGAGATGCAGCACAATAATTTAAAACCTGAGCTATAAAAGTTAGAACGAAAGGTTTTTCATATATTTAGAGGGAAAGACTGTTTTCTGGTTTAAAAAAAAAAAGGGGGGGCTTATCTTTGTTTGAGTGCAGGGGCAATAATTTTTGACGGGGGGCCACTCCAAGATTTTTGGACAGCGGTCGAGGGCCCTGCACTTCCCTTATGTTAATGGAGGAGGTACAGGGTCTGGGATGGAGGTTAGCTGCAGAAGGAAGCTTGGGGTAAGAGATTTGGGTGCAGGAGGGAGAATGGGATCTGAGCGGGAGTTTGGGTGAAGGAGGCAGTTGTGACCTAGGGCAGGAGACTGGGGGTGCAGGGTTTTGGAATGTGGCATAGGGCCGGAGGGGGTTGTGACCTAGGTAGGAATTGGGGTGCAGGAGTTTGGGTTGTGATTTAGGGTGGGAGGGGATTGTGATCTGGGCCAGGGTATTGGTGTGCCAGATATGGGAGGGCGGTTTGGGTATCTGGAATAGAGGGGCAGAGGGTTGGGGAAGGGAGGGACTGGGGTGGTCAGGGGACTTAGCAGCCTGCCTGCCTGCAGAGCTAAATGCTTACAGAGCTTAAAATGTTTCTCTGCCAGCCAGCCAGCCTGCATACACTGCAGGGCCATGTGCTTGTGTGAATGACTGAGCTGGAGGAGAGGGGCCGTGGTGCTTTGCGTGTTGCCTGTCTTTCAAATAGGAAGCTCCCATTGGCCAGTTTCTGGCCAGAAACTGGCCAGTGGGATTGTGCTGGGGGAGGGTGCAGCACCTGAAACCTGTCTCCTCTCCTCTGAGATCAGAGAAATGGTACAGCAGCCACTTTTCTGAGCGGCATGCGGGACATGCAGAGAAGCCTGCCTGAGCCTACCTGCTGTGTCTGCAGTCCAGAATCCAGTGGATTAGCAGGCCAGATTTTGCCCAGGTCTGTTCTAGAGGCATCATATTTGCTTGGAGTGAAGTGTCTCAGTCCTGGACTTGGTCAAACTCTTGATGTGATTTGTGATAAGCAATGGATTCTAACATGGTGACTACAAAGGTGTTATATTACAGCCATAAATAACTATTGTTCATCTTAAATAGATGTCCTGTGCATGCAGACTTACAAGTGAGGAGCTGTTGGAGGAAATAGAGGAATTACTAGCTCAAACTTCAGAGAAGCTTCAACACTTTCTGAAATCCAGCATAGTAATCTATTGGTTGCTGCCAACACCAGAGAGAACCAAGAAAGAAATATTACCCTGGTGGAGGTGGGAGTAGGAAGGGGGAGAGAAATCTTGAGTAGAAGCTTCCAGGCAAATTTAGATCACTTTTCCTTCAAACTAGCAAAACCCTCAGCAGGACAACTTTTCTTTCTGATCCATCCTTTGCACCCAGAGTTGTACATAGCTCTCTGTAGTCACAGCAAAGCAAAGCTCATAGGCCACATCCTACAGTTCCATGACCCGAACTCGAGATTTCCTTCAAGCATGTGGCTTTGCTAAGAAAAGCTTGATTCCCTCAACAAATATAATTCACCTGAGTGTGGACAGAGATGACTAGAGATATATCATCTGTAGATGGATTCAGGAAGATCTAGGACCTGATACCTATGCTGGAGAAGTGCATGCAGCCAACCATAGCCCAGTGTCTATAGCCATTGTG
This sequence comes from Pelodiscus sinensis, assembly GCF_049634645.1. Classification (NCBI taxonomy): domain Eukaryota; kingdom Metazoa; phylum Chordata; order Testudines; family Trionychidae; genus Pelodiscus; species Pelodiscus sinensis. The sequence continues at coordinate 81,078,673 of NC_134712.1, forward strand.
ATTTAGTCTTTCATAAATGGGTCTCCCTGTGGGTGAGGTCCTATTAGTTGTCTTCAGGCCTTCTGAGAGTATGATACCATTTCCTGCAGTGAATGTTGAAGTAAGTACAGTTTACTAGTCAGATGCTGTAGTGCCAGGGCCTTCCCATATGCCCAGTAGCTTCTCAGAAACTATTCTGAGGGGATAAGGAATGCTCTATGGCAGGGGTGTCCAAACTTTTTTCAAAGAGGGCCAGATTTGATGAAGTGAACATGCGTGAGGGCCGACCATTTTGCCTGACATTCTTTGAACCATTAAAATTAAATGCAAATTAACTATTTTATGCAAAGTTTATTGCAAACGGCATACTTTTCATTTCGTCACATGGATGACAAATCTAAACAGGTGTTAAATCACTCTGCCTTTCATATCTGAAGGCCAGATGAAAAAAAAAAATCCAGGAAGCTGAAATATATGTCAGGAACATTGTAAAGTACATTACATATTATTGGTAATAAAGGTTGTCTGTCAACTTTTAAGTTCAAAAAATATGAACAGGAACATAACACCAAGTATACATGTTGTGTCCAAATATATTTATAACTGATTTATAGTTATATAAATATATATTACAACTGACATTAACTGAGATTTTACAATGTATTCATCTCAATACATATGGATTTGTTGGGGGCCATAAAAGATAGATATTGCCAAATTACCTGGGGGGCCGTATTAAACCGGAACACGGGCCGCAATTGGCCCGCGGGCCGGACTTTGGACATGCCTGCTCTATGGCCTATAGATCTATAATAGATCTGGAATTTCAAAGTATGGACACTCTGGAATTCATCACTCTCAAATGGAGAAACAGTGGCACACCTTAGATATGAAAAGAACAGTGAAGACTTATATCAAGCATATGGAATCTACAAGGAAATGGTCCTGTCTTCTTTTTCCTTTGTTCGGAGGCGCCAAGGTCTTAGAGAATCAGAGCTCTCCCTTACTAGATGAATAAGACTATGTATTGTTGAGGCATAAATGCTGTCTGGCACATCTGTTCTGAAAGGAATCAAGGTACATTCCATAAGACAAGAGTGAGGAACATCCATCCCACAGGCTGGATGTGATTCACTAGGATTAGCTTAGTGATAGAAATGTAGCTGTGTTAGTCTGGTGTAGCTAAAACAAAAAACAGGACTATGTAGCACTTTAAAAACTAACAAGATGATTTATTAGGTGATGAGCCCACAAAACAGATATTAGACAGGATCACAAAGAAAAAACAGTTTCTTGCCATTTCAACCAGAAAGGACATTGTCTCAACGACTTGATTACCTGCATCCTGCTTCAAAGGCCTTTTAAGACTACACTTGAAAGAGAATCCTCTGAACTCTCATTCATGCTTAAATTCAACACTTAACACTTAAGTTTGAATAAAGACTCTAATTATCTTACCAATTACAAAGATAGCTTCCCCAATTATCTCTAATATTATTAGCTCAGACATTTACCTTCCCTCCTACCCCCCTTCTGTTCTGAAATTTGATTTGTCCTTTTCATATGTGTTCGGGTTTTTTTTATTGTATCCTTTGGTATATATGGTTGTGACAATTTTCTTCCACTATTTGATCTGAGGAAGTGGGTCTGGCCCACGAAAGCTCATCACCTAATAAACCATCTTGTTAGTCTTTAAAATGCTACATAGTCCTGTTTTTTGTTTTAGGATTAGCTTCTGAGCGTCTGCAGGTATAGCTACTCGCAGCTTCTGTTGGTTGCAGTATGCCACCTGCCAAAGGGAACTATGAGAAGTAGCACAGTTTGGGTTACTGCTTTCCTCAGCTCCCATTGTCAGGGAACGGCAAACCGCGGCCACTGGGAGGTACGTGTGGCCGTACCGGAAGACACTCAAATAAAGAAAGCATCTGGTGGTCCACCAGGAGCTAATCTTTTCAAACCACATCCAGCTGGTATGGGAGAGATTTCCCAATCCTCTTCTGTAAAATCTGTGGCAACCTCATGGGCTTGAACTTGTCATTTCACCCCAGAGATCTACAGAACAGCCACTTGATCACTGATTAACATATCTATCAGATGCTACAAGGGGAATTTTCAGTTTCTGAAGAACTCTCCTGTGTTAGAACGGTACTGACATAACTTGATCATTTGAGTCTTTCCTATGTCTTGTGTTCACTTTTGTATCCATCCCAACTCTTGTTTGCTAAGTGTTGCTTTCCAGATGTATTATGCTTCTGGAAGTCACTGATTTGCAGACTGGAAAATGTCTTTCTTAGTAATTCCCTTTCTGCTAGCAATGTCACCCAAAATTCTGTGTGTGCTGGATTGTTTCACAACCAATATTTTGCATCTTATCTTAACAATACAAGAATGGGAATTTTGCCTGCTATCCATAATTAATTGACACTTTGGAATTGCTGTTACTAAAAATGTGTAATATTTTTTTTCAGTGTCACATGGCTCAGGTGAGGACCTCGGTCAGGGAAGGGTAGGGTGTCTGCCTCGCCCCGTCATGCCTGCATTCGCTCCTTTTCTCTCCTAGCCGGTGTCTCCAATATCGCATGCCCAAATCGAATTACTCTTGTCCTCCAGCCTCTGGGTCCCGATCTATATCTCACCCTTATTGGCAGGGCAGTTCAATTCAGTATTCCAATACGACCCAATGGTTCAAGACTATTCCTCAGCAGGACAGTACAAGTCCGAAGTCCTAATATGACCCAATGGTCAAAGTCTGTAAATTGCCTCAATCAGCAGGACACCACAGTTCTTAGTCTCATTATGATCAGTAGCCAAGGTACATAATTCGTCCCTATTAGCAGAGCAGCACAAGTTCATCGTTCTGATACGACCCAATGGTCCATGTCTGTTGTAAAGAGTAATAAATAGGGGAAAGCGTTATATCCCCCAGTAGGGGGGTCTAGGCTCTCCCACTCCGCTAGACCCCAGCTCAAGGCCCTGTCAGTGGCTTGGTCTAGCCATTGAGTCAACGGGGAAAATACTGTCTCAACCCGTTGACTCTTCAACAACGGCTCACTTACCCTGTGGCCATCACTGTACTTGAACTACATCCTGCTTCCAATGTCTCTGTGCACTGGTGGATCTTAATCTCCCCTTCTTCCTCTGGGACCCAGTTACTCCCACCTGCTTCTGAATCCTTCGTGGTCATTAGCTGCATTGGTTCTTCGACCTGTGAGATAGCATCTTGGCATTTGGGCTGTCACTGGGACTTGCAGGGAACTGGCCAGGCACGTCCTCTCCCTCTGGCTAACAGCTCCAACTGAGCAGAGCTGCTCTCTTTTATAGCAATGTACCCTGAGCATGCCCAGTAAGGTAAAAGAGTTGTGGCTCCTCCACTCTCAGGACCAAGATAACCCGCTCCTGTTCAGTGCGAAGAGAGTACGTCCCGTCACACACAGTTTTGGAATATATCATCTGGCAGCAAGAGCAGAGGAGGATGTGGGTAACACGGGTTATGCTGCTGCTTGAACACCTGGAAACTACAGATAGAAGGGTGTTAGTCCATACGTGCCAAAATTATAGAAGACAGTGCTAGCAGAAGGGAAATTATTGGATTAAAAACTTTTCCATTTTCATCTCTAATATAGCATACGTGTGTGTATTTTAGCACTGAATCTGTTATTTATGCACTATAGCTTAAGTGTGAAGGACATATACATAGGTAAAGTGAATACAAATATAATGGAAGACATTTTAAATTACAACCAATAACTTTTGTTTTTTACAAGTTAATAAACAGCATTCAGTTGATACCCCTCCATACAAAAGCTTAGAAGGTTCCGTGAAATCTTATAAGATTCCTCGTGGTATTTTCATATAATCATTTATTGATATATGGAGTAGAATTCCTCGCCACCTTTGCAAGGAGAGAATCTTCATGAAAACTGTACAATAGGTTCTGTATGTGGCTTTTTTCTTCTAGCAAGGATTGCATGAATTTATATGTAATAGACCTTTCCTCTCCCCTTTACATTGTCAGGGGGCTAGTTTCATGGGGGCAACTTGTGTCATACATCTCAGTCTTCATTTATTTATATCAGTGTATGTTAGCCTACCATGCAACTATTGCAAATATAAATTGGACAGAATTCTCATAAGTGTTTGAAATGTAATTGGGTTAAAGTCTGTTTAATACGAAGGAAATTCTGTGAAGCTAAGATGTTCATGTTCATTTTAATTATGATCATACAGATGCTTTCAAAGCAACAGCCAATCACAGAAGAGATTATACACATCAGTTATTACACTATTGGACCCTTGTAACTGAATTGTATCACTGTCCACATGATTTTTAGCATAATCTAGCATCTACCGAATCACCACAAAATATATTTCAGAATATTGCATTATATCTATATCTAATTTGCTGATCCTTTAATGGAAAGTGATAATTCTTCTTTTAGCATGTTACAGCACAGATAATGATAATTGAATTTAATTTATTCAGGAACCTCAGGCGTTGTATGATGAAATAAAAACTATTCCAATTTCAAAACTTGATAGAGCAATATCTGAAAAAGCTGTTAAAAAATACATTGAGGATGAAATGGCAAGGTAAGGTATCTTTTGTAATGAAGCACTTTCTCTTGCTAAGGCTCACTGTCTAGGTTTTTGTAATTCTTCCAGAATAATTAAAATCACTAAATTGATTACTCCTGGTAATCTCATCAACTGCTGTAGTAGAAACAAAGATTTCTGAATTCTTAGCGTAACATGAAAATAAATAGTGGAGCAAATGGCATTACAAAACCTTCTGTCTACATGAGATTATGTGTAAACATCAATTATATGATAATAAAAATCAAGTTCTTAATAACAAAAAAAAATCATGGGTTTTTTTAGACTTCCTGATAGATTGTCAATAACATGGCCTGAAGGTGATGAGCTATTACCAAATGAGATCAAACTTGCTGGTACACCTATAGGTATGTTTCTTTCCATGTACTATTTTAATTTTATGTGGGGTGTTTTTTTGCATATTCATTATAATTTTAAAATAAAACATTTTTGGAACAAGAATCAACCAAATTTATATATTGCTTGTTTTAAAAATTAATCACTTTTGTTCCCTTATATGCAGGAGCATTAAGAATTGAAATATTAAATAAAAAAGGAGAGGCAATGCAAAAACTTCCAGGTACAAGCCATGGAGGGTCAAAGAAACTGCTTGTTGAACTAAAGGTTATTTTACACTGTAAGTACACAGTCTTGAAAAATTAACAAATTATTCCTTTTGTAGACTAATGCTTAGTTTTGCATTTTTTCTAAATGGGGCTTTTCGAAAAAAAAACCCAGCAGCTTAGACGGGGCATTTTTGACAGAAATACCCTGTTTCGAAAGATCCTGTATGGATCTTTTGAAATGGGGCAATTCTGTCAAAAATGCCCCATCTAAACTGCTGTTGTTTTCAAAAAGCCCTGTTTTGGGGAAAAAAGCGGCAGCTGCCATTATGCAAATAAAGCACGGGATATTTAAATCCCGGCTTCATTTGCACTTTCAGTGCGTCTAATTTACAATCCTTTGCAGACAGAGGGGTCTAGGTTAGACACACCTAGTATGTGGATTAGAAGTGCCTCTGTGTTTGGCACAATATAACTAGAGCAGAGTTTCTGAAAGTGGGCAGTGGTCCTGCTTTGGAAAAGCTGTTAAACAAAGCAGCACAGGCCTAAAAGGTCTGTAGACATGGAGCTGTTTCCATCCAAGGGGAGCCCCAGGAAGTACTGAAGTACAGGGAAATAAAAGCGGGCTTCCACTTGCTGTTTTCTCATAAATGTATGTTTCCAGTGGCAACGTTTTGGTGGTTAGGTTCTTCAGTAAAGTTTACTAGTGACCAGTGTGATAAATTGATCCAATTTAATTCAAATTTTGTGTCTCTTTTTAAAATTTAAAACTGTGGTGTCTGGGTATTTGTAACTGTGGTGTCTGGGTATTTGTAATAATAGTTGGTAGAAGTAGTATATAGAACAATAAAGATTATGATACCAAATCTAAATGTATGTTGCTAATTTTTTTTTTCTGTTTAAGCTCCTGCAGGGACTAAGGAAATAATTTCTCACATTAGTCAACATGGGGGTAAATGGCCTTACTGGTTTAAAAAAATGGGTGAGTTTGTCTTTAAAATATTACCTTCAATTTATCTATATTTTGGATTTTTTTAACTTTATTTTTATCTGACCCTATGCAGAAAATATTCACGAACTTGGGAACTACACACTGAAACTGCAGGTGGTGTTGAATGAAAGTAATGCAGATACTTATGCAGGAAGGCCTCTACCATATAAAATATTTAAATTTAATATTGTAGGTAAGGAGAATTCAAACTATTCCGATTTTCTTCAGTGAGCTTCTTCACAAATGCTAAGTTCTTATTTCTGACTCACTCTGTTAAATGTGGTTTGGGTTGAATTTCAAAATATTCATTTTTTTTTGTCAAGAAATGTAGGTTTGACATTTTCAGCAAAGACAAATTGATGTTTAAAGATCTAGGTGTAATCTTGCAAAGGGGCTGAGGCCAGATCTACACTATGCCAGAAATTCGACTTAAGATATGCAAATCCAGCTACAAAAATTGCATAGCTGGAGTAAATATACCTATACCAAATTTATGGGGTGGCCCCACTGCTGGAGGTTGATGGAAGAAACTCTTCAGTCAATTTCCTTTCCTCCTCAAGATTTTGACTGCGGCAACCTCAGCATTTAATTTAGCAGTTTCTTACTAGACCTGCTAAATCGAACCCCAGAAGAGTGTCAATCTTTCTGGAAGTATAAACAAGACCGTAAGCACCTAGCAGCCACTTGAGGTGCCTGATTTCCAGTATCTGGCCCCATTGGGGTTCACACAACTGTGCTCAATTGCCCTAGAAGCCTGTAAAACCCCTAAATTTGCTCAACACCTTTTTTTCCTCTCCCCGCGCCCCCAGTTAAAGTTCCCTAGGTACCCATGTTTTTGCCTCTGACATGTCACTGCAGCCCTGTGCCAGGCATCTAGATATCTGAGACCAGAACATTTCATAAATCAGGAAGATTTGCCTATGGGGCCTACCCCATGATTAGAGCCTGCTTACTGAATTGAGCTCTTTTAGGTATGCTTACATGAAAGGGCTGGGGGACAAGGTTGTGGAAAGGAGGAATTCCCTCATAGCTTTAAGACTAGAAGCTGGGTGTCTCGCATCTCAGGTGAGTACTCTCTGGTTCAAGTCCCTCCTCCACTTGAAGGGCAGAAGAGGTTTGAACTGTGATCGGTCACCTCTCAGGTGAATACCATAGCCACTGGCCTATGGGATATTTTCATGTGTACAGCTCCTTCAGTCTCTTAGATTGAAGTTCTAGTTTGGATGAGTAGGGAGACTGGTTCCTGGGTCTCCAGTCTTGTGAATGAGTGCTCTAAACATCAGGCCATAGAGGAATTTTCATGCTTACTTGCTCACTTTCTCTCTCTTTCCCCCAGCTCTAGCCTAGTGACTCTTTCATTATTTATTCACAGTGGAACAGCTTCAACAGAAGAGACTGAGGGAGCCCCACTTCAGAATATCTCATAGCACAGTGGCTAGGACATTCACCTGAGAGGTGGCAGATCACTGGTCAAATCCCTTCTCCTTCTCAGGTGGAGTGTACGGAGGGCTTGAACCTGGGTCTCCCACATCCCAGGTAAGTAACCCAGTCCATAGACTAAAAGTAAGGAGAGTAGTGCCTCATACTCCGTCGTCTTGCCACAATACCATAAGCATCTAATGCCAAGAGAAGGTTTGCATCTGAGAATAAGATGCCTCTCTGGAGCCCAGACTCCCTCTTTTGGATCCTGTCTGTGAGAGTAGAACAGGGCTTCATTTATAACCCTCTCTTTGGCATCTCTCATTGGCTAGTTTAAAGGTGTGATGCCTAGCATGCTGGTTTTGTGAATCCCATTCTGAGGCACCTAACTCCTCATTAGTTATATAGGAAGCCTAGGCACCAAACTCAGGCTTTGAGATTCCCAGTGATTTTCAAAGTGCCTAAAAGTCATCCTCACTGTGCCTAAGTATCTTTTGTTATACCTAATCCAGGTATCAAGTGATAAGAGCAGGAAAGAATCTAATGCCTGCTGATCCACCGTATCCGGCCTATGACAAATCAGATGATTGCTCTGTCTGTCAGCCTTATAAAAAAAAAAAAAGTATTATTTTGATGGAACCTAAGTGCTACCCTTCAACTTAACTTCCATAAAATATTTATAAAAGAAAAAAACAGTTATTCTCCTTAGTAGATTTGAACATAGGGTACTCACATTAGATTTGGGAACTTGAATTATTTCATCTCACTAACATATCCTACTTTTTATAAAACTAAGAAAAATTGTCTGACTTTACAATATATTTAAAAGAGAGTAGATATGATACAGAAATTGACTATTAAATCCAAATGAGATTGTATAATCTCTTATATTTTGAAGAGTTTACTATGTATGGTAATTATTCAATAAAATGAACAATGTTTGAAGTTGAAATCCTACAAATTTAAAACTGTTCTTTTACTTCCCTTTTGCAAGCAAATTAATAAAAATTCTATTACATATATTTAATTTCTTGAACTTTCCTGTAAGTGTAATCTACGTAAAATGACTTTGCCTGGTCAACGATGGGCCTTATCTGCTATTCTAAAATATTCCAATGTGTATTGCAATCTAATTTAGTTTTTGCTGTCTTATTATAAGAAAAAATTTACAGAACATCAAATTCATCAGTACATATTCAGTATACAGGCAGTCCCCGGGTTACGTACAAGATAGGGACTGTAGGTTTGTTCTTAAGTTGAATCTGTATGTAAGTCGGAACTGGCGTCCAGATTCAGCCGCTGCTGAAACTGACCGCCAGTTCTGACTTACATACAGATTCAAATTAAGAACCCCAAGCGTCCCCAAGTCAGCTGCTGCTGAAACTGATCAGCGGCTGATTCCAGGAAGCCTGGGGCAGAGCAACTCTGCCTCGGGCTTTCTGTAGTCAGCGCTGGTCAGTTTCAGCAGCGGCTGACTTGGGGACGCCTGGGGTAGAGCAGCTGGGGTGCTGCTGGGTTGCTCCAGTAGCACCGCTCCTCGCTCCTCGGCGCTACTGGACCAACCCAGCAGCACCCCATCTGCTCTGCCCCAGGCGTCCTGATTCAGCCACTGCTGAAACTGACCAGCAGCGGCTGAATCAGGACCTGGGGCAGAGCAGCTGGGGTGCTGCCGGGTTGGTCCAGTAGTGCCCAGAGTGGCGCTGCAGGACCAATCGGCAGCGCCCCAGCTGCTCTGCCCCAGGGTCCACAACAAAAGCCTGGTCTGCTGGGGGGGGGGGCACTCTAGCTGCGCGCCCCCCCCCCCCCAGCAGACCACAGGCACGGGGAATGAAGCCGCAGCCGCGGCGGGTTCCCGCGCTTCTGAGGCTTTGCTCTGGCTTTACTCCCCGTGCTCTGGCAAAGCCTCAGAAGCGGCTTCGGTCCCGGTGCCCCTGGTCTGCTGGAGACGGTCTCCAGCAGACCAGGGGCACCGGGAGCAGCTTACGAACGGGGCTTTCTCGCCCCGGAGCTCACAGGTAGCAATCCGCCACCTTGACCTCCGGGGCGAGAAAGCCCCGTTCGTAAGTGCGGATCCGACGTAATTCGGATCCGCGTAAGTCGGGGACTGCCTGTATAGATAACTTTAGAAGATACAGTTGTCTTCAAACTCAATAAAGCAAACTACAAGAAAGAAGACAGCATTTTCCACTACTCTTAATGTTAGTTCATTATTTGTTCCTTCAATATACTCTGTTATATCTAGATTCGCTATAAAACAAGCGTATGATGGGTCATATGTTTCAAAGAGAATTAACTGATTCTGATTTAAGACAATGTGGAGCATAAGTCTAAAATGCACACTCTGCTATGCTTGTATCATGTACTTCAGTCACAATGTTGCTAGCTTTTTATTGATAGGATAATACAAATGAAACTACCTCAGACATGCCTGTTTAATTTTCTTTTCTTACGTCAGTGAAGCTGTGCACCTTTAACTAGTATTTGAAAATGTTTGTAGCTTTTTTTCTGGAGCAATTCAATTCCATGCCATTGTGCAACCTTTATTTAACTTTGTATGTCTATGGAAAACTATGTAACATTCATACTAGGGATGTAAAAGTTTACCTGATAAGCACTGCATTACTGACATGCTTATTGGGGTAACTGTTTAACCGGTGCCTGGGTTCAGCTGAAGCAGCACTACCCTGGGCAGCTGGCTACCGCAGTCCAGCTGGGCCACTGTGTTGCACAGTGACCTGTTAACTGGTTAAATTTATAGTTTTAACAGGGTAACCTATTACATGGGATTTTACATCCCTAATTCATACGTTGATGTCTTGTCTTATGTTGCCTTTCATAACTATGATCAGGGCTTGACAAATCATGTGAGTAGATTACAAGCCGGCACAGCGCATTCTGCGCAGGCACAGCGTGTTCTGCGCATGCACAGCTCACAGAACTGCATGGCTGGCGAGCATGGCTTGCTGCTGCTTGGCGAGCCCTGACTATGACGACACTTCAACTTGCAGTATAGTATTATTTATATGCCTTACATACTATGGAACCTAGGAGGTTATACTATTTTCTATAATTTTGGGCACCTTAATCATAGCATTTCAGAAACAATCTGTGATTTCCTTTATTCCTTTTAATTTATGATTAAATATTTATATTTCACTTCGATTGGGATCTCAGCTAAGATATAGGCTTCCTGCCTGAATGCAATAATCAGCCAAACAGTCTAATCTATGAGCTGAGATTTTTTTTTTTAAGTGGTCACTGGGCCTTGTCCATCTGTCTTTAACATATCTTTAACATGGCTACCCCTCTGAGACTTTAGAAATGCGTAGTCCTGTGGCACCTTAGATACTAACAAAAATATAGAGAGTATCATGAGCTTTCTTGGGTAAAACCCACTTCATTAGTTGATGAGACTAACTTGGATACCCCTCTGAGACTTGTCTTTTACTGATCTACCATACAGTAAGTAAGCAAAGTGTCCCCATCTAGTGGGCAAAATGTGTTTTACTTAGAAAGTGGTAGGATATTGCTGACCTGATTTTGCAGCTCATATTATCAATTTCTAAGGCACAGCTTTTGTGTTTACTCACTATTGTGTTTGTCAGGAGTTCACAATCAAAAGAGAATTGCATCAGTATACTGGAAATATAAACAATTTGGACTTTAAAAATGACTTTTCCAGTAACAGCTCTTTCTTCTTTGAGAGATGTCCCCAGGGTGCTCCACATCAGGTCAGTGCGCCACCGCCAAACCTTCAGTCGGAGACTTCAGAGCAGCACCCCTAGGACTACACATGCACGCGCCTCCAACTGCGTGCTTCTACTGTGTAGCCATCACACATGCACAAGCCCTCCCTCCCCTCAATTCTTTCTTTACCATTTCCAGCCAGAGGTGAAGTTCGGCGGTGTTCCTTACCTCATTCCACATTTTAGATAAGTAGTTCCTCTTCCAGCCTGTTTATTTTCTAGTTAAATAGTTGTTCAGCGTTTTTCGTTTAAAACAAACAAAAAAACATTCACCAGTTAATCCCTTCCCTTAGTTTAAATAGAAAGGTGGTGCCATGCCTGGTTCACCAGGTTTTAAGCGCTGTTCTGCATACAAAGATCTCTCTCTGATGTCTGACAGACACATACAATGTGCCTGCTGCCTTGGCAAGATGCATGTATCCCAAAAGCGTCCCCCTTGTGCAAAGTTAAAATCTAGTGCTCAGCGAGACAGAGACTTCCTCTAGCCCTTGTCTGTCTTGACACAGACACCAGTACATTCCAAAACACCAGTATACCACAACCGCAGTCCCCATCCTCTCAGTGACAGCAAACTCTTGAAGACGACCATTCCGATCCATCACCTGACACCTCCCCAGACACAAATGAATCGCTGGATGAAACAGTCATGCCTCCTCCTCCAATTTACTGCAGATGATTTTGCACATTTTCAAGACCTTTTTAAACACGTGTCTTCAGAACTTAACATTCCTTTTCAGGTTACTGAGAACCAATATGAATCGATGAACATTCTACATTCTGTGACACTTCTAAAATAGCATTACCCATTAATCCAGAAATCATGGCGCCAGCAAAAACAAAATGGCAAACTCCTGCAACAGCAACTCCTGCTTGTAAGAGAGCTAGCAAAAAGTATTATGTGCCACCCAAGAGCTCTGAGTTTTTTACTCACTCAGTACCTACTTTGCTGGTGATGGAAGCTGCCCATCAAAAAAAAACAAGCAATAGCATTTCAGATCCATACCATCGGATCGTGATAGCAAAAGGCTCGATTTGTTCAACACTGCAATTCCAAGTTGCAAACTATGCTGCTCTATAAAGTAAATATGACCATAGAAATTATTCTAAGTTTAATTACTTTATTTCAGATGTTCCTGAGGCAAAGAAACAACAGTTTAGGGTTGTAATTGCAGAGGGCCATACAATTTCTTAGGATCGCCCTACAAGTTGTCTTACATGTGGCCAACGTGATGGCATAGTCTTCAGCTACTCTGGTGGTAATGGGAAGAGCCTTCCAGTTCCAACTGCCACTTAAACAGCAAATAGTGTGGTAGCACTTTAAAGACTAACAAAATATATAGATGGTGGTATGAGCTTTTATGGACACAGTCCACTTCTTCAGATGACTGGAGTGTTTGATGTCCAGGATCAAAATATATGGCGGGGGGAGGAGGAGAAAAAATGCGAGGGGAGGAGACAGAGGCAGAGGGTAGTATCCTAAGAGGCAGAGATAAGTATCAAAGAGAAAGCAGAGTATGTATGTAACTGGAAAATAACAGATAAGCTATTGGCACCTAAAAACTAGATAGTTGAGAGGCAGATAAGAACCATTAGTTAGCAATTAGAGAGGAAGAGAACTAAAAACAGATTCTACACAGACATAAAGAACCATTGGCATCTTCACTGGTTGGTTGGTAGGTAATGTCCCAACAATCCAGGACCTTGATTTAAACCATTAGCACGAGAATTAAACTTGTGAATGAATTGTAGTTCCAATCCTTCTCTGTGTGTTTGCCTTGTGCAGTTGTCTGTAACAAAACAGCAACTTGGAGATCCCTTAATGTGTGTCCAGGTAGGTTAAAGTGTTCACCAACAGGATTCTGTATGTTCCCTTTACGAATATCTGATTTATGTCCATTAATTCTTTCCCATAGGGACTGTCCATTTTGTCCAATGTATATTGCAGTGGGACATTGCTGGCATTTAATGGCATAGATCACACTATTGGATGTGTAGTTAAAAGAGCCTCTGATTTGGTGGCTGATGTGGTTGGCTCCAGTGATGAACTGTTTTGTGTAGATATGTGGGCAAAGTTCGCACCAGGGCTGATTGCAGGGCTCAGTTCCTGGATGCTTATGATGTAGCTGTGTAGCATGGTTACCGAAAAAAATTGTTTTAGGTTGGGTGCTTGTCTGTAAGTGAGAATAGGCCTCTGAGCATAGAGATAATTTTCCAAGATAGATTGTGGATAATGAGTTGGAGGGGTTTAAGTTGTGGACTGGAGGTAATGACAAGTGGAATTCTGTTGTTTTCTCTTTTTGGGTCTGTCTTAAAGTAGTTCATGTCTGGGTACTTTTTTGGCTCTGTCAATCTGTTTTTTGAACTTCTTCAGGTGGGTATTTCAGTTTTAGGAATGCTCTCTACATAGTTCTTGTAGGTGTTTCTCTGTCTGTGGGATCGGAGCAAATCCGATTATATCTTAAGGCTTAGCTATAGACAATAGATTGAGAAATGTGTCTTTGATGGAAGCTAGAGGCATGGAAGCTAGAGGCATGAAAGTAAGTGTAGTGGTTGGTAGGTTTCTGGTATAGGTGGTGGAAATTTTTCCATCATTTAATTGTACTGTAGTATCAAGGAAGTGGATTTATAATGTGGACTGGTCCAGGTTGAGGTTGATGATGGAATGGAAGTTGTTGAAATCCTTGTGAAATTCTTCAAGAGTCTCTTTTCCATGTGTCCATATGATGATGTCATTGATGTAACGCAAGTAAAACAAGGATGTTAGGGGGTGGGATCTGAGGAAACGTTGTTCAAGGTCAGCTATAAAGATGTTGACATATTGTGCCATGCGGATGCCCATGGCTGTGCCGCTGACTTGAAGACACAGATTGTCTCTGTATTGGAAATAGTTGTGGTTGAGTACAAAGTCGCAGAGCTCTGTAATCATGTGTGCATTTCTGTCTTCGTGTATGGTATTCTGATGGCCTGCACTCCATCTTCATGTGAAATGTTTGGTGTAAAGGGCTTCTAGGTACATACTGGCCAGGATAGTATTTCCAGGTAGGTTACTTATGTTTTGAAGTTTCCTTGGGAAGTCAGTGGTGTCGTAGAGATAGCTCAGAGTGCTGGTAGCATAGGGTCTTAGGAAGGACCAGCCAGATAATCCTGTTGTACTTGTGCCAGTGCTTGAAATGATGGGTCGTCTGGGATTTCCAGGTTTATGTATATTGGGTAGCAGAAGGCTCCTGGTCAGGGATTAAGAGAGGTTAGTGTAAATTTGGTCCTGAGCAGCATCAGGGAGTTTCATAAGCAGTTGTTTCAGGTGTTTTTTGTATTCTTTAGTGGGATCACAAGAGAGAGGCTTGTAGAATCTGGTATTGGTGAGTTGTCTGGTTGCCTTCTCTTCATAATCTGTTCTGTTCATGGTGACTACAGCGCCTCCTTTGTCAGTCTCTTTGATTACTAATGGTTTGATTACTAACTAATGGTTCTTTGTCTGTGTAGAATCTGTTTTTAGTTCTCTTCCTCTCTAATTGCTAACTAATGGTTTTTTATCTGCCTCTTCTAACCATCTAGTTTTTAGGTGCTAATAGACTCTCTTGTTTTCTAGTTTTTCTGGTTACATATGTACTCAGCTTTCTCTTTTATACTTATCTATCCTCTGCTTCTTTATGGTCCTCCCCCCCCCCCCCCCCATTTATTTTGGTTCTGGACATCCAACGCTCCGGTCATCTGAAGAAGTGGGCTATGCCCACAAAAGCTCACAATACCATCTACATATTTTGTTAAAGTGCTACCAGACTATTTGTTGTTTTTTAACGTTTTTCCTGTTACAGACTAACTCGGCTACCCCTCTGAAGTTTTCTTTCTCCAGAGAAATTCAATCCACCATCGAAGATCTCCTATTCGATGGACAGAAGCTCTTTGGAATCAACGCTAATGATGTGCTGCTCTCCACAAAAGACTCCAGGGCAACACATAGTTCTCTTGGCATTCACAATCCAGTATCTAGGAGACCGTACAAGTATCAGCCATACTCTAAGCCACAATATCCTAAGTACACTCAAGAATACACCAGACAAGACCAACATCAGCAAAATCATAGCAGAGGCAGAAATCAATGACACCAACTTCTAATAATTTGCAACAGTGGCAATAATCTATAGCAGCAAATTTGAGGAGAACATCAAGGGTCAAGAGAGCCTCTTGAAAGCCTCTTGCATATTCCACCACAATCCTTATCAAGGAAGCTTTTTCATCACTGTCTACTTCCATTTTTAAACAACTGGTGACATATAACCTCTGATAAATGGTGTTCCAAATAATTGAACAAGGGTATACTGCCCACTTTGTCTATACCTCCTTCCCAACCCTCTGCTCAGTTCCTCTTCAGGGACCACTCTCAAAAACCTTATCCAGCAGGACCTAGAACATCTCCTTCACCTAGGGTCCATTGAAATAGTCCCGACGCAATTTAGGGGGAAAGGGTTTTTATTCACATTATTTCCTCACTGAAAAGAAGTTGGAAGGATGGTGACCCAGCCTAGATTTTCAAGCACTGAACAAATTAATTAAAAAGCAGTTCAAGATGGTGAGGCTTGCTGCCATTATACATACTGGCATTGTATCTAGGTGACTGGTTTTCATCCCTCGACTTGCAAGATGTATACTTTCATATATCCATCCATCCAGCTCATAGATGTTTTCTCCTATTTATTTTAGGTGCACAGTACTACCAGTACAAGATTCTACCATTTGGCCTTTCTACAGCTCTGAGAGTCTTTTCAAAGGTCCTTTCAGTTGTCACAGCATACCTATAAAATTGTGTCCTCATATTTCTTTACCCGGATGGCTGTCTTCTCAAAATGTGCTCACAAACCGACTCTTGTTGTTCAGTGAGTCACAAGGCATTCATTCCAACACTTAGGCCTGCAAATAAACAACGCCAAATCAACTTTGATCTCTACACAAAAGATTAAATTCATAGGGGCCTGCCTTGATTCCACAAGTGCCCTTGCTTTTCTTCCCACAGACCATTTCAACAAGATAGTTGCTGTGGTAAAAACGTTGCAGTCCACTCTCAGAGCTACAGCACACGACTGCCTTCAGCTCTTGGGCCGCATGGCAGTGTGTAACTCTGTTGTCAACAACAGTCGCCTTCATATGAAGTGTCTACAAGGCTGGCTCAGGAGAGGCTACAAGCCCAATATCCACCCATTATCCAAATATCTCTAGATTCTTCAAGTAGTGTCCCTGTGGGTGCTCCATTCTAGGTGAAGGGTCGCCCTGAGCCGCAGATCGGAGCTTTGCAAAGCATTTCCCCCCTGTTGAGCCACGCATGCTCAGAAGGCGTCTCGAGCCCTTCCCACCCTCTGCAGTGTGTGGCTCAACCCCCTCCCTTTCAGTTCCTCTTCAACCGCCTTCATCAGCGGACGGAGCGAGCAGGAGTTCCCTCTGTCTCTCAGACTGCTTTTCCATTAGTTAGGTTACCACAGTTTTTCTCCTGTTATACTCCATTAGGTTTCCTTGTTTTTCTCTTTAAAATAATAACAATTTTTTTATAAGAAGAACGAAACTGACAACAAAATCTCCCCTCGGGGACTGAAATTTGCTACAGAGCGGAGCCCCGGTGAACCGGGGCTCGCTCTCTATTGGCTGCTCAGCTGGGAAAACAAACCACATAAAAAGGAAAGGAAAGGGCTATAACAGTCACAAATAAATAAAACACTGAGAACATCAACAGTTTAAAGAAATAAGAATCTCCCGAACTATGTCTGCCTCCTCAGGCTTTAAAAAATGTGAGCAGTGCCGCGAGCCTATGCCGGCTTCTGATGGCCATACAAAATGTATTTGGTGCTTGGGGGAAACTCACTCACCCCACAGCTGCACACATTGTGCTTCCCTCACAGCGAGAGCTAGAAAGGATAGACAGCTCCGCCTGAGGATGATTTTGTTTGAGAAGGCTCTACAGCCTACAGAGCAGGGGGAACCGCAACATGAAACCCCCCCGCCACCAAAAACTACAACAAGGCAGAGAGCCTCACCGTCGCGCTCTCTCCCGCCTTATTCCTCCCCAAAGACCCAGGGAGAGTGGCAAGGAAGTCTGAGGACCCCTGCTAACAAAGCAGAGGGAAGATCCTCGCGTTCAGCACTGGAACCGGTGCGCGCTGCCTCTGAGCCGTCCCGGAAACGCGCTAACCACCCGGGGTGGAAAGAAAAGCTGGCGCCGCTTCAAACCGCGGCGCTGCTTCAAGCCTTGCCACCGCGGAAAACTCCGGCGCCGCTTAAAGTGACGGCGCCGCTCAAACCCTCGGCACCGCAGCAAAAAAGACCCCATACACAGCCGGCACCGACTGCAGCTGTAAAACAGACCTCTACACCGTCGCCGGCAGCAGACAGCGAGATGCACCCTCATGAGTCTGCTACAGAACACTCTCAGACAGCATCTGACACTCACAGCAGGCAGCAGCATTCATGCCTGCTTCCCACTGACTGCTCACCTGGGAGATCCTTTGCAAGGCATTCCCCTCCCAGATCTATGTCTCCAGTGTCCTTGCAAGACGCTACCTTACTGGATGATGACCGACATACGACATATTCTTTGTGACACACGTCGCCAAGGAGGTCTCGCTTCTACTATCGTAGGGCTGGACCACAACAAAGCCCATGGCACCCTTATTGGTCTTACCCACCCCCACCTTACCCACCCCAATGGGGGCCCTGGGATCACTGGGACCCATACAGACGCCGGTCCTCAGCCCACTCCACACCATCTCAAAGGAGCCTGCCTCATCCACAGCTCCTACCTCCTGCAACACACACGGAGGAGGAGGAGGAACGAATTTCGGTCAGTGAATCCGATATTCAATCAATAAACATCACACACCCTGACGACCTAAGTGCCCAACAGGATGATGTAGTTATACCATCAGATACAGTAGCGATTGACGACCTCAAACAATTTCAAGAACTATTTAAGTGAGTAGCGACAAGTCAGCATGTCTCCCTCCAAGAAGTGAAAAAGAAACAACATCACTTGTTGTTAAAGAACCTGCATCCTACACTGCATAGTAAGATTGCCCTGCCAATTGACGAGGCAATCATGGAAACATCTGAGGATCTGTCGAAGACACCCGCATCCATCCAACCAACTAATAAAAAGATTGACAGAAAATACTTCGTTCCACGAAAAGACAACGATTTCCTGTTTACACATCCACAAGCAAACTCCTTAGTTGTTGAATCGGCACAACAAAGAGCGAAGTTGCCACAATACAAAAATGGCAATATGGACAAAGACCATAAAAAGCTAGACTTCTTCGGCAAGAAGATATACTCCTCTTCTACCCTACAACTAAGAATATCAAATTATTCTGCCCTCTTAGCGAATCATGATTTCGATAATTATTCGAAGTTGGGAGAACTGATACCACATCTCCCTGAATCCAAAAGATCTATCTTGAAAGCAATAGTCCATGAAGGCCATACGATTGCTCATACCGCTCTCCAAACGGCAATGGACGTCGCTGACACCGCAGCCAGGACTACAGCTACAGCGGTAGTCATGCGTAGAACTTCCTGGCTACAGTCATCTGGAGTTCCCCGAGAACTTCAGCCCAAAGTAGAAGACTTACCATTTGATAAGCAAAAATTATTTGCAGCTTCTACAGATGAAATGCTACACAACAGTAAGAACTCAAAAGCCACACTTCGCACATTAGGCATGTATACACCGCCTTTCAAACGCAGATGATACACCCCATATAACACATACAATCACTACAGATATGGGCAATACAACTGACCACAGAGAACCTATGAAGACACTAGGCCAAGACAACGACCTCAGTGGAGGCGCCCTAATCAGGGCTGCCCACCAACTGCTCAGTCCTCCAAGCAACAAATTTGAAGATGTGGTCGAGGGTCTGCAATACCTCCCTCACGATCTAGCAACAACGCAACATGGCCATCTTTTTACCCACCGTTAACGGCCGTTCCTTCCACAATGGGAATCTATAACATCGGACCGCTGGGTTCTAGACATAGGCTACACCATCCCATTTACCACTACCCCACCTACCCTTCCCCCTACCCCATCCCTTTTCAGGGACCCCTCTCTCAAGACTCTACTAAAACAAGAGATCGATCGACTCCTTTCAATTGGAGCCATAGAAAGAGTACCAGTAGAGTTTCACGGGAAAGGATTTTACTCGACTATTTCTTGATCAAGAAAAAAACAGGGCTGGGGGCCCATATTAGACCTCCGCAAACTGAACAGGTTTCTCAGGAAACAACGTTTCAAAATGGTCACACTTACAACAATCATTCCTGCACTAGATCAAGGGGACTGGTTCGCAGCCCTCGACCTGCAAGATGCGTATTTCCATGTAACTATCCATCCTGCCCACAGATGCTATCTACGCTTTACGCTCGGCCCAGAACATTTCCAATACAATGTTCCCCCCTTCGGCCTCTCGTCAGCTCTGAGAGTATTTTCAAAGGTACTAGCAGTTGTCGCTGCGTATCTCAGGCGACAAAATGTCATCATATTCCACTACCTAGACGACTGCCTTTTAAAGAGCTCGACACAGGACGAAACCGCCTCCATGATAAGTACGACTACATCCCCCCTCAATTGTCTAGGTCTTCTAGTCAACGAAAACAAATCAACATTGCACCCAGTTCAAGATATAGAGCTTATTGGTGCATGCCTGGACTCAATCACAGTTCGTGCATACCTACCTCGACAACATTTCATAACTACGCAAAAAATTATAAGTGCGATGTTTACAACTCCTACCACTACAGTACTTACTTGTCTCCGACTAATAGGACACATGGCTTGGCTTCCACCACCTACGTAGTCCACCACGCTCATCTGCATTTTCGATGCTTCCCACTCTGGATATCAACTATGTACATACCATCACGACACACCCTCAACAAGATGGTGACTATTCCACCAAACGTTCTTGCATCCTTACGATGGTGGACAGTACCGAACAACCTCCTGGTAGGCGTTCCATTCCAACAAATCAAACCCACTATACAGATCACCACGGATGCTTCCCTCCTTGGCTGGGGAGCACATATGAACGATCAAGGGGTTCAGGGAAGGTGGTCCCCATCCGAGACACTACTACACATCAACCTCCTCGAACTACGGGCAGTAAGGAATGCCTGTGCACACTTCGCCTTCAACATCACCAATCAGACGGTCCGCATCCTAATGGACAACATCTGCACAATGTTCTACATAAACAGGCAGGGCAGAGCCCACTCCCGCTTCTTCTGCCCTGCCTGTTTATGTATATGCCTGTGGAACTCATGCATCATTTGGTCATCCCATCTCCTTTATGCCTTCTCTTGCCCCTCTGCCCTCCCCCCTATGTCTCTTTTAAACAAGGTCATCTACAAGGTAAGGAGGGACAAAGCATGGCTAATTCTCATAGCCCTCTCATGGCCATGAATTCTTGGTTTCCCTTCCTGACCAGGATGTTCACCAATAGTTTCCCTGCCACACACCCCAGATCTCCTCTACCAGCCCGGAATCCAGACCAGTCATCCCAACCTCCACATGCTGCATCTGAAAGCTTGGTTTCTGGATCATTTTCTGAATAAGAACTAAAGTGTTCATAACAGGTGCAACAAGTTCTGTTTCACAGTAGGGTGCAAAGCACTTGTAAAACTTATCTTCAAAAATGCAACAGATTTTCGGTAGGATGCTCAAAACATCAGGTCACCCCCTCCACATTTTCCTTACCCTTTATTCTTGAATACTTGCTGCACTGTAAGCAGGCAGGGCTTGCCATAAACTCCATCAAGGTTTACCTTGCTGCTATAACAATCTTCTATCTCAAGGTAGAGGTTACACATCCACTCACTAAGAGGTTCCTGAAAGGCCTACAAGCACTTTACCCAAAGAGCTGGAGACAGTAGTGAAGCATTTCATGCATGACTGGCCCAAGCTCTTCATGGAGAAGACAGACTCTTCTCTCCATACCTTAAAGCTGTGGTCCCCAACACGGTGCCCGCGGGCGCCATTTCTTGGCGCCCGCCAAGTGCTCAGGGCTGGCCTGGCCCCGGGCACGTGGCGCATGCGCGGTGCCGGAGCCGGCCCCGGGCACGTGGCGCACTGTGAGCGCCGGCCCCGGGGGTGCCGCGGATTCACCCCCTGCGGCCCATGGGGGAGGGGGGAGAAGAAAGCGCTAGCGCCGGCCCCAGGCGCGCGGCGCTTGGGGGAGAGCGTCGGCCCCGGGTGCGTGGTGCTGGCGGGAGGGCGCCGGCCCCGGGCGCGTGGCGCTTGGGGAGAGAGCGCCGGCCCCGGAATGCGGCGGCCCCGCCCCCCCCGGGCGCCCAGCGGGCGAACGGCCACGCCCCCTGGCGCCCGGCAACCCCAAACGGTTGGGGACCACTGCCTTAAAGGATTCCTGGGCTATCTACTCTGACAGAGACAGAAGAGAAGATACATTTCTCAGTCGCAGTATAGGTCATGGTCTCATCAGTACCCACTATTCCATCTTTATTATAAACTGCAGCGCAAGAGATCCAGTCTTCAAAAGCAGAAGCAGTCAGCCACCCAATCCATGACCTCTCAGTCTCTTGTTAGCGATTCTGACAGGTATGTGAAGGGTCCAAACAATTGTTTCTCGCAACATCAACAAATAGCTACGAGTGCTCCTTTGCTGTGCAAGAGGGACAGGAAATTTTCAGTTGGGAGAATTACTTCTGACAGACAAGTCTTGGGGATTATTTCAAAGGCATGCATCATTCAGGTCATGACCATCCCACATTCTAACTCATCCGTGTTCAAGGACTCTTGTCATGAGAATCTACTGTGCCAGGAAGTAGGCCATCTGCTATGCCTAGGAGCCATAGAACCAATCCCGGCACAACTCAGGAGCAAGAGATTTTACTCTAGTTATTTCCATGTACCAAAAGCGAAGGCAGGTTAGAGTCCTATTCTGGATTTAGAGACATTAAGCAAATGTGTGAAGGTACAGAAGTTCTAGATGATGATGATGCTAGCCACCATTATTCCAGCTCTAAAAGAAGGAAATGGGTTTTTGGCCTTCTACCTCAAGTTACTTATTGCTACATTACAACATGACCATGGCACAGGAGGTTCCTAGAATTGACATTCAGGCAGGACCATTAGTAGTACTGGTTACATTTGAGAGGCTGAATGTGCAGTTCTGAGTCTGTCCTGAGGAAACATTCCATGGGAGAAGCCCTCATTCTTTAATGGGAGAGGACAAAGGTATGCTTTCCCCCCATTTTTCCTTATGTCCAAGGTTCTGCCGAAAATTCAACAGACAAGCTATTATTCTGAGGTAGCTCCCCAGTAGATTTTCTTCCACGTTACAGAGGTCTCTGTACTCCTTTGTAGAGCCCATGGCAGAGACTTACAGAAGTGACCAGTGATTTGACTTTTTAGCATTTTTTCTCAAAAAGGAGGCCTTCTTTGCAAAGGATTGGTGTGCTCAGCATTTTTTTTAAAAACAATCAGGCTCCATAAAGGTGCTCATTTTGAGAATTTGATAACAAAAATATTTATCCTTGCATGTAAACTAAATTTTTTTATGTAAATAGATGTCTATATAAATAGTCTTTAGTTTTTATAAACCATGTCCACTGTCCCTTTGGATTTTGTTGAGACATTTCACAGTACTCCAAAGTTGCAGACATGCTCTATATGGAGGTTCTTACACCTGTCTTATATGTTTATATTTTAAATCCATACAGACTGAAGAAGGCTTTGCACTATCTTTGCTGCCAAAAATTTACTTATCTACTTATCTGTTAGGTTGGGGACCCCCATCTCTTTGCCTACTAGGGTTGTAGCTTAGATGTCTGTACTGATGCCTCAATTAAAAGAAATATGTGTAGTTATAGATAACGTTAGCTACATTAACATATTTTCTCTTTTAGAGGGGAAACCAGAAAAATTTTCAGTGGGTCTTTTGGATCCTCCATTTCGAGTTGGAGTACCTTTTAATATTCCTTTGGACTTGCAGGATGAATTTGGTCATCCAACACAGCTGGCAACTGATATTAAGCCAATTCTTGAAGCTAGGTAATTATATATCTATATATATCCTTTTTTCTCTTTATAACTCTTTTGAACACAATTGCTCTTTAATTTTGCAGGGTGTTGAACTAAGTATTTTTAATGTGAATTAGCTAGCATTTCTTGTTGATTCTGAGCTTTTGTGTATATTGTAGGTAAGAATTAAAATGATTCTCTTTAAATTAATTTTAATTTATTTTGTAGTGGTTTGACTTTACAGTATGAAGAAATAAGTAAAGGAACAAGTTGCGTTATTAAGGGTGTCACTGCTAAAGGACATGTAAACAATTACCTGGGCAAGGTAGGCTGAATGATTTAAATTTGGAGAGTATATTAAGTGCTCACTGTTTTATCTGTCAAATGCATGCTAGTGTTCTATTGTCTTCATTCTTATTAATTGACTTGGATATAGAATGTCTTACAATAACATACCTGTTTCTTGGATTGGATTATCCTTATATGTAAATATAGTCTGTGAGGGTGCTGGGGTATCAT
Organism: Pelodiscus sinensis; assembly: GCF_049634645.1. Taxonomy (NCBI): domain Eukaryota; kingdom Metazoa; phylum Chordata; order Testudines; family Trionychidae; genus Pelodiscus; species Pelodiscus sinensis. The sequence goes on from NC_134712.1 coordinate 81,102,508, forward strand.
TGATGGGGTTTCATAGATTAGAGGATGGTAGTCATGATTTCTGGAAGAATTGTTCTGAGGGAGACGTTTGAAGGAGGAGAGAGAGGACACATACTTGGTCTTTGAAAACAGGGAGTTTCACTCTTAGGGGGTTCAGTATGTGAAGGTAGAAAGCTAAAAGCAAGGGAGGAGCAGAAGGGAAATATGGTAACAGAGTTGGAAGGAATGTAGGGAGAGAAGAAAGTAGTGAGTATGGAAAAATAACAGCAGACATGTAGATTATGGCAAGATTATTGGAGGATCTAGAAGATGACCTGAGAAACTTCAGTTTGGTCTAGTAAAACAAGAAGCCACTGTAAGAACACAGCATTACAAGAATGTGATATAAGCATAGCAGTAGAAGAAAACTACTCTTGCAGTGGCTAGTTAGGATAAATTGTGAGAGAACTAGAGATGACAAAATAAATACACATGTTTTAGCTGTGCAAATGAAGAAAGGATGGTTTATGATTCTCAGAAGTGGTGACAATACCTAATGGGCCAGAATGGAGGAGAAAGGAGGAGCGAGAGGATGATAAAATACATTTCATTGTACTAATGAATCTAGGAGATAAGTTGGATAGTGTAGTTGACAGTGGTGAGAGAGAAAAGCAAAGTGCAGGAGGCATACAAGGTGGTTAGGAGGAAAACTTCACTTTATTCAAAATAGTTTGAGATGATAAAAGAGCTAGGATACTTGGCAGAGGTAGTTAGAAAGGATATTGTATGGGAGAGGCATAACTTGGGAGTAGAGAGACTATCCTGGCAATGGTTACTCTCTGTGATAGTCTCTCTAGAATGGAAGAGGAGGAGGGAACCCAGGAAAGAGAAACAGGAAATATTGAAGGACTGAGTCTGCAAGGTGGAGAAAAGCCTAGATAATAGTAATAGGGAAATAGGAGAGAGAATATTGTGGTTCAGTGTAGCACGCATCGAACAGGTAACTGTAAAGAAGAATAATCAATATTTTGGTTTAGCAGTGAGGTAGTTAGTGACATAGTTCAGTGTGATTTTAGTGGAATGGAGAGAGGGACAAAACCAGATTTTAGGGGATCAAGGAGACAGGTGGAGGATAAGAAGCAGAGCAAGAAGATGGCACACTCTAAGATTTTAAAATAACAGAAGATGGGTGCTGAAAGGAGACAAAATGACAGATGGGAATAGGTGAAGATTATTTTCAAGATACTGAAGCTGATTCTAAGAGCATGTTTGAAGGCAAAAGAAAAAGCATAGATGGAAAGTAAGAGAAGAAGGGGTCTTAGAAGGACTCAGGCATGATAACAAGACTATCTGAGTTAGGGATGTCAGTGTCAGTAACCACACGATTAACCTATAAGCCTGAGTTTATTGGTTAATCTTGTTGACTGCATGCATTCCCTCACCCCCTTGCTGCCACTGATAGAGAGGCAGCAGCATGGAGGGTGTGGGGGGCAGGCTGGAACCAATGTGTGCGGGGAGCCAGCTTTCAAGCCAACTCCCTGTGTTGGAGAGGCAGCACGTGGGGGGCAGGCAGGAGCTGGTGGGAGCCGGGAAGAGGGAGATGAGGGTGGCTGCTGTGAAGCGGCTTCTTCCCGCAAACAGAAGCTGCTCCGCATCCTATGAAGCAGCCTCAGTCTGCAGCAAGCCTGGGGAGCTCAGACCTCTCCTCCCACAGACAGAGACTGTTGCTGTGGAGCAGCCTCTTTCTGTGGAGAGCTTGGACCCCCCCCTCAGACAGGGCTGCTGCCCTGTAAAGTCTTTGCCTCCTGCCCCCTGGTGCCCAAAGAGAACTTCCAGCTGTTTTGAACAGTTGGTAGTTCCCTCTAGGTGCTGCGTGCCCCTGGCTCCGCCTGCCAGTCCATGCTGCTGCCTCTAGACTTTACGTGCTCCCCTGCCCCCAGGCTAATCAGGGTCTGTGGTTGGGGAAGCATGGGAAGTCTCCTGGCTTTGCCCCTTCTGTCCGGGGCAACCTGCAACCATTTGAAAAATTTGTGAATTGGACCCTCTTCAGAAACTATTGCCCACCACTGTCCTAGAAGACTGGAGAATATAATGCCCATCTTGAAAAGGGGAGAACCAAGAGGATTTGGGTATTAAGCCAGGTCAGCTTTACTTCGATATCTGAAAAGATAGTGGAACTAATTATTAAACAATCAGTTTGTAAGCATGTAGAGGGTCATAGGGAATAGACAAGCATGGATTTATCAAGAACAAATTGTGCCAAACCAGTCTAATCTCCTTTATCAGGATTCCTAGCCTTATGGATGACACATCATACTAAGTGATATCGTTTGGGTTTTTTGTTTTTTTTGTGTGTGGGGGGAGGTTTAGTAATTACTTTGGCTCAGTCATGCTTGACATTCTCATGCACAGACTAGGGAAATGTGGTCTAGATGAAATTGCTATAAAGTTGGTTGAAAGACTGTGCCTAGTTATCAGTGGTTGGATATCAAACTAGGAAAAGCATATTTAGCAGGGTCCCACGGGAGTCAGTCTTGTTCTGGTACTGGTAATTATTTTGATTAATGCCTTGGATAATGGCATGAAGAGTAGGCCAATAAAATTTGAAGATGACACCAACGTGGGAGGGTTTATATGCTTTTTGGAAGATTGAATTAGAATTGAAAAGGTCCTAAAACTGGTTCAAAATCAACAAGATAAATGTCAATGAAGACAAAAACTTTGGTTAGGCAAGAAGAATCAAGTGCACACATACAAAACGGGGAGAAACTAGTTGGGGCGTAGTAGTGCTGAGAAAGATCTAAGGGTATGTCTACACTACCAAGTTAATCCGAACTAACAGCCATTAGTTCGAATTAACTTTCATAGGCGCTACACAGGCAAACCGCTAGTTCAAACTTAATTCGAACTAGTGGAGCGCTTAATTCGAACTAGGTAAACCTCATTCTACGAGGACTAAAGCCTAGTTCGAATTAAGTAGTTCGAATTAAGGGCTGTGTAGCCACTTAATTTGAACTAGTGGGAGGCTAGCCCTTCCCAGCTTGCCCTGGTGGCCACTCTGGGCACAACCAGGGAAACTCGTCTGCCCCCCTCCCAGCCCCGGAGCCCTTAAAGGGTATGGTCTGGCTACGGTGCCCGTGCTAGGTGCAAGCCTGCCAGCACCCAGCCAGCAGACCCTGCACCTGGCACGGTATGAGCCAGCCATCCGCTGCCACCCAGCCCTCGCCCTCTTCCCGGGACCAGGCTGGCGGCTCCCAAGAGCCTGCCCGGGACCGCAAGAGGCGGGTGCCCACCTGGTCTAGTGCAGAGATCGTGGACCTCATCCAGGTTTGGGGGGAGGCCTCCAACGTCCATGACCTCCGCATTAGGCACAGGAAAGTGGCCGTCTAGGGCAGGATAGCTGCCAGCCTGACCACCAAAGGCCACATGCAAACCCAGGAGCAGGTTTGCATGAAAATCAAGGTGGTCCAGTAAGACCCCTGACCCTGAGCTTAGAATATAAGAACATAAGAATGGCCGTACTAGGTCAGACCAATGGTCTATCTAGCCCAGTAGCCTGTCTCCCGACAGAGGCCAACACCAGTTACCCTGGAGGGGATGGACCAAAGACAATGACCAAGCCATTTGTCTCGTGCCATCCATCTCCAGCCTTCCACAAACAGAGGCCAGGGACACCATTCCTACTCCCCCCCCCCCCCCCGGCTAATACCACTCCATGGACCCAACCTCCCTGACTTTATCTAACTTCACTTTAAACTCTGTTACAGTTCTAGCCTTCATAGCCTCCTGCGGCAAGGAGATCCACATGTTGATTATTTGCTTTGTGAAGAACTTTCTGTTGTTAGTTTGAAGCCTGCTACCCATTCCTTTCCTTTGGTGTCCTCTAGTCCTTCTGTTATGGGAACTAATGAAGAACTTTTCTTTATGCACCCTCTCTGCACCACTCATGCTTTTATAGACCTCTATTATATCCCCCCTCAGTCTCCTCTTTTCTAAGCTGAAAAGTCCCAGTCTCTTTAGCCTCTCTTCATATGAGACCTGTTCCAAACCTCTGATCATTAACTAATTCGAATTGTTAGTTTGAATTAGTGCAGTAGTGTAGACATACCCCAAGTGATATATTCAGTCACAAATTGAGTAAGTTAATGTGGTGCTTTTGCGAAAAAGTCTAATATTCTGAAAAATAGCAGTTAGATGCAGGAGAGAGTTCTCCTGCTCTGTATGGGACTGGTGAGACCTTAGCTGCAATACTATGTCCAATTCTTGGCACCACTTTAGAAAAGATGTGGACAAATTGGAGATATTCCAGAGTAGAGCAATAGAAATGTTAAAATCTGTAGTAAATCTGATCACTGAGGTAAAGTTTAAAAAAAAATGACATTTTCATTCTTTTCTCAAGAATGAACACCTGATAAAGTCTTCAGATATATGTAAGTCAGTTAAAAAAAGGATGATAAATTGTTCTGTGTATCCAATCTGCAGCATGGGAGATACAAGTTAGATGTAAATGGTAAATTTTCAGAATGGAGAGGGGTAACTAGTGGTGTTCTCCAAAGGTATTGTCCTAGGACCAATCCTATTCAACATATTCATAAATGATCTGGAAAAAGGGGTAAACAGTGAGGTGGCAAAGTCTCCAGACGATACTAAACTGCTCAAGGTAGTTAAGACCAAAGCAGACTGTGAAGAACCTCAAAAAGATCTCACCAAACTAAGTGACTGGGCAACAAAATGGCAAATGAAATTTAATGTGGATAAATGTAAAGTAATGCACATTGGGAAAACGTAACCCCCAATAAAGAGGCTGCGACTTTTCAGCTTGGAAAAGAGGAGACTAAAGGGGGATATGATAGAGGTATATAAAATCACAAGTGGTGTGGAGAAAGCGAATAAGGAAAAGTTATTTACTTGTTCCTATAATATAAGAACTAGGGCCACCAAATGAAATTAATGGGCAGCAGGTTTAAAACAAATAAAAGGAAGCTCTTCTTCACACAGCACATAGTCAATCTGTGGACCTCCTTGCCTGAGGAGGCTGTGAAGGCTAGGACTATAACAGGGTTTAAAAGAGAACTAGATAAATTCTTGGAGGTTAAGTCCATAAATGACTATAAGCCAGTATGGGTAAAGAATGGTATCCCCAGCCTCTGTTTGTCATAGGGTGGAGATGGATGGCAACGAGGTTTACAGGATTGGTTGGCAAAGGCTTTCCTTGCCGACCTATCCCCGTCTTGACTGCTGGTTTGCACCGACAAACAGCTGAGCCGGCATAGCGCGGTGGCCATTTTTATTCTAATAAAGTGGGGGATATTTAAATCCCCACTTCATTGACTCTGTCGCCAGAGGCATGTAGTCTAGACATAACCTGAAATGTTAACTGAGTAAACTGGGCATTGGTTGGTCCAGTGAGCCTGGCCAGGCTGGAACAGACTCCTGCTTGTGGCATGAGTATGAGGCTATTCCAGTCCAGCCAGGCACCAGTTAACTGGTTATTGATAAACATCACCCAGTAAGATAACAGGTTAAACAGTTGCCCATTTACATCCCTACTGGGTTCATGGGGTTGATATGCAGCTACAAGAATAGAGATATTTGGAGGCAGTAACATCAAAAAACTGATAATCTAGTCTGCAACTTAATACAGAAAATTCGTTTAAACCTTTGAAATTTCACAAAAATATGAATGAAAGTCCAAAATATGTATTTGTAGGATATGAAAATATATGTAAACAAGTCTGATCTGTTTGTTCATGTTAATCCTTACAATGTTCTTTTCGATAGAATTTCAATCTGAAGGTTATTCTTCCTGGTTTGAAAGAAGACTCTCAAATCTTGAAAATAAGATTGCTGCCTGGTAAGTATTTTGAAATATTTGTGATTACATGTTGAAAAATATCATAACGTGTTTTTTGAATTGTACTTCCACCCAAGAAGACACGATACCTAATGAGATGTAGAAAAATATTTATTTCTATGTAATGTCTCTATTACCCTCCATATTATATCAGTCCAGGTAGCAGGCTTTGTCTCTTATTACCAGCAAGTGAAGCCTGGAAACTAAACTTTATGATGCTTCCTCTATATGGAAAACATTGGCTTCGCATTCCTACTTCTAACTTTTCTTATCGTGGTTGGAAATCACCTGTCTGACTGAAATGCGTTTTGTTTTATTTTAATCTTTTTCTTATCACATTTTTTTCTAACTCAGCACAATTATTTAGCATTTTTATTTCCTCTTAATCCTCTGGAGCTTTCAGCTGCCCTCCGGTCTACCTTTTTTGCTCCCTTTTTAGGCAGGTCACTGAACACATTTCAAACTTTTCATTCAGTTTCTTACTGACCCAGACTCTGAAATCTTAGCTGGGGGTTTTATGGATATAGCATCTCAAATTCAAAGTGTGCATCCTGTAGTAGTTGCTGACTTTTAGCATCATGCATTCCTTCCTCTTAAAGACTAAGTGGCATAAGTAGTACTCCATCATATTTCCAAATCCTTTTGTGGATGCACTGGACTGAATGAATATGTGGAATTTTTTGGCATGAACAGTAATGAGTTTCTCAGAAACATTGTAGGTGAGGTAACTTTTTTATTCTTTAAGTTGATGCAGCCTTATATTCAATATACAGGCAGTCCCCGGGTTACGTACAAGATAGGGACTGTAGGTTTGTTCTTAAGTTGAATCTGTATGTAAGTCGGAACCAGCGTCCAGATTCAGCCGCTGCTGAAACTGACCGCCAGTTCTGACTTACATACAGAATCAACTTAAGAACCCCAAGCGTCCCCAAGTCAGCTGCTGCTGAAACTGATCAGCAGCTGATTCCAGGAAGCCTGGGGCAGAGCAACTCTGCATCGGGCTTCCTGTAGTCAGCGCTGGTCAGTTTCAGCAGCGGCTAAATCAGGACGCCTGGGGCAGAGCAGCTGGGGTGCTGCTGGGTTGCTCCAGTAGCGCCGCTCCTCGGCACTACTGGACCAACCCAGCAGCACCCCATCTGCTCTGCCCCAGGCGTCCTGATTCAGCCGCTGCTGAAACTGACCAGCAGCGGCTGAATCAGGACCAGAGCAGCTGGGGTGCTGCTGGGTTGGACCAGTAGCGCCCAGAGCGGCGCTGCGGGACCAACCGGCAGCACCCTAGCTGCTTTGCCACAGGCGTCTGGAGAAAAGCCTAGTCTGCTGGGCGGGGGGGGGGAGGGGGGAGCGTACTAGCTGCACCCCTCCCACCCCAGCAGACCAGGAAGACACGGGCGGCGGACCGAGACGCACCGCGGTCCCGCCGCCTGGGTCCTCCGCGGCTTTGCTCCCGGTCTCCCTGGTCTGCTGGAGACCAGCAGACCAGGGAGACGGGGAGCAAAGCCTCTGAGGACGCCGGCAGTGGGACAGCCCAGGTGCGCCTGGGGTGCCCCGCTGCCCAGGCCCCCCCCTCGGCTGAGGTGTCCTTGCATTCAATGTGTTTGCATGTGATCCTCCTGCCCCACACCACTGGAATACAAGCAATAAAGAGGCTGTTGTTCAGAAATAATGTGAGTTTTTTTTTAAATTGAATACTGCAGGGACAGAAAAGGACTCCGTAGTGACAACCTCATGTGGTGGGGTGCCGAAATCAGAAATACGAGGATGGCAGCCTTTTGTTTCACAACACCTTGGAGGTTGAGTGTGAGGATGCCCTTAAGGTCCCTCACCATGTCCTCGGGTCCCTAGGGAGGAGGATACGGACCTGCATAAGTAGGGATATTAGTTCTGCAAAGGGTGGGAGGGAGCCTCTCCAGATACACATCTTGGAAGACCACATCACAGATGTCAGGATCAACAAGACATTCTCTTAGTACTTCACTTGCAGTTCCCCGCATGTTCTCCTTTCCTAACGCTCTGCTCTCATCTCCTCCAGTAGCATATTCCTCCACTCATTTGTGAGCACTCCCTGTCCAAGTGGGCAGATAGCATTTGCTCTTTTAACGTGTCTTCCCTTGTCCATTTTTGCCTCCAGATTTGTGTGAGACAGACAGCTAGTGGAGCCAAAGGAGTACACAGAAAACTCCCTACTATTTCCACTGTAACAAAAAGTTACAAGGGCACACATTACAGGAGATACATTGTGGAGCCTAAAACCTAATTTGTTAACATAAAGCAGAGGTCTCTCTAAAGACAGTGGAGATGTGTTCTGTGCAAGGCCAAAGTTATACTTTAAAGCAGCCACTGTACACAGATACACAACAGAGTTCTCAAAGGAACATCTGGACTTGCACGGTTTTGAGGCAAGCATTGTAAGGGACCTGCCAGGGCACAATCCTTTGGGCGGGAGAGGGGACAAGCAGCAGCTCCCACGGCTTCCCTCCTTTTGTCCACTGCACCTCACTTCCCGGGCAGAAGGCAGGAAGAGGGTGCCAGAGGCTGAAGCCATGCTTCACTGGAGATGGAGATGGATAAATGGATGTTAACAGTGGGGGCAACAGCTGTTAGGTTTCCCTCCTTCAACCAGGCTTCCATGCGAGATATCGGTCTTCTCTGAATCAGAGTGCTAGGGAGCTGATACTGACTGGATGTGGCCATAAATCTAGGCCTTATGCTTCAATGATCCCAGACCGCTTACTGGTAGCTGGGCGTAGGAAAGTAAAATACCATGGAGGACGGAATAAGGTAGGCCTTCCCAGAAACCATGTGAGAAGGATCAAAGAGTTCCTCCGAGGGCTTCATGAAGATTTGCAGGGAGGATTCCCCTTCCATCTCCAGATACGTTAACAAGCTGTTCAACCCCTCCCCCTCTCCACATTGTGTAGGCACAAAGCTTGCCGCACATCACCCCCAATTACCTTAACCAGCTTGTAGCAAGTAAAAATGCAATTCCTAGGATCTGTGCTCGACTGTGAAATGTTCTGGGAGGAGGAGATTGTCTTGAAGGTAATAAAAAGTTCTTGGCTCTTGCTAGTTGCCTCCTGAACATTCTCCACCACCACTATGCTGTCCTCCATGCTGCTCTGAGGATTTTCTTTGGAAGATTCCACAGTCTGGGTTCTGAAACTGGTCAGGTCCACCCCAAGATCAAATGCAGCCGCTTGTAAAAGCGGCATGTTTGTGGTAATGCTCAGGAATGTCTGTTTGCCTCCTTTGCCTTTTAGTAAGACTTCCTCAGCTCCTTTATTTTCACTCTGCACTGCTGGGTGACCCTGGCATATTCTTTCTTCACCATGGACTTTGCAATCTTTGCATAGATATCTGAATTTCATTTGCTAGTTTGGAGCTCGGTGACAGAGGATTCCTCTCTATGGGTGTGTCTAGACTACAGGGTTTTGCTGACAAAAGTGGACTTTTGTTGACAAAACTATATCTGCGTCTACACTGCCGCCGAGTTCTGTTGACAGAATGCAGCAGTTTTGTTGACAGCGGTAAACCTCATTATACGACCAATAACGCCTTTTTTTGACAGAGTTATGTCAAATAGAATTGGTCCCAGTACAGACTTTACCATTTATTTCTACCTTTTTGTCTTTTATGTTTTAACCAGTTATCAATCCATAAGAGGCCTTTCCCTCTGATCCCATTACCGATTACTTTGGTTAAGAGCCTTCAGTGAAGGACCTTTTCAAAGGCTTTTTGGACATCTAAGTACACTGTATCAACTGGATTTCCCCCTTGTCCACATGCTTTTTGACTCCGTCAAAGAATTCTAGTAGATTAGTGAGGCATGATTTCCCTTTACAAAAACCATGTTGACTTTTCTCCAAATTTTGTTCATCGATGTGTCTGACAATTCTAACAATTCTGTTGTTTACTAGTTTTAACCAGTTTGCCCAGTACTGAAGTCAGACTTACCAGTCTGTAATTGCCAGGATAACCTCTAGTGCCCTTTTTAAAAATTTGTCACATTAGCTATATTCCCATCATTTGGTTCAGAAGCTGATTTTAAGGATAAATTAGAAACCATAGTTGTTAGTTCCACAATTTCACATTTGAGTTCTTTCAGAACTTCAGGGTGAATATCATCTGGTCCTGTTGACTTGTTAATGTTAAGCGTATCAACTTGTTCCAAAACCTCCTTTGACATTTAAATTTAGGACAGTTCCTCAGATTTTTTTCACCTAAAAAGAATGGCACTGGTTTGAGAATCTCCTTAACATCTTCAACCCTAAAGACTGATTAAAATAATTAATTTTGACCTTATTGTGCCTGAGTGCTCTCAGAGCATCTTGATCGTCCAGTGGCCCCATTGGTTGTTTAGCATGCTTCCTGCTTCTGATGTACTTTTAAAAAAATGTGCTATTACTTCTTGAATTTTTAGGTAGGTGTTCTTCAGATTCTTTTTTTGCTCTTCCTAGCTGCATTTTTACACTTCACTTGACACAATTTATGCTCCTTTCTATTTTCTTCATTAGGATTTAACTTTCACTTTTTAAACAATCCATTTTTATATCACTGCTTCTTTTACTTGGTTGTTAAGGCATGGTGGCATTATTTTGGTTCTCTTGCTATGTTGTTTAATATGGGGTATACATTTAAGCCGATCCTCTATTATGGTGTTTTTGAAAAGTTTCGGTGCAGCTTGAAGGGATTTTACTTTTGGCAATTTTTAAATTTCTGTTTAACCTCATTTTTGTGTCATTCCCCTTTCTGAAATTTAAATACCACAGTGTTGGGCTGCTGTGGGGTTTTTTTTCTCCACCACAGGGATGTTACATTTAATTATATTATGGTCACTGTTTCCTAGCAGTCCAGCTATAGTCACCTCTTGGACCAGATCCTGTGCTCCACTTAGGACTAAATCAAGAATTGCCTCTTCTCTTGTGGGTTCCAGGCCACCTGTTCCAAGATGTAGTCACTTAAGGTGTCAAGAAACTTTATCTCTGTATCCCATCCTGAGGTGATGTGTACACAGTCAATATGGGGTTAGTTTAAATTCCCCATTATTATTGACTTTTTTTATTCATGTAATCTCTCTAATCTCTATTTAGCATTTCATAGTCATTATCACTGTCCTGTGGTTGGTAATATATCCCTATTGCTAAATTCATATTATTAGAGCATGGAATTATAATCCATAAAGATTCTATAGAACAGTTTGATTCATTTAAGATTTTTGTTTATTTGATTCTATGCTTTCTTTCACGTATATTGCCAATCCACCACTAGCACAACCTTGTATTTATACCCTGGTATTACTGAGTTTCGTATATTATCCTGATTCCACCAAGTTTCTGTGATGCCTATTATATCAGTATTCTCCTTAAATACAAGACACTCTAGTTCATCCATCTTATTATTTAGACTTCTAACACTTGTTTATAACCACTTTAAAAGCTTGTCACTATTTAGCTGTCTGCCATTTGCCCGATGTAATTGAATGGGAATCTTTCATTTGACTGTTTCTCATCTGATCTTACCCATATCTTATCTTCCATCCTCTCCTCTTTGCTAGGACATAGAGAATCTCTATTAATAGAGATCCTCCCCTAAGGGATATCTCAGTCCAATCTATGTGCTCCTTTGCACGTCTGCTTCCCCGCAGCCCTTACTTTAAAAAAACGCTTTACAACCTTTTTAATTTTAAATGCTGGCAATCTGGTTCTATTTTGGTTTAGGTGAAGCCCATCCTTCCTGTATAGGCTCCCCAGTTCCTAATAAATCTAAACCCCTCCTCCCTATACCACTGTCTCATCCATGCATTGAAACCCTGTGCTTTTACCTCTCTGTCTAGCCCTGCTTTTGGAACTGGAAGCATTTCAAAGAATGCTATCATTGAGGTCCTGGATTTGAGTCTCTTTCCAGCAGTCTAAATTTGGTCTTCAGGACATCTCTCCTATTTTTTCCTTATGTCATTAGTACCTACATATACCATGATCACTGGCTCCTCCCGAGCATAAACATAAGTCTCTCGAGATGTCTCAAGAGATCTGCACCAGGCAGGCAAGTCACCATGCGGTTCTCCCTGTCATCACAAACATATGTTTCTAATGATTGACTCCCCCGTTACTAACACCTGTCTTTTCTTAATAAGTGGAGATCCCTCCCCTGGAGAGGTATCCTCAGTGCAAGAGGATACCACAACATCATCTAAAAGGTCCCAACTATGGGATGGTTTCTCTCTGCTCCATTTGGATGTTTTCCTTCACTGAGCTTTTCACCCTTATCAACAATACAGAGACTCTCTGTAAGGGATAGATCAGCAAACTCTGGGTAAAGCTTTTTATATCTGTTTTAAATTTAAGTCATCTTCAAAAGTTGTCATTGTCTTTCTCTCTCCAAAATAGTATCACTTAATAGGCCTTTCCTCACTTGATGATAAAAATTTAGATTTAGATACTTGGGTTGGAAATGTATAGTTCTTAGCTCAGGTGAGAAATCATAACTGATTACTTGGTTCCCTTTCCCTTTTTACATTTTTTTCTAAATGAATGGATCTTTCATTCAGGGTTTAATATTCTGAGTAATCATAGGGTAGCAATTAATGTAAACAACTAATAAACAAAAACAGAGATTCTTTGCAAAATGTTTCTGAAAATTGACCAAAATTATTTACTCTCTTATTTAGTCTAGAAAGACTTTGAAATATGCCACTGGTTGTAAACCTAATAACTTGCAGTTTTCTTTAAGGATACAACATTAACTTTCAGAATTATAATTGACAACATAGACATTTTTTTACCTTTTTAAAGTAGAAAGTCTATTTCAAGAGATCTCACTCTGCCCTCCACATAACATGATTTTCTGTTTTTATTTATTTTCTCTGTGTATGGATTGTAAAGGTGGTATATTACATGATTTGATTACCTTTTAAGCATGATTGATTACATTTATTTGTGCTTATCTGCACCAGTAGTGAGCAGGGGTGGTACACGTCTGGCTCTGTCAATCTGTAAACTGCGATACCCACACGAGGAAGTGAGGAGACAGATTGACAGAGCCAGACGTGTACCCAGAAGCCTCCTGCTACGGGACAAGCCCAAGAAAGAAACCAACAGAACACCACTGGCCATCACCTACAGTCCCCAGTTAAAACCTCTCCAACGCATCATTAGTGATCTCCAACCCATCCTGGACAATGATCCCTCGCTTTCACAGGCCTTGGGAGGTAGGCCGGTCCTTGCCCACAGACAACCCGCCAACCTTAAGCATATTCTCACCAGCAACTACACACCGCACCATAATAACTCGAACTCAGGAACCAATCCTTGCAACAAACCTCGGTGCCAACTCTGCCCACATATATACACCAGCAACACCATCACAGGACCTAACCAGATCAGCCATACTGTCACTGGTACATTCTCCTGCACATCCACCAACGTAATATATGCCATCATGTGCCAACAATGCCCCACTGCTATATACATCGGCCAAACAGGACAGTCCCTACGTAAAAGAATCAATGGACACAAATCTGATATTAGGAATGGCAACATACAAAAACCTGTAGGGGAACACTTCAATCTTCCTGGACACACAATTGCAGATCTAAAAGTAGCCATCCTGCAGCAAAAAAACTTCAGGACCAGACTTCAAAGAGAAACTCCTGAGCTACAGTTCATCTTTAAGTTTGACACAATCAACTCTGGATTAAACAAAGACTGTGAATGGCTTGCTAACTACAAAAGCAGCTTCTGCTCTCTTGGAATTCACACCTCCAGATCAGCTGCTAGAAGTGGGCCTCATCCTCCTTGATTGGATCTACCTGGTCATCTCCAGCATGATCCTGGAATGCATATTTATTCCTGCCTCTGGAAATTTCCACTATATGCATCTGACGAAGTGGGTCTTTGCCCACGAAAGCTTATGCTCCTACACTTCAGTTAGTCTATAAGGTGCCACAGGACTCCTCGTCGCTTATTCAGGAGATAGTAAACAATGTGTATGCAAGGACAGAACTCCCTGCTTATTTCAATACTAACATTCTAAGGAAAGATTAACGAATGTGAATTGTGCTAGACTGTTTGTTGCCAGAGTTACCCTGGCAGTTTGTTTGTCAATTATGTTAGTTGTACAGAGGAACTAGAGTACAATACCTTGTAAAATTCTGAAGTGTAAACTCTACTATAAAATTGTGTGTTTTTACAGGCCCTCCTCATCAATTGAAAGTGAAACCTGATTCTGAAATTCTGAAGATTGAAAATGGGACATCTTTCCCCTTTCAGGTTGAAGTGTTGGATGAAGCAGAAAATATAACTGCACAACCAAAACTCATAGTTCATTGTAAGGTAGGCTACATTCTTTGCATACTAGTGCAGGCTTCTGCTGTGACACTTGCTTTCATAAAAAAGTATGGAATGGGCCTATTTTGTTTCATCAAGCAAATGTAATATATTAGTAATAGTCCAGACATTTTGATATTTTATTGTAATTGCAACTTCAATGCCACCTCTACCATATAGCTCTTTACTAAGAGTATAGTCCTTTACTAAGAGTATGTCTATACTATGAAATGAGAAGTCAACCTCACTATGTTGGACCTAATTTTATAAAGTTGAAGGTGCATGTCATGTGATCAATGGAGTGTGTCCCTACTGCCACAGCCACAGCTAATATCGGCTCTTACAGGGCTGCACTGTAGGTAGCCATTCCATAGTTCCTAATGCCCATTTGAATTCTGGGTTAGGTTCCCAGAAACCTTGTTTGCAGGTGGTTCTTGGTATACATTGTCAGCGTCCCATGATGCACTTACCTCCTTCCTCTTTCCCTTCTTGAAAGCAATGGCAAACAATTATTTTTTGGACTTTTTCCCCTGGTTATCTGAGCAGACACCATAGCACAGCAAGCATGGACCCCACCTGGTTACACACTGCTGTGACAACCTTTGCAAACACCTCACATGTTATTCTGTAGTTTGTCCAGTGCCTGTCCACAAGATGCCTGCTCAAGGAAGAATGTGAAGAGGCTATCCACACAGTCCCTACATTAATCCATTGTTATCATATGTTGGCAGTGGTTGGGTATGTTGATATGGTTCAGTGCTGATTCTGGACCAGGAAACCACATATTGGTGGGACCACATAGATTTATGCAGCTATGGGATGATAACCAATGGCTGCAAAACCTTCACAAGCCTACAGCCACTTTCATGAAACCTTGTTAATTGCTTTCTCCTACTCTGAAATGAGACCTGCTCTGACACTTGTTTCTCAACTGGTCAGTCAGGAATCAGTTCAGAGTGGGTAAATCTACAGTGGGGGCTGCTGTGATCCATGTAGTCAGGGCAATCAATACCCTTCTGCTAGGAAGGATAGTGTCTCTGGGAAATGTGCAGGATATAGAAGATGGGTTTGTCACAATGGGGTTCCTTAGCTGTGGTGCGGTGATAGATCTCTTTCTTCATACCAGACCACCTTGTCAAAAAGTACAGAAACCAAAAAGGGTTATTTCTCGATTGTGTAGCGAGCACCAGCAGATCACAAGAGCTGTTTCACTGACATCAGTGTGTGATAGTTAGGAAATATGCATGATGCATACATGTTTAGGAACTTAGATCTCTTCAGAAAGTTGCAAGGTGGCACTTTCTTTTCCAATGGGGAAAATTACCATTAAAAGATAGTGAAATCCTTAGAGACCCAGCCTACCCCTTGATCATGAAGTCAAATAGTGGCAGTGTTGACAGCAGGAAGGAGCAGCTTAACTATAGGCTGAGCAAGTGTAGAATGGTGGTACCATGTGTGTTTGACCATTAAAAAGAATAATGGTGCAGTTTCCTGATTAGGTTAGACCTCAGTGAAAGCCTTATTCCCATTGTTGTTACTGCTTGCTTTGTGCTGCATAATAGCTTTGAAAGTAAGCGGGGAAAGTTTCTGGCAGAGTGAACGATGGAGGCATATCGCCTGGCAGTCAATTTTGAGCAGCCAGACACCAGAGCAATAAGATCACATTGAGGTTCACTGCACATCAGAGATACTTTAAAAAACAACTTTAATGAATGGCCAGACATTAATGTGGCAGTTGTGCATTGCTCATTACCAAGCTGCCCACCATTGCCCTGTAAACTCCCTCTTCCCACTACCACCATTATCCTAGTTGGGAAGGTGAATAAACATCATACTGTTCTGAAATAATGCATTTTTATTTAGGCAACACAGTGAACTCAGAAAACACTTTATAGAAAAGCAGTTGTGAGCATTACAAGGGGCTAATAACATGGGGGAGGGGCACAAGGGTGCATGTCTTATTACAAATGTCCTTTGTAACTACTAAAGCTGTGGGAATAACATCCTTCTGCTCCATGAGCCAATCCTCAGCATTGAGTGAATGGCTTCCCAGGTCACTCCCTATCTCTCCCCTTTGCCTCCTCCCACGCTGCATTTTAGGACTTCTGAGGGAGGAGGACGTGTTTTATCAATGGATGCAAGGGGGCTCTGTGCTCTAGCTGGTTTTCCTGCACCTCTGCCAGGTGCTTCATCAGGTCTGTTTGCTCCCCTATGAGCCTGAACATCTCATCCTGTGTGTTATGCTCATGCTCCGTGAATGCTCGTCTTTCCTCCTGTTTGATGCGGATGACTCCTAGCAGTGTGCAGTTCTATACATTGAATTGGGCCCTATCAGTGCTGACCGATTATATGAACTTGTTAAACATTTTGTAGCATTTATGAGTTATTTTGCCTTCTAATCTGTGAAAGCCTAACGGATGGGGCAAATGCCACTAACAGGCCGCCTGCTGCATTAGGAAAAAAATAAGTGTAGACTTTATAGAAAATACAGAAAGTTAACTCTTTTACGGTGAATAGCACAAAGCACACTTGTTAGGTACAAGGACAATTTTTTTTAAATTGAGTGTGTGCCAGCAAAGGCTAAAATATGGCAGAGCACTGAGCAGCGGAACTTAGTTTGCAGGCAGTCATGGTAAGCAACTTGTTAGGAGAGTTCTTTTGCTTCTGCTGTGAAACATCTGAGAGAGGATTTTGCCTCTACAGCCCTCATTGTGTGTTTGCCTTTCCAAATGGGGGCAGTGAGTTTGTGTTTGAAGGGCACAGAAAAGCATTGTCAGGTGGGGTTTGCCCTAGGGATGTTAAAATGTGGTTACATTCCTAATTGAGTAGTCAATAGATTTTTTTTTTTCCATCAACTACTCAATTAGTCGATAAGGGTAGGTAGTTCCAGAGCATAGTCTGGCTCATGTTGGATCCCAGCATAATCTCCCCTGCTGCCTCTCTGCATTATAAAGAACAGGGAATCCGGCACACAGTTGCTGGGACAGTTCCTGGTCCCACGGGTGTCTCATTCCTTGGCATAACCCTCTTCTTCACCTGCTGTTGCTCTGCATTATAAAGGACAGGGAAGTTGTCCACGCTGGCTTCCATTTCCTTAATAATGAAGAGCAGCAGCAGGAGCAAAGGGTGGTTATGCTGAGAAATGAAAGACTTATGGGACATGGGACTACTCTAGCGACATCGGGTGCCAGCCTCCCTGTCCTTTATAATGCAGAGCAGCAGTGGGGGGATCATAGAATCATAGGACTGGAAGGGACCTCGAGAGGTCATCGAGTCCAGCCCCCCGCCCTCAAGGCAGGATCAAGCTCCGTCTACACCATCCCTGACAGATGTCTATCTAACCTGTTCTTAAATATCTCCAGAGAGGGAGATTCCACCACCTCCCTTGGCAATTTATTCCAATATTTGACCACCCTGACAGTTAGGAATTTTTTCCTAATGTCCAATCTAAACCTCCCCTGCTGCACTTTAAGCCCATTACTCCTTGTCCTGTCCTCAGAAACCAAGAGGAACAAATTTTCGCCTTCCTCCTTGTGACACCCTTTTAGATATTTGAAAACCTCTATCATGTCCCCCCTTAATCTTCTTTTTTCCAAACTAAACAAGTCCAGTTCATGAAGCCTGGCTTCATAGGTCATGTTCTCTAAACCTTTAATCATTCTTGTCGCTCTTCTCTGTACCCTTTCCAATTTCTCCACATCTTTCTTGAAATGTGGTGCCCAGAACTGGACACAGTACTCCAGCTGAGGCCTAACTAGTGCAGAGTAGAGCGGCAGAATGACTTCACGAGTTTTGCTTACAACACACCTGTTGATACAACCTAGAATCATATTTGCTTTTTTTGCAACAGCATCACACTGTTGACTCATATTCAACTTGTGGTCCACTATGACCCCTAGATCCCTTTCCGCCATGCTCCTTCCTAGACAGTCGCTTCCCATCTTGTATGTATGGAACTGATTGTTCCTTCCTAAGTGGAGCACTTTGCATTTCTCTTTATTAAACCTCATCCTGTTTACCTCTGACCATTTCTCTAACTTGCTAAGGTCATTTTGAATTATGTCCCTATCCTCCAAAGAAGTTGCAACCCCACCCAGTTTGGTATCATCTGCAAACTTAATAAGCGTACTCTCTATCCCAATATCTACATCATTGATGAAGATATTGAACAGTACGGGTCCCAAAACAGACCCTTGAGGAACTCCACTTGTTATCCCTTTCCAGCAGGATTTAGAACCGTTAACAACAACTCTCTGACTACGGTTATCCAGCCAATTATGCACCCACCTTATCGTGGCCCTATCTAAGTTATATTTGCCTAGTTTATCAATAAGAATATCATGCGATACAGTATCAAATGCATTACCTAAAGTCTAGGTATATGACATCCACCGCTTCTCCCTTATCCACAAGGCTCGTTATCTTATCAAAGAAAGCTATCAGATTAGTTTGGCATGACTTGTTCTTCACAAACCCATGCTGGCTATTCCCTATCACTTTATTACCTTCCAAGTGTTTGCATATGATTTCCTTAATTACCTGCTCCATTATCTTCCCTGGGACAGACATTAAACTGACCGGTCTGTAGTTTCCTGGGTTGTTCTTATTCCCCTTTTTATAGATGGGCACAATATTTGCCCTTTTCCAGTCTTCTGGAATCTCCCGTCTGCCATGATTTTTCAAAGATCATAGCTAAAGGCTCAGATACCTCCTCTATCAGCTCCTTGAGTATCCTGGGATGCATTTCATCAGGACCTGGTGACTTGCTGATATCTAACTTTCCTAGGTGATTTTTAACTTGTTCTTTGTGTATCCTATCTTCTAAACTTACCCTCTCTCTGCTTGTATTCACTACGTTAGGCACACCTCCAGACTTCTCGGTGAAGACCGAAACAAAGAAGTCATTGAGCATCTCTGCCATTTCCAAGTTTCCTGTTACTGCTTTTCCCTCCTCACTAAGCAGTGGGCCTACCCTGTCCTTGGTCTTCCTCTTGCTTTTAATGTATTTATAAAAGGTCGTCTTGTTTCCCTTTATGCCTGTAGCATAAAGGAAGAGGGAATGCGACTAGTCAATAGTGTTAACTGATAAGCTTCTGCTTATCCTTTAGTCAACTAACCACTTACTTCCATAGTTTGCCCGCTGTCCCATACAGCAGTGGATTTGAGGCAGAGGAGCTCAGATGCCACCGCTCCTCCACCGGCCTGCATAGCACGGGGTGATCCCTTCAAGCCATCGAAAACAGAACAGCACACCCTGGGTCATCATTTGTTTGGGATGCGCAAACAGGTTGCTATCAATTACAAAACTGCCCCCATTTCACCCAGATCACCATGCGCGATATCAGTCTTCTCTGAATCACACAGAATAATAGGAACTGAATGCTGCATGACCTTATCCTGGATGTTATGCTGCTCTTCTTTGTGCTGGAGTGATGCTAAGAGATGTGGAGGGAAGGTCCTCACTCCATCTCCAGGCATGTTTACAAACTGGTCCTGGGAGCTCCTACTGTGTAGGTATACTGGCCCCACTGTTTTCCACTTGCTCAAAGAAGATCAAAGATTAAACCTAATTATACTTAACCAGTCTAGCATGATTACAAATGTGCACTTACCAGAGGTGCTCTCCCCACCATTAGGGTTTGGCAGCAGTAGGCCCTGGCAGGGGATTGGCTCCAGTGTTAGGTAAAGGTCCTGACTGTCAGTGAGCATGGATCCTCTGCTTATCTGCTGAGCATTCTCCTCCTCCTCCTCTTTCTCATCTACATTGTCCTCCTGTTGTTGTCCAAGACTGCCTGAAGAGAACTGCTGCTGACAGTTCTAGGGTAGTGCTCCCCACCCACCCCAAATCCAGTGCCGCCATTCATAGAAGCGGCGTGTCTGTAGTTCTGACCTAGAGTGACTCTTTGCTTTATGCTATGCTTGCCTGACTTCCTTTATTTTCACATGATAGTTCTGGATGTCCCTAGTGTATCCTTTTTCCACCATATCCTGTGTGATACTGGCATATCCCCTTTTCTTCTGCTGCGTCAAAGTTCTGCCTGCACAGATTCTTCTCTTCGCATGGAAATTGGATTCTGTATCTCCTTGAATGCTCCATGCAGCTGCTTATTTGCAACATTGGTATTCATGGTCAGGTATACTCTTGGGCAATGCCATCTTTAAGCTGATGTAGGGCCCAGAACAAGCCCCCCTCCACCTTAGGAATTGCCTTTTTCCACCTTAGGAATTGCCTTTTCGCTCTGCCCTACTCCATCCTATCCCAACCCTATCCTACCTCTTTCTGCCCCCACTCCATCTTTTTCCCAAGCGCCTCCCTCAAGCGATACAACCCAGGAGACTACCTAGTGCCAGCAGCAAGGGTTGTCCTTCCTCCTCCTTGCACTCACTGCAGTGATGGGAAGCAGACTCACCTGGCCCCAGCTAGGTGCACTCTGCTGAGCCTGGTTTTCAGGCACATCACTCCACTTCCACACCACAGTGGAGTGGTTGCACTGCTTTCCATGGCTCCAACCACTGCTTGTGAGTGTGGGAGCAAACCTCACCCCTTTCTGCTTGCCAGGCTCCCTGGTAATCCCCCAGATCACCCTAGGCACTACAGGGCTCCCCAAATCACAGGGCCTGGAATGGATACCCCAGTGAACAGGACGACTCTCCTGCAAGGCTTGCCACAATGACCAAAAACAGAAATTGAAATTCAGAAGCTCGAGGGGCTTTTCCTATGCACCTGGGAGTGCAGCAGAGTTGAAAGTGCTGGATGAAGTGGTCACATTGAGGCACTGTAGGACACCTTCTGTAGTCCAAGAGTTGATTTGAACACTGTTGTGTTTACTCCCCCAAATTTGGCCCTGGAAATTTTAAATTTTGCACTACTCCTCTTATCAAGGTGGAGTATAGTAGTTTATTTTAAAAGCCTTTAAGTTGGTGGAAGGGGGTTGGTGTGGATACTTCAATTATAAAATCGAACTAACACCGCTAACTTCAACTAATCTCATAGCATAGATCAGGCTTAAGGTATCAGAGCTACAAGAAACTGATATTTCAGGGCAGTGGTCTCCAATCTTTTTAAGCACAAGATCACTTTTTGAATTTTAGTCTATTCAGAATCTACCTCAAAGCCAAAAACCCTTGCCCTGTGGCCTTGCACCTACACCAGTGGCCCTGCACCTACACCACCCTTTCTCCAAGGCCCCACCCTGTTCACTCTGTGGACATGGAAAGGAGGAGAAGGACATCCGGACATCAGCACCCCCTTCTTCCACCCTGCATAGCAAGCAGGAGTTTCCTGGGAGTAGCTTGAAGACAGAGAGGGCAGGAGCGGCATAGCAATGGGAGGAGAGGCGCTGAAGACAGCCTCCCAGCCAAACTAGTCAGGGTCACCTGTAAGAGGCTCCAGGATCTACCAGTAGATCCCGATCTATTGGTGTTGACCATTTAGGTCCTAGGGATATTGGGATGAGGATATTTTATTAACAGTATTAAGATACTGCAGGTTATGCTTTAGAGAGAGAGAAACTGCTTAAATTTATTTTTGGTCTGGAATTATCTAATGCCTCATTAACATAAGAGAATAATCTATTATTTGCAATATATTATATGAGAGTTATTTTTATTATTGGTTGTTTCTATCTGCAAATAACTGCAGAAGTTAGTATTTTTAACTACTCTAAACTATTTCCTGTATTTATCTTTTTCAGAAATAAACTCACTGTAGGCAACTTAAAAAAGTTAAACAAGAACATTTTCATTTTGATTTTCATGTGTGTATTGTTTATGCATATTACAAACTTAAATTTATTTTTGTATTTTATGAACGATGGGTAAATTCACTCCATTTTAGAGCATATATCAAAATGTTTAAGTTTTTGAGACACATGAATCACTGAAAAAAATAGTTTACGGCAAAATATTTTTAAAATGAGGGATGAAAATGCAGGCTAATTTATATAAAAACAAATAGTATATTATTCATGTATCCTAATGCCAGGTGTACACTAGAAACTAGCTGTCAGTTAATGATTTGGGGATGTTTGTTTGGTGGGATTTTGTTTGGTTTTCTTGTGGCATTTCTATAATAGCAAAGCACGTAGAGTAAATGCAGTTAAATTAGCATAAAATTGTCTTTTGCCAGTATACTTTATTTCACTCCACAGACTGATATAAACTGTACTGTCAGTATAAGATGGGCGTGGACAGAATGGTTTGCTAGTGTAGATATATTAGTAAAAGTTTTCGAATGTAAACTGCACCTATATTAAGATAATGTTGATGGGTTGTTAACCATTGTTTAAGACTAAACTACCTTCTTGCTATAATTAAGGAAGGACTAGTGCTTGTTCATAATATGTTCATATGCATTATTAGATATGCATTATTATATGTGTATTTCAGTCACAGTTGTAATCCTTATCTTTCTAGGCCTCTCCTGTTTCTTCTGGATTCTAAGAAATCCAGAAAATCTCTAACCTTATGCATTCTTACTTTTGGTGTTGCATAAGTAATACTTTATCTTATTTATATGCTACTATATTTACATATAATTTTGCATTTTAAATAGTTTGTAGGTGCTCCGAACCTTCCTGTATATGCCGTGGATTGCAGTAATGCTGGAACAAATATTTTAACTGGACCTGTTGTGCATGTACAGAATATAAAGAAAGACCAGATGCTCAAAGCAAGGATTGAAATACCAGTAAGTATTGATCAGGGGGGTGCATGGAAATGAAAGAGTTAAGGATGAATTTAAATGGCAGACAGCAGTTTTATGAACTTCACAATGGAGTGGTGTTGCTATATGCCTATTCAGTCACACCCCAAATGAGTTAAATGAGACCAGTACAGAGTTAAAGAACTTCTATCCTATAATCAGTAAGTCACGTTAGACCTTCTCTAGGGCTCATTCTTTCTACTTCCACTCCATGCAAAGAGGTTAGAGACTACTAAGGGGGAACCTCTGTCTTAGACAGTTTTAGGTCTCCCTTTTTTCTTAAAGGCATAAGGTACATCAGTGAAATCCCAGGTCTCATTTACCTTGGGGAGCCAGCTTTTCTAGCCTTTATCTACTCTAGGTGCCAGCCACAGGTTGTGATGAACTAAATATCCAGTACTATTTCATAACATTCGGTTTTCCATCTCTATTTCTTTTGCCTAACTTTTGTCTACAAAATGCTTCTGTGATTGTGAAAATCTCACCAGATATCTGCCAGTTTGGCACATTGAGAGAGAAAATTCCTTCATAATCTCCCAAATAAGCAATTGGTTATAGCCACAATATTTTTTACATGCAACTCAATATAATGCAAATGCAGGAATGGAAGAAGGGTGGGGCAGCCATGAAGCACCTGAAAATGGACTGCAAAAGCACAGGTGTGCTTTAAATTAGAGCGATGGGGCATGTAAGAGCCAATCTGTTCCTCTGTTCCCCACACCTTTCCAGCTTGGGGAAGGCAGAGAATATCCCCCCCATCTTCCAGGTGTATTTCCTACCTATTGATTTGGGGTGTCCAGCCTGATATGTTCTTCCCAAGTTGAGTTTCATTGCCTTTTAGTGTGATCAAACATCATATTTCTATTCTTGAGCAAGGAACAGGACATGTGTTGTACTTATACATGAATACTTTCAGAAATGAGTATTTTTTTAAAGTAGTCAAGAGAAGGAATTGCAGAAATTGCTTTAGCTAAAAATATTTTCCTTGTTTTCCTTGGCATAGTATATAGTGACTAGTTTATAGTGCTTTGGAAAACTAATCTAAAAAGCACAACATAAACAAAAATTGTACTTATAAAATGTAGAACTTCGAGATTTGAAAAAAATTGCAGTCATTAACAGGTGCAAAGAGAAGACATCAGTGAAGGAGTTTGCAGTTTACTCTGTTTTTGTGTTAGATAAAATATTTTGTTTTTTTTAATCGTCTGTTTCTATCATCTTGATGTTTTTCTGTGCTTTGTTTTCTTTATATTTCTTATAATATGTTAATAATGGAAATTTTTTTTTTCTAATTCTTGTTATTTAATAACCCCTCTCAGCCAGCACAGGTTGTAGTTCAAAGAAGCTTGCTTCTGTCGCCAGCCATTATCCCTTTTAACCCAATAATTGAGGTTAAAACATGAGGAATTTTAGTTGGTTTTATCTTAAAATCAGAGATTAGTTAACCTATAAACGCCTTCTTCCCTTTAAAGAGATAAAATCCAATCTTTATTTTCCAAATAAAATTGCTTTTTTCAGTTTGGTAAGAAGGATTGCTAGGCAACCAGTTTTTGACTGGAACACCCTTTCAGAAAGAACCCTGGTGGCTCCGATCAGCATCGCTGACCAGGCCATTAAAAGTCTGGTTGATTGCACAGACAGGCTCCATGTGGTTCCTGGGAAGCTGCTGACAACTGCTCTGGCTCCTACCTATAGGGCAGCCATGGAAGCTCTGCCTGCTGTCTTTGTACCAAGCATCAACTCAGCAACTCCTGTTGGCCAGGAACTGTGGCCAATGAGAATGGAGAGGGCAGCACCTGCAGGTAGTGCACAGAGTCTTGTGGTTACACTTCTGCCTAGGAGCCAGAGGGAGATGTCACTGCTTCCTGGGGGGCAACATGAGATAATTGTAATCCATACCCTGCACTTCAACCCCTAACCCACCCTTGAGCCCCATCCAGGACTCTGAACCACTTGGTCACATTTCAGAGCACCCTTCTGCACAGCATACCCCAGCGTCACCCCAGACTCCACACCCACAATGGAAGCCCTCGCAACTTCCCATGCCCCAAGCCTCTGTCCTAGCCCGGAGTCCCTTCTTTCACCTCTAAAGTCCTACTCTCTGGTTTCACTCCAGAGTTCCTCCTGCTTGGCAATGTAGCAGGGCTAAGGCAGGCTCACCCTATGCCCTGGCTCTATGCCACTATCGGAAGCACATCCAGCAGCAGCTCGAGGGGCAAGGGAGAGGTGGCTGTGCATGCTGCCCTCAGTTGTAGTCACTGCCCTCATAGCTTCATACTTGGCCAGGGGTTGCTGCAGGAGTAGCACCTGCTGGGGAGGACAGCACATGGAGCCCTCTGCAGAAATGTGCCAGCCACTTCCAGGAGTGGCACAGGGCCATATCAAGCAGGGAGTCTGCCTTAGCCGTGTTGTACTGCCAAACTAATAATCTTAAAGGCTGGATTAAAAGTCTTAATAGGCTGTATACGGCCCACGAGGCATAGTTTGCTCACCCCTGCTCCAGGGTAATCCTTTGCTTCCTGGGTATGTATGTATATACCAATCCTGAAGAGAAAGTATCATAAGCAACCCTGCAAGCCTTCTATCACCAGACCATTTAAGCGTCACAATCCAAATTACAGAGGATGCAGAAATGGAGATATAATGCCCAGTACACTTCCTCTGCAACTACCAAACTCTCTATCCCACCTCTTCTATCATAAGATACTTTTGACAGGACACTAAGGAACTGTAACGTAAACCAGCGTACATGGAAATGCCACCGAACTTAGAGAAACACTTCAGTGGATGCCTAGCACAATTTTTTCGTAATTGAGAGCAATAACAATGAACAGCAGGTCCTTCCTTTAGCTCAGTACAGGTTCATCTGATGATAGCTGTCAGCACTTGTCACGCTCCAGTGAGTAGCTTCTTGATCTTTAGTTTTACTTTTTCTTTAAGAACTTGATTGGAAGGTGACTGGGTGAGTAAAGATCTTAATTAGAATTTTCCCACTGGTAGTAAGGTTCAACAGAACCTTAATTTTAGTACAGGTTGGATCTCTCTGGTCTGGCATCCTCTAAACCCAAGTGGTCCCGAACAAGGGTGTTGGCTGGACCACAGGAAATCAATTCTGGACCCTCTACTGATGGACTCTGGTCTCTCCGGGGTCTGTCAGCAGATGCGGTGGGCTCTTCTCCTCACCTATGAGCACTGCTGCTGGCCAAAGACTCTGACCCTGCCTGTTGGGCTACACGCCCCTTGCCATTGGGCTCCTTGCCCCGATTGGGCTGCATGTGTCTGGCTGCTGGATAGCACTGCTGCCTCAGCCTCCAGACTCAGTGCTCCAGTCAGGCTCTGCACTCCCCCGGCCGCTGGACAGCACCACTGCTCTGGCCAAACTCTTTGTCCCAGCTGGGCTCTACACGCTGCTGCCCCAGCTGTCAGGATCCCAGTTGCTGGGCTCGCTGCTCTGGCTGGGCTCCTCGCTCCCAGCCGCTGGTCAGTGTTGCCGCCACAGCCACCAAGCTACCTACCCCCAGCGGAGCTCTGCTCCCTGGCCCACGGATGTTGCTGGACCAGAGATCCCCAAACCAGAGAGGTTCAATCTGTAATTTCAGTACCTGCCAAGCCACCTTTCAAACCCCCTATTTAGCTGTCTCATGCATCACCTAACTATGAAGGTTGCTTTTTTTTATTGCATCATCTTGGTCAGGTAAGCTGGACTCTTTGCGCTGTATTTCATAAATATAGGATCTCGCTATGATTACATCTATAATTCAAGCTTACGGTAGTTTCAGAAGTTCACATAAACAGGCTATCCACTTACCTTTGTTCTTTCCAAAATACCACATCTTCAGCACAGAGACTTCATTCTTTCAGCATTAGATGAGCTTTGGTATTTTACCTACAGAGAAGAAAACAGATCAGAAGGTCATCTAGACTGTCTTGTGCCATAGCGGGACTAGCCTGAGGACAAGCATTTTTCTACAAGTGTATCTCCAGCTGTATCCTACATTTTTAAGTAGGAGGCCCACCTTTTTCCCCCACTGAACTACTGTCTCACTATACAGGAGCAAGGCAGCAGCCTTGGTGGCATCACTTCTAGAAGTACCTGTGCTTGATATATGCAAGGCACCCATGTGGAGCTTGATCCACACATTCTGAGCAATGCATATTGGTCCAAGCCTCCTGCACTGATGAATCCTTTGAGACAGTGGTTCTACAAGCACCATTGTCTCCTGGATCCTCTGACCTTCCTTCTGTTTCCATACTGTTTGTCAGTCATTCACGATGGAATACGCATGAGGCACAGTACTTGATGAAGAAAGGGCAGTTACCTTTATAATTGCAGGTTTTTGAGATGTGATGTCCCTATCACTGTCCTCTTTGTCTGCTGTTTTGTCTCCTCTATGATTCAGAGTAAGGAGAGGAATTGGAGAAGCCTAGATATACACTGCATCTTATACTCACAGCACAGGGAGAGCAAGGGCACAGGTGCAGACCAATGGACTTTACTGACTAGAATTCTTTGATCTCAGGAGCAGCCCACAGTGGAATACTGTAAGGGATTATGCATCTCAAAGTATTTCTCTGTTTCCTAATAGGATCTAGCTAGATCCCTGTATGGTTGCTTCACCTAGATTTTAGATGTTGTAGGAAGGATATGGGATCCTTGGATCTGAACTGGTCAGATTAGTCCTTTACATAGTACTTAGTCTGGTACAAGTATTTATTTCATGTCTTCTTTATGTTGCATTAAATGTGTTTTGCCATTCATAGAGTTGTAAAGATGTGCCACCAGTGGAAAAGACTATTAAATTGCTCCCCAGTAGTCAAGTTGCAAGACTACAGATTTTTAGTGTGGAAGGACAAAAGGCTATTCAAATCAAGCATCAGGATGAAATTAACTGGATTGCAGGGGATGTCATGCACAATCTTATCTTTCAAATGTATGATGAAGGAGAACGAGAGATCATCATAACTTCAGCTCTAGCAGAAAAAATTAAGGTGGGTATTTTAGAAGAATCTTTATGATGAATTCAAAGTAGATGGAACACAGAAGAAACAATCAAAAATGTACTGGCTTGTTTACAAGGGGTTTATTCTCTCTTTTTTTAAAAATAAGGTGCATGAGCAACATTCCAACTGAGAGTCTCATGATATACTGACATAACATTAAAACTCCCTTGGCTGATCCTTGTCAGCAGATACACATTACTGGACCGCAAAGTTGAAGAGTAGATATTTTGGCGTGGTTGGAGCCTGGAACTCCCTTACTGCATGATCCCAGAGCCTGGACTCCAGCTCAGTCCTGAATGTCTACACTGCACTTTTATAGTCCCACAACCCCAAGCCTCAATCAACTGACAAGCCAACCCTGGGTGTTTTATTGTAGAATTCATAACCTCACCTGGAGCACTGTAAAAACATGGAAATGTTACTTTTCTCATTTAATAAGATTGTTTGATACCAAATTTTTAAAAAAAGTTAAAATAATGTCCATAGGGGGTAAATACACTTAGGGTATATCTAGATTACATCCCTCTGTAAACAGAGGATGTAAATTAGGCATACTGAAATTGCTAATGACGCGGGGATTTAAATATCCCACGCTTCATTAGCATAAAAATGGCCGCCGCTTTTTGTCACCACGGAACTTTGGCGACGAAAAGCAGCAGTCTAGACGCGGTTCTGTTGCTCACTAAAGCCTTTGACGACAGATCCCTTATGCCTTGTACAACGAGGTATACAGTATCTGTCATCAAAGGCTTTAGTGAGCGACAGATCCGCTTCTAGACTGCCGCTTTTTGTCACCAAAGCTCCATGGCGACAAAAAGCGGTGGCCATTTTTATGCTAATGAAGCGTGGGATATTTAAATCCCCGCTTAATTAGCAATTTCAGTATGTCTAATTTACATCCCTCTGGTGCCAGAGGGATGTAGTCTAGACCTATCCTTAATGACCAGCTTGTTGAATTGAGTAAGACATGCATAATATGCATCATATTTGATTACCATTAATGTATTATGTAACCCATTTTATTAATTAATGTATGGCTTTCTTGTCCTCAAGTCTATTGAAATTTAGTATGAATCCTGCCTGAGTAAAAATTGCAGAACAGGCCCCTTTTTTGTTCAAAACATCTTTTGTAGTAATATGCATTATGAAAAGTAGGTTAACATTTTCAAACTCTTTTTTAAATAAAGATATGCCTCCTCCAATGCAAAACTTCCTCAACTCTTCATAGCCACCCTGCAGTATAACCTGTTAATCCCAGCAATACCTGTTTCAAACCCACAATCTTGGCTTCTGGGGCTCTCCCAACATTGAGTAGCCTAGTCAGATTTATGTCAAGCCTAATTACTCCATGAAGCACTTACATTCCCGTATGGTTTTTCCTCCTATATACAGATGTAGGGCTTTATACCAAGGCAGAGCTCCATTGAATTGATTCACCTTTTGTCTTGGTAACGTTCCATAGCATTGGGACTCTGTTAATGTGGCATTTAGGCAATCAGAAAGGCTGAATGTCAGTTCTCTTCAAAGTAAACTTCAGTATTCAGGAAACCTAGGTTGGTGTTGGAAAAATTCAAGGGTTTAATGCATAAGGCTACTGCTGTGTACATTTTTACATATACAGTTCAGTCTTGAAAACCATAATGTGTATGTACAAATAAAGGATGAACATTGACTAGCTAGTGGTTAGTTAATAAATAATTTGGTTTTAGGTTAACTGGACACCCAGGATTAACAAAGAACATCTGATTCAGGGACTACTGCCAGATGTCAAAGTACCAACATCTGTAAAAGATGTGCGTTATTGCCTAATTGCATTCCATGATGAGCATGTATCTTTGGAGAGTTCATTTACAGTCAGGTCTGTTCTTTTAAAACACACTTTTATTGATAATGCTTATTGTAAAGGGTTGTAATACTGTTTTAAAAATAAAAAATTAGTGTCTTTTCTATAAAAAGAAAACAAATGAAATTTATGTGGTGAAAGAAATTATACTTTCTAAAGGATGAAATAGGCTATCCAATGGCAAAAATGATAATTTCAGAGAAAGAACAGTATGTGAAGAAAAGCATGTGTATGTACATAACCTGATGTTCACCTGTGAATATAAATCCATTTTAAGGGAGGATGTGGATGAAAAATATTGCTAGGATTTAGTTGCCTGTGTAACAGGATTGTTGAAAAGCATTGACCTCTTGTTACTGATTATAACAAGAGGGAGATACTAGCATGAGTGCAGAGCAAATTATTACAGGTATCAAACAATTGGAAGCAATAATTATTAAATATGTAACCTACTTTCAGCATCTATACAACTTCATGGCTTAAAAGCAGTGTACAAATATTAACTAAAAATAATATTTGCAAGGTAGATTTGCATCAATTAGACCAGGTTTCCCAACCTATGGTTCAGGACCCAAAAATGGGTCGCCATTTCAAAAGGGTCACCAATAGTCTCTCCCGGTGGCTCTGCCTCCCCTCCTCCCCCCGTTTTTGAATTGCCTTGGGTCACCAAATCTTCTTGAATTGTCAAAATGAGTCCCCATCGGGAAAAGGTTGGGAACCGCAGAATTAGATGTTCTCAAAATCCACAAAAGACAAAATGGTAACCAACACTGAAGGAACAAGACTGTACAAACTTACTTAGAGGGAATATATTTTGATTTTCATTAGATATCCACCTCCATTCTTCTTTAGGAGAGCGGTTTTTAAAAAACAAAATAATTGTTGCTGAAACAAAACAGAACAACAGAGAGATCATCTTTATTTGATTTTTTTTTTTTAATCTGATAAGGTGATTCTTCTGTCTTCCTCTTGATAGAAACTTTAACTGCTTGTATTTAGGAAACTGATTCAAGCACATTTATTTATAAAATAGGTTTATCTTTGCATCTGAAAAAAATATTTTTGTCAGACTTGGGTGTGAACATTACCAAACTAGACTCTTCACATAGTAGGCATTAAATGCTTGTGCCAAATGAGCTGGCTGTTTGGAGTCCAAAGACTTATTTGATGCCCATACAACGTTAATATTACTTTTTTTCTCCCTCGGTCTCCTCTAGATGGACCCAAGGACTAGCTTAGGAACAAGGCTTAATACCCCGAGAAGAATGTATGCAGTGTTCTTTTAGCTGTTTCAGTCCCAGGATATTAGAGAGATAAGATGACTAGTGTAGTATCTTTTATTGGACCAACCTTTGTTGGTGACGGAGACAAACTTTTGAATGACCTAGAGCTCTTTCTCAGCTAAATACAGCCTTTACCTTGAACGATCCAATTAGAATATATACTAATGATTTATACTAAACTATATGTTCTGCTCAGCCTTGTGTTTTGCTGTGAAACCCTAAGTACCTTTCCCAGACCAGAGGAAGAGTTCTGGGTAGCTTGAAAGCTTATCACTTTCACCAGAAGAAGTTGGTTCGATTAAAAAATATTATCTCACCTATAAGGATGTTAAGTATAGAGTAATTTACTGATCAAATAGTCAGTGCATTTTTGCATTGACTATTCAATTAATCGATAGGGCGCGTCCGCCTTTGAAGCATAGCAGTAGCCCTAAAGCTGTTGCTACACATCAAAGGCAAAACCACCGAAGGCCGGGGTTAACTGGGGACTCCTCCGCTGACCTATGGCTCTGTGCGGTGCTACCAGGGTCAGCTGGGGAGTCCCCAGTTGATTCCAGGCTTCAAGTGGCACTGCCGCTTTGAAATGCCATGAGGAACCTGACACTGGGCTCCCCAAGACATTAAAAGCGGCGCACCGCATGGAGCAGCTGACCCCAGGCTCCATGTGGTGCTGCCACTTTGAAGGCCTTCTCCCCTCCTCCCCCCCCATGCTTCCTCTACCTGATAGAGGCAGCAAGGGTGGGAGAAGCGACTAGTCGACTATCTGAAAAGCATTTGCTTATAGGTTAGGGTGTGTCTAGACTACCTAGTTTTGTCGACAAAAGTGGACTTTTGTCGACAAAACAATACCAGCGTCTACACTACCGCGGAGTTCTGTCGACATAACGTCGACAGAACTCCGCGGTTTTGTCGACGCTGGTATACCTCATTTTACGAGGCAAAACACCTTCTGTCGACAGAGTTCTGTCGACAGAAGGTGTTATTACCTGTAACGTTGCGTCCAGACTACGGAGTTCTGTCGACAAAGCGGCTTGCTTTGTCGACAGAACTCCATGTGTCTGGATGCAAATTGTCGACGGAAGTTTTGTCGACAGTATCTGTCGACAAAACTTCCGTCGACAAAACACGGTAGTCTAGACGTACCCTTAGTCAACTAGTCCTTCATATCCCTACTCACCTACCCTATCTCTCTAAGAATAATCAATCCTAAACAGAGTAGACAACGCTTAATCTGATCATTGACATGGCCTCATTTAGAACATAGCTTGAGTGCTGATTCCTTCAGCTGTTCATAGTCAGACAATGCCCATGGAAGACAAACATCCTCTCACTAACTATTTGTGCTACGATTATACATACTATACATTTATAAGAAATACCTCAGTCCAACATCATTGGTTCAGTCAAAATGCACTGAAGGAAAATCTGGTCTGCATGCCTTTCTTTATGGATGAAATTTTGATATCTTTGCCTATGTATATCAAGACACATAATCACAATCCAGATTTTAATGGATTTTATAACTAGAAAAATATTTTAAAATTTACATCTCTACACTTTATTAGGTCCTAATCTGGTTACAATTACTGTTCCAGATTGAAGAGCAGAAACAGAATTCAGTCTGGTTACAAAACACAATTAACAATCTCATTTGTACTAAATATTGATAGACAGATTAGCAGAAAAATAAGTTTTAACCAGGCTCCCTTACATTTTATTATACGTACAGTGTTCACATTGGTTGCGAATTAAGTGAAAATTCAAAAGTTCATCAATTATTAAATCAAATGTAAACACTTAGCCCCACAGTATATGCAAGGATATAATTTTGAAACTCCAATTGTTATTAGTTATTTTTGTTAAGTATGTTTGAAATAAGTTTACATGAAGAACTACAAGTCAATTGTATGTCAATTTAGACCACTTCCTGATGAGCCAAAACACATTAAATGCAAATTAAAAGGACCAAATACATTACAGATGGGTGAAGAGCTACAAAGTGAAATCGGTGAGTACCTAAGACTCCTATGCTTTATTGTGGAGTTTTTCTTATCTCTAATATTGTATTCTCTCGTTATCAGTACAAACTGCATGTGGCAGAAATTCTGGTGTACGTTGTCCAATAAAAATAGGCAGCTACAGTTTTAAATAAACTATTCCCTACTAAGATTTTAATCACATTTCATATTGAAAAAATTAGTACTACAAATATCTTCTATAAGACAAAACCCACAAGTAAATCCAAATTCCCATTCCTCCCTCTAGAGCTCAGATCATCAAGAAGATTTTTTTATTCTTCAAGTGATTGTTCATGTGCATTCCTTTATATATGTGCATGCACCCTGTGCATGATCGTCAGAAAGCTTTTCACAGGTGTTACCCAACGGGTCTTCTGTGGCATTGCAATATATACTCCTGCTGACCCTACCTCCACTTCAGTTCCTTCGTTCCGCCAGTGATGGTCGTTGGAGCTTCTAACTTCTTTCTTCACAGATAGGTAGTCCCTAGCATAACATTCCTTGGCTGTTTTTGTTGTGTAGATTAGTGGTTTTCTTCAAGTTACTTAGAGAAGCTAGTTTTAAGGCAATTCCTCCACCTATTGTTTGTTCTTCTGGGGCATTGTTTCAAGCAGCACCTTTCCTGGACGGCAATGGTCTTGATGGCACTGACAACACCACCTTCTGCACCAGTGTTCACGGTGCCAGTAGTGTTGATGCAGCAGTCATGCTTTGCACCGAGCACAGCAACACTGGCTCTGGCACTGACTATGGCTCTGCCAACTGTTCTGGCACTGGCATCCTCCAGCACCATCCTTCCTTTAATGTCCATGCCCGCTTGCCTCGGTACTGCTCTCTGGCACCATTTGCATCAACCCCGTTTGCGTCAATATCGGAGTATATTGTGGAGACAGAGTCCCTCATTTCCAGGAGCTTGCAGCACTGTTCTAGCTCTGAGCACCACTCCCAAGAGACTGCCCTCTCTGACTGCCTCAGTGGTACCTTTGACAAGGGTCCCGCCTTCTGCCTCATTGGTGACCCCAACCCCACCTCCCATGCAGACCCAAGGAGGCAGGAGACATAAGCTCTGGTGGTCGCCCAACTGATGATCCCTCTTCCCAAACCCCAGCTGGCAGGGGATGTGGTCAGAGCAGGCAGGCCAGGATGACCCTGTTTCCATTCTGGCCTCTTTCTTGTCATCACCTGATGAAGCCATGGCAGGTACCACCCTGTCACCATCCTCTATGGACTCTAGAGCCCACCAGGCACTGCCAAGGCACATGACCCAAAGCCTCAACCTCCCAGCAGAAGGAGGTAGTCGAAGAGTCCTACCCTGTCATGAATGTTATTTCGCCCGAGGTTCTTTTGGGGTGGTCTCTGATCTAGTCAATCCA
Organism: Pelodiscus sinensis; assembly: GCF_049634645.1. Lineage (NCBI taxonomy): Eukaryota > Metazoa > Chordata > Testudines > Trionychidae > Pelodiscus > Pelodiscus sinensis. Next base: position 81,136,863 of record NC_134712.1, read on the forward strand.
GATGACCACTGAAGTACTCTGGCAGACCCCGGCCTCCATTGCACCCATGGCCAAGGGGGTACAGAGGTGGTATTTTGTGTCACAGAAAGGGGTATGAGCATCTGTATACCCACCCTCAGCCAGGCTCATTGGTGGTGGATGCAGTTACAGCACCAACAGCTTGGTCCTGCCCCAAAAAATAAGGTCTCCGAGATGCTGGACCTGTTTGGGTGGAAGGTCTGTTTAATTAGGAGGCTTCAGCTGCGGGTCTTGAACCAGCAAGAGCTGCTCTGTCTGTATTCATTTAACTCCTAGAATGCCCTCTCCCACTTGGCAGGGGTCTCAGCATTGCTGCAGGAGGACCGCACAATCCCTAAGATGGTCCTGCAGGTGGCTATGGATTCTGTGGCCTCGGCAGTGTGCTCGATGGCCATGATCCTAGCAATGAGATACAACTCATGGCTGCATGTGTCCAGTCTCCCAGAGGGGGTACAGTGCATAATTCAAGACCTGCTGTTCAATGGACAGGCCTGTTTGCTGAAAACACAGACTCCCAACTGCACAGTCTCACAGACTCCAGGGTTACCCTGAAGTCCTTAGGTATTCACACCCCAGGTCCTCAGCGTTGCCATGTTAGGTTGCATCAGCCATCCTGGTTTTATCCTGGGCCCCCTAAACAGGACTCGGATTCCACAGGGGCCACCTGAATAATGGGATGTGGTCTCATCATTTCTCTTCTACCCAAGGGCAAGGTTACTTTAAACAGTTGCCGGAGCCCAAGCCTAACTTTTGAAGGTGTGCGGAAGGGCGGAATCTCGACTCAGTCTCCTTCCTTTGGGAGCAGGGATATATATGCAATTGCATGGGGCATCACCACAGGGGGGCACCACAGCCAAACTGACTGGTACCACTAGGGAAAAGTGGTACATGATCATGCATATGGTGCACACACACACACATATTGGAATGGACATGAGCAATGCATTTCGAAGAACAGTTACTAAAAGTAAGTAACTATTCTATTTGTTATGCTGTTTAAAAAATCCTAATATGATATTATTTCAGGCCTTATTTCAGAAATCTGATCATCTCTATATTGACATCTGAGTAGCTATCCTAGATTGAGATGTGCTGGAACAAATTAATAAACAGTAATAAGCAGGGCTCGCCAAACTGCAGCGAGTCCTGCTTGCCAGCCGTGCTGTCCAGCAATCCGCACATGCGCAGATCGTTCTAGATCGTTCTCATCGGGCTAGATGGCATTTACCCAAGAGTTCTGAAGGAACTCAAATGTGAAATTGCAGAACTAGTAACTGTAGTCGCTAACCTTTCATTTAAATCCACTTCTTTAGCAAATGACTGGAGGATCGCTAATGTGGCACCAATTTGTAAAAAGGGCTTTGGGTATGATTATGGCAATTACAGGCTGGTAAACCTGATTTTGGTACTGAGCAAAGTAGTTGAAACTAGAGTGAATAGCAGTATTGTCAGACACATAGATGAACATAATTTGGGGAGGGGAGGAGAGTCAACGCGGTTTTTGTAAAGGGAAATCATGCCTCACCAATCTACTAGAATTATTTGAGGAGGGTCAACAAACATGGACAAGGGGATACAATGGGTATAATGTACTTAGATTTTCAGAAAATCTTTGACAAGGATCTTCACCAAATCTCTTAAGCAAAGTAAGATACCTTGGGATAAGAGAGAGAGCCTCCTTGTGGATTGGTAAAAGATAGGCAACAAAAGGTAGTTATAAATGGGCAGTTTTCAGAATGGAGAAATGTGTAAATAGTGGTGTTCCCTAAGGGTCTGTTCTGGAACCAGTTCTATTCAACATATTCATAAATGGTATGGAAAAAAGGATAATCAGGAAGGTGCAAAATTGGTAGATGACACAAAATTACAATGATAGGTAAATCTCAGGCAGACTATGAAGAGCTACAAAAAGATCTATCAAAACTGAGTGATGGAGCAACAAAATTGCAGATGTAATTTAATTGTGATAAATGCGAAGTCATGCACACTGGAAAACATAACCCAACTTATAAGTATAAAACCGTGGTGACCAATCGGTTCAGAAGCAGTAGCCACTATAGGATGACTAGCCACACTCAAGTGGCCAAAGAACCACATGTGGCTAGCTTGTTAGATACCGTGGATATAAAATGAAGTCTAAATTAGCTGTTAGAACACAAGAAAGAGATCTTGGAATTATTATTAATCGTTCTCCAAAAAGATCCATGCAATATGCAGCCATAGTCAAAAAAAGAATGTTGGAAATAATTAAGAAAGGGATAGATAGATATCGTATAACCTCTATATAAATTCATGGTATGCCCACATCTTGAATACTGCATGTACATGTGGTCGCCATATCTCAAAAAAGATATATTGGATACAGTTGAGGAAATGGTAACAAAATTTGTAAGGGATATGGAATGGCTTTCTGAGGAGAAATTAATAAGACTAAGAGGTTTTCAGCTTGAAAAAGAGACTACTAAGGGGAATATGACTGAGATCTATAAAATCTTGACTGGTGTAGAGAAAGAAGATAAGGAAAAACTATAGTGATAGAGATGCAGCTGTGTTAGTCTGATTTAGCTGAAACAAAAGACAGAACTATGTAGCACTTTAAAGACTAACAAGATGGTTTATTAGGTGATGAGCTTTCATAGGCCAGACCCACTTCCTCAGATCAATATGTGGAAGAAAATCAGCACAACCATATATACCAAAGTGATACAAGCCAAAGAATCAATGCACACAAAACAGACATAAGACTCTCTCACAGAGAGAAAGCTGTTGCTTGCCATTTCAGCCAGACTGACCATTCCCTCATTGACCTTAAAACATGCATATTGCTACCAAGAGACTTTAAACTCCAGGCTTCAATGAGAAGCTTCAGAATTGTCATTCATGCTTAAATATGACACTTTATGTATGGGTTTAAACAAAGACTCTAATTATCTCAGCCATTACAAAGATAGCTTCCCCAATTATCACCCCTAATTTCATTACCTCACAGAAACTTCCCCTATTATCACCCCTATATCATTACCTCACAGACACTAACCTTCCTCCCTCACCCCCACTCTGTTCTAAAATTTGATTTGTCAATTTCACATGCGTTCATTTTTTTTAGTAGCACTTAGTGAAATAATACATTGTGGTGATTTTTCAGCGGATTGAGAGGTGTGCAAGTAGTTTAACTGCATGTGTAAAGGACCACAACATGGTCTGAAAAGTATAAGATAATACTTAACTAGCTTCTAGAAATTAAAAATATTAGGAGTATTTTGTGGCAGTATAAAAATATATCTTGAAATAAAACTGTTTAATTTGAAGCAAGAAAAATAGGCAAAAGACAGTTGATGGCAGTGCTTTAATGTATTCTCAAAAGAATTTCAATATTAAGAAGACTTTTGTTTTTATTCTGTGTCAAGTTAAGAAATGATTTACTGCTAAAGGTTTGGGGGGGAGGAGAAGTCTTGTCAGGTATAGCCATTGTAAATTAATATTTTTTCCACTATTTTCCACTTTTATATAGATTTTATACCTATAATGTACATTCATGCTTTGTCTTATTAAAGAAGACGTGCAGCTATAGATTTATTTTTTTTTTGAAAAATAAGAACTTTTCTTTTTAATAGATGTGATGGTTACAGACCAATATGGGAATCAGATTCAGACACTCACGGCCTCTTGCATAAATTCCTTAGGAGTTTCAGGGAATGGGCTGGATAAGTCAAATTTGAAAACTACTTGGCAGGTAGGTACTCATAAATGCTTTCTAAGATGTCCTACACTATGTTGTTGCCAGCATGTAGCAATTAATCATAGGTAACTCACACAAGTCAAAAAAATTGTCATTTAAAAAAAATAATTGCACTGCTAAAAATAGAATACTAATTGAAATTTATTAAATATTGTGAAGATTTTCTGTGTTTTGAAAGATATTGATTTCAGTAATAACAAAATACAAAGTATAAGGTACTCGTTTTATTATTTATACTGTAAAAAAGGAATACAAAATAGCATTTTTCAGACCACCTCATACCAATATTGTAGTGCAAGGGTTCCCAAACTTTTTGTCACCGGGGACCATTAAATCCATTCACAAGCTTTTGGAGGACTGGTAACATTTATTTGCATATTCATTAAGCAAATGATGACTATGCGAATAAATTGTTTCTGGTCCTCCCAAAGCCTCCAGTGCCAACTTTAGCCCGCAGAAAAGTCAGTTGGAGCCACACAAGTGAGATACAAAAACACAACCCCTCTAAACCCCTCAAACCTCACTAATGTGGCCCCAGCTGTGCTTGTGGGTGCTGGAACAGAGTTTTGGGGAAGGGTGCCAATGAGTGCTGGGGCAAGGCAGAGGGTGCTTGTGCATGCTGGGGCAGGGTACTTGTTGGGCCTGGGGGGGGGGGAGGGGGGAGGGACCTATACCTTGGGCCTTGGCAGCTACAGGATCCCCAGAAGTGCACGGGCTGCTCCCCTGTCCCCCAGACAGTGGTGCAGTACCTGACATGCTGGTCCATTGCACGCCTGATGCCTTCCTGTGTGGGGGGCAGGGGGAGTCCCAGTCCTGGACTACGCCAGCCCCAACCGGTCGGGCAGTGCGCATGCATTGTTCCTCCACTCCCTACGGCAGCACGCGCCACCCGAGCAGCCAGAGCTGACACAGTCCCAGATCCTCACCCACTCCCCCACACCCAGGAAGGCAGCAGGGGAACAAAGTCCCCAGTGCGTGATGGACCTGTGTTTTAGGTACCACACCGGCTGTTGGGGCAGGAGGGAGAGCAGCCCGCACACTTCTGGGACCTGGTGAGCAGCTGCAGAACTGCCCCCGACCCCGCAGGAAGCCCGCGCTACCTCCGTGGTCCCTGGAGGTAGCATCAGTACGGCTTGCATCTTGGGGTTTGGGGGCAGCGAGGCGAGTTCTCTTGCAAAAAATTTTCTGAGGCCCGGTATTTTTTTTTCCATGGACCGGTACCGGGCTGCAGACCACAGTTTGAGAAATTCTGTTGTAGTGCAATCTCATAATGAAGTGTAACTTAGAAATGTAGAGTTCTTGATACAACCCTACACTCATAAATAAAACAGTGTGAAACTTTAGAGCCTACATGTTCACTCAGTCCTTCATATTCAATAAATCATTTTGACAAACAAGTTTATTTACATTTACAGATGATAATATTTCCTGTTTACAGTTTCATCTGAATGTGAGAACAGGCTTTTGTTTGTCACTTTTGTAACCAGCATTGCAAGGTCTTTACGTGCCAGATATGTTTCCCTTCATGTTTGGCCACCATTTCAGAGGACATGCTTCCTTGCTGATGATTCTTGTTAAAAGAAAATAGTTAAATTACATTTGTGTTTGAACTCCTTGGTGGAGATCATTGTATATCTCATATTCTATTTCACCTGTATTCTGCCATGTATTTCATGTTATATCAGACATGAATGATGACCCACCACATAGTATGTTTTAAGAATACTTTCACTACAGTTTTGACAAAATGCAAAGAAGGCACCAATGTGAGATTTCTAAAAATAGCTATCCCACTTGACCCAAGATTTAAGAATAAGTGCCATCCAAAATCTGTGAAATAAAGGTGTGGAACACAGTTTCAGAAGTCTTTAGAGTTATACTCCAATGCAGAAACTACAGAAGTCGAACCACGAAAAAAGAAAATCGGCCTTCTTCTGGTGCTATCTGTCTTAGATGGTGAAAATGAACATGCGTTGGTCTGCTCTGCTTTGAATCTTTATCTAGCAGAACCCATGATGTGTGGATGCATGGCCTCTGGAATGGTGGTTGAGACATGAAGGGACACATGAACCTTTAGTGAATATGGCATGTAAATATCTTGACACAAGCTATAACAGTGTCGTGCAAATGCCTACCCTCACTTTCAGTGACATTGTAAACCAGAAGCAGGCAGCATTCTCTCTGAGTGATTGGCTGAGAAAAAGCTAGGACTGGTTGGACTTTTAGGTCTAAAATTTTACATTGTTTTCTTTTTCACTGCATTTATTTTTTGTACATAATTCTGTATTTGTACGTTTAACTTTCATGATAAAGAGATTGTTCTTCAGTACTAGTACTATTTGAATTGACACACATTATTATGGACTGTTGTGTGATTATGCACAAATATAATTACATAAAAATGTCTAGTGGTGCATATAAAGTTCCTCTAAATCAGTTCTTCAGAAAACTAAACTATGAAACAAAAATTCCCTTTTGTTTCTTAGCAATAAACTGATAACTCATTTTGCCTGAAGTTAAAATATATCCATTATTACCTGCTCAATAGTCTTTCTCTCTCCAAGTTGGTGTTGTCTAAAACAATTTTAGCAGGTGTATGCTTGTAGCAGTTCAGTTTCTTTGTGTGTTCAATCCTTTCTCGGTAGACTGACTAAATGTTGTGACCTCTCAGAGAGGGTAGCAAGTTAGTCTGTATCTGCAAAAATGAGGAGTCCTGTGGCACCTGAAAGACTAGCAGATTTATTTGGGCATAAGTTTTCGTGGGTAAAAACTATAGATGAAGTGGTTTTTAGCCATGAAAGCTTATGCCCAAATAAATCTTAGTCTTTGAGGTGGCACAAGACTCCTTGTTGTGTTTAAATATTGAGATTTTTTTCAACTCTTAGTATCATTTTCACGTTCTCTGTTTTTCCTTTAAAATGTTTTGCTTTTCTCCAGCTGATTTTAATTAAAACATTTTTCCTCAGTTTCTAACATAAAGGCACACAATCTTGCTACACCGACTTTGTCAGATTCAACTTAATTTGATTTTCAGTGGCAAACATCAAAAATAAGGAGATGGGGATATTTTACACTGTACCTTTCAATTATGTTACAGGAATTCCCTATTTTGTGAGGCTCCACTGTCCTAAATAATTGGATTAAGGAGCTTTTAGCATTTATTTTCATACACAGTAGCTGTTCTATAGTTATGTTTGAATAAATTGATATCTTCAGTCTGCTTCTCATTTGTAAGGGTTCGGACAATAAAGTCAAGTGGCTGATTTTGAATTCTATCTTTGGCAGTTTAATTTAGTATATGTTCTAGGGATGTAAAATTTCAATTATTTGATAATTTAATAATCTATGCAATTTGCATCAACTAATCAATTAGCAGGGCTAATTGATTAGTTGATGCAAATTGCATAGATTATTAAACAGTCCCCTGCTGGCCCCAAGCTCTCCACAGTGTATCAAAGCAGCAGCGCTGTGTGTGGAGTCCGGGGTCAGCTGGGCCCCTGCTGAGCCCGAGCTCAATGCTGCACTACCACTTTGAAACGCTGCATGCAGCCTGGGTCCCCAGCTGGCCCCAGGCTGCACGCGGTGTTCCAAAGCAGCAGCGCCATGTGATGTGAAGCATGGGGTCTGGCCCCAGGATCCACATGGCATTGCCGCTTTGTAGCACCCCCTTCACTTCCCCCTTTTGCTGCCTCTTTCTGATAGAGGGAGCAAGGGAGGGAGGCGACCAGTCAACTAGCCTGTCGACTATCTGATAAGCCTTTGCTTATCGGATTGTCAACTACTCCTTCACATCCCTAGTACGTTCAAATTTGATTTTAACATAACCTTTCAGTAGTCAGCTCCTTCGTTTATTTTGAAGAGGAATAAGCTATCTTTTTTTTTTTTTTTTATGCTCAGTTGTCATGCTAAGACCAGTAAATATATATTGTGCCTGGGCTCAAGGTTCCCTGTAAGCTACGGGACAGCATGGTCCTGCAGCTATCTGCTTAATCAGCCCTGGCTAGACGAGGCTGATTAAGCAGCTATGGGGCCCTGCTATCCTGCAGCTTAGAGGGAATCTTGTCTGGGCTTATAAATTTTTGACATTTTTCATGGTTGAGTTCTTATATGATCTGTGCTTAGGTATCATGGCATAAAAATAACTATGAAAATAGATGTTTTAAGAAGGTGTAGAATAATATTCAAATCAGTCTTTCATTTGCTGATCACAAAATCCCTTGACATTTTTTAACAGATCAAACATTGTAATATCTTTGTCTTTTTGTTGTACATTTTGTAATAAAATCACATCAAATACATATGCTAAGTCACGTTTTTAGATCTGAAAAAAGAAGGAATTACATTTTGTTTTGGTTTTACTAATAAATTGGTATGTTTGTGTTTAATAGGAAAGTACACAAACCATGACAGTCAAAGGTATTAAGTTTAATCCTGGTCCTCCCGGAAGCAAAGAATTATGTTTTGCTTGGCGTGAATTTTCTGATTTTCTCAGGGTAAATTTGACTTCGGGACCTCCAGTTAAACTACATCTTATGGATTGGCCAGAATTAGAGGAGGTAAGTCAGCTTCTTTTGGTTCTGATCCAAAGGGTTTAATACCATCTTTTTATATTTCTAGACTTTTTGAAATATAGGGAACAAAAATGAAACTTGTTGAGTTTTTCTTTCAATATAACATATTCAGTGTTCTTGAAAGTTTATAGAACAAGACTATCTACCAGAAAATATAGTACAGATAGAATCAGTTCAAGCTTCCTCAGTTCCCTTATTTATATGAATGCCTGTGACCATGCAGTCATTTTATGTGCAGTAGATTACCAGATGAGTCACAATCAGTTGGTTTTTAAATGCAGAATTTATTTTAAAAGTTTGCTTTCTCAAATCTGAATTTTACAATATTTTGTAATAGTAATTCACTAGGCATTTTAAACTGTTTTACTCTCATACTCCTCTTCCTTAGTCTACAAGAAGTGAACTGTTGGAGACACTCTAGCATTATCACAGTGGTTTCCATGACTAAACTCAAGCAAGCTTGAGAAGCAAGGTGTAAAGGTTCTGCCTTTGGCAGTAGAAGTTGGTAGTTCATCCCTCTTCTGTTTCTAGCTTTTATTTCTAATATGCTGGTTTTTAAAGGTAACAGAAACATATCCCTTGCCATTATGTGCTTGCCATCTAAAGGGAAGAGATGGAAAGCAGGAAAAAGAATGCAGCATTCAGGTAGAAAGAATGTGGTAATGATTAGCATTACGTGTATTAATACTATCAGAACATTGGGTTATTTCTTTTTTTACATATTAAATGAGAACTAAGAAGGAAACTGATGTGGAAAGGCAAAGCAAAAGAATTAGGGATTGTGACTGAAACAGTGAATACATTTTTTTAAATTGAATATAAGATCTGAGTGTAGTTAGGATAATATTAGGCAGGTTACTCTTGCTGCAGCTCTGTTGAAGGCAGTAAAAAAAAGCTTTATCATAGGCAGCCAACTTTAGGAGGCAGCTGATGTTCCTCATCTTCCTAGGCCATAATCTGTTGGGAGAAGAAGGGTAGTTCTTGCACACACACCAGTAATGATTGTCTGACACACATTCCATTAAATATATATTTGTATCTTTTTCAGCCTATTGCAGTAATTAATGGCAGAGAACTGCAGAAGCCTCTAATAATTCAACTATGTGATCAGTGGGAAAATCCATCTCCTGAACCAAATGTCAAAATCAGTATCCTAAAGTCTAGCAACTTAAAGGTAAAGTGAAATTTTAGAAGATGTCCTGGCATCTTTTATGTAGCAAAGCTTATAAATATCATCTACCAAGCCATAGCTGCATCACCTCCCTATATATTTCTAGTTTCTCCTTTTTAAAATTATATTGCTAAATTTTAAAGTATAATTGTGAATGTATCAGCCAACTAACATAATCTTTTACATTAGTAACATATAATAAATAATAACAAAAATTCATCTGATTCCTCAGTTTTTTTCTTTTAAACTAAAATTAAGTGCTGTAATAAAACTAATAATTTATGCTATTTATATGTAACTTTTCTTTAACTTTCCCTAAGCCTTTATCTGAACCTTCTCCATTGTCCTTCCATTTCTTCTTTTTGCTACTCTTACTTAGTTTTCAGGTTCATAGTAATCTACCAAATGAACCATACTATTAATTCCATTCTTTGTAGTATGGTTCTTAGTCTCCTTATTTAGTATTTCCCAAACTGTGGTCCATGGAAAACTGTCTTGTGGGCTGCAAAAAGCTGGCAGTCTTTGTAATTCTGACTTCCCTTCTTGTTTCCTGTCTTGTTTCCTGTCTTGTTTCCCTGTCCTAATGCTGAGATAAAGGCGCTTTGCAGTGAAGATCAAATGGAAATGAGAGAGATAGCTTAGGTGTATGTCATCAATTGCTGTTGTTGCCACCAGGATATTATGGAAATATATGTGTAAGATGGCCTTCACAATTGCAAATGGAGGTGGTTTGTGAGATGGTCTCTATTAAAAGGTGGAAAAGTTGAACAGCCCTGATTTTTTTGTCTATTTTTGTCCAGTTCCTTTTCTGTTCACCTGTGGAGACATTAACTTTCTCCTAGCCTAAACAATTTCCAAACTATTATCCTTTCACTGAATTTTAAAGTTGCCAATTGATTGGGCCCAATTATTAATTTTGATGGTTTAAATTAATGCTTCTGCTTTACTCAAATTATCCTTTCATTAAAACTATATCCTACACACAACAATATTTGCAATACGTATTACAATTAAGACACACAAGACAAACTTGGACAGAACACAAACTTATTATGTCATGACACAGAACCATGTTTTTTTGTTGTTGGTTGTTGTTTTTCTTCAGCTGGCACCAGCGCTTTCTGATGATCTGAAAGACAAGAAAATATTTCTACCCCCGTCGAGGTGGCCATTATAACTTAAAATACTGCCTAAGATCTGTTAGGGGAATCGGTTACAGCTAGTTCCTTACCACTTCCATGGGCGAGTGAGCTACAACTTTACGAGAACAAGAGCGCTTCATCGGTACTCGTGACCTTCCACTCCCTCAAATTACCTCTAGAGTTGCTAGCCCTCCCCAACAGTGGCATGCCTCAGTTTCCCTCTTGTACTACAGATCAGGCTTAATGTGTGAAGCTATAATGCTTCTCCTTAGCACAAGGTGTTGGTTAGTTATTGTTCCAGCAAGCAAAAAGCTTTTCTTTTCCTGAAAAGAATCATATACAGTGTTACTTATTAAGACTGTAGTAATAATAATATTGACATTAAATTTTGTTAAATGGGCGCTTATAAATATTTTGCTTGTATTTGGACAATTTACTTGAGGGGACAGATGTTTTTTATATTCCTTTGAAATATCCAGGCAGCCTGTATTCACATATAATGTTGGATTTGAAAGCAAGCTAAAAGTGTTATCAACTCAGCCTTGAACAGAGACACAGTGAAGTTTCAGGGCTTGGATTCTTAAAACAAAGATTTGTTTTCTTAAAGAGTAAATTTAACCTTAAGGATTGAATGTATAGATTTCATTCTTTTCTTTTTGAATATTAAAAATGTGTTTAATATAGCTTTTGCTTGAATATAAGATGTTCTTTTTGTGATGCACAACATCTCTCCTCATTCATTACAAATAGGTGATTCCTCGTCTATGGAATTTGGACATGGTCCAGTGTTGAAGAATACTGCAGAATAAAACTATACTCTTCAGCTCAGGCCACCGGAAATGTTGCCTTTTTTGGCAGAACTAGTGTACTGGAGATTCTGTATCAGCTTCAGATTAATTTAAAATTGGAGCTTTATACTGAAATAAATGTGGAAATTACTAATGCAGTCACTGCAGTGTATCCTCTGTTAATTATTCAGACTTACTTCAGTTTATGTTGTTTCCAAAGTTTTAAATGTGTGCTGCATAATTTTGTATTGAAAAGTTATAGGCATCACAGATGCTAAATGAGACAATAAGATTCTGAGAATCTTAAGCTAGTCGAGGATATTCCAGAACCTGTGAAAATTTACATTAAATCATAAGAGTCAGGAGAGGTACACTATAAATGATTAGGTGAATTGTCAGTACAAGGAAAGGGATTGAATTGAAATAGTGTGATAGAAAAGGGAAAAACTATATTTTTGGTTTAATTTAAGAATTGACACTACTTGTCTGTCATTAAAAGAAAAATATTTCTTGACAACTTTCAATTCTATTGACAGATCACTCCATCAATCCAACAACATAAAACAGATGAAAATGGTAGGGTTAATCTGGGAGTAATTAGCATTAATGCACCCAGGTAAGTAATGAAAAGGTATAGACAAAAATTAACTTTTGATAACTCTCTTAACTGGTCCCAAACAAGGAAATTTGCCAGACCAGGGAGGTCCCCTGCCACTGGCTTCCAGCTTCCTGCTGGCTCCGCTTCCAGTGCCAGTTGGCCCTCCTCCTTCAGCTTCCCGAGCCCCAGGGCTCCCATCCTGCCACTGGCCTCCCTGCCCTTGGGCTCTCTGGTCCAGGAACATGAATGTTGCTGGATCACAGATGATGTTGGACCAGAAAGTCCCGATTTAGGGAGGTACAACCTGTAATATATTTTTAAAGATGAGAAATCCCGGTCTACATTAGGTACTATATGGTGGTAGATACTTTTAAGTTAATTAGCTATATGTTTGCTAACGTTGTCTAAACACTTTTTAATAGTATACTCCATAGGTCTGCCAAGAGACGCTGTTGTTCTTGTTTTCAGGATTTTTTGTAGACATGGAATGCACGCTTAACCACCATGTAACACCTAACATTTTATTTGCATATTTATTTACATAATGAATATGTAATAAATATGCAAATAAAATGTTACTGGTCCACCAAAAGCCCTGGCCCCTTGCCTAACTCCTAGAGCCTCCCACCTTTCTACTACCTCCAGCACCAGCCACTGACCCTATAGTCTCCTGCAACCAATCCCCCTATACCAGCCTCCTTCCCTCAGTGCCATCCCCCATCCCAAATGCCTCCCATCCCTTAGAGCCCCCATCACCAGACATCCCAGTGCCAACTTCTTGTTTCCAGAGCTCCACTGCACCCACTCCACCCCCTGAGCTGGCCCTAGTGCCAGCCCTATATCCCCTAAAGTAGCCCCAGAGCCACCCACTACTAGCCCCACCCCCAGAACCCCAAGTGCCAGCCCCCCTCCCAGGATGGCCCCGTGCCAAGACCCTGCTTCTTAGAGCCCTTCACCCCCAAAGCACCCCAATACTAGCCCACCCCCAGAGCCTGTCCCGCCCCCCTCACCTAGCCCTGCACTACCTCCCAGGTGCCAGCTGAGCGCTGCTGCCTGGGGTGCAGCTGCTCTAAGGTGGCTGTGCCAGGCTATTCACAGCCCTCCTGCCATGTAGCAAAGCACTCTTCCACTGCCGGTAAGAGACCCTGCCTGCTTGGCTTAGAGGCGGGGCAGGACATGCCTCTCCCAACAGCCACAGTGGGAGCGGTGTGCCACAAGCCACAGCCCCCAGAGCCACGGCAGCCGAGCAACATTTGACCTGTAGTTGGAAACGGCTGGTCCAAATGATCTAAACTATGCTAGAAGTGAGATTGTAAAAAAAGGCATTGAGAATTGGTCAAAATGGTGGAATATTAAAGCAAATGTACATGCAAATAACTACAAAGTTAGTTGTGAGAACATCTTAAACTTTAGGCATTTCTTGACTTGTGAAATTTCTAACCTTTCATTAATACAGGTTGAACCTCTCTAGTCCAGAACACTCTGGTCCGGAAACATCCTTCGTCCGGAATGATTTTAGTTAGTTGGATGTCCACTTTTTGTGGGTGTGGCCAAGTTTCCTGCAATCCCATAAATTTTGTTTACAGTCCTAGTTCACAGTGTTCTGAGCTGTTATTTAGCTCTAATTTACCCCTAAAATGTTCTTTAACAGAACAGAAAGAAGTGAAAATGTTGGTAATGCTGCTTGACAATATTGACCTCCTGTGGTCTGGAAAATTCTCTGGTTTGGAGCTGGTCAGATCCGGACTAGAGAGGTTCAACCTGTACATTTTTGCCTTTACTGTAATTTTGATATTGATAATAGAGCATGTATGTGGGGAGGAGAAAATTGTAAACTCTAAAAGCCAAATAAGTCACAGGTACCTTTATTAAGATTCATTTAAAAATCTTTTTGAAAAACTGCTATTAACTTATTGTATTATAACAGTTTGTGTTATGATTGTTGTATATTTCAGGGGAGAGCATACTTTACAGCTTAAAGCCTCTTACAACAGGAACATATTAGATTGCCTCATTATCAAGTTTAATGTCCTGCCTGACCCAGAGAAACCTGTGTGTTTGAATGTTAAGTATGACAAAAATGCTGCTTTTGCAGCAGGAAGTACTTTCCCTGGTGAGTAGCTCTATTCAGTTTTTTAAAAAATTTAGAAAACTGTCCAAATACATTCTGGCTTTTGATGTTTGTAAAAATTGATTTGTGTGATTTATTTCAGTGGTGATCAGTATTTTCATACATCACGTTTATCCAATATTCCATAATGCCTGACTGGCAAAAAGAACTTTGCCATCAGCATTTTGGCTTTACTGATCGAGAAACAAGAGGCAAATATGTGACATGAGTGAAAGAAGTTCCAGTGTTGCCCTTTTTACCCAGTTTTTTCTTCACGCCTGCAAAAAGCGTGGAGGAGAAGAGATGCTTTCGTCATCCTGTCCCTCTCAGTCTTACTCCACTTTCTTTTCCTTTGCAACTAAAAACCATTTAGAATTAAATCCATATTTTTTGTGTCCAAACTGGCTCAATCCATCTCTAAACAAAAAAAAAGCTCCAGCGTATGTTCTCAGTTTTAGGGTATAATCTAGACTGGTATCTTCTATTTCCACTCATCCCAAGAATGTTCCTGTGATTCCTTTCCAGTTATATATTTGATATAAAAGGGCCTAGAGATTCATAACCACCTCAGAGGGCTAAAGGGGAGCATCATGTGGGGAGAGAAGCTATCCCATCACAAGAATGAAAATCCTTTGCCTTAAAGTTAAAAGAATGGAAAAGTGCTATAAAGCCTAGGAAAACAGCCAAGAGGCAATCTACAGCTGCACATTCTTTTACCTGTTGTAGGTTGTCCCTCTCATTAGAGGAAACATTTTAATCAGACAAAATACCTGATTCATAAATAGAAAGAATCACTCTTTCAGATGTTTGAGACCATGAAGAGGAAAATGTTGGTCACCATAGCTGAGATTAGCCCCTAAGATTGGCACAAGGTAATAGCCATGGCATCCCCAGCCTCACTACCACCACCACATTGAGATATCTCTCTGTTGGCTGTTCTGGGTGCCTAGAACCAACACACCTGCACTGCTAGGGAATGGCACATGAGCATTTTTGTGGGTTTCCTTTGAGGGATGTTAGCGTGTAATTGAATAGTCGTGTAACTGCATCAAATTTTAGTAGTGACAAAACTATTAAGTAGTCTCCAGAGGCAGAGCTGGCAGCCAGTGCACTCCTGGCCTTGCTCTCGGGGAGCCCCCTGCAGCCATGAGCTGCTTATCAGAAACAGCAGCATGGGGCAGGAGGTGGAAGCCGGTTTAAAAACCAGCTACCTGCACAGACCAGCTCCCTGCTGCTCTATGGGATGCACACACGCATGCAGCAGCAGCGTGGGAGAGGCAGGTGTCATTGGCTCCTGCCTCCTTCTCTCCCGCCTGTTCCCCTCACCCTCTGTGCTGCTGCCTCTCTATCAGAGTTGACAAAATTAACCAATAACCCCAGGCTTATTGGTTAATAGTGTAGTCATCTACACATAAACATACTTAGTTTCCTTTACCTCCCCCTCCATCATTTTTCTCCATGGAGGCAAATCCGTGGGGAATATGAATTATGTGCATTCACAGTGGCACAGAAAACCCCCTCAGGAATAAATTACCTGAAAATTTCCTTGTTTGATGTTTGTACATAATTTTTCGTTAAACCAAAATTCTGAATAGATCTTGTTTATTCAAAAGAAATATTTAGAATTAGTGGTCACTTTTTCATAAATTAACATTTGTCCGCAGAGGTTTATTCATAAAGTCTTCGTATTCAGAGCAACTCTCTAATTGTTGTGTTCAAAAGTGGCCACTGTCTGTCTTATCCAATGAGCATGAAACCTCAGGGAAGATAGTGGCCCCCATGTGGCCAGAAGATTAAGAGGATTCTATGAGGAAAATGTGAATGTAGTTATTTTTAAGGTTGTGTGGTATCCACTGTGCCTAAGTGCCCCCTGACTGTCCTCATCTAGCCCCTCTCAGGGCAAGTTACAGTCTGTATGGGTTGCTCATCATTGGCATTGGGGTTATCTCTACTGCCCCGCTTACCCAGGCTGCTTGTAATCCGCCTCCGAACCCTGGGCCTTGCCACCGGCCCCTAGCCAGGGGGAGTCTTGGCTGGCCCTCTCCCAACCCTAGCTGGCTATCCCCCGCTGGTCTCCCTCCTGGGAGCTCCTGCTTCCTCTGCAGTCAGCCCTTCACCGGCTCCCCCCACTAAGCAAACTGTGCTTTTCTATATAGCTGCCGGCTGGCCCCTCACTCGCCCTAATGGCTTCAGCTGGCCTCTCCAAGCCAACTGTGCTGCACTAGATAGCTGGCAGTTGGCTTCAGCTGGCCTCTCTGTTCCCAGCCCCGGCTCAGGGCCTGCGTCCTGGTCTTAAAGGGCCAGTGCAGGGCAAGCTCCCTGTCACAAATGGTAATTGAAGAATCTAACATTATACTCATAATTCTTAGGAATAAAAATTGTGTTACACTAAGAAACTTACCTAAAGGACCCATATTTAACTAGTTCTAACTCTGATGGATTTACTGGTAATATTAGGAGTAAGTATAGTAATTTTAGATAGATGTTCAACAAAAGGTTGAATAACAGTTTAAAGCACAACACTCAGTTCAGCCTTAACTGAGGACCACGTTTTCTGCCAATTCAAGTACATAAAAAGTTAATAAATGGAGAAAGGAGAAAACTTGTTCTCATTAACTTCTGAGTACAGGCAGTCCCCGACTTACGTCGGATCTGCAGTTACGAACGCGGCTTTTCTCGCCCCGCAGGACACGGACTGCGGGACCTCGTGGACCCGCCACCCGTGTACTCCGGGGCGAGAAAAGCTGCTCCGCATCTCCCTGGTCTGCAGACCAGGAAGACGCAGAGCAAAGCTGCGGAAGGGCTCGGGCAGCCGGGCAGCCCAGGCACACCTGGGCTGTCCCGCCGCCGGCTTCCCCGAAGGCTTTGCAAAGCCGCGGGGGAAGCTGGCGGCGGGATAGCCCAGGTGCGCCTGGGCTGTCCCGCTGCAGGCGTGCTCCAAGGCTTTGCTCCCCATCTCCCTGCAGACCAGGGAGATGGGGAGCAAAGCCGCGGAGCACGCCCACAGGGGGACAGCTCAAGCGCACCCAGGCTGTCCCGCTGCGGGCGTGCTCCAAGGCTTTGCTCCCCGTCTCCCTGGTCTGACCAGCAGACCAGGGAGATGGGGAGGAAAGCCTCGGAGCACGCCAGCAGTGGGACAGCGCGGCGAGCCTGGAGTGTCCCGCTGCCCGCGTGCTCTGTGGCTTTGTTCCGTGTCTCCCAGGTCAGCAGACCAAGGAGACGGAGCAAAGCCGTGGAGGACTTGGGCATCCCCACCCCTGTCTCCCTGGTCTGCTGGGGGGGGGGTGCAGCTAGTGCCCCCCCCAGCAGACCAGGCTTTTCTTGCCTACCCCTGGGGTAGAGCAGCTGGGGGCTGCCGGTTTGCTCCCGCAGCGCTGCTCTGGACCAACCCGGCAGCACCCCAGCTGCTCTGCCCCAGGAGTCCTGATTCAGCCGCTGCTGGTCAGTTTCAGCAGCGGCTGAATCAGGACGCCTGAGGCAGAGCAGCTGGGGTGCTGCTGGGTTGCTCCAGTAGCGCCAAGGAACCGCGCTCCTGGAGCAACCCAGCAGCACCCCAGTTGCTCTGCCCCAGGAGTCCCCAAGTCAGCCGCTGCTGAAACTGACCAGCGGCTGACTACAGGAAGCCCGAGGCAGAGTTGCTCTGCCCCAGGCTTCCTGCAATCAGCTGCTGATCAGTTTCAGCAGCAGCTGACTTGGGGACACCTGGGTTTCTTAAGTTGAATCTGTATGTAAGTCAGAACTGGCGTCCAGATTCAGCCGCGTTTGAAACTGATCAGTTTCAGCCGCGGCTGACACCAGTTCCGACTTACATACAGATTCAACTTAAGAACAAACCTACAGTCCCTATCTTGTACGTAACCCGGGGACTGCCTGTATAAGATAAGATGCAGTGGAATTTAATGAAAGCAAGGGAGATGTATATTAGACATTAAGGAGAACTTCCTACCAAGGCAGTTAAGCACTGGAATACATTGCCTAGAGAGGCTGTAGAATCTCTGTCATTGGAGATGTTTAAAAGCATGTTAGACAAACATCTGCCAGAAATACAGGGAAAATCTGTGTCACCAGATATGACTTCTGTTCCTTGTGTTTTAGAATATCGTGTCTGAAGTCCAAAATTTTAACTAATTCTTCTTCAAGAGTTCATTTGGCAGCCTTCTCAGCTTATGTCTTAATTGTTGGTAGGTTGTTGTGTGTACAGTAAAAAGATTCCTGAAAGGATTGTCTACTAAAGTACCCTTGCACTCTCCTTAGGGTATCCATTTCCAGCATGGGTTCTTAATTTGTTTTTATTTATACTTATGCTGTGATTATGAAGATACCTCTTGACACCTTGGCAGAGCAAACTTTATTTTATTTATCTGTTAAGACTGTTTATTATTGCTATAACATCAGTAAAAAGAATGAGAAAATTGCATGCAGTACCACCATTTATTGCTTTCCATAAAGATTAGGTGGTCCTTAGACATTTTTCTTCCAAAAGTAATACCTGAGCTTCACATAAGCCCAGCAATAAATTTGAGTTTTTTCAGAAACCATTTGCTAATTAACATGAATCTGCTTTACATCCATTAGATGCCAAGAGTGTTCTAGCATAGTAATTTTCAAACTAAGGGTCGTGATCTGCAGCAGTCCCGGACAGGCGCAAGCCAGGCTTGCTCAGTTGATCTGTTTCAACAAGCACCTCTAGAAGAACATATTAAGAAATATAGAAACAAAAGCTACTTCATAGCAAATAATTATAATTGCCTAATAGTTAGGATGTTTAAACACTGGAATAAATTGCCTAAGGAGATTGTGGAATTTTCATCATTGGAGGTTAAATAAATACCTGTCAGAGTGATTTAGATATAGTGCTGGATCCTGGACTGGACTTGATGACCTCTCAAGATTCCTTCTGATTCTATAATTTGTGATTCTATGATAGCTTATTTTTATTTTAAAATTAGTGGTTTTAGAAAAAGTGTTAGTGTTTTATTTTCTATAATCACATATACAATTGAAAATACTGTTAGCCATGTGACACCTGCAAATTGCATCTGTGAAAGTCCTATTTATGGATCCTTTCTTAATGCCAAAGGGTATGTCTACACATCAAAGTTAATTCAAAATAACAGTCGTTATTTCAAATTAACTTTAATAGTGTCTACACAGGCAAACCGCTATTTCGAATTAACTTCGAAATAGTGGGTTGCTTAGTTCGAATTCTATGAGGAGTAACACCAAACTTGAATTAGCTAATTCTAAATAAGTGCTGTGTAGACCCTTAGTCCAAATTAGCTGGCCTCCAGCCTTCCCAGTTTCTCCTGGTGGCCACTCTTGGGCCAAACCAGGAAAACTCTTCTTCCTCCCCCCAGCCCCGGAGCCCTTAAGGGGGCAGACTCTGGCCACAGTGCCTGTGCCAACTCCAAGCCTGCCGGCCCAGAGCCAGCAGTCACTGACCCGACCCAGTGGCCCCAAAACATGAGCTAGCAAGCCACTGGCAGCCAGCCCTCCACTGCTCCCCAGGAGCAGTCTGCCAGCTCTCAGGAGCCTGCCAGAGCCCAGAGAAAGTGGGTGCCTTCCTGGTCCGGGGGAGATCAGGGTGGACCGTACTCAGGTTTGGGGGGATTCCCCCAACGTCCATGATCTCTGCACTAGACAGAGGAACACAGCCGTCTAGGGCAGGATAGCTGCCAGCCTGGCCACCAAAGGCCACATGCGAACCCAGGAGCAGGTATGCATGAAAATCAGGTTGGTCCAGCAAGACCCCCAACCCTGAGCTTCTCCTCTCCCTTCCTCCCCTTGCCTCCCCCTTCCAGCTCCCTCCTCCCAGGTTTCCCCCTCTCCTCTCCCATCCTCATTGCCACCCCAGTTTTGGTCAATAAAGACAGTTTGTTTTTGGCAAGAAATGTGTTTTTATTTGACATCAGGAAGTGGGGTTAGGAAGGGGTAAGTGGAAGGACCTGAGAGAGAAATGAAGCATAAGCCCCCAGTGGGGCAGGCCAGGAAGGCTCTTAGTGCTCCTCAGGGTGGAAGCTCTCCTGCAGGGCCTCCTGGATACTGACAGCTCTCCGATAGACCTCCAGGATCGCAGCCTGCAGAAAGTGCAGCCAGGCTCGCAGCAACACGTTCACAAGAAGCACCAGAGTGCCCAGGAACAGCTCCGGCTCCGTGTTGCAGAGTGCTGTGGTGTCCCAAGTGAGGGCAATCAGAGCACGCAAAGACACAAATGCTTTGCTGTCCCTCATCGAGGCAGGCAAGCAAGCAGGGACACCTTAGAACTGGCCGCCCGGGGGCAGGGGGAGGGGGGGTTGCCTCAGTCAGCAGCCCCACACAGACACTCGTGACCTGATGCCCTGCCTGACCTGGTTCTGGCTGGCTTTAAATCTGAATCTGTGTCCAGTCAGTGTGAATGCAGTATTTCGAATTAGCAAAAAGCTATTTCAAACTGCATTTTGTGTGTAGATGCGTTAATTCGAATTACAGGCAGTCCCCGGGTTACGTACAAGATAGGGACTGTAGGTTTGTTCTTAAGTTGAATTTGTATGTAAGTCGGAACTGGCGTCCAGATTCAACCGCTGCTGAAACTGACCAGCAGCTGACTACAGGAAGCCCGAGGCAGAGTTGCTCTGCCCTGGGCTTCCTGGAATCAGCTGCTGATCAGTTTCAACAGCGGCTGAATCAGGACGCCTGGGGCAGAGCAGCTGGGGTGCTGCCGGATTGGTCCAGTAGCGCCGAGGAGCGGCGCTGCGGGACCAACCCAGCAGCGCCCCAGCTGTTCTACCCCAGGCGTTGGCAAGAAAAGCCTGGTCTGCTGGAGGAGGGGGAGGGGCGCACTAGCTGCGCCCCCTCCCCCCAGCACACCAGGGGGACGCGGAGCAAAGCCATGGAGGATGCGGGCAGCGGGACCGTGGCGCGTCTGGGCTGTCCCGCTGCCCGCGTCCTCTGCGGCTTTGCTCCACATCTCCCTGGTCTGCTGCGGGGGGGGGGCAGCAGACCAGGGAGACGTGGAGCAAAGCCGCAGAGGACGCGGGCAGCGGGACTGCGGCGTGTCTGGGCGGTCCCGCCGCCCGCGTCCTCCAGGGCGAGAGAAACCCCGTTCGTAACTGCGGATCCGACATAAGTCGGATCCGCGTAACTCGGGGGCTGCCTGTATCTTTTGTGTAGTATTAAGTATTTCGAATTAAGATGACTCGAATTAACACTGTAGTGTAGACATACCCAAAGAGATGTGGGGAATAGCCCACTCTACTCTTCCAAATTTCTCTATTTCCACAGTATTTTTTGTAATGGCCAGTTTATTGTTTGTTTATACTGAACAAAGACTACTAGTATTAACCATTGGAAAAAGAGGGTTTCAAGCCACCATATTCTAGCATTTTATAATATTTAAATCTTTTGATATTCAGATTATAAAGGGTTATAGTTGTGCTACTGAGCTGAAGCATCAGTATACTTGCTACAAAGTCCTACTGCCATGAGAGGTCAACAGGATAATATTTAGCCCTTATTATTTTTTAGATCATGTTTGCGTAGCACAGCAGTTCTCAGACTTAAATGCAGTGCAACCCTTATGACAACACAAATTTCTATATGACCCCAAAAGGCCTGAGCCCACCCAAATGGGAACGAGGGAGACCAAAGCCCAAGCCTCACTTCCCTGAGTGGGCAAGCCAGCTGAAGCTGAAATCCAAGGGATTCAGTCCTGGGCAAGAAGCCTGTAACCTGAGCCCATCCACCCAGGACTGAAGATTTTGTGCTTGAGCTTCCATTCCAAGTAGTGGGGTTTGGGTTTTAGCCTTAGGCTCCAGCAGTCTAATGCCAAACCTGGGGATCTCAATAAATTGGGGTTGTGACTTGTGACCCATTTTTGGGTCCCAACCTGCAGTTAGAACTTCAGGTATAGCAAAATGCTCTTGAATATGTGTTTAGCTTAGATTAATTATGAAATATTTTTGGTTGCCTCCTAACAAATACAATATGCTGATAAACAAATACTGCTGTATTTAAAATAAAACTTTTTCTCTGCAGTGTTTTGTTTTAAAGATAATTAGTTTTTATTAATTTAAACATGGGCTAACACTCATTCTCAGTTTTATTGTCTACTTGTGACAAATGTGGACGGGGAGGGAGATGGAGGATGCTAATTTACGTATCATTCTTGAAGTCAGATCTGAGTTTCTGAATGTAACCTTGAAAAATAACATCTTAATTATTTATTTCTGCAGATTTTATGGTTAGCATAATATCTGAAGATAACAGCATTATTAAAAATATTAATCCAGGACGGATTTTTATGAAAATGTGGGAAGGACAGAGTAGTGGAAACAAAGTACCAGCTAATGTGAGTAATTGGGAAATGTTGTAATACACACAATTTTTATCAGAAGAGAATTCTGTGTGCTTTGTTTATAGAAACGTCTTTCTCTGAATTGCAGCGAATAGTTATTAATTTTACTGTCTGAGAAATGTATGTCCATGCCAGCTGCTCTCCCAGTTACTTTAAACAAGATTAAACAGGCAAAACTGTAGGACTCCCAACATTAAGAATGTTGTTGCTATTGAGCAGAGATTCATTAATTCACACTCAGGGGAGACCTATTACAAATTACACTGGGAAGTTTCTGAATTGCCAAAAAACAGTAAAGGAGCATAATGGAAGTGTAATGTGTATTAATATATATTTCATGTTTTTTGACAGTTGTTTAATATATGATGATGCAACAATATACAATTTTAAAATAATGAAATATAGTCATGAGATTAAGATTATCGTAACAGTATTGTGCAGTTTTCTTAATGTAAGGAAATCTGTTGTTTTGAATTTGTGTATATAGCTGAAGTTTTAGGTACTGTGGTTCTTAAAAAGCATGAATTCATGACTCTAAAAAGCTGCTAATCTCCAAACCTTAAAAACCAAAGGAGCCTCTTTATGCTCTGTCAGGATGTCAGAAGAGATGTGAAGAGTTACCAGTTGCCAATTTGATGCACTTTGTTTGAAGCCTCAAATTCTTCAAGTGATTGCTCATGTTCATTCAACATAGGGGTGTGTAACAGAAGTTTTTCCTTAAGCAGTACCCATAGGGGCTGGAGTCCCCAGCGTCCCTTGGAGTGGCACATGCATGCTGCACTGTATAGGGCACCCCTCCCACCGTGGTCCCTCCCTCCTCAGTTCCTTCTTACTGCCGGTGATGGTGCTTGGAACAGCATGCTCCAACATCAGCTGTGGCAATCATTCCCTTTGCATCCAAGTTCCCCTTTAATGAACTGTGATATACCTGTGAACTGTAAATCTTCAACATATATGGGAAAAAAAACTGCCTGGGGGATGGAGCATGCCCTGCTCTCCCCCCAAATCCCTGGCTTCAAAACCTGTACTGCATGTCACAGGCAAATGCCAGTTAGCGACCTGCATCTGACTGTTTACGTTGTCTGGGGGGAAGGACATATGTTGGACAAGTATCATGTTTGCAGGTCTTTACATTCCATAACTGCTAAGGAGCATAGTATTTGGCTGAAAGTGTTCTTGATGGAGTCTGTGCTAGCTCTGTCAGTCCAGCAGTTGGACTTGGCACCAGGTCCTGGTGCCTCAGGGCACAGCGCACTGCTGGTGTCAACAGCTTGGCAGCACTCATCACCCCCAGCCCTGACTAGGCTTGCTAGGAAGCCAGGCAAAGACCACTCCTCATACAAAGATAAGGGGAGGAAAGGCAATCAGCCAGCAGACAACCCAGAGAAGGCTCAGGAGACACCAAGCCTGCATCCTGGTCACCGTCATCGGTGTTGGAGATCTGTCTTCCCTCCACACCAGAGGCGTTACAGGCCAGAAACAGGACATAAGCACCATGCCGGTTCTGCCCGCAACATCAGGCACTGGGGTGAACTTCCATTTGGTTCCCGCTGCTCAGCATGGTCCAGTCCTGCTCTCCTCCAGCATCTGAGAGGAAAGTGTTATTAAGTCCCCATAGGTCTGCACGTGAGAGACCAGGGCATGATGTGCAATCTTCTGTATTGCTGAAGTTAGTGCACAGACCTGTGCGGGCATACTCACCCTGACACCAGAAGCATAGAGGAGATAGCGACTCTTCCAACTCGTTGCACTCGCTGAGGGGACCGCTCCCCATGACACAGGCACCATTCGTCACGCTATAGATACTCGTCAGCACCAAGCCTCTACAGCTGCAGAGGCAAGTCCCATTTCTCCTGGTCCCTGTCCTGGTACCATGGAGCCTTGGTCCAGCACCATTTGCCAGACTTAAGTAATGGGTCATTGGGCCTTTGAAGTTCCTGTAGACGCTCCCGGTCACCACTGTCTCTATTTGTGACAGAGATTTAACACCAGAAAAGCTGCTGTTCCCATTCATCCTCATGGGCTTTGGCAAACATCCATTCCCGCAGCGTGGGGTTAGAAACAGCCTCCTTCCCACCCGGTGCAGTAGACCGCGCAACTGACCATTGCATGGCACACTGTGGCCACAGTTGCAGTGGCAGCCACAATGGTGCCCATGGACTCCCTGGAGCTTCCTAGTCCCAGTCCCAGCTCACCTGCCCAGTTGCTGGTGTGTCCCAGGCTCCTTCAGTACTGCCAGGGCCTTGTGGACCCCAAGGGGGCGTGGGCACGCCTTTTCCCCTCACCCAACAAGCAGTGGGCACAGAGGACCAGCCCCCACAGGATGAAGAAGCCCAGTTGTCCCTGGCCTCTTCCTTCTCATTCCCAGACAAGACAGTCGTGGCTTCCTTCCTGGTGGTACCCCAGAAGGATTTGAGGGCCCACCAGGACCTCCTAAGGAGGGTAGCCAATGGCCTATGCTTACGAGCCCAGGAGGTGCAGGAATCTTTGGACTCATTCGGAGTCCTGCGTGAAGTGGGTCCAGGCAGGATGGCATTACCCTTGCATGAGACGGTCACCAAAATTGCTAAGGCGCTGTGGTAGACACCCTCCTCCATTCCACCAATAGCCAAGATGGCAGAGTAGAATTACTTTGTCCTGGAGGGGAGCCATGACTACCTTTATACCCACCCACCGCCCAACTCCCTCATGGTGGAGTCCATGAACTACAGGGAACGCCAAGGCCATCCAGTGCCAGCACCTAAGAGTAAAGATTCCAAACGACTGGACTTGTTTGGTAGAAAGGTTTATTCCTCGATCAGCATCCGAGGGTGGCAAGCCCTCAGGCCCTTTTTGCAGGGTATGGCATGAACACCTGCGGAGTGTTGGCAAAGTTTGAGGCCTCCTTGCCCGAAAAGTCTCACAAGGAGTTCAAGGCCCTCATTGAGGAAAGTTCCTCAGTGACGCTGCCAGCTCTGCAAGTGGCATCTGATGCTGCAGACTCAGCAGCTCTCTCCATAGCTTCAGCAATTTGCATGAGGCAGGCGGCCTGGTTTCTCCTGTCGTATCTGTCTCCGGAGGTACAGAACTCCATTCGGGACTTGTCATTTAACATGTGGGCCCTGTTCACAGAACAGACAGACACACAGAATTGCACAGGCTCAAGGACTCATGTGCAACCTTAAAAACTTGTGGGCGGTTCAAGCAACAGGTCCTCTAGCAAGTGCCAATATCCTCACCTGAAGAGGGCCCCTTCATACCTTAAGCCTCCAAAGTGCAAACAAGGACACCACCTATCATCTGGCCAACAATTGATCAATCAGGCGAAGTCCCAGGGCAAGCGGTTCTTTTGAGGGTGTGCCTGAGGACAACATACCAGACTCCTTGGATCCTGCCTGTTTTTTACCAAGCTCCATTCCTTCCTCCCAGTATGGAGGGAAATTAAGTTGGACTGTTGGGTCCTGGCCCCTGTCCAACATGGCTGCATCCTCCAGTTCTCTATACTGCCTTCCCACCCACTGCTTCTCTCTCTCTTCAGGGACCCCTCTCATGAGCAACTCTCAAACAGGAGCTTTCCCAGTTGCTTCAGGTGGGAGCAGTGTAGAGAGAACCACCATAATTTGAGAACAAGAATTTCTACTCTCCTTATTCCCCAGGCGAAGGGGGAACTATGGCAGGACCTGCGAGGCCTCAAGTATCTTGTCTGCTTCAAGTTCTGTATGGTCTCCCTGGTCACTATTTGTCCCTGAACTGAATCCTAGGGACTGGTTAAGTCACCCTCGACCTCAAAGATGCATACTTCCACATTGCCATCTTTGATGGCCTCACACAATTCCTGAGATTTATAGTTGTAAGGAACACTTCCAATTTGCAGTCCTGACCTTTGGACTTTCTACAGCCCCCAGGGTTTTTATCAAATGTGTGTTAGAGGTGGCAGCATACCTCAGGTGTCAGGGCATTCAGGTGTACCCTTACCTGAACAATTGACTAGTCAAGGGGCTGTCCAAATGGAAAGTTCAGTGGTACATCCTCCTCCTCTTCCTGGACATGTGCCATCAGCTTGGCCTCCTAATAAACAGAAAGAAATCCCTCTTGGTGCCCACCCAGAGGATAGAGTTCATAAGAGCAGTCCTGGACTCCACTAGAATCAGAGCATCACTTTCCCAGGAGAGATTTGAGGCGCACACTGCCCTCATTCATCAGCTCATGCTTGCCCCCATGACTACAGTTCAAGTTTGTTTCCAGATCTTGGGCCTTATGGTGGCTTATGCATATGTGGTGCCCCTGGCCAGGCTCAGGATGAGCCCCCCTCCCCCCCCCAGCAGTGGTTGACCTCTGTTTACTCTCCAGCAACACATTCCCTAGAGTAGGTAGTGACAGTGATGCCCCGGTCCTGTCTGCTCTGGGCTGGTGGACAGACCCAACACAGGTTATGTCAGGCGTGCCATACCTCTCTCAACCATCCTCCAGGGAACTGGTGGCCAACGCATTAGATTGCGATTGTGGAGCCTACATGGGAACCCTTTGCACCCAGGCTATGTGGTTCCCTCAAAAAAGAGCTTTCACATTTGCATGGCATGCTATGAGCAGTCGGAAATGTACGCACGGTGTTCTTTCTAAATCTAACGGACAGAGTGGTGTGCGTACTCATGGACAACATAGCCACCATATATTATATAAACAGATGGGGGAGGGGCAGTCTCCAGAGCTCCGCATAGAGGCAATGAGGCTCTAGGAGTTTTGCGTCCTGCACAGCATCACGCTGGAAGCTTGTCACCTTCGAAGAGTCCAACACATGATCATAGATTTTCTCAGCAGAGAGTTCTTCTCTTACCATAAATGGGCTCCCCATGCCGAGATGACTGTTTCCCTCTTCCAAGACTGGGACTATCCCCTAGCAGATCTCTTCACAACAACAGATTACACAAAGTTCAGTCAGTTCTGTTCCAGACACGGCCTTGAGCGGGGCTCTCGGCTTGATGTGTTCCTGTTCAGGTGGTCGGAAGGCCTTCTGTATGCCTTCCCTCCATTTTCCCTCATCAGAAAGGTCCTACAAAAGGTCAAGAGGGACAAGGTGGTGATCATCCTCAACACTCTGACCTGCCCTCCTCAGTGCTGGTTCGAGGTGCTGATGAACCTGGTGTCCCACATGCCCAGGAGGCTGCTGCTGAGGCTGGACCTGCTCTCCAAGGACCAAAGTAGATTGCTCCATCTGATGGCATGCTTCATCCATGACTGAACCTGAAGGAGCTGGAATGTTCGGAGGACATGCAACTGGTCCTCCTTGAGAATCATAAGCTCTCAACATGATCAACTTACGTAACTAAATGGACCCATTTCTCCAAATGGGGGCAACAATGGTGGATGGTTCCAGGTTAGGCCTCCCAGAAGCAGAAAGGTTTGGCCTTGGCCACCACCAAGGTCCACTTGGCAGCCATCTCTGCCTTTCACCCGCTGCTGCAGGGTCGCTCGATATTTTTCCATGGTGTTACCTCTCAGTTACAAAGGGGCCTGGGGCGGCTCTGTCTCCAGGTCGGGGACACTCTTGTCAGGGGAACCCGAACCTGGTCCTGGCAGAGCTCATAGGTTCCCTGTTTGAGCTGTTAGCTATGTGCCCCGTGTCACTACTCTCCTTCAAGGTAGCCTTCCTGATACCCATCTAGCCAAGGTAATGGCAGTCAGAGCTTTGACCATTGATGTCAGAACCAGCTGTTCTCCCTAAGGTGGTCTCCGCCTTCCATGTGTACCAGGACATTTTTGTGCCAGTCTTCTCCCCAAGTCTCATACAAACAGTGAGGAGGAGAAGTGCCTCTACACATTGGATGTGCGTCTGGGGCTGGTGTTTTACCTGGAGAGGACATGGGCCTTTTGCAGCTCTATACAACTGTTTGTGGCTTGTGTAACATGGGAGGGGTTCCCCATCTCCTCCCAACGACTGTCTAAATGGATTACTTCCTGCATCCGCATGTGCTGTGAGTTAGAGGGGGCCCAGCCACTAGAGTTAATTAGGGCCCGCTCCACTAGGGTTCAAGCTTCCTCGTGAGCTTACCTCGCACATTTCCAGATTCAGGACATTTATAGAGCAGCAACATTGTTGTTGGTTCATACATTAATGTCTCATTATACCATCACGCCTCAGGCTAGGGAGGATGCCACATTTGGCAGGGCTGTATTGCAGCCTGCATTCTCATAACTCCTATCCACCTCCGTAGATACTGCTTACAGTCACCTATGTTGAATGGACATGAGCAATCACTTGAGGAAGAAAAAAGTTACCTGTTCTGTAACTGGTGTTCTCCAAGATGTTTTGCTCATGTCCATTCAGCTTTCCACCCTCCTCCCTTTTGTCAAAGTTCCGGCAAGAAGGAATTGAGGAAGGTGGGGCTGGCGCACCCTATATAGTGCAGCATGCATGCATGACTCCAGGCGACACTTGGGAACCCTCCCCTATGGGTACTGCTTAGTGGAAAACTTCGGGCACTGGTGCATGTGGTGAATGGACATGAGCAACCCATCTCGAAGAATACCAGTCACAGAGCAGGTAAATATCTTTTTTCAAAGCCTATACTTGTCAGTGGGTTAAAATAAGTACAGGTAGTCCCCGAGTTACGCGGATCCGACTTATGTCGGATCCGCAGTTACGAACGGGGATTTTCTCGCCCCGGAGGACTCGAGCGGCGGGACACCTGGTCCTGCCGCCCGCCTCCTCCGGGGTGAAAAAAGCTGCTCCCCGTCTCCCTGGTCTGCTGCGGGAGCCAGCAGACCAGGGAGACGGGGAGCAAAGCGGCGGAGGACCCGGGGCCGGACCCGCGGCCGCTTCCAGATCAGCTGATCTGGAAGCGGCCGCAGGTCCGGCCCCGGGTCCTACGCCACTTTGCTCAGCGTCTCCCTGGTCTGCAGTCCAGGGAGACGCGGAGCAAAGCGGCGCAGGACCCGGGCCGGACCGCGGCGCTGATCTGGAAGCACTGCGGTCCAGCCCGGGTCCTCCGCCTCTTTGCTCCGCGTCTCCCTGGTCTGCTGGGGGGGGACTCAGCTAGTGCCCCCCCAGCAGACCAGGGAGATGTGGAGCAAAGCCTGGGGCCTGTGGTAGAGCAGGTGAGGCGCTGCCAGTTGGTCCTGCAGCACCGCTCCTTGGCGCTACTGGACCAACCCGGCAGCACCCCTGCTGCTCAGCCCCAGGAGTCCTGATTCAGCCGCTGCTGATCAGTTTCAGCAGTGGCTGAATCAGGACGCCTGGGGCAGAGCAGCTGGGGTGCTGCTGGGTTGGTCCAGTAGCGCCGAGGAGCGGCCGCGCTACTGGACCAACCCAGCAGCACCCGAGCTGCTCTACCCCAGGCGTCCCCAAGTTAGCCGCTGCTGAAACTGACCAGCGGCTGACTACAGGAAGCCCGAGGCAGAGTTGCTCTGCCCCAGGCTTCCTGGAATCAGCTGCTGATCAGTTTCAGCAGCAGCTGACTTGGGGATGCCTGGGGTTCTTAATTGAGTCTGTATGTAAGTCAGAACTGGTGTCCAGATTCAGCGGCTGAATCTGGATGCCAGTTCCAACTTACATATAGATTCAACTTAAGAACAAACCTACAGTCCCTATCTTGTACGTAACCCGGGGACTGCCTGTATAAGAATTATCTCCAAACGGATATTTTGCCTTTTGGCATCACAGCACACTCCCTCAGATATTTGGGGTCCAGGTAAAGAGAAGCAGGACACTTTTCACTGAAATCTGGAAAGCACGTATGCACCATTACTAAAGATAACATTTTGCAGCTTTCAGCTGCGATTCTGTTCTAGGATGTTATCTATAAATGATGCATTCGAGTTGGATTAGTGTCAATGAAAAGTTTTCCTTGCCTTTAGTGGGACAAGAATTGTACCCTATGCTTTTCCAGTATTATTCACAAACTCTTTGTGAAGTTTCCTCCCAGCCCATGCCACTAGACTAGCACCCACCAGGAATCTTTCCAGATGGAGCAGGGGGTATCAAGATGCCTCTGTGCATGTGCATGTAAGCAGATCCCATCCATCAATCCAGATTCTAGATTGAAGAGAAATTTTATTGCAGGGTTTTTTTTTCATCATCTGTTTTAAATTTCTGTTTGGTTGATTGTAGCACTAGCTGTTCTTGTCTTTGGAAGTGAAGAAAGGAGACAGGCTTTTGTACAAAACATTTTTTTCTTCTGAAGAACAGAAGGGATATTTCCAAAATTATTTGGTAATTTTCCCTGCTAAACTAAGGAACAATGCTGTGTTCAGATATCAATTATTTCACATATCTCTATTATGCGGATATTAAGAATACCAAAATAGCTTCTAAATTACTAGTTATTTCAGGAAACTGCTATGTGGTACTGTTACTGACTTCCAAGTTTTATTAATTTAAAAAATGTATTTAATGGGAACTGCATTTAAGCTATATAACAAATGTACTATTTTTGACAGATGTTTAGTAAGGCTATAGATAGCATGTATGAAGTGCTTTAAAATATTAGATCTGTTACCTTTACCTTTTTTAATCCTGTTCTTTTCAGGCTACAACTTTTGGCTGTAGTAAAGTCAAGGATGGCAAGGATGAGGGCTTTTTTTACTTCAGGTACAAGTCAACTCCTTTATAATTAATATTCAGAATAGAGTAAGTATTAACATAGCTATTGGAGAAATGCCTTAATTTCAACATCACGGATGAGAAACTTATATGTTCTAATGTACTGACATAATACAATACATATGGAATGGATTCCTTCACAAGAAATAATCCCCGTTCTTTTGAGATCAGTGAGAGCATTTTATATATAATTTTTCAACATATTAAAATACAGTCTTGGGGTATTGCATACCTCATTTTAAAGCCACCTTCCCAATCCATAATTATTCATTTATTTGGGATAGGGAAAAGGATCGTTTTCATTCATGTCTTCTCCTCTGTCCCCAGTCGGTGGAAGAGATTCTCTTTTTTTCTGTCTCATAAGTTATCCATTAGTTCTCAGAATCGGGTTATCTCCTTTCTCTGCAGTAGAGCTACAGTTAATAATCTGTGAACTTGCCCATACATATTCTTTACGTGTGTCACATGCCCTAACTATAATGGCAGGATCACACAACAGCAGAATGTACTCTCTTTTTCTGGAGTAGATTTTATCAGCTTCTGAGCAAGTATGATACAAAAATGGGGTATCTCAGTAATACTCCAAAAGTAACTTAAGTGCTAAATAGTCTGGGGAAGCAAATTGGAATCCTGTCAAGAGTGCCAAGATCCTGTCGTAGGCTTTTCCCAATACCAATGGAATCCTTCATAGTGCCTCTACTTGAATAACTTTTTCACACAAGGATCTTTCCACCTAAATATAGTGAAGGAGAACACATCCAAAGTATGCATGCTCACTCGTGGTATTTGTTCACAAAGAAATGTAGGAGCAAAAGTCTAAGAAGCCTAAAAATTGTAAGTTAAAAAATCATTATTCACCCTCTCCCGTTCCCAGCAACTCTGCTCTGGTCAAACTGACCATGACAAGACAGAATTAGAATTCCTGAGAGAGATTCTTTACAACCCAGTTCTTTGATATTCGTCACATGAAGTCTGGTAACAGGGAGGAAAAAGGACCTAAAACTTAGGCAAAATATTTCTCCTTTGAGATTATCTTGAGATCTGAGTGAGAACTTGCAGAAAAAACAGAGGTTTTATGATGAACTTTTACAATTAATAGGAACCAAGGTTGATGAAGCAGTAGACTTGCTAACAGAAGACATGCTTATTCTTTTGCGGGAGAGACTCTTCTTTTCCCAGTAGGCCATAGATATGATGATGGAGCTTATCTTTTATAAGGATTTCAAAACTTCTTCAACAACCATCTAAATAGGGTGGGATTCAGTATGGCCAAATGTAGTAATCTGAAGAAAACAAATCTTTAAAAGTAGGATAAGTTTTTTGTCTTCTATTAAAATAAATTGTATCTTTTTGGCATAAGATTCTTCTATGGTAATTCAGTTAAGTATTCCAGAAAAATATTTTTCCCTGTGAAATGGAAAAATAATCATTAGGAATATAACCTAAATGTTGCATACTAGAGGCACAGAAAACTTTAAATTGACCAATTCAAGAGGACATCACGGAAGTACTAGTGTCCACATCAGGAGTAAAGACCGCTTGCATCTCCTGACCAGATTTGTTAGTAGCAATGTGTCCTTATATTCCATGTTCTTGAAATGCAACAGACTTGACATCCAATCTTCTGTGATCTGAAAATGGTGCCATTGTTAGGCCAAACTCCTGTGCTAACTTTCCCTAAGCTTAGATTCAGATATTACTCATTCTTTCCATACTGTGTAGTAGTAATATAAGGGAGAATGGATTTTTTTAATTTCCCATTTCTTCTTTCTGTGATGATTCTACACAAGTCCAAATTGTTTACATTTGTAAATTTAATAATTGAATTTGGATTTCTATTCAAATTTGAAAGAATCCAATTAAGTGTTCAATGAAAGTTAGGTTTTTGTACACATAAGTTTCCTTATATATTATTCCAGTGCCTTTTAGAGAACTCATCTGAGTGAAATAGGAGGGCATTGTGATCAGGATGGCAAATAGATAAATATCTTGGATTACATACAAATCCATTGCACAGAGGAGACAAACTAATTCTGTAAACCAGTGAAGAGGCTAATTCCTGACAGCCATATTGTGACAATGGTGTACAGTGTATGATTTATCCTTTGTGTCTGTCACTTGATAACGATCTTTAGTTGCAAGGTTCAGCAGTGAGTAACGAATGGCACATTCTTGTACCATCCCAGACAGACACTTGCGATTCTGTACTGCCTCCTACTTTTCATTCCCTTTTCCTTGATTTAACTACTGCTATTGCCATTTAAGCAGTCTCTTGTTTGTTTACAGTGTGATAGCTCCTGAAATATGCCAAGTAGTTTAAGACACAAAAGGCATATTTCTGGCTCAGGTGCCTACAGTTTCCTGGGTTGGAATTGCTACTAACATCACTGCTGGCTGAAATTATGAAACAACCCATGCAAGAAAGCAGAGCTTTTTGTTTATAAAATGGCGGAGGAAAAAGAGGAAAGTAGTCAAAATGGAAGTAAATAAAGTAATCTAAAACAATTTTAAAATGTTCATCCCATTCTATTAAATATATCTGATAACTTTCCATGAGGTAGTTTAAAATGCTGTGAATATAATTATGGTTGTGACACAAGCTAATATAAGAACGGCCATAATGGGGCAGACCAAAGGTCCATCTAGCCCAGTATCCTCTCTGCCAAAAGTGGCCAATTCCAGATGCCCCAAAGGGAGGGATCACAACAGGTAATCCTCATGTGATCCCCCCCACCCCCCACCCCCCAGGTCACTCACCTCCAGAGAAACAGAGGCCAGGGATACCTTTCTTACCCATTGTGGCTAATAGCCATTGATGGACCCTAACTTCCATGAATCTATCTAGTTCTTTGTTTAACCCTGTTAAAGTTCTAGCCTTTACCGCATCCTCTAGCAAGGAGTTCCAAAGGCTGACTATGCCCTGAGTGGGGGAAAAAAACTTCCTTTTGTTTGTTTTAAACCTGCTGCCTATTAATTTCATTTGATGGCTCTCTAGTTCCTTTATTATGGGAATAAATAAATAACTTTTCCTTTTTCGAGGATATCCCTGCAGGGTGCTCCACTGTGGGGTGCTGGGCTTGCCTTGGCGCCGCAGTATGAAGAATTTTCTGGAAGCAGTATTTGGCCAGACCGCACATGCGCCACGGTGTCTCGCGGCATTCGCGCTCTTTTCCCTGATGCGTGGTCTGGCCTCTCGCCAGTTCCTCTCAGCCGCCTCAGGCTGCAGAAGGACGGAACTGTGCTCTTCTTACCAATCCCTTTGTCCTGAGATTACCCGTTCTATAGCTATACTTGTACATACTTATACCCTTACCTTCCTCGTTACTGTGTTCATCCTCTTAGTTAATCTTTATTAAAAAAATAAACTATAATTAATTGTTTTAATCCTTATAGTAGGTTTCCTTTCCTCATTTCTTTCTGTGTTCACTGTATATAGTTAAACAGTTCTCCTGAAGTTTAAAAAAAAAAACACGAAAACAACCACGGTTAGATCCTTATAACTCATAAGAAGAAAAGCTGCAAGCGCGCCAAGTAAAGACCACCCATGAGGCACTCAGTATGCCGTCTTCACTGGTTTTTAAGAAATGTGAAAGCTGCCTTGAGGTAATGTTGGCCTCTGATGGCCACTCCTCCTGCATAAGGTGCCTGGGGGAGTCCCAGGTCCCCCAAAAATGCCCCCATTGCACGAAACTCACGGCAAGGGCAAGGAGGGACAGAGAAATGCTCCGGCACATGCTCTTATTTGATAAGGCTCTGCAACCTCAGCTTCTTGCTTCTACTGCAGATGCACAGCCTCCAAAGTGTAGGGCATCGTCCCCTACCGCAGCCTCCCCAAAGAAATCAAAAGTCTCTTCTACAAGATCTCTACCCACCGGCTCTCACAGCAGAGTCAGCCATGGGGACACGTCCGGCACAGATAAGTTGCGCACTAAGCTGTCAGCGGCACCAAAGCCTAAGGAAGCCGGAGAGCTTCCACAGCACCAAGGGTCACATAGGCTCCGCTGGCACCCAAACCACCGGCACCAACGATTGAACCGACACCGGAGCGCACGGCGCTGATGCAAATGCCATCCGATAATGCGACACCAACAATGCCAGTACCGGAATCGCCGGCACTGGCAAGAGCGGCACCTATCACCACAGCACTGCACTCGTTCACCAGCGGCACCGCGAGCACAACTCCAATGACACCACCAGGATGAAGCCATTCTTGCTCCCTTGTTTTCTCGCCGGCACCATCCCCTTCTCCTCCGGCAGCGTGCTCTCCACCCTACCATAACAGCCGTCACAGATCTGCACATTCACCATGCAGATTACAATCTCCATTCTTGGCTGCCTATCCTAACCGTGAAAGCCATCACCACAGACATTGGTCCATCTCTCTTACTTCTTACAGGGTTTCTTATAACCGCTCTCATTCTCCTCGATCTCCACGAATTCATCATTGGTAGTGTACTCATTCCTACTATCCAGAAAAACGTTCAACGTTGGATAGGTTGTACCACCGAGATGATCGTTATTCCTGCGATTCCCAAAATAGATACTCCTATCATTACAGGTCCTGTTCTCCCTTGCAATCCAGCTATGACTATGGTTCCTCTAGGCATTCACCAACTCCGTCTCCCCCAACTCCCACAGGACAGACAGCATTACCCCCTCCTCTGTCATCAGAACCGGAACACTCACACTCTGAGGACCAGCCACCTAAAGTCTCTCCAGTAGACTCCTTTCCACCAGACAAAGCAGTCATTCCTGGCGAAGTGTCTCCACCAGACGACCTTCGTCAATTTCAAGAACTCTTCAAACAAGTAGCTATTACGCAGGAGATACCAATGGAAGAGGTCAAAGACTGACAGCACACACTGTTCAAAAATCTCCAACCCCAACACAGGTCAAGACTCTCTATCCCTCTTAATGAAGCCATCCTAGAGATTGCCGAAGAAATATCTGGGACAATTCCTCAGATTTGTCACCTAAAAAGAATGGCTCAGGTTTGGGAATCTCCCCAGTATCCTCAGTTGTGAAGATTGAAGCAAAGAATTCATTTAGCTTCTCTGCTATGACTTTATCATCTCTGAGGGCTCCTTTAGCATCTCGATCATCCCAGGGTCCCACTGGTTGTTCAGCCGGCTTCCTGCTTCTGATGTACTTAAAAAACATTTTGCTATACAGGCAGTCCCCCGACTTACGCGGATCCGACTTATGTCGGATCCGCACTTACGAACGGGGCTTTTCTCGCCCCAGAGCTCGCGGGCGGCGGGACCGCCCAGAGCGCAGCGGTCTCGCCACCGCATCCTCCGGGGCGAGAAAAGCTGCTCCGTGTCTCCTTTGTGTGCTGGGGGGGACTCCCCAGCACAGCAGGGAGATCCGAGCAAAGCTGCACAGGCGGCGGGACGCCGCCGCCCGTGCGGCTTTGCTCCTTTGCCCCGGAGCAAAGCCGCACGGGTGGCGGGGTCCCCCACCTCTGCGGTTTTGCTCCTGTCTCCCTGCTGTGCTGGGGGGGACTCCCCCCCCAGCACAGCAGGGAGACAGGAGCAAAGCCGCAGAGGCAGCGGGACCTCTGCGCCTCCGCGGCTTTGCTCGGGTCTCCCTGGTCTGCTGGGGGGGGAGGGAGCGCAGCTAGTTTGTCCCCCCCTTCTCCCCCAGCAGACCAGGCTTTTGTTGCGGGACGCCTGGGGTAGAGCAGCTGAGGTGCTGCCGGGTTGGTCCTGCGGGGACCTACCCAGCAGCGCCCCAGCTGTTACGTCCCAGGAGTCCAGATTCAGCTGCTGTTGAAACTGATCAGCGGCTGATTCCAGGAAGCCGGGGGCAGAGCAACTCTGCCTAGGGCTTCCTGTAGTCAGCGGCTGATCAGTTTCAGCAGCGGCTGAATCTGGAGCCAGTTCCGACTTACATACAAATTCAACTTAAGAACAAACCTATAGTCCCTATCTTGTACGTAACCCGGGGACTGCCTGTATTACTTTTTGACTTTTTGGCTAGCTGTTCTTCAAACTCCTTTTTGGCTTTTCTTATATTTTTGCACTTAATTTGACAAAATTTATGCTCCTTTCTATTTTCCTCACTAGAATTCGATTTCCACTTTTTAAAAGGTATCTTTTTATCTGTCACTGCTTCTTTTACCTGGTTGTTTAGCCACAGTGGCACTTTTTTGGTTCTCTTACTGTTTTTTATTTGGGGTGTACATTTAAGTTAGGCCTATATTATGGTGTCTTTGAAAATCTCAGCTTGCAGAGATTTTACTTTTGTCACTGTACTTTTTAATTTCTGTTTAACTAACTTCCTCACTTTTGTGTAGTTTCCCTTTCTGAAATTAAATGCCACAGTGCTGGGCTGCTGAGGTGTTTCCACCACAGTATTGTTAAATTGTATTATAATATGGTCACTATTTCCAAGTTGTCCAGTTATGTTTACCTCTTGAACCAGATCCTGATGCACTCCACTTAGGACTAAATCAAGATTAGCCTCTCCCCTTGTGGGTTCCAGAATCAGCTTCTCCAAGAAGCAGTCACTTAAAGTATCAACAAAATTTATCTCTGTATCCCGTTCTGAGGTGACATGTATCCAGTCAATATCGGGATAGATGACATCCGCCACTATTATCCAGTTTTTAATTTGATAGCCTCTCTAATCTCCCTTAGCATTTCAAAGTCACTATCACTGTCCTGATCAGGTGGTTGATAATATATCCTTACTGCTATATCCCTACCTTTAATATCAGCAATTCACAGACACTTACCTTCTTTCCTCCCCCTTCCCACCCCCCCGCATCCCCCTTCTGTTCTGCAATGTGATTTGTCCTTTTCATATTTGTTCATTTTTTTTAAATTGTATCCTTTGGTATATATGGTTGTGACTACTTTCTTCCACTATTTGATCTGAGGAAGTGGGTCTGGCCCACGAAAGCTCATCATCTAATAAACCATCTTGTTAGTCTTTAAAGTGCTACATTGTCCTGCATTTTGCTTCTTATTATTAGAGCATGGAATTACTATCCATAGTAGTAGTTCTATGGAATATTTGGGCTCATTTAATATTTTTACCTCATTTGATTCTACGTTTTCTTTCATGCGTAGTGCTACTCCCCCACCAGCACGACCTGTTCTGTCCTTCCAATATGTTTTGTACCGTGGTATGACTGTGTCCCATTGATTGTCCTCATTCCATTAAGTTTCTGTGATGCCTATTATATCAATATTCCCCTTTAAAACTAGGCACTCTAGTTCTCCCATTTTACTATTTAGACTTCTAGCATTTGTGTATATGCACTTTAATAAATTGTCACTATTTATCTGTCTGCCATTTCTTTTTTAGACTTTTTCATTTGATTGTCTCACCTGATCCAACCCATACTTCTATCTTCTCCTCCTGACTAGAACATAGATCATCTCTATTAATAGAACCTCCCCTAATAGATATCTTTGTCCGATCCATGTGCTTCTCTGCACCTGTCAGCTTTCCCCCAACCCTTAGTTTAAAGACTGTTCTACAACCTTTTTAATGTTAAGTGCCAGCAGCCTGGTTCTATTTTGGTTTAGGTGGAGCCCATCCTTCCTTTCTGTATAGGCTCCCCCTCTCCCAAAAGTGTCCCCAGTTCCTAATGAATCTAAACCCCTCCTCCCTACACCATTGTCACATCCACGCATTGAGACTCTGAAGGTCTGCCAGCCTACCTGGCCCTGCGCGTGGAACTGGAAGCATTTCAGAAAATGATACCATAGAGGTCCTGGATTTCAATCTCTTTCCTAGCAGCCTAAATTTGGCCTCCAGATCCTCCCTCCTACCCTTCCTTATGTCATTGGTACTTTACATGTACCATGACCACCAGCTCCTCCCCAGCACTATACATAACTCTATTTAGGTGTCTCGAGAGATCCATAACCTTTGCACCAGGCAGGCAAGTTACCATATGGTTCTCTCAGTCATCACAACCCCATCTATCTATGTTTCTAATGATCAAATCCCCCATTACTAGCACCTGCCTTTTCCTAACGAAACCCAGGAAATTCAGTGCTGTTATGCAAGTGAGGTGATCGGGATGGAGGGATAAGTACATTGTAAAATCAACCATTCCATCTTTCTTAAAGGAAGAGAATGTAATAAACGCAATAGAAAGCCTTCCTTAGACAGGTTATCACAGGTTTTGTTCATAAATTTGGGGAAAGAAAAGAAGAATCTTTATTGAAAGTAAAGTACCTCATGACTTTGCAGTAAATGGTGAACAGAAATAGATAAGATTTTATTTTTGATCATATTTGTAATGTGAATATTAATATATCTTTTTTAATTAACATAGGGATAAAATAGTTCCAGAGAGAGTGGGAACCTACAGCATCCAGTTTGCTTATGCGGTTGATAAGACAAATATACTCAGCAGTGAACAGGTTTGTTTCTGTGATGAATTGTATATAGTTAAGTGTGCATACACTAGAAAATTAATTCTGTAACTTCTTTAGAGTAAATGAAAGATGAAGTTTTAATAAAAACATTTGGCTTCCTATTACAATTGGTTGATTTGCAAAATCCATAACTTTATTTTTGATAGTAAGAGACCTTGAATAGTTCATTATGAAATCATGTTTTTATTGGCATTTTAAGTAGGCAGACATCTGCTGAAAAGATTTTTTTCAGTTTGTTCTGTTGTGTCTCATAAATACTAGGGATATTAGCATGTAGTCATCTATATGATTAACCGATAAGCCTGGGTAGAGGCAGCAAAGGGAGGTGGGGGTTTCAGGTGGAGCCGGTGCTTGTGAGGAACCATCTTAAAAGCCTGCCCCTTCTGCGTGTAAACGTGTACCCATTGAAAAATTCAGCAGTTACAGGTTTGCAAAAATAAATGTTTGCTAACATCCCTAATAAATACCTCCTGGCTGTTTCTGTTAAAATATAACATTTCTTTAAACTGTGTAATTTATAAACTAGTAAAACTTATGACCTTTTAAGTTTACAATTCAGTTTTAAGAACATATTTTAGCTTATACGCTGCATTTGTTTCAGTATTGTTGAGTAGCCTACATATTGTAGATGAAATTTCAATTAACTATGTAGTTCCTCTTATTTTCTCA
This sequence comes from Pelodiscus sinensis, assembly GCF_049634645.1. Classification (NCBI taxonomy): domain Eukaryota; kingdom Metazoa; phylum Chordata; order Testudines; family Trionychidae; genus Pelodiscus; species Pelodiscus sinensis. Next base: position 81,176,978 of record NC_134712.1, read on the forward strand.
AGATCATAATTGAAGTGGTACCTAATGATCCAGTGCAGTTGCTACCAGACTCTCTACCAGCTACTCCTGTGGTTTCTAATGTTCGAACTGTTGCCAGCCGGACTCTTGTCAAGGATTTATGCCTCCATATAAAGGTAATGTTACTTTGCTACAAAGCAGTAATTGTAGCAATAAATAAAGGATCATTAATAATGTAAACATTATTTTGCTTGTAAAAGTTGTTTAACTGTAAAATGTTGTATAAATAGAGCAGTGTGATTAGATGCAGCTATTCAAAATTCAGAACTGTTTAAAAACAATTAAAAAACTATACGAGAAAATAAAAAATTAAGTTAATTATTTTTTCAGAAAGAATGAACATAGTACAGTCCACTATTTCGTTTACTTTTTCTGTGGACCTGAATTTGTAGGTTTCTACTTTAATCTTTTTTTATTCAAGATTGTGAGAAGTTCACACCTTCAACTGTTATACAAGTTACTTTGGTGCTGAGTGCAACTCTGAAAGTAGCCACCTCCTCTAGATAGCATCTTCAAACTCCTCCGTGCCCCCCAACCCTCCCCCAAAAATACCCCTTCTCCTCAAAGGACAAAAAAACCCAGATTATTACAAGAGCCACAGAAGGTGAACTCTTCCATGATTGCTCCATTTTCTGCTGTGATGAAAAATTTGAAACTGAATCAGCCAAGACTCACTTGGAGACATCTTAACAAGGAGGGATCAGTCCTTTTTGAAACTCTGAATAAAACATATTGTCCTTGCCAGTCAATGATTCACTCACAGGATGGAAGTCTAGAAATTTCATTGAACCTACAGATGAAGTACAGCTCTAAAAGGCAAAGCACATGAGTCCCATCCCAGCTTTTTAAGAGGGTTACTCACGTTATTGTGTTGCGTGACATTCTGACTCTCCTGAATAAAAGTATAAAGAGCTCTTTATAGATCCTACCAGAGAAGGCATATGTGCAGGCTAAAGCTAATATATTTCATGCAAAACTAAAATTTTTAGAGGTTATTAGGGAGAAATGAAAAACTCTTGAAAATAGAAAGTGACTTCATTATCAAGTCTTGAGATTATGCAGGCCCCAGAATGAAATAAATTGTCGTCATGATGTCCAGAGTTTACACATTACCAAAGGATAATGATTAATTCCTGTTAAGAGGGACGTCTTTTCCAGAGACCCAGAAGACCAGGAAGATAGAAGTTTCCCTTGCAAGGGACTTAAAAGCACTTTCAAAGCCATGGGGGTGACCAAATGCTTCGCTAGAGTGCCAGTAACTGATGTAATGTCCTACAAACATCAATTTCTCTCACTCATGGCAAATTCAATCCATATTGAAGAAAATATTCTTATAGTAGTAGTGATCCTTGAGATTCAAGTCAACCAATTCAGTGGCCAGATGCCAACTTTAGCTATAATGTCTTGACAGTAGATAACTTCTACAAAATAAATTTATTAACATTACTATTCATTCAAGTGATTGTCCACATATTTAGCTTCTGGTGCATGTGCACACCATAAATGTGACATCAAATCTTTTTAGCTACCAGTGTCTGTTGATGCTGCCTCTGCATCTTAGATTTGCTCATGGCTCCAATCCAAGAACATAAAAGGCTGAGAAGAACAACCATCCCTCAGCCCCTTCTTATTACCCATTAAAATAAGACAGAACCCCCACAGTGTCTGCTTACTGTGCACCTCATGCAACCTTAGGTTAGCTAGTAAGTGTAGATAGTATTCTTACAAGTTTTTTTTACACCCATTTGCACAAAAAAACCATAAAAACTTTATAAATATGCTTAGGGACTATTCCCATTTCCGGAACCCTTGACAATATGGCTGAAACAAGTCCCTGGCATTTAAAGCATGCCCCTTTTGTGGTGATGCTATTCCACTCAATGACGGGCATTCTGGGTGACTGTTTTGCACTGGTGAGGGATACATCCTGGACAAATGCTCTGTTGTTCTTTCCCCAAGTGGACCCAGAAAGCTCTTTCTACTGGAATGTTTAATGATGGCATCTTCAGAACCAAGGGTAAAAAATCCCATCAAAACAGAGTAGAAACTTTTGGCTAGTGATCTTGTGAGTTGCAGCTCTACAGACCACTGCTTTTACCTAGAATTTGATGTAACAAAAAGTAATACTGCATTCTGTCTTCCCAAGTCTGAACTTTTCCTCACATGCTGAGCGAAAGAGTATGAAAGGCAATTTAATAGTGCCAACTGGTGATTTCGTCTATAACATTTACTCTAAATCAAGGGTTTCAAAAACCCTTGTGACATCAGTAGGTGGGGTCGTGGCAATCCCTAGTGAGTGGAGGCCACACCATGTGCTGTGCTTGTGAGGTCAATCTGTGGAGAAGACATAATTTTGCCGTACAAAAGGGCATCTTCAGATGGAAATAATTCATTAAAACGAGGCCATACTGGCAAAAAGTTTGAGAATTGTGACCTTAAATATTCAGTAAACTTTTTATTCATGAACTATACAAACTTTTTTTTTTTTTTTTTTTTTTTTTAAATAAAGGATGAATACAACAACCATACAGGAAATGATTTGGTGGGCAAGATAATAGCTGTAATTAAGAGTTCCAGTGAAGAAGATGCAGAGATCCCACTCTTTCAGGGGAAAGTTAAAACAATTGAGTTTCCATTTAACAGAGGATCTGCTGAAATTGTTGTAAGTGTTTTAATCACAATGAAAAATGTATTTGTATTTGTAGGTGTAACAAGGGGTGCTCTGGTGGGACATCACTGAGAGTATGTAATTCAGGATAAACTGCTTAGAGACAGGGCTGCCACAACCAAGATTGGGGTTCCTCCACTATAAAGCACACCTAATAGTCAAAAAGAATTTGTTTCACCATACTGGTTAACAAGAACATATACGAGCAATTCCCTCAGACACTCCAGTCCAAATTGTATCACCACTAGTAGCCTACCTTATGCAAGTGATAGGTTATGAAAAACAGTCTCATCAAATAAAAATTCTTCTAATTCCAAAGGACCAGCTATGTTCCCAGGTCAATGTAACTTAGATCTTACCCATAATACACACTTAAGCCAATTCTTATTAAATACACTAATTTTAAAAGGAGTATTGGTAAAAAGATTAATATGCATACAGACATGAGTTCAGTTGTGAAGGTTCAAATATCTAATAGAGTTGTTGATCTTGTAGTTGTAAAAAGTTTGTTTAGAATGTACTGCATGGCTGTAGTCGAAAATTCCAACATCCTGTTCAGGGTGTACTAGCTTTGGGATCTCAATCCTTATGGTTTAGGATTCCCCTGCATGAAACCTTAAGCAAGTGGTAAGCAGCTTGTGGGCCACAGGCAGCCTAGCCTGGTTCCACCTGTAGCCCATGGACCCCTGGCTGCCACCCTCTCCTATGTGTCTTGTGGTCATTGGGGCACTTTTGAGGGAGCCACCAGTTGCTTGAATCAGCTGTTTGCAGTATTCTAGCTCTGAGAGGGAAGTGGAGGAGCAGGTAAGTGTGGGGCTCTGGTGCCCCAGTGCGCGAGAGGTGCATAGGAGCAGGGGGACAGACAGAAAGACCACAGGACAGCAAGTGGAAGCCCTATGATCTGCAGGCTACTGCAGCCCACTGTGGTGAAAGAGGGCCACTCACACAGCCCACCCATACCAATGGTTGCCCATCCCTCCCTTAAGCAGATATGAGATATTGTAATTGTTTGTTATAGGGGCATCAGGGTATTTTGGGATCTTGCAGCTTTTACCATGAACATTCAAGCAGATATGAGATAAACAGGATCAGCACCAATTTTCCCTCCAATTAGTCCATCTGTGTGGAATAAATTTTGTTGTCTGTGCACCAAGGCATATACAGATATGCACCACCAATAGAAACATATGCTGCCAGTTGTGGGCACTCTGCCAATCAGCTGAGCGGTACCTGAATTTCTCCAGGGCGGCTGCCCAAGAGTTCAGCTTACAGGGTGTGTCTAGACTACATCCCTTTTTCAAGAAAGGGATGCAAGTTAGGCACGTCGATATTGCAAATGAAGCCGGGATTTGAATTTCCCGCACTTCATTTGCATAATGGCAGCCACCGCTTTTTTCTAAACAGGGCTTTTTCGGGGAAAAACCCAACAGTTTAGATGGGGATCTTTCGAAAATAGAACCCTTTTTCGAAAGATCCTGTAAACCTCTTTTTTTGTGGAGTACAAGATCTTTCTAAAAAGGGTTTTATTTTCGAAAGATCTCCGTCTAAACTGCTGGTGGGAGTTTTTTCTGAAAAAGCCCCATTTAAAGAAAAAAGCGGTGGCTGCCATTATGCAAATGAAGCGTGGGAAATTTAAATCCCGGCTTCATTTGCAATATCTACGTGCTTAATTTACATCCCTTTCTCGAAAAATGGATGTAGTCTAGACATACCCATAGGGAACAGTGGTCAGGACCAAAAGGCTTTCTATGCAGTCCTTGGTTAACAATAGTTTTTTGATGCAAACTTCAGTTTCCCAAACATCATGGTAATTAACATAAGGTAATTTATCCATTCAACAGTTTCAGAAACTTTAGAGATACATTTTGACAATGATGTTGTTTCACCCAAGATTTATCTAAATGTTAATATTCCTTTTTAAATCTCTGAATCAACAGTTATAGTGATAGACAGGAACTGTTTTTTACATGGTTAGATCTATAAGTAAACACACACAAGTAGTATTGCCTCTAATTTATAATGATATTGGAGTTTTCCCCTTCCAAGTTCTACCCTAACTAGCATTGAATGGTCTTAATTATCTCTACTTGTTTAAGCATTTCTGGTCATGTGTCCTTATTGGCACAACATTTGTTGCAACTATGTAACAGTGCTATCAACAATTTTTTATGGTCATATTATAATTTTATGGTCATATAATCAGATGTCACATTAGGTATCATTTTAGTAATTTGAAGTAAATCTATATTTTTAATGTAATACCTTGTTCTTTTTCATAGATGTAATAGATTTTAAGGCTAGAAGAGGCCAGGAAACTAGCTATTCTGATTTCCAATATGTCAGAGGCCATCAGATATCAGTTATCTGTGTATTGAGCTCAATAATTTGTCTTGTAAACATCAAGAATCCACCACTTGTCTTGGTAGTTTCTTCCAATGGTCAGTTATCCTCATTATTCAAAATGTGTGCTTTATTTCTAATTTGAATTTTCCTGGTTTCAGTTTCTAGCTGTAAATTCTTGTTACACCTTTCTACACTAGATAAGAGCTCTTTTGTGCCTGGCATTTTCCTCTCATAAAGATTACACAGACTCCTGCTGACGGTGTAGACCTGCTCATCCCCATGTGAGTCCACGCTGCCTCATCCCCACCCTTACTGGCAGTGGCAGCGGGGAAGGTGCAGCAGGACAGCTCTAGCTTACACAGCACTGCTCTTCCGCCATGCCGTTTCCTTCTGTGGAGTGCTGAGGAGCAGTGTGGCCAGAGTCACCTTGCTTCATCTTTTCTACTGCCTCTGTCAGTGAGTGCACAGGGGGACAGCACAGACTCTTGTTTCCGGTACTGGCCCTCCAGCCTGGTAGCCCCCTGCCAGCTGTTGGAGGGCCCCTCCCGCCCACTTTGTGTTGCCCTTGGAGGAGGATGCTGGTGTTAAGATGTTCCCCACCTTTTACCCCCTCCACTTCTGTATCCCATCTCCACAGAGCAAGGGCAGACACTACAGGGCGTCAGGAGTTAGGACCAAAAGAGTTTACAGGCAGTTGCTGCTGTATCTAGACCAAGCAGCTTTCAGACTGATGACTACCAATCTACTATAAGGGAGGCAGCGTACTTAACAAGGCAACACACCTCTCTCTGACTCACACACACACACAGTCACCTCCAAACATATGCTTATATCTTATTTTGTTGTTGCTACTTCTTGATACTTTCAAAGTGCTGCTGTTTGAATGTTTTGCTTGGTCCTATGCATTTCATAATTTTTATTTTTGTCTTAAACTTAAATATAATTATTTGAATAGCAAGCTCTAAAATGCCTAACCTCCTGGCTGGCGTTGTTATCCCTATGATAACTTTTTAAAAATACGTATTATGTCTAGGTTTTTGTTTCTACTGCTGGCTCGCACCTGTATATTACCACGATATGGTGAACATGGATGGAAAAAAACTATAGGGAATGCTGGTCTACATTGCAGCTTACGTCCCAGCTCAGATATGCTTGTGCTTGGCTAGCTAACACACTAACACTGTGGATGCTATAATACTGGAAGCAACTCAGGCTTGCCCATCTGGCCCCTTACACCTGTCTTGGGTGGTTGGCTAGCCCAGGCTGCTACAAGTGCCTCTGCTTCCACACTACTGTTTTTAGTGTGCTAGGAAGTCCATCTATCTATGCTGGGAGGCATGCTCTCAGCTGCAAAGTAAAAATACTTCTGAGGGCTGGTACTCTGATGGAGAGCCTGTGTTGAAGTCCATGCCACTTATGAGCTCATTGAATTTCTCGAAAGTTTATATTCTATTTCTTCTTGTATTAGTGGCTGTTAAAAGGTGGCTCTCTTGTCTGATTATGTAACATTCTCTCAACAGTGCATTTCAACATTAGATTTATTGTGATAATCATTTAGCATTTTTCCCATACTTTAAATTTTTTTATTATGTGTTATTTAAGTTTTACCTTTACTAATTTTAATTCTACATCATGCGTGGTGGCTGTGGTATTTGCTGTATTAAACTGTAGGGAAAGATGAGGAGTTTTTTAAATGAGAAATTATTGAGAAATGGGATTCAATTGTTTGGACATGGGCTAATTTTTATCTTACAGAAAGTGCCTTTAAATAATAAAACGAATTCTCTATCATAACACTTTGTTAATTCACTTGGGATCTACTGTCTATTTCCATAGTAACAGCAGCAACTTTAGCTCAGCATTGGGAGTTAGACACTTTTCTTGCCAGGGTTTATATATTTGGCCTCATTCCCCATTGTGTTTGCATTGTTTTCACATTAAACCAATGCATGTTAATACTTCCAGAAAAATTTTATTTGTGGGAAAGAGTACAAGGTATTTTTTTAATGTTCACATTTAATTTAAAAAATGCAGTAAAAAATAAAGCTGATACTTTAGGCCTTAACCTTAATTCACATTTTTATTGATAAAAGAAATCATAAATATTGTTAATGAAGGATAAAAGATAGGTGTCAATAAAATTCTGAAGTCGGTATTTAAGACTTTATCCATATTTTATAAGTAGTATTTAGCCATGTGAGATTTGGACTAAGATAATTCTTAAATCAGATTTTATTTCTTCTATTACACTTCTACATGTCTCATAAGATGTATACCTATATGTGTATATTTGTCTTTACAGAATCTAGTGCTGGCAGAAAATAGTCCTGGAAGAGATAGCACTGAATACATTCTTGAATTTGAGCCAGACTTACCAGCTTTGACAAAACCTCTGGAACCATACCGTCTGTCTTTCATGTTTTATAATGGTGAGTTTCAAACATAGCTTCAAAATATTTCTCATTCTCTCATTTCTAAAGTTTGACCTCTATTTCTGTCTTTCCCCTCCCCCCCCCCCCCCTTCCTCCCCTGCAATTCATAAAGTTGGTTTTGGGCATCTTTTCTCTCCATCAAGCTACATGGCTTTTTTAATAGGTGCTTTTACTAGTATTATTGACACAGTGTTGATATGTTTAAAAAAACCTCAATTTTATTTATTTAGATTTTAAGAAACAGCAGCGGATGGCAACACTTACAAGAGAGAGAGATGAACTATCTAAGTCAATTGCTGTATACAGAAATATGTTTGATACCACTGAGCAGCTTATTACTGAAATAAAATGTAAGTCATGTAATTTATATGTATAACTTTAATGTTTTAACTATATAAAATAACTTTCTCAGGTAGATAGCTAGCTTTTTTTCTTACTATGATTTTGACATGAGGAGATAGTAAATAGCAAAACTGAAAAATGAGGAAATAAAACGTTCATTTCATTTTAGGGGGGAAAATTGTGTTGCATTGGGAGAAAGGTATCTGGTTATTTGAATAAGTGTAAATAAAAAATTTTGCAGTTACCTTCACATGAAGCAAAATTCTTTAGGACAACATTTTCTAACCTAAACATGGGCACTGAAATCACTGGCCTAATTTTCACAGCTTCTTTTCATTTCTTCAGAGAGAGCTGCAGGTGCTCTGCTGGAAATCATACTATCTATTTAGCTCCATAAATAGAAATGTTGAGACCTAACTTAAAGCCAACATTTTTAGAAGTGGATACAGCAAAACTCCGATGGTCCGGCATCTGACGGTCCGGCACTCCTGATGGTCCGGCACCATCAGGAACCCGGAAGTGCTCCGGGCAGCCGGACCATTGGAGCTGCTCTGCCCCCAGCTTCCCCGATTCAGCCGCTGCTAAAACTGATCAGCGCTGAATCCAGGAAGCAGGGGGCAGAACAGCTGGAGTGCTGCCGGGTAGGTCCAGTAGCACTGCCCCTCGGGGCTGCGGGACCAACCCAGCAGCACCCCAGCTGTCCCGGATTCAGCCGCTGCTGAAATTGACCAGCGGCTGACTCCAGGAAGCCCGGGGCAGAGCAGCTCTGCCTCTGGCTTTCTGGAGTCAGCCGCTGATCAGTATCAGCAGCGGCTGACTTGGGGACACCTGGGGCAGAGCAGCTGGGGTGCTGCTGGGTTGGTCCAGTAGTGCCGAGGAGCGGCGCTGCGGGACCAACCCGTCAGCACCACAGCTGCTCTGCCCCAGGCGTCCCCAAGAGCAGCTGGGGTGCTCACGGGTTGGTCTCGCTGCACCAAGGGTCGGCGCTACCGGACCAACCCAGCAGCACCCCAGCTGCTCTGCTGCAGGCGCCCCCGATTCAGCTGCTGCTGAAACTGACCAGCAGCGGCTGAATCGGGGACTCCTGGGGCAGAGCCGGACTATCAGAAGGGAGGGCTATGAAGAGGTCTGGGGTAGCATCCCCCCACCCCACCCCAGACCCCTCATAGCTCCCCCTTCTGATAGTCCGGCATACCTGATAGTCCGGCACCCCCTGGGTCCTAAAGGTGCCGGATTATCGGAAGTTTACTGTACTAAAGTTTTATAATGTCATTTTTCTCCCGCATTCAAGCAAGCACAATATCCAAAAGTATGAATCTGTGTGTGTGTGTGTGTGTGTGTGTGTGCCTTCAGAAAAAACATCAGTGTTTATAAAAAGTGATTAAAGAAGAAGCTGTCAAATAGATATGTAGGGAAAGCTTGCATGAAAGAGTGAGATAAATAGTAAAAGCATACTTGTACACTTTTGCATATTCTTAAACTTACTTTGTTTAGATCAACCTTATTGTTTTATATGCCACATATTTTGAACACTTCCTCTCTAATATAATATAATACTTCCTCCTAATATAAAAGTAAATGAAGAATATGGATACATTTTAAGAAATGTTTGGTTGTTGCAGTGTTAAGATAAAGGTAAAATTCCATAGGTGTAGTTCTAATATGGGCTCTCAGTGCAAAGATGGATTCTAATACTTGTGGTAGAGGAAGTTTTAGGAGCATTCTCAGATTTCAGCTATTTCCATCTGTGCTAGAATATGAATTGAAGTTGAATACTATGCACTATTTTTACTTAGCTTTGATTTGTTGGATTATACAGAGAATAAAACAGCACAATTGTTGGTTTAATTCTTCGTTTTCAAAGCTGTTTCAATATAATTGAGAAGGACTTATTTGAAGAGAAATATTTTGCAGTCTGACCAAGCACAGAAGCTATTGTGATCAAATCTGAGGTGTGTTTAGTGTACATTGGAAAGCAATTGTAATGGAAATATCTCTGACTAGGAGAAGGAATACTCCTAGAAGAGCACTTATTGGGTAATATATTTTCCATTCCTACATTACATACCACACTAAATGTTGAATTGTTAAATTGTTTCAGATCAGGCTCAGGAAGCTGAATCAAGAGAGTCTCACCTGAAGAATGAATTGAAAAAGCATCACATTGATATTCCACAGACAAACACAGTATGTTTTTTTTAATTTACTTTTTAATTATTTATTTCACAACCAGAAAAATATTTAACACTGTAGAAATGAAGCCAACTGTTCATTTCTGTTAAGTCAAAGATTCAAATAAAATGGGTAGAAATTTGGAGATAAGTATGTATGGATTAAAGTGTAAACTTATTGGGTCACTTACGTGAAGTAGTGCCAAGCTATGCTTTACCCCTTACATAAAAAAGCTTTCATTTACTATTCTGTCAATATGCCTGAGCAGAGATTTGAAAGGACTGTTTGAGGATGAGAAGTTAGCTGTGTTTGTCCATATTAGTGATGTAAAATCCCATTTAGTTAACCAGTTAAGTGATTTAACGGGGTGAAGGGGGAGGTGCCTGGAGCAGTCCCCTGCCCTAGTCCATATGTATTCCTTGCCCCATATCCCTAGTCCATATGTATTCCTTGCTTCTTGGCAAAAACTACCAATAGAACTACCAGTTGTAGGGATCACTATTTATAGTGTTATAGAGATGGGTATACATTTCACACATTACTGACCAAAGCTTAATTTACATTAGAAATTTAGAGATTCTGTAAAATATCTCCTCTTATCAGTTTCTCTGAAAATTCTCTTTAAAGCCGTGGTCACCAACAGATCGATTGCGATCGACTGGTCGATCGCGAGGTGTCCTGTCCACCCCGCCCCCATTTCCCTCTCACCCCCAAAAAGCCCCACTACCTACCTCCAGTGAAAATGGAGGTAGTGTAGGCTTCCCAGGGATGGACAGAAGTCCCGCAGCTTAGCGCCACTTCCGGCGATTCCGGAAGTAGCACTAGCTGCTCTGCTGGGTGTACTGCGGGAGGGAGCATCTGCTCCCTGCACCACACAGGAGGGGTGAGTCAACCCCGGGTGAGACGCGTACGCGCGCGGGGGTCGCCCACGGGGGAGGTGCGCGCGGGGTTTTCCTGCACCGGGGGGTCGACCCCAGGGCAGGCGTGCGCGCACGGGACTTCCCTGCGCTGCGGGTGGGTCGGGCCCGGGGCAGGCACACGCTGGTTTCCCTCTGGGGGCGGGGGAATCCTGGGAGGAGGCATATACAGGGGACTCTCTGCCTCCACTGGCACCCCACTCCCCAGCCACAGAACTCTGTCCCCACTCCCCTAACTCTGTCCCCACTTCCCTGTCCCTAGCCACAGAATTGTCGCCACTCTCCTGTCCCTAGCCACAGAACTCTGTCCCCACTCCCCTCCCCACTCTCCGAATGCTGTCCCCTCTCTCCCGTCCCCAGCTACAGAACTCTGTCCCCACTCCCCTGTTCCCAGCTACAGAACTCTGTCCTTATTGCTGTCCCCACTGGCACCCTGTCCCCAGCTGCAGAAACCTTTCCCCACTGGCACTCTGTCCCCTGCTGCAGAACCCTGTCCTCTGCCCTCCTAGCACCCTGTTCCCTCTCCCCTGCCCCCAGCCGCAGAACTCTGTCCCCACAAAATGTATAATTATAAATGCTTCATTTTAGATTTAAATAGCATGAATAAAAAACAGACCATTTATTTCATAACTATAAACACATGATTTTAATTTTATGCATCGCATAATTTAAAAATAAACTGTTTATCAGAGTCTGTAAGTAAGGGCTGGGGATAGCAAATGATGGACTGGAGGAGAATAGAAAGGGGCGGGACTTCAAGAAAGGGGCGGGGCGGTAGATCTTCACCTGTTCTGAGATTTAAAAAATGATCTTGGGTGTAAAAAGGTTGGAGACCACTGCTTTAAAGAATCTGATGAGCTCTTGCATTTATTAAAGTTTTGAGTTCACTATTGAAATAATGTAATACGGAAATGGAGGCTATAATGAAAGTAATACTTCATCACTAAACCAATAAAATTAAATGTTGTTCTATGCATTTAACAGTCTGGCCAGTAAATTTTCCCGTTTGTTTAGTCTTTAGGCAAAGGGCTTAATTGCACCCTTCTAAAATTTGTTCTGCCCAATCAGATACAATCCTTCCCTCTGGCTCTTACACTTTCTTCAGTTCCTCCTCTTGGCTTAAAAAGGCACTTTCATTTCCTCATGAAACTAGGGTTGCCAGATGGTTTCAACAAAAATACCAAACACCCCCTCTCCCCCCCAAAAAAAATTGGGGAAAAAATGCTGTTGAAGGGGGGGGGGGAAATGGGGAGGAGGGAGACCAAAGTTGTTGAGCCAAAAAAAAAAGGACCCCAAGAGTTAAGCAAAAAAAAATTTATAAAATAAAACAGCATGGTCCCTTTAATTGTGTCCAGAGTCAGAATAGGGATAGGAAGAGAAGAGGTTGAGTACTAAGACCCAGGGAAGGCATTGCTTCCCCTTGCTCAGGTCTTTAGGTTTTTTGCCAGCGGCCATCTTGTTTTCTTGGTCGAGCCAGAAGGGAGCTTCCCGGCGGAATCAGGTAAGGTGTGGGTGGGGGGGGGGGGGTTGTGCGGGCCCAGTTGCTGAGTGTGTCATAGGGTTGCTAGGTGTCCAATATTTTCCCCTTCTGGCAGGCGGTAAAACCCAAAAAATACCGGATATTTTAGGTGTCCAGTATTTTCTGAATTTTTTTTTACTGGACAGAGGGCGAAAATACCAGACTGTCCGGGTCAATACCGGACACCTGGCAACCCCACATGAAACAGTCAACTTGTCTGACAGCCATACTAAGTCTGGTCCAGATTGCTGACTGCTTCATAGCTGAAACCTGATTACTGCTTAGTAAAATCTTTTTCTACAAGATGAGATGATGTGCATTTGTTAACTCTCTGTCTTATTTTACAGTTGCAATATGTTGATTCTCTCATAAAACAAAAGTTATCGGAGCAGGAAGGAGTAAAGAAACATCCAAGAAGATCATGTACCCTTTCAAACTATCCCAAAGACAGTCAGGATATTTTAGGGAAGGTGAGTTTTAATAATTTTCTTAATTCCATGATAAGATTCGACCTGTTCAGTTAATAAGCTCCTAAACGAGTTACTAAGTAACCTCCGGGAAAGCAATCCCTAGAAAGGCATGCAAAGACCATTTCATAAATTGCAGTTATGGAAATGACTGAGCCTTCAATTGAAGAGGCATTGTGGTTAGTAGGGAAAAACAAAAGTGATCTTCCAACAAGTATTTACTTCTGTTGTACAGATTGCACATTTAGCACAGATTGAGGATGACAAAGCAGCAAAGGTCATCTCTTGGCATATGGCTAGTGATATGGACTGTGTAGTCACCCTAACTACTTCTGCTGCTCGTCGTATCTTTGATGAAACTCAGGGTCGACAGCAAGTCTTGCCTCTTGATTCTGTTTACAAGAAGACTCTCCCAGATTGGAACAGGTAGAAGGAAAAAAAATTCACTTTTCTTTTCATGGGAAACTTTTCCTTTGCTATATTTTTTTCCTAATTTTGTTTAACCTTTATATTAGGAAAATATTCTAATTATAAAATATCTTTACATTTATGTTAATTAGCAGGAATGTAGCTTAAAATCTTAAGTAATAGCCCATCTTTGTAAATTTAACTTTGTATTGTTACTTTCTAGATTTTATAAGAAGCTTTTCTTTTATAGTACTGGAGACAATAAAAACATTCTTGGATAATATTATGGCATATAGAATTAGGTATTTGGACTTACCACATAGTACTTTAAGATGGAATAAACCCTAACTTTTTCTGTTCTAATTATGAGCACATTCCCAGAAATTATCTGTAGTCATTCAGATTACTATACTGATCCATTTCTTGGAAAGAGAAAATGCAGTATAGGATTTCAGATATACTCCCAAAAGAAATTAAATAATCAGTTTAAATAAATAACATTATATGCATTTGCTTTTTAAACACACTTGTACTTAAGTATATTGGGGGGGGGGTATGGGGGAGAAAACAAAAAACAAGGTCCAGATCTTCAGCTGTTTATAAAACAGTGATACAAATCTGGCCTATAAAGGACTGTTACATTCAAAGTCAGCTCAGTTCGATTCTTCTTTGAGTAGTGTCCCTGTGGGTGCTCCACGTTAGGTGTTTTGGAGCCCTGCACTTCTAGTTGGAGACTTTGGTAGCAGTGCCCTGATTAGCCACATTTGTCTAACAGCCTCTCCGAGAGGCTACTGAGGGGATACAACCAATCCTCCTCAGTTTCTTCTCTACCACCCTTGGTTTTGGAGCAGCACCCTTTTCTGTTTTCACTCTCTTCTTTATCTCAGTTAACTCCATGCCTGCTGAAGGAGGTGAGTTTTTATTTATTTACCATACTGCAAACTCCCTATTAGAGGCAGTTAATCAAGAAAGCCATAGCAAATGAAAAACTACCACTTATGACAAAGATTGGAAGTGCCTACACACCTTTGGCAAGAAAGCCTATTCATCAGCAACACTCCAGTTTCTCAGAGCAAACTACTCTGCATTTCTGGTCAAATACACACACAACATTTTTTTTTCTCAGGTGTCATCTTTTATTTATCACATCCAGCTGATAAAAAGGAAAAATATAAGGCTGATCTAGCTGAAAGATTCCTCATTCCCAAAACTGTTTTGCAGGCTTCTCTAGACTCTGCTGACATGGCAGCTTGTTCCATTGCCACGTCCTTTGTCATACAGAGGGCTTCATGGGATCCATCTTTCCAGCTTCCCCAGGGAGGTCCAGGCAACAATAGAGGACCTACTTTTTGAGGGGTAAAAATTATTTGAGAAAACTGACATCTACTCACAGACCTTGAAGGACTCCCATGAAACATTAAAAATTCTTGGTATCTGCATTCCTGCAAACAAAAAGAAACAGGGCTGATTCTACAACCAACAATTCGGCCATGTTCCATACACTTGGCCTCCGTGACACTTATGATCAATGCCACAAGCAACATCAGATGAGACGCCATGAGATGCCAGATCAAATACTGCAGCTCAGCCATCCACTTCTAGGTAAACATTTTGAAATGTTGGTTAAGGACACACGAGCCCCACGTTCCCCAATCCCAGAGTCCTATCCAATCTCCAGCCTGTTTGGAGGCAGCCTTACACCATTTTACCCAGTATGGAGAACTAGCTCCACAGACAAGTGTGTTCTGGAAATTATGCAGAAAGGCTGTTCCATGCTGATTCTTTCCATTCTGTCTACCCACATCACTTCCCCTGTCCCTTTTCAGGGACCACTCTCACAAGCATGTGTTACAGCAAGAAATACTCCATCTCCTGCAATTAAGTGCTGTGGACCCAGTACCAGTTCAACATAGAGGTCAGAGTTCCTATACAGACTGCTTCCTCACCCCTAAGAATACAGGTGGATGGCAGCCCATTCTAGACCTATGCAAACAAGTTTGTGAGAACACAGCACTTCAAGATGATAGATAACTCTAGCAACCATACTTCTGGCATGGGAGAAGAGTGATTGGATCTTAGCCCTCGACCTACAGGATGCTTATTTCAATGTCAGCATCCACCCAGTGCACAAGAGACTCCTATGATTCACTCTTGGCAACCTATTCTGTCAATACAAGGTACTTCCCTTCCGTGTTTCTATGACCGAAGGATTTTTTTCCAAAATACTGGTCGCAGTTACCAGTATTATGCATCTCTAGTGGGATTGGGGCACATTTGAACAACAACACTATCTAGGGCCAACAATAGGAATCAAATCTCTGCATAAATATCCTGGAGCTTTGAGCAGTTTCAAATACTTGTCATCACTTTCTCCCTCTAAAACTGTCTAAATTCTAAGAATAGTGGTAGAGATGTAGCCGTGTTAGTCTGGGGTAGCTGAAGCAAAATGCAGGACAATGTAGCACTTTAAAGACTAACAAGATAGTTTATTAGATGATGAGCTTTCGTGGGCCAGACCCACTTCCTCAGATCAAATAATGGAAGAAAACAGTCACAACCATATATACCAAAGGATACAATTTAAAAAAAATGAACACACATGAAAAGGACAAATCACATTACAGAACAGAAGGGGGATGGGGGGGGGGAAGGAAGGTGAATGCCAGTGAGTTAATGATATTAGAGGTGGGGAAGGGGAAATGTCTGTGAGTTAATAGTATTAGAGGTGATAATTGGGGAAGCTATCTTTGTAATGTGTAAGATAGTTGGGGTCTTTATTAAGTCCGGTGTGGAGGGTGTCGAATTTTAGCATGAATGCCAGTTCAGAGGATTCCCTTTCAAGTGCAGATTTGAATGTCTTCTGAAGTAGGATGCAGGTTAGCAGGTCATTAAGACTGTGTCCTTTCTGGTTAAAGTGGCAAGAAACTGTTTTCTCTTTGTGATCTTGTCTGATATCTGTTTTGTGGGCATTAATCCTTTGGCAAAGTGTCTGAGATGTTTGTCCAATGTACATAACAGACGGACACTTTCGGCACATGATAGCATAGATTATATTTCTGGATGCGCAGGAATATGTGTTCTTGATCTTATAACTCACTTGGTTAGGTCCAATAATGGTATCAGCAGAATGAATATGTGGACAAAGCTGGCAAGACATTCAAATCTGCATCCTTCCTCCCTGGAAACCAGAATGCCACTGCAGACCACCTCAGCTGGAACGTCTCACAGACTAATGAATGGGAAGTAAACACACACATACTGCAAACTATTTCATTAATGGGGATTCCCATCAATAGACCTCTTATGGTGCTTCAGCCCCCCTCCCGCCCCCCGCTCTAACCCAATACCCTCCCTTTCCCCCAGAGCCAGGCATTCCCAGCCTCACCCCTCCCCCAGAGCCAGGCACCCCATCACTATCCTCTAACCCAATCCCCCTTCCCTCCCTCAGAGCCCAGCACCCGCAGCCACCTCTTCTCCCCCCTGCCCCAACCCCCAGAGCTAAGCATAGTCAGCCCCTGTTTTAACCCAGTACCTGGGTCCCGGAGCCACCACCACTACCAAGCGCTTCTCTCTCCAAGCACTGGGGGTGGTGTTCAGAATGGCCGGCTGTGAGAGCAGTCCAGGTGCGCAACTCAGAACTACCAAGAGCCTAATTTCTTTAAGCAAAGAGCCACATGTGGCTCTAGAGCCACGGGTTGGCCACCCCTGAACTAACCCATTCAGAAGGACTCCTAAGCTCTTTGTCTCCACCGTGCGATGATCTCAGGGAAACAGCATCTCCAAGCAGAGATTGTTTAAATGGATAGCCAACTGCATGTGCTTGTGCTTCAAACAAGTCCAGACTCCTGTCTTCATCAGAGTGCATTCTACATGTTCCATCTCCATGTTTATGACCTTCCTACGCAATGTTCCCTTTGTGAACATATGCAAGGCATCCACATGGGAATCAAATCTCACATTTGAACAGCACTATGTCCTCTAACAGTACACTGCAGCTGACGGTAGAATGGGCAGAGCTGTTTTGTCTGCAGCCTTCCAGCCTGATCTGAAGCCCCTACCGTCCTAGAGTACACTGCTTAAAGTTACCTGAGTGGAGCACGCACAGGGACATCTCTGGAAGGAGAAGAGGAGGTTACTCACCTATGCAGTAACTGATGTTCTTTAAGATGAGTGTCTCTTGGGTGCTCCACTACCCACCCTCTTCCTCTCTACTTTGGATATTATACTTGTCCGCTGTAGAGAAGGAAATGAGGAGCTGGGACCACAAACGTGCTCTTTATACTCTTGACAGCTTGTCAGGCAGGCAAAGCGCGCACACAGCCTGGGGAAATGACACTGCTGAGAGAAAATCTAGGGTCAAAGGCACTGGGATGCACCCTGACCTCAGTGGAGCACCCACAGGGATGTTCATCTTGAAGAATGTCAGTGTCTGCATAGGTAAGTAACCTCCTCTTCTCATACCTGACCCAGATGTCTGTCACATCACAAACCTTTCCCTTCCCTCCTCACCTACTGACACAAGATGCAGAACTCTTCTATCACTTCAACATTACGGCCTTTTATTTCAAGGCATGACTAATCCAAGGTTGACAGAACTCAAAAGATGCTGCTCCAAGGAGGTCCAAGACTTTCTATTTAACAACTAACATCTCTTCACATAAAAAACATATGCACGAAAGTGGAAAAAATTCTCCATTTGGTGCCGAGACAAGCAAATCACTCTACAATTGACCTTCTTACATACTATTCTTGATTACATATTGTCGTTAAATAAATCTGTCGTCTTAAGTAACTCAAAGTGTACTTATCTGTCGCCACCACCTGTCATGCTCAGGTGAATGGACTCAGTGTCTTCACCCATCCACTCACTAAGATTTTCTCAAGGGTATTGAAATCACTTATCCCATATTAAAGGACCCAATCTTTTTCTGCATCTACTGTTTACAGACCTTTTGAACTGCTAGCAGCCTGCTTGTTACTACACTTATCCATGAAGGCTGCCTTTTTCACATCAGCATAAAGGGTGGGAGAACTGGCTGCTCTAATGGCACACTCACCTTACACCATGTTCCTAAAGGACAAAGTAATCCTACAACCACACACTAAATTCATACCCAAGATTACCTCTCTCTTCCATCTCAATAAATCTGTTTATTCTCCTGTATTCTTTCCTAAGCCACTTGTTGTCAAGAGGGAGGCTTTCCTTCACACACTAGACATCTGCAGAGCTCTATGTAGTGAGAATAAAAACATACAGAAAATCATCCAGGTTATTCATATCTACAATAGGCCAAACCATTTCCAGACAGACTTTCTAAATCAGGGGTGGGGAACCATTTTTGGGTCGGGGGCCACTGACACATGGTAAAACTAGTCAGGGGCCATACACAAGTGAAAAGCAAAAAACAAAAACCCTCACTGACATGGCCTCTGACTGAAACAGAAAGACACTCACCACATTCCCCACACACAACAGAACCTGGGGGCGGAGCCCAGGCTAGTATATTTTGTATGTTCCAGCCCCATAGTGGAGTAGCGGAGGGGCTTGAGCTCCAGTGTAGGCTCCCCAGTGCTGGGGGGGTGTAGCCTGCTGAGATACATTTTTCCTATCCTAACCTTTTTTATATATATTTTTAATAGTATGCTAGTAATGCAAGAAGCCTACAGGATCAAACTTGTCTTGTATGATCCAGCTTTAACAGAAGTAGGGTGATAGGGTTAAGATTTATTCTTCTTATTTCCCTTGTTATTTTTCCAAGATATGTATTGTGTAAAGATTATGAAAGGCCTTTTGCAGTTAGTCTAATTTTGAGACCATTACTCAGTTTGGCCAGAACAAACATCGGCAGAATGTACAAACGCCAACAAACTGAATCTGCTCACGCCAACAGACTGAGGTGCCCAGATTTCCTTTACCTAACCGCAATGCTTCCCGTTCTTTTCTCTGTTCTGGAAATCAGTCCAAGAAGATGTCATGTCTTTTTGTATGCGTATTCATAGACACCCTTCTCTTTCCTCCCTCCCCCTTTCCCCCCCCCCCCCCCCCCCCCATCGCAATATCTCTTCCAATCAGTTATAGGTACCTACACAAATCTTAGTGCACCGGGCCCAGTTTTGGTTAAGGGGTTGGACATCTGGAACATTTTGGCGCCAAAAAGGGAATATAGGCCCAGGGATTAAGGAAGGAAGGCTGCTGCGGCTGTCGCTGCTAGAGCTTGCTTCAGAGTTTATACTCTCTTCTCTCAAGGTCAGAAACCAAGTTTTATCTTCTTTCTCTCTTTATATTTTTGTCTTGCTTAATTTATTCTGTGTCTTGCTTCTAAGTATCTCATACTCCACCTGCACCGAGGTCCATCAGGTGAAGGGAGGCTGGGTGCTCCACTACCACCTTCCTCCCCTCTACTGTGGAGTTTGACTTGATCCTCTGGGGTAGAGATGGAACTAAGGAGGTTTGGCTGAGCCCCCAGAGTAGCCTCCTGGAGAGGCATGAGACAGCTGCTGCACATGCGTGGCCAATCAGGGCACTGTTACTAAGTCTCCAACTAGAAGTGCAGGGGGCCAAAACACCTAAAGTGTAGCACCCACATGGACAACCATTTCTCAGTTACTACACAATGTGAGTAACCTTCTCTTCTTTGAGTGCTTACTCATGTCCTTTCAACATAGGTGTATGTGCTCATCACATGCACTGGTGCCACAAGATTTTCCTTCAGCAGTATCTGTTGGGGACCAGATCTACTGCCCCCTGAAGTGGTGTGCATATGCTGCACTATATAAGGCGCTCCCTGGACCTCTGCTTCCCTCAGCTCCTTCTTGCTGTCAGTGACAGTGCTCCAACTTTAGCTATAGCTTTAGTTAATCCAATAAGGCTATCCAATAAGTTTCTGGACTGCATTGGAGACAACTTTCTGTTTCAGAAGGTTGAAAAAGCTACCAGAGGAGAAGCTGTTCTGGATTTGGTTTTAACAAATAGGGAGGAACTAGTTGAGAACTTGAAAGTGGAAGACAGTATAGGGGACAGTGATCATGAAATAATAGAGTTCATGATCTTAAGGAAAGGTAGAAGGGAGACCAGCACAATTGAGGTAATGGATTTCAGGAAGGCAGATTTTGATAAGCTCAGAGAACTTGTAGGTAAGGTCCCATAGGAAGCAAGACTGAAGGGAAAAACAACTGAGGAGAGTTGGAAGTATTTCAAAGGGACGTTGTTAAGGGCCCAAAAGCAAACAATTCCGCTGTGTAGGAAAGATAGAAAATATGGCAAAAGACCAGCTTGGCTTAACAAGGAGATCTTGCATGATCTCAAAATAAAAAAGGAGTCATATAAAAAATGGAAACTAGGACAACTAACAAAGGATGAATATAGGCAAGCAACACGGGAATGCAGGGGCAAGATTAGAAAGGCAAAGGCACAAAATGAGATCAAACTAGCTACAGGCATAAAGGGAAACAAGAAGACCTTTTATAAATACATTAAAAGCAAGAGGAAGACCAAGGACAGGGTAGGCCCACTGCTTAGTGAGGAGGGAGAAGCAGTAACAGGAAACTTGGAAATGGCGGAGATGCTTAATGACTTCTTTGTTTCGGTCTTCACCGAGAAGTCTGGAGGTGTGCCTAACGTAGTGAATACAAGCAGAGAGAGGGTAAGTTTAGAAGATAGGATATACAAAGAACAAGTTAAAAATCACTTAGGAAAGTTAGATGTCATCAAGTCACCAGGTCCTGATGAAATGCATCCCAGGATACTCAAGGAGCTGATAGAGGAGGTATCTGAGCCTTTATCTATGATCTTTGAAAAATCATGGCAGACAGGGGAGATTCCAGAAGACTGGAAAAGGGCAAATATTGTGCCCATCTATAAAAAGGGGAATAAGAACAACCCAGGAAACTACAGACCGGTCAGTTTAACGTCTGTCCCAGAGAAGATAATAGAGCAGGTAATTAAGGAAATCATATGCAAACACTTGGAAGGTAATAAAGTGATAGGGAATAGCCAGCATGGGTTTGTGAAGAACAAGTCATGCCAAACTAAGCTGATAGCTTTCTTTGATAGGATAACGAGCCTTGTGGATAAGGGAGAAGCGGTGGATGTCATATACCTAGACTTTAGTAAGGCATTTGATACGGTCTCGCATGATATTCTTATTGATAAACTAGGCAAATATAACTTAGATAGGGCCACGATAAGGTGGGTGCATAATTGGCTGGATAACCGTAGTCAGAGAGTTGTTGTTAACGGTTCTAAATCCTGCTGGAAAGGGATAAGAAGTGGAGTTCCGCAAGGGTCTGTTTTGGGACCCGTACTGTTCAATATCTTCATCAATGATGTAGATATTGGGATAGAGAGTACTCTTTTTAAGTTTGCAGATGATACCAAACTGGGTGGGGTTGCAACTTCTTTGGAGGATAGGGACATAATTCAAAATGACCTTAGCAAGTTAGAGAAATGGTCAGAGGTAAACAGGATGAGGTTTAATAAAGAGAAATGCAAAGTGCTCCACTTAGGAAGGAACAATCAGTTCCATACATACAAGATGGGAAGCGACTGTCTAGGAAGGAGCATGGCGGAAAGAGATCTAGGGGTCATAGTGGACCACAAGTTGAATGAGTCAACAGTGTGATGCGGTTGCAAAAAAAGCAAATATGATTCTAGGTTGTATCAACAGGTGTGTTGTAAGCAAAACTCGTGAAGTCATTCTGCCGCTCTACTCTGCACTAGTTAGGCCTCAGCTGGAGTACTGTGTCCAGTTCTGGGCGCCACATTTCAAGAAAGATGTGGAGAAATTGGAAAGAGTACAGAGAAGAGTGACAAGAATGATTAAAGGTTTAGAGAACATGACCTATGAAGCCAGGTTTCATGAACTGGGCTTGTTTAGTTTGGAAAAAAGAAGATTAAGGGGGGACATGATAGCGGTTTTCAAATATCTAAAAGGGTGTCACAAGGAGGAAGGAGAAAATTTGTTCCTCTTGGTTTCTGAGGACAGGACAAGGAGTAATGGGCTTAAAGTGCAGCAGGGGAGGTTTAGATTGGACATTAGGAAAAAATTCCTAACTGTCAGGGTGGTCAAATATTGGAATAAATTGCCAAGGGAGGTGGTGGAACCTCCCTCTCTGGAGCTATTTAAGAACAGGTTAGATAGACATCTGTCAGGGATGGTGTAGACAGAGCTTGGTCCTCTCGATGACCTCTCGAGGTCCCTTCCAGTCCTATTATTCTATGATTCTAATCTGTTCATTCAGATGTAAATATTTTCCCTGTAGATTAGGTAAGTGTAAATAGTTAAATTAGCAGTTTGTTAGTGCCCTGTAGGGACTTAGCCTGGGGAAGGGACATGCCCCCTCCCCATTCTCCCCTTGGCTTTAAAGCTTTGGTGTTTAACACACAGGCCACTAGGGGCTATTTGGTAAGTTGAGTGTTGATAGTTGGCTTGAGCAAAAAAAACCACAAAAATCATTGCATTCCAAAAAAAAATGTTAAATAAAAAAACAAAAAATTTCCAGAATTAAAAAAAAAATTCAGAAGATCTTTCTGAGTTCTAAAGCCACTTTCTGTTAATTTGACTCATCTGCTGGATGGAAACTTCCATCAGTTCACAGAATAGCTTACATATGCCACTTAAGCCGGAAATCATCATGAATCATTGTAAGCTGCAGCTGGTATTTCCAGGTACTAGTATTTCATTGGTATTTATCATCATACCCTTTCTGAAAGTAATTCTGAGTTCTCTGTGTGAAATTATTTGTTTTTGTACAAAGCAGCTGAGTTTTGAAACTTGCTACTCTTCTCCTAGAATTCATTTCAACCATCAGTTTAAATGCAGGTTCATCATGGGCACGCAATTAGGTTCAAATGTTGGCTGTTCAGTGGCCAGAAATGTTGTCCAGTAAATATAGTAGTGTATATAAATATTTCTTCTCAAAGTGGTTTTTTGGTTTTGGTTGAGGGGTGGATATTTTTTTTGGTTGGTTGGTTTTGTTTTGTCTTTGATGGCTGGTTATGGCCATTCTACACAACAAAATCCAGCTTACAAAGCACACATTTGAATAAAAATTTTAAAAATCTTTTAAGTGTAACACTTCAAGAGATATTGAATTTTAAAAATTAGGGTACTTTTTTGGCCTTCCAACAATATTGCATTCTGCTTTGTGCCGAAACTGAATAATATGAATTCATTTTTCTATAATTGCATCTGTGGATCCGTTGGTTATTAGAAAGCATAATTCTAAAGCAGGTGAAAGCACTAGTACTGAGTCGAGTCAATGCAGAAAACAGCAAATCATGGGCAGAAACTACAGCAAAGAGGAAAAAAAAAGATCGGAAGGACATCAAATGTAAATTTCAAGAGAAATGGATATGCCATCACTGAGGTGAATGAAAAGCCAATGAGTTTTTCGTATAACAATTCTGGCAAAAATAAGACTGACAAAATTGTCTCCAATTATTTGGATTTGGTTTTAGCAAAATTGACTTCTGTTACAACTAAGGTGCGCCAACTATGATGGGAAAAAATTCTAGATTTGTCTGTCTTCTGAAAGAGCACCTGCAATCTAATAAAATGAACAACAAATTGCTTTCCTGCAATTTGCATCAAGAAGCTCCTTGTGCTCAGATGTCCGCAACAGATACTTTGAAAGACTTGATGGATATTGTGATCAAAATTGTGAATTTCATTTGCAGCAGTGCTCTGAACCATCACCAATTTGTGGAATTTTTGAAAGAAATCAAATCTGAGCACTGTGAAATCATCTGTTTTGATAATGTGCAATGGCTGAGTTGTGGAAAGGTGCTTGAGCAGTTCCTTGCACTGCTTATTCCAATCAGAGACATGCTTGTCAAGAAAGGAAAGCTGGACAATTTTTCCGCTATTGAAGATAAGCAGTGGCAATTTGATTTGCAGTTCCTGACTGATATTACCTATCATTTGAATGAACTCAATCTGAAACTTCAGGGAGAAAGGGGGAGCTGATGTGTGATCTAGCCCAACACATTCACAAGTTCACTTCAAAGCTACAGCTATTCATCATTCAAATGAAGGTAGGAGAATTCATGGTCCCAAATTTGCAGAAAATTGCTGAAGATATTGAATTTGAGCATGATGACCTTGATTGTCAGTGAGATGATTTGAAAACCCGGTAATGGAATTCAGCTGGCATTTTGCAGATTTTTAAAAGCTTCATGTTGGCATTTCCATTCATGGAAAAACCAATTTCAGTTCAACATTACTAATTCTCAAGACCTTGTCAATTTGCTTGGTCTGGACAAACGTTTGTTTGAAGAAGATATGCTCACATTTCAAAGCCAGCCTCATCAATCAAAAAATGATTCGTGTTTGACAATATGGATGCACTTTTGCAACAGAATCATTTTGCTGTTTTGAAAATTCTAGTTGCCAATTTTTTTTTCCATGTTTGGTTCAACATGGCTTTGTGAAGTGTCATTTTCTGTCATGACCAGTTTTCCTTCTAAGCTGCGTGGGGCTGATTAATCCCCTATGAAACTGCTATCATGTAGTATCGGTCATGGTTACCGGATGAAAATTTGGAGGCCACGTTGAGATGTGCTGTCAGTGAAAAGTTTTTGCCTGATTTCATAGGTTTAGCAGTGAAACTTGTCAAGTATCCCATTGATTGAATTTCTGCAAAATGTGATGATTTCTGTTGATTAAAACCAATGTTGAAGTGCTGTTGACATTAAAAGACCAGAATTGGTATGTTCAGAGAGTCTCACACAATTATTGACATTTTCAGAATAATATGACTTTAGTGGCTACTGCTTCAAAACTAGTTGGATACCACAGCTTTAAAGCCTGTGCTGCGTTCCGCAGGCCTGTTCCAGTCAGTGATCTGCATGCTGACTGTCTCTGTTGTCTGTGAGAAACCCATATCCAGATGAATGAGGAAAGGTATCTCCATGCCTTTGACATCAAGAGGGCACTCATTTTCTATCTGGAGAGAACGAAGCCCTTCCGTAAATGCATGCAGCTCTTTTGTGGCTTATGCTGATCGGATGAAGGGTCTTACAGGATCTTCAGAGCATCTCTAGGTGGATCGCCTCCTGCATTCACATGTGTTATGAGTTGACAGGTACTCGGCTGCCCCTATTTGGTGAGGGCTCATTCCACCAGGGCCCAAGTTTCTTCGTCTGCCTTCCTACCCAGTGTTCCAATTCACGACGTTTGCCATGCAGCAACGTAATCTGCAGTGCACACATTAACATCTCTTTATGCCATCATCCAACATGCTAGGAACGACATAGCATTCAGTAGAAAGTGTTGCGGTCTGTATGTCCTTGAAATGCCTACCCAACTTCACAGATACTGGTTGCAGTCACATACGTTGAATGGACATGAGCAAGCACTCAAAAGACAGTTAACTGTTTCCATGAATGATGTTCTTTGAGATGTTGCTCAAGTCCATTCAACTTTCCACCCTCCTTCCCCTATGTTAGAGGTCCAGCAAGAAGGAACTGAAGAAGGAAGGGCCCATGGAGTGCCCTATATAGTGTGGCCTTTGTGCATCACTCCACGGGGTGCTGGACCAGGTCACCTGTGGATACTATTCAGGCAAAGACTTCAGGCAGTGGAGCATGTGGCGAGCACCCACACCTATGGTAAATGGACATGAGCAACACATCTCGAAGAATACCAGTTACAGAAATGAGTAACTGTCTTTCATATATCCCTAAGAATTTGGGTTTCCTCGGAATATATGTATTTTGCATTTTAATTAATGTTGGAAACTTCCAGCTTCTGGTATTGAAGTGTTTATATATAAATCAAATATAGTTGTCTGTTTTTTTTATTAGCAAGTCAAACAATGGCAGAATAAAATCAAACATAATTTGTCTCTTTTTTTTTTTTTTAACCAGGACTTTACCTCACTTACGAAATGGAAGAAATCATTTCAGACCTATTGGAAACCCTGTATTTGCGAGAGATTTGTTAACATTTCCAGAGAATTTAGAACATTGTCAGATAGGTAAACATCACTAAAGAAATACTTAATTTATAAACAGAGAAGATGCAGAAACCATAACAAATGATAAAATTAACCTCTCTTAAAATCTTTACAAATGTTACCAAATGAATCACATAACTTATGTTGGAGAGAATGTTAATTATTTGTAAAAGACAAAATTTTTACAATGACCACTATTACTAATCTTCATTCTTGATAGTAATTCTCTTTTTGTTGTGTGTGTGTGTGTGTGTGTGTGTGTGTGTGTGTGTGTGTGTGTGTGTGTGTGTGTGTGTGTGTGATGAGTGATGTCATCATGTCACTTTGCATCCCACCTCTGCCTCCCTCCCTCCCCTTTCCCCTGTGCTTGGCTGCTGTATGGGGTCTGAGAAGGCCCCGAGTGACACACGCACACCCCCGGTGCTCTGTGGGAAGCCAAAGTTGTGCTGTCTTTCCTCTCCTTGACTCCCCAGTGCTTGCAGGGGGGAGGGAGAGGAAGCTGCATGGCACCTTTCCTCTTCCCCCTTCCCCTCCCCGGTTCTCCAAGGGGATGCTGAAGCCACACAGCGCCTTCCCCCTCTCCCAGTGCTCTGGGATGGGGGCCAGAACTAGGGTTGCCAGGTGTCCAGTATTGACCTGGACAGTCCAGTATTTTCACCTCCCTGTCCGGTTAAAAAAAATGCAGAAAATACCGGACACCTAAAATGTTTGGTATCACCTACAACACACTCAGCAACAGGGCCTAGAGACGGACCGACCCATTACCTGGTTCCGCTGGGAAGCTCCCTTCTGGCTCGACCAGGAAAACAAGATGGCCGCTGGCAAAAAGCCTAAAGACCTGAGCATGGGGAAGCAATGCTTTCCCTGAGTCTTAGTGCTCAACCTTTTCTCTTCCTATCCCTTGTTCTGACACTGCATGCACTTAGAGGGGCCATGCTGTTTTAATGCTGTTTTGGTTTGTTTGTTTATTTGCTTAATAACTCTTAGGAACTTTTTTTTTTTTTTTTTTTTCCCCTCAACAACTTTGGTCTTCCTCTCATTTCCTCCTTCCCCCCCCCCCCCCCCCCCCCCCCGAATTTTTTCCCCGGTGGGTGTGTTTTTTTTTTTTGTTTGTTTTTTGAGGGGAAGGGGGGTTTGGTATTTTTGCTTAAACCATATAGCAACCCTAGCCGGAACTGCATGGCTTTTCCCCCTCCCCCCTGCTCCGAGGGGAAGAGCCTGAGCTGCACAGCCTCTCCCCTCCCCTGAGCTCTGGTGGGAAGGAGGGGGTGAAGCTGTAAGCTGCATGGCTCCAGGAAGCACGTGACCTTTTTCCTCCCCCCCACCCGTGCTCGGGGGAAGCAGAAGCCACAAGCTGCAAGGCTTCTCCCTTCCCCCCCTTTTTCGGTGCTCTGGGGAGAGGGGAGGAAAGCTTAGCAGCCTCTCCACTTCTCCCCAGATTCCGGGGGGCCTCTCTCTCTCTCTCTGGTGATCCAGGGGGGCCTTGCCCTAGCCCCCCTCCTTGGCGGTTGTGGGGAGTTGAGCCAGGGCTGGTGGTGGAGATGGAAGGGGTTGGGGGGGGGAACAAGGGCAGGGAGGAAGAGCTGGGGCTGGAAATGGAGTGTTTAGCAGGCCCACTTGCTTTCTAATTTAGTTTAGCCCTTATTCGTGTGGTGTTGAGTTTCTTTCATTTGGAGGGGCTCTATTTTGTTCCCCCATTTTTCCTCTTCCTACTTCTTCTCTTAATGGTATGTCAGGATCACCAAGATTCAAGCATTGTCTCACTTACCCAAACGCTATTCTGCTCAGTGACAAACATTCTTGTTATATTAGCTGTCAGAGGTACATACACATCCCTTTAAAGTATAATTTCTGTACCGCTATTAAGAGTGGACTAGAATAAAGTTGATACATCAGATTCAGACTTTTCAAGATGGAGCACTGTATTCATCCTGTCTTTGATCCTGGTCAGGGATCCACTCTGTGCATCAGCCACCAGGTGAGCTTATTGCCCCATCTGTCTTAGCAGCACATTCACCCAGATCTTTGAGGGAGAAATCATCATAGGATACTGAAAAGGACTTCCAGTTCCTTCATAGACAGTCTATCTCAAAAAGATCTGTCTCCACTGAAAGTAGTTGTTTCTGAGCTGCCATCCCTGTGTTGGTACTATTGAGACTTCAGACTCCTTCTGTACTGATAGATCTCCAAGGCCCTGAGTTCATCTAATAATTACAGTTCCAAACATGCTTTGGTGTTTAAAAATACTTTTGTACCACCTAAGTGTGACCAGAGGAACAAGGAGAAATAGTCCTGATACTAGCAGGGCAGTAATAGACACTCATATTCAGTCTGGAGTACCTAGCCATATGACCACGTCAATACCACAAGAGGTTAAAGTGCTTCAGGCTTCACACTCTTTGAGGCATTCAGTGTTATTGGTACTGACAGTTCTACAAAGGACTCAATAATGCAGATCCTTCTTCTTTTTCCCTTATCTTACCTGCTACTGCAGGACTTTAGGTACTTGAAAGATCTACATGTCTCTGAGCCAGTATCTCCCCTTGTACTGAGTACCAAGCACAAGTCAGTACCAGGATTGTCATGGTCACCAGAATTACTAGTGTCTCTGATATCACTGGATTCTCCACCAGTTTTGGAGCAAGATGTAGGGCATCTTCGAGAACATTGTGAAGAATTTCTCATCTGATTTTCTATGTCTCTCAACAGTATTCCCCTTATCATTACAAAGGCTCCCTCCCTGATACAGGGGGAGAGACTGTTCATGAGAAGAGCATGCTCTCACTTCTCTGAAGTGTGAACGTCAATGGGTGACACCGGCAGTGCTTTATAGTTCCCCATGACTGGTCATAAGGAGACCCTGGGGACACTTATCAACAGCGTTGGAACAGGCAGTTCCCTTTCTCCAGACTCCTCAGTTTCAAGAGGAATCTTTTGCACCCACCACTATCACCTTGAGGCTGTGATGCCTTTTTCTCATTCCCTGGCCATGATTTCAAAGAATTGCAGGATAACACGAAGCAGATTGCAGGCTCATTGCAGATCCAACTAGAGGAGGTCCATGAATCTTTTGGACATTCTATAAATGTCATGTTCACTTTCTGGTCAGCCAGGACCACTTCCAATGTCAAGTACTCCCATTTCGACTTTGCTCCAATAGTATTTTCAAAGGTGCTGTCATTGGTCACAACCTACCTTCATCAAAAGCCAATAACAGTCTTTCCCTGCCTCCATGATTTACTGATCAATGTTTGGTTTATGACATTCTTTTCACCTTTAAGATAGCCTTAACCACTCAAGAAAGAGATCCGAGAGTCACTGTGGATAGTTCTCTGAGAAAAACTGCTCAATGTGCAACACCAGTCAAAAAGTAAACAGGATGTTAGGAATCATTTTTAAAAAAGGGATAGAGAATAAGAGAATATCTTATTGCCTCTATATAAATCCATGGTAAGCCCACATTTTGAATACTGTTTACAGACGTGGTCACCTCATCTAAAAAAAGATATATTGGTACTGGAAAAGGTTCCAAAAAAGGCAACAAAAATGATTACGGGTTTGGAACGAGTGCCATATGAAGATAGATTAAAAAGACTGGGACTTTTCAGCTTTAAAAAGAGGAGACTAAGGCGGGATATTATAGAGGGCTATAAAATCATGAACAGGCATGGAGAAAGTGAGTAAGAAAAAGTTACTTATTTGTTCTTATGGGAACTAGGGTTCATCAAATGAAAATAATAGATAGCAGGTTAAAAACAAATAAAAGGAAGTTTTTCTTCACACAGCACATGGTCAACCTGTGGAACTCCTTTCCAGAGGTTGTTGTGAAGACCAGGACTTTAACAGGGTTCAAGAAAGGACTAGATAAATTCGTGGACTAGATAAATTTGCCCACCAACACTTATTAGCCAGGATGGGTAGGAATGGTGTCCCTAGCCTCTGTTTGTCAGAGGCTGGAAATGGATGACAGGAAAGTGATCGGTTGATGATTTCCTGTTCACTCTCTTTGGGGCATATGATATTGGCCACTGTCAGAAGATAGAACACTGGGCTAGATGGACCTTTGGTCTAATCCAGTATGGCTGTTCTTATGTCCCTGTTCCTCAGGCTAGGTCTCCAGCTCAGCATCAAGAAGTCTGCATTGATTGATCCCTCTACAGAGAATAGAATCCATAGAGGCATCCCTATATCCAGTATTAGTCAGAGCTTATCTCCCCCTGGATAGGTTCACAACTCTTATCACATATTTTTGCAATGATTTCAAGCAAGCCTGAAGAGTTTGATAAGTAATTGTGTCCAACTTTGGAGACAGTTTATATCAGTCATCAAGGAGGACCAAGATCCCCTTCTCTTTTTGCCAAAGAAATAAAGCTATAGAACTGGTATATAGCCAATCACATTGTCATTTCCATGACACAATTTCTAGGCATAGAAAACACCATAGTTAATGCTCTTCACAGGTTTTTCTCAAATGATTAAATGGGATTCTTCAAACATGTCTTTCTAGCCTGGGGGTTTCCAGAAGTGGACCTTTTCGCTGCTACAAATTTCAACAAGAAGTTCAGATAGCTTTGTTCAAGAGGAATGCTAGGCCATCACTCACTGGGAGATGCCTTCCTTATATCAGAGATTGTGGGGAGGGGAGAATTACTTCCTTACCTCTAATTCTTACTTCTAACATGGCCAAGACAAATCTGATATCCTTACTTCCTGCTATGCTTACCTGATGTACCTGGCTATTTGCAGCCTTCTATCCATTTCACATCTCCCTGTTTGTCTTGAGACTTTCTGTTATGCATAGGTACAAACAAGTGCTGTTGATGAACAATAGGAAAAATTCCACATGATATTCTTACCCTCTAAAATAGAAGAGAATAGACCATTGATATGATCAACAACATGTTTCATCCATTCATTCTTTCCACTCAGCTGTTCTGGGCTACTTTCTAGAATTGAAAAAGATAGCATTATCTGTGTTCCATCAGAATCTCCTTGACTTCTCTTAATGGCCTTTCCTTTCTCGCTTTAGCATGTCTCAGAGTTCACTCATTCCACCACATAGTTTTTTGAAGGGGTTGAGGAAACTTGTCCTTCAGTTTAAAGGACCTTCTCCTGTTTGTGATCTGAACTTAGAACATAAGTGTTCTATGCGATCTCCCTTTGACCCAATAGCTATCTGTCCCCTCTTGATCCTATTCATGAAGATGGCCTTTTTGATGACTGTCACCTCCGCCAGAACAGAAGGTTCTGGGGGAAAAAGTGGCTTTAGTGGTGACATCTCTCTCCCCCCCCCCTCCCGTTAATGTTTTTTTCACCCTAGGACAAGATTTTGATATGGTTACATTTGTTATATAATAAAAATTGCAATTAAATAAAATAGTAAATTCTAATGGGCTGAAATGGAAAGGAAATGGTTATATGTGGTGGTCTCTTTTACCTCCTTCCCACTACACAACTTAAATTCAAAGTTTTCTTACATCTTAAATGTCACCCAGAGTTTCATTATATTGTGCATTCTTTGTCTTTTTAGCTAGGGAATTACATTGTAAAAATCTGTTTCATAGTTAAGATACGTATCACATCTTAGTTATAGTATAGCGTATATTTTTTAAAAACCCAGTCAATGATTATGCAAGCTTTTGTTAAGAATTGGTACTGCTTTCCTTAAGCTATTGTTTTGGGTTGTCAATATCTGTTCATTTTGGATATTAAATTTAATAGAGACTAATACCTGTTGAAAATATTTTATTGTTGAAGTTCACCATTTGAAAATGTATTACATTTATAGTGTTCGGGATGCTCTTAGGAGACACTATCATCATTGACAATTTAGATGCTGCCAATCATTACAGAAAGGAGGTATGTACTGTACCTTAGTGTTTGTGCTTAAAGAACATCCTGTTGGGTTACAGACTTAGTATATATATAAATGTAAAAGGACGGATCCTAAATTGGTGTACATTTTCATATCTTCATTAACTTAACTATAGCTATGACAGTTTATATTAGCTAAGAATCTGCCCTAAAGTGCTTTTCATTCAGAAATTCCAGTACAATGAATGTAGTCTATAATATCAACAATGACAAAATTGTCTGACTTTTTTGTTTAAAAAAATCCAAATCCTACCATACGAATATTGCAGTATATTAATTATGGCGTTTACAGTTGAGCTATTCAAATGGTGTCCTCTTTGTTGATGGACTCTCCCTGAAATTCTTACTCTTTTGCTCTGAGTCGAGAGTACTCAATGGAGGGGATGAACCAAACATGCCAGTCTGATTGTGAGCTCTTTGCTCTGTGTAAAGGTCAGAGGTCTGTGAACAGGCAGATCATAATTCACCTTCCAAAGTGACTGAATGATATTTCACATAAGGAGCTTTGGCTTTTATCCCAGCATTTTGGGAAACACTGAGCTGCACCTCATGAGGACTAGGGGGATTGGGGGCGTGTCCCAGCAGAAAAGAGTTTGTGGTAGATCTGGGTGATTAAAAACCTCCATGTGTCTTAAGTACTTGATTTAGAAGACAGAGACAAGGTAGCGGTCACTCACTATTGCTCAAAAAATGTATAAAAATAAAGCAGGCAGAGGAAACTGTCAAGAGCAATGGGAACTGCCATTAACTGCTGCTGCAGAGGCAGAAGCTCTGATAGTAAACCAAAGGAGGCATGACCAGCACAGGCTGCACTACAGAATTGAGCTACAGAACTGCCTGCCCCTGCCCTACTGCCTCTGTCAGAGGCAGGGGTGGAGGGAATGTGGGAGCTATCTCCCTGCACATGCCAGGTCCCAGAGCTACCTGCACACACCCACTGCCTCCCACTGAAGCAGCTACCCCAGATAGAGGCAGGAGGGAGTCAGTATATGTGGGAAGCCGGCTTTTAAACCAGCTCTGTGCATGTGCTGGCTTCCATGGAGCTGCCTTTCCCTCCTTCCCACTGCTGTCTCTGTTGGGGGGGGAAAGGAGGGGAGAGTCGGAACTGGTGTCCCCAGGGGAGATGGTTTAAAAGCTAGCACCCTGTGAGTACTGGCTCCTGCCTGCCCACTGCATGTAAACATGTAACCACTAAAAGTTACAGTATTTCCACGTTTACACAAATACGCCATTTTTAACAGCCCTAGTATCTATAAAACTCTAAATTCTACAACTATCTTACCACTGCTGATGTGTAAGTTTTTCCTTTTTGCAGGTATACTATTCCTGCATACTTTTTACCTATCAGATTTATTTTTATACCTATGTAGGTTGTAAAAATCACACATTGTCCAACATTACTGACTAGAGAAGGAGATAGAATTCGCAGCAATGGAAAGTTTGGAGGCCTTCAAAATAAAGCTCCTCCAATGGACAAACTCAGAGGAATGGTATTTGGAGCACCCATGCCAAAACTTTTCAGTACTCTTTCTGGACAAATAGGTAAGTTCATAAAGTAGTGATACCGTATCAAATGTTATGATGTTGCTTATGTATGTTTTTTGTTACATTTGTCCAAGGTAAAATGTATTACTCTAAGTTGCGTATAAAGCTCCCTTTTTTAAAATACTACGATACAATTACTTTTTTGACTGAACATTGACAATTTTGCTTCTAAAATCTGTAATGAGAGAAATCACACAAAATATAAATGTTTCCTATTTCATAGGTGTTAATAGTAAGAGTATTGTGATAAGTTGTCATCCCTGGAATGTCATATGAAAGCAGTGGGAACCACTTTGTTCCCAATTATTCAGCTGGCCAGGCTAGACTCCTTCAGGCTACTTTTCTGGTGATTCAGCCAGCCTCTTCAGGCCTTGTTATCACCAAAGTAGACAGCAGGTGGTGCCACACACCCAACTGAACTACTTGAGTGCTTTACCTATGCTACTCAAGGACAGACAGAAGGCAACAGAAAATTTCTCAACTCCCCAGTCTTGCATCTTTGCTGGAATATTAACCCAGTGTTGTACCGTCTTGCACTGATGAAGGATCTGTACAGTGCAATCTCAAAGCAAATTACTTACACAAAAATGCAAACTAAGCCCAATTTCCTAGACCGTATGAGATCAATTTCTCTCCCTGACTAAGGATTACAAGCAGCTTTTTAAGGCACAGACTGTAATTGTTGTGTGCCTTGGTTTTTCCTCCTCCATTACCAACCTTTCTGGTATTAAGTTGTGGACAATTCATGTCACTCTAGACCAATCATGAAGTCACTCCCCACCTTATAGAGTCTCTCTAGACTGTGGAAACCCTTTGTTTCAAAAAGTTTATGGCTCTCAATTTCTTTTTCAGCCTCTGTTTCAGTTCCAAACCTCTCTGGTATGCAGCTGCTTGCCTCTGCAACTCAATTTCCAGATGTCTATTATGTTCTTTTTCTTTTTCTTCTTCCAGTAATCTGCACAGCTCCAATTTCAGAAGTGTTTCAAGAAGTGTTTCACTCTTTTTCTGCCCCAACTTTCTTTCCACAAAATAACAAGCTAGTAACCTTTTTTATCAGCCAAAGGGTTCTTCTGATCCTAAAGGTCCAGCCACTTAACCTGGTCAATGTATAATTCAGATTTTACGCAGTAAACATGCCGTTGCCCATCCTTTAGTATCTAGTAGCTAAACATTCATTTATGAAAAAGAAAGGTAAGAGCTGATTGATTAAAGGAATCAAACACATACCATAATTGCAGGGTTCTTGGATCAGAAGGATAGCGGTGATGGAATACATTGCTCTTTTGTTAAGGCTCTGCTTGCTCCAAGATCATTGGTAGGTCCTCAGTCCCTTGGTTAGAATACTTCCATTTATATAAGTTAATAGTACAGAGATTAAAGCAAGGAAGAAGCAAAATGGAGGTGTTCCCAGGGCCTTTTATAGTTTCTGGAATGTGGAGGGAAACTCATGTTCTAGGTTGTGGAAAATTATAGGTAACAAGATGATGTTTGGAGTTGCATGGCTTAGTCACATGTGCTGGCATGTTTCACTGAGTTATAACAGAGGCCAGTACCCATACTTCAACTAGAACATTCACAGGAAAACCCATTAGGTGTAAATAGGCTTTTTCCATGGTTCATTATATTCGTTGATGAGCCATCAACTTGGATACTCCATTTACAATATGCTGGTGAAATACCTTCTGGGTATTACCCAGAAGCATACACTTCTGCTAGACAGGTATCGAGCAAATATTAATAAATTTAGATATAAAAATGATGCATGTATAAATAGCATAATCAGCAAATCAACTTTTTCATCAACATTTTACATGACACATTTTATACAAGATTTTTTGCCAGTACAGGTTGACCCTCTCTAGTCTGGCACCCTGGGGACCTGACCAATGCTGAACCAGAGAATTTTCCGGACCATAGGGTTCGATATTATCTAATAGCATTACCAAAACTTCCACTGCTTAGTGGGCCGTTAGAGGACATTTAGGGGTAAATTAGAGCTAAATAACAGCACAGAACACTGAGAGCTAGGACTGGTCATTATTATGGGACCACAGGAAACTTGGCCACACCCATGAAAACTGGATATCCAGCTAAAGAAAATCATTCCGGATGACTGATGTTTCCAGATCAGATAGTTCTGAACTAAAGAGGTTCAACCTGTGAGTATGTGTAGGAATATAAAAAAATGGTTTAAAAACTGTAATCATACAATAGTTAAAAATTCTAGAGGTTACATAGTTAGCCATTTTTGGCCAAGTGAACTAAGAGAAAGATGGTGGTGGGGTGCTCCTGTGGCTCCCAGAGCACCACCTGCCACCCCATGCTGCAAGCTCTGCCGTATTATACTACAGAGCTTCAGTGTGGAGGGGAGCCAGTGTGTGCTGGGAGCCAGCACACACCTGCAGGACAGAAGAGGTTAACCAAACAGAAACTAATCAGCTGAAGCTTATTTAACTGATTAAAATCTTACATCCCTAATTATATAGCAGTGGTAGCAACAAAGGTTTACATGGTCATATTTTAATTATATAACATCACAAGCATCACTAGTTATCGTTCAGACCAATATGAAGATAGTGGTTCTAGAGAAGGTAACTTGATTGTGTTCCAGTCTCTACAAGAACCTGATGCTTTAGTCTTTCTACACAGGAAAACAGCTTTATTCCAGTTAGAATTTAATGCAGAGTGAGTTCTAGTACAGGAAGCCCCCGAGTTACGCGGATCCGACTTATGTCGGATCCGCAGTTACGAACGGGGTTTGCTCTGTGTCTCCCTGGTCTGCTGGAGACCAGCAGACCAGGGAGACGGGGAGCAAAGCCTCTGAGGACGCCGGCAGCGGGACAGCCGCGGCGCGTCTGGGCTGTCCGCTGCCAGCATGTTCCCTGGCTTTGCTCCCCGTCTCCCTGGTCTGCTGGAGACGCGGAGCAAAGCCGCGGAGGACCTGGGCGGCGGGACCGCAGTGCATCTCGGTCCACCGCCCGCGTCTCCCTGGTCTGCTGGGGGAGGGGGGGCAGATAGTACGCTCCCGCCCCCCCTTCCCCCAGCAGACCAGGCTTTTCTCTGGACGCCTGTGGTAGAGCAGCTGGGGCACTGCCGGTTGGTCCCGCAGCGCTGCTCTGAGCGCTACTGGACCAACCCGGCAGCACCCCAGCTGCTCTGCCCCAGGCGTCCTGATTCAGCCGCTGCTGGTCAGTTTCAGCAGCGGCTGAATCAGGGCGCCTGCGACAGAGCAGCTGGGGTGCTGCTGGGTTGCTCCAGTAGCGCCGCTCCTTGGCGCTACTGGACCAACCCAGCAGCACCCCAGCTGCTCTGCCCCAGGCGTCCCCAAGTCAGCCGCTGCTGAAACTGACCAGCGCTGACTACAGGAAGCCCGAGGCAGAGTTGCTCTGCCCCGGGCTTCCTGGAATCAGCCACTGATCAGTTTCAGCAGCAGCTGACTTGGGGACGCCTGGGGTTCTTAAGTTGAATCTGTATAGAACTGGCGTCCAGATTCAGCCTGTTGAAACTGATCAGAGGCTGATTCCTGGAAGCCCCGGGGCAGAGCAACTCTGCCTCGGGCTTCCTGTAGTCAGCCGCTGGTCAGTTTCAGCAGCGGCTGACTTGGGGAAGCCTGGGGCAGAGCAGCTGGGGTGCTGCTGGGTTGGTCCAGTAGCGCCAAGGAGCGGCGCTACTGGAGCAACCCAGCAGCACCCTAGCTGCTCTGTCGCAGGCGCCCTGATTCAGCCGCTGCTGAAACTGACCAGCAGCGGCTGAATCTGGAAGCCAGTTCTGACTTACATACAGATTCAACTTAAGAACAAACCTACAGTCCCTATCTTGTACGTAACCCGGGGACTGCCTGTTCTGAGTGATATGAAGCAGAAATGGAATAATGCAGTTTCATGGAACTATTGCTTACAGGAGGCTTAAACATAATTTGCCTAGCAACAAGGTATTGGACCTTATTTTAAATGTTTCACTTCACCACCTTAAAAGATTCTTCCCTCAATGATTAGTTTTCTGAAAGGAAAAATATATTTACACAGCAAGTGATGGTCCATGTGGATTTCAATTGTGGTGCGTATGCATGCCATATACCAGAGCCAGAACTGCTCATGGTAGTCTTTGTGGATTACACGTGTTGTTCATATGGCACCATCTGAGGCTTTAAGAAGCTCTGCAGGTTGATATTGCTCCAGTTCTCACGAACCAACACATGGCCAAAATTGGAACCCCTATTTCAGAAAACTTGTCTCTGTTGTATGTAGTTTTCTTTTACATAGTTTTAGTTGTTTTTCATTTGTTCAGTCACTTAGTTCTCCTTTAGACTTCTCCTCTCTGGGCATCCCCCTCTCCCTTGCCCAGGGTTTAAATACTTATCTTGTGATTGACACTGGCATTAAGTGCCTTCGTGGGCCCTTCTCAGTCAGCATCGGTGCACCCACCAAAAATCCATTTTGTGCACAAGCAGCATACTTGTGAGTACTAAGATGGCTTCCCTACAGGGACTGATCCTAAATGCAACATTGGCTCTGTGAGTGATAGCAGGTTGACTGAGAAGTTCTGTGTTAACCCAGATGCCCTCGCTCGGAAGTACAAGCTCAAGCACAAGTCCAAGGAGCACAGTCTGCCGGTGTCAGCCATGGTGATCAGAGGCAGGTCAGTCAAGATCATGAGAGACAACGTAGCCTACGTATTTTATATCAATCATTAGGTTGGGACACATTCCCACACGCTATATTCCAAAGTGATATAGATCTGAAATTGGTGAATAGCTGACCAAATAGTCATCTCAGCTTCTTACCTTCCAGGTCTTCAAAATACTGTGACAGATGACCTCAGCAGACACTTTTCCCAGTTATGAATAGGAGGTGGACTCATGAGTCCTCAGCATTCCATAAGTATATTCCTTTGAAACTGCCACTAACAAAGCACAAGAAATTTTGTTTCAGAGTCTGTCATCAAATCCCGCAGTTCTCCAACTCTCCTTTTACAGTGTTTTCCAAGTAAAAGGTATCATTACAACAACATTCAAAGTTTCTACCTAAGGTGTCTTCTGAATTTCCTGTTAATCAGCCATTCATCTCCAGTTCTCCTTCCTCCCTGCACCCTGCAATCCTAAACTACATCGGACTAGACAAGATGATGATGGATATAAGGAGGATATTAGCCTTTTATCTGGACAGAACCCATTGGGTTTTTACCAGCGCATACAGCTACATGGTCTCCCACTGCCACTCCATAATCATCACCAGGGCTTGACAAATGGCAGCAAAAGCTCACCAGCCCCGCACTGCGCATGCGCAAGAGCCACATTGTGCATGCGCGCGCCACCGGTAAACGGGGCGCTGGGCTGAAATCTACTCGCCACGGGTGAGTAGATTCAGTAGTTTGTCGAGCCCTGATCATCACCATTTCGTTCCCCTCCTTCAACAAACCCAGGTGGATCCAGCAGACAATGATGAAAACTTAGCTCAAACCATGTCAGAGACCTCTTCGCAGGCCCTGCAATCTTCTGCTTTGCCAGATGAGGCGTTTTTTTATCATGGTCTTCTCTACCAGTGGACGACCTGAAACAGTTCCAAGAATTATTCAAGCAAGTAGCTCAATTGGAGGACATTACACTCCAAGAAGTGCAAGATAAACAATACAAATTATTTAAAATATTACAACCTGCTATGTCCTCCAAGATAGCTTTACCTGTCAATGAGGCTATTATGGAGCCATCAGATGTACTCTGGCAGATGCCAGCCTCTATTCCTCCCACCAGCCTGAGAGCAGATAGAAAGTATTTTGTCCCAGCTAAATGATGATGGGTTTTCTTTTCTGACATCCCTACCCGAATTCATTGGTCGTGGACTCTGTTCATCACAGATCAAAGTACCCTCAATACAAGTTTACGCCTCAAGAAAAAGAACATAAACAACTTGATCTCTTCAGGAGGGAAGTATATTCCACCATCACCCTACAGTTCAGAATATCTAATTACACTCCCTTTAGGCTAATTATGATCATGCCAATTATTCCAGATTACAAGACCTCTTGCAGGACCTTCCTGAAGACAAGAGTCCTCATCTGCAAGTCATTATCAAAGAGGGCCAATCCATAGCAAAAACAGCTCTCCAGGCTGCAATGGATGTGGCTGATACAGCAGCTAGAATTTATATTCAGCAAATACAGCTATAGTCATGTGCAGGGAGTCATGTTTACAATCTTCAGGAGTCCCAATAGAGCAGCGGTTCCCAACCTTTTCCAGATGGGGACCCATTTTGACAATTCAGGAAGATTTGGTGACCCAAGGCAATTCAAAAATGGGGGAAGGCAGAGCCACCTGACAACCCTTTTGAAATGTAATGGCGACCCATAGGTTGGGAAACCCTGCAATAAAGTTAGACAAACATAGAGGAATTTCTCTTTGATAGAAATCAACTGTTTGCCACAAAATCGGATGAGGTGTTACACTCAATTAAAGACTCCCGTACCACACTGCAAACTCCTAGATATGTATATCCCACCTAATAAAAGACGCAGATATGCTCCATACCAAAGACCAAGAGACTTCAGCTACCATAGGCAACTACAAAGGTCATATGACAACAGGCCCAAGCAACGTCCCAACAGAAGGAGGGCTGAACAGAACCAGTCTTCCACATCTCAGCCCACTTCAAACAGGATATTTGAAGTTTTGGTCCAGAGTCTGGGTGACCACCCCAAAGATCCAGTGCATCCAAATACAACTTTCCATCACCATCTGAGCCCCTTTTACCAACAATGGGCCCTTATTACTATGGACAAATGGGTTCTCACGATCATCAAATCAGGCTACACAATCCCTTTTACATCTGTACCCCTTGCCCCTTCACCATCCCTCTTCAGGGACCCTCTCTCACAAGCTCCTGTTACAAGCAGAGGTGCAAATACTACTCAGCCTAGGGGCTATAGAGACAGTTCCTGCAGAGTTTCAAGGAAGAGGGTTCTTTTCCAATTTTCTTCTAAATGCCAAGAAAACAGGTGGTTGGAGGCCAATTTTAGATCTCCGAAAACTCAACAACTTTGTACACAACAGCAAATTCAGAATGATGACTCTGGCAACTATTATACTTGCACTGGATGAAGGGGACTGGTTCTCAGCCCTTGACCTTCAAGACACTTACTTTCATATAACCATACATCCTGCCCACAGGAGATTTCTCAGCTTCATGATAGGACAAGAACATTATCAGTATAGAGTCCTTTCTTTTGGTCTGTCCATGGCCCCTCAAGTTTTTTCTGAGACCTTAGCCATGGTCATGGCCTTCCTCTAGCAGCAGGGCATCATTATTTTTCCCTACCTCGTTGATTGCCTAATCAAAGGGCCTACATATCAAAAATAATAATCATGGCAAACACTACCAGAGATTGCTTCTCCAACTTAGGCCTGCCTCCTCAGAAATACCCCAAAATCTACCTTGCCACATACCCAAATGATGAAATTCATTGGGGGCACTTCTAGATGCAGAGACAGCCAGAGCCTGCCTCCCACTGCAAGGGTTCCAAATGCTATGCAAACATATCAGGGAAGTCAAACATACTCCCTTCACCATAGCACACAAATGTCTCCAAACCTTGGGACACATGGCAACCACAATTTTCATCTTTTTCTTTGAAGACTGTACATGTGTTGCCTGCAGTCCTGGTTCATGATCGTCTGCGTTCCCAACCAACACGCCTCGCAAAGCGACTTACACTCCTATCAGTAGTACTGCAATCTCTTGACTGGTGGACTTCTCCAAACAATTTACTAGCTGGTGTACCTTTTCATCGCCCAGACCCATCAGTAGTGGTCACAATCGGTGCATTACTTCTGGGATGGGGGCCCACTGTGGCACAAGAACAGTGCAGGGCAGATAGTCTCAACCTGAGATGCACCTCCTTATCAACATCCTGGAACTCAGGGCCATCCACCAAGCATGTACTCACTTCTTCCCCCTTGTAAAGGGCAGAATCACTCATGTCTTCATGGGCAACACACCCTCTATGGTTTACATCAACCAATTGGGGGGCGGGGGTGCCTGATCATGCTCACTCTGTGCAGAGGCAATCAGATTTTGGAACTGGTCTTGCAAAAACCAGGTAATCCCAACTGCCGCTTACATACCACGCAAACAAATTGCCAACAAATTGAGCAGACACTTCTCCAAACAACATGAGTTGGAACTCAGTTTCAACGTTCTCCTCCCAATCTTCTGACAATGGGGATTCCTGCTCAGAGATCTATTTGTGACAGCAACCAACCACAAATGCCACCAATTATGCTCTCAAGCAGGTCAGGGCAAGAGATCGGCGGGAGATGCCGTTACCATCCACTTGACCACTCCCATACTCTATGCTTTCCCACCAATTCCTTTACTCTCTAGAGTAATCAACAAGATCCACTTGGACCGGGATGCTCTCTACTGTCCGAGACAACCTTGGTTCCCCTACCTACTTCACTTATCAATAGCTCAACTGATTCCTCTCCTTGTGAGTCCCCACTTAATAACCTAACACCAGAGCAAGACCCATCCGAACATCAAAACCCTGAAACTCACAGGATGGCTTCTCCATGATTCCAAAATGAAGAACTTATCTGCTCACAGTGTTAAGCAGATCCTACTGAATAGTTGACACTCCTCCACAAAATACACCCACCAAAACAAATAGAAATGTTTTCAGGAGTAGTTTGTAGAGTTTGTCAATTACAATCAAAAACAATCAAAAACTGCTCCCATACCTTCCATACTGGAATACTTGATGGATCTCAGCGACACAGGCCTTTCCATCAGCTTGATTTGAGTCTGTCTCTTTGCTATTACAGCCTTCCATGAACCAAGCAACGATCTCTCACTCTTCACGCACCCCATGATGAAGTATTTGGTAATAGGCTTGCAGAAAACACAGACAAATTTACACCCGTCTCTACTTCCTTGGGACCTAAACCTCATACTTGACACACTCAGTAGGCCACCCTTTGAACCACTAGCCACAACCCCATCACAGTATCTATCGACAAAAGTGGCTTTTCTAGGGACAATAACATCTGCGAGACGACAGGGCAAAATTGCAGTCCTCATGGCTCACCCGTTGTATACTACCTTTACTAAAGGTAGTGTCATGCTCAGATCTCATCCCAGGTTTCTCCCTAAAGTTACATCAGATTTCCACCTGAATGAACCCATATACGAACCCACGTACTTTCCTAAACCTCACACCTCTCTGCAAGAATCCATCTTTCATCTTCTTACAATAGGATAAAAAGCAATGGGTTTAAACTGCAGCATGGGAGGTTTAGATTGGAAATTGGAAAAAATTTCCTAACTGTCAGAGTGGTGAAACACTGGAATAAGTTACCTAGGGAGGTTGTAGAATCTCCATCTCTGGAAATATTTAAGAGCAGGTTAGACAGACACCTGTCAGGGATGGTCCGACAGTATTGGGTCCTGCCATGAGGACAGGGGACTGGACTCGATGACCTCTCGAAGTCCCTTCCAGTTCTAGGATTCTGATTCTATGATCTTGCACACTTTAGATGCCAGACAAATCCTAGCCTTTTATTTAGAGAGGACCGAGGAGACCAGGAAATTGGACGTACTCTTGATTTCTTTGTCCGGTCC
This sequence comes from Pelodiscus sinensis, assembly GCF_049634645.1. Classification (NCBI taxonomy): domain Eukaryota; kingdom Metazoa; phylum Chordata; order Testudines; family Trionychidae; genus Pelodiscus; species Pelodiscus sinensis. Next base: position 81,220,251 of record NC_134712.1, read on the forward strand.
CCACAAGGGAACAGTCGTCTCTGTGCAGTAGATTTCCAAGTGGATTGCGAGTCACATATACACGTCCTACCAGCTTCGTGGAAAAGAACCATCACAGACCATTAGGGCACACTCTACATGTGCGATAGCCAGATCAACTGCTTTCCTACGTAACGTGCCTCTAGCAGACATTTGCAGAGCAGTGACATGGTCTTCCAGTAATACTTTTGCACAACATTATGCTCCACAGAAAGGATGCAGACCTACCACCAGTCTAGGAGATCCTCGCGTCTTCACATAAATGACTCCAGTGCCCACCACTGTATGGCAGGTATTGCTACTTAGTTACCCCAGTGGAGCACCCACTGAAACACCACTCAAAGGAGAAGTTACTCAGCCTGTGCAGTAATGATGGTTGTTCAAGATGTGTGTCCCTGACGGTGCTCCATTACTTTCCCTTCCTCCCCTCTTCTTGGAGTCTTTTATCGGATTTCCGGTAGAAGAGGAACAGAGGGAGGCTCAAACCACCCGTGCACCTAATGGACGAAAACAGTGTGAGATGGTGATTGCGCATGCGTAGTATGGGAAGCACTGCTAGGCAAAGATCTCCAATCAGCAGTGCGAAGATGCACCAAGACCTGAGTGGAACATTCACAAAGATACACATCTTGAAGAACTATTGTCACTGCACATGGTAACTTCTTCTAAGGTGTGTGAATTTTTCACACTTTTGAGTACCATAGCTATGTTAGCCTAACTTTTAAATATAGAGCAAGCCTCACCAGTTTCAGCTTCATAGTTCTAACAGTAAAAAGTAAGGGAGTAGAACACACTGATTTTCAGTAAAATATGAACCAGAGCACACAAGACTAACAAATCTGTTAAATAAGGAAGTCTTTCCTGGTCATTTTTCAGAGTAGATTGATCATTTGAACCACCGCAGAGACCTCAAAAAATAAATTCAAAATGTCAAACATGATTTTTCATCCTCTGTGAAAGTCTTTTTAAACACTGCAGCTGCTCCAGCGGATTCTGTGAATGATACTGTCTGCAAGGAAGCTTACCTTGCCAGTATTATGTCTGTCAGTCTTTTTTATTAATGGCCATTTAAAAAATACCAGTAGTGTGAGCTTAATTATTTTACTGTTTTCCATGTTTTGTGTTTTATTTATTTTCTCTTTTGTTCTTTTTCTTCTGTTAGATCTTCTTCAGCAGTACCGTACTGCAGTGATTAAACTCCATGCTGCTAATGAGGATCTTCATTCACAATTACAGTCCCTTAATACCCCAGAGATGAAAAAGAAAAAAGAGGAGCTTGCTGAACAAGAGAAAAATCTCAAACTAATAGAGCAGAAACTGGGTATGTTATATCAACTCTTTGGGTGTGTCTAGACTACAGGGTTTTGTTGACAAAAGTGGACTTTTGTCAACAAAACTATACCTGCGTCCACACTGCCTTTGATTTACGTCGACGTAACGTCGACAAAACTCAGCAGTTTTGTCAACGTATGTAAACCTCATTCTACGAGGAAAAACGCCTTTTGTTGACAGAGTTATGTCGATAGAAGGCATTATTGCATCTACACTGTCCTTTGCGTCCACACTGTTACATCAACAAAGCGGCTTGCTTTGTTGACAGAACTGGCTGTAGTCTAGACGCTCTTTGTCGACAGAAGCTTTGTTGACAGTATCTGTTGACAAAACTTCTGTCGACAAAACCCAGTAGTCTAGACATACCCTTTGTTATCACTACTCCTCTCTCTGGCCAGAGGGGGTGAACAGCTAATGGACTAGCATATATCCGCATGTATTCATTTTCTGAAAACTAGAGAAACCAAACCACAAAATGAGTTTTTACTTTCAAATGAGATTTAGGTTTTTTATAATTTACAATTTTTTAAAGGAAAATAATATAAAAACTATTTTCCATGCTGTGTTATGTATAGTGTTCCAGATGTACCTTTTCTTTCAAAGTGTCTTTAACTGACAATATTTTTATTATCTAAGATGGCCTGCGAATATGAGCATATGATCTCACTAATAGGAATTACATACCTTTATTTGTTGTTGTTGTTTGCCAATGTTAGGAAGAGCTGCTTGTTGAAATGAATGCATAGCAAAGAGATGCTCTGAGGGTGCTTCCATAGCAAGGTGTTGGAGGCAAGCTGGCCCCTTCCTTTTTGTGGGGCAGAGTGAGGATTGTTATTTCCACATGGTTTAGTCTGCGTCATCCCCCTTTGTCTTAGAATAGCATGGCCTAGCAGAGAGAGTCAATATAACTGCCAACTCCTTTTGTGCTGTGTAGCCCAATGGCCAGAGACAGTGGAACCACTGACTCTGGCCTTTCAGTGCATTAGGCTGCATTCAGCAGGGCCATGCAGCCTAAGTGGCTCAAATCAGCATAAGTGCCTGGCCTAAGGGCCAGAATCGGTATGGCTGCCCTATTCAGCCCAGTTGTGTCCTAGTTGTTGGTCAGGGAGTAGGTCAGCACCTAAGAGTGAGGGGACCCAGACTCTCCTTGCCACATTGGGTCCCAGCTCAGGGCCTTTGTAGTAGAATTTCCCCTGAGTTATTCTATCCCTGCTGCAGGGATCCTGTTGTCTCCAAGGTCTTTAGACTGCTCAACCTACGTAGCTCTCAGGGCCTCCATTTTTCCTTGGTCATCCACCTGGGTCTCAGCATTTCTGGCTTCCACTACCTGGGGCATTATCTTAGGCTGAAGCATGCATCATCCCTCCTCCAGGTCAGCACTTAATGAAATGATCTGCTCCCCTTTATTCTTGGTCTGCAGCCAGCATATGTCCAGCAGGACAAGGAGTTGTGGCTTCCTCAACCCAAAGGGTAGAATTAATCCTTGCAAATACTAGTGCCGGGCAGCATGCCTCATCACACTAGAGCAAAATATTTTTTGGCTCTTTTTTGTTTTTGTTTTTGAAGACCATAATTCCTTAAAGACAGACTTTCCAAAGATAAGAAATGTATAGTGAGTTGGTGTCAAACGTTCGTATAATGTATATGAATAATATGGAAACTGTTTATTCTCTGAGACCTATAAATAAAGTTTAAGTGATTATTTATGTCTATTTTCCTTGAAGTTAACCATTTTTTAACATTAAGGAAGCTATCATTTTTGTGTTGAATGGCAAAACTTACCCATTTTTAATTTTTTTATTTAAAATATTTTTCTGTGGAATTTTATATGAACAACAGGGTGTTTTTAATTTTTTGGTTTTTTTATTTTTACTTCTCAAAGGTATGACCCCATCAGGTAAATGCACTGAATCATTACTTCACCCAGAAGCACTTGATATGTCGGACAGTCCTACTCCTCCAAAAAGAATGAGAAGATAAACAGTAGAAAAGTTTTATAGGTATGTCAATCCTGAATTCAGCCATTATTTTCCCATGTACTCATCTAACAGAAAATTGTTTTATTTCTGCTTCTGGGAGAGGAGGAGTTGTTGTTGTTGTTGCTTATTTTATTAACACTCAAGTACAATCTCAATCCACTAAGATGGATATAAATATTGTCTGTAGGAGGCAGATTTCCAAAGAGGCTTTTAACTTCCTACAGAACTTGTGCTCCAACTTAAGTTCTACAGAAAGTCTTTATCAACCATATTCTGCTCCCATCTCTGAAGTGACTGGCTCTGATCATTGCTGCTCTTGCAGACAGACAGCTTTTTCTGCTTTTCAGCTCTCTTGCTCCTTAGAAAAATTGAACGTCTACCTATTAGTTTCTCCTGAAGAAGTGGGTTGTGCCCACAAAAGCTCATACCACCATGTACTTGTTTTGTTAGTCTCTAAGGTGCTATGTCGTTTTTAAGTTTTTACCTATACATTATAGGTAGCTAGATCAGTGTACATTCCTATGTAGATTAGTCCAAACAAGTGTTTTGAGGTAAGATCTCTGACACCATGTGAGGGCAGGAAAGACAGGCAGCTGATCTTTTTAGCACACATACTCACTCTCTTTCTCTTGGGTTTGTCAGCAACCTGTTTCTCATAGACTCATAGTCTTTAAGGTCAGAAGGGACCATTATGATCATCTAGTCTGACCCCCTGTACAGTGCAGGCCACAGAATCTCACCTACCCCTCCTAGAAAAATCCTCTCATCTATATCTCAGATATTGAAGCCTTCAAATACTTTGAAGACCCCAAGATGCAGAGAATCCTCCAGCTGTGATCTGTACCCCATGCTACAGAGGAAGGTGAAAAACCTCCAGGGCCTCTGCCAATCTACCCTGGAGGAAAATTCCTTCCTGACCCCAAATATGGCGATCAGCTAAACCCTGAGCATGTGGGCAAGACTCATCAGCCAGACATCCAGAAAGTTCTCTAGTAACTCCTATCATCCCCTCCATTGTCCTATTTCCCAATAATAATGAATGGTCAATTACACTGCAGAGCTTGTAACGCTCTGCCATGTCCAAGGAACACATCTGTTTTGCCCAAAAAAGTCGGAAAAGTGGACATGGTTTTTTTGGCATCCCTGCAAACCTCATTTTATGATGAAGAAGGGATAGTCTGAAAGAGTGTAGACTGGCTAAATTTCGGAAAAGTCTCTTTTGGAAGTAAATCAGAAAAAGATGTGTAATTTGCGTACCGCAAATTGCATTTTTTTCCAATTTATCTTTGTAGTGTAGACATGCCCAAATGTCCCTGTGCAGTGCAAGGTAAGGGTTTCCCTGTGGAGCTCCACATTGATAAAAATATGCATAACCATTGAATTGCCCCCATATTTGTCCCACTGCTTCCTTTTTGCAGTAAAGCCGTGCTACTTCTGCTGCCAGTGGCTCCTCTGCATCCGTGAAGAAAATGGCAAGAATTGCCCCTTATTGATTAAATGTGTTTTTGCTTTCACACAACCCAATTTCTCTTGTTTGACCCTGCCTAAGCTTAAAGCTGAATTTTTCAACTGAGTTTACCACTCATGAACGAATGCCAGAGAATTCTGTAGTTCTAAGAACCTTTTTTCATGTTTTGCATGGTGTTTTGAGATCAAGAAGTTCCAGCCTCTGAAGGATTTACTTATCTTCCACTCCTGTGATATTAGTGTTAACCAGTGAAAGAACCTATATCTGCCCCATAAATCAGGATTATTGCTTGCTCTTTTTCTAAAGAAGACTCCAGTATTCTGCTTTCCAATTTCCCACCAGTGAATGTATCTCTTTAGGTTGGTTTCTGAATATTTTTTAAGCCAAAAACATACCATGAATAATGTAAGTGTACAGTTTTAAGATAGTAGGGAGAGTTAATTTTTGTTCATTTCCATATGCCATTATAATACTTACAATTAAATTGTTTAATTTTATAGTAGATTATAGTACATTTGAGACCATTTAATTTTTGATAGCTGTATTCTGTAACAGTATGATCTTACTGTGCCACATTTGCTTCTTTTTACTATTTTCATTTTTTCCTCCTCTTAATTATTGCCTAAATGCAAAATTTTAAGTAGCTTGCCAGTGGAGTTATCTAAACAATATATTACCCTGCTGCCATCCCCAGTGTCTATCAGAATAAGTATAAGATCAGTGATAAGTATGAAAGTAATCTATTTACAATATTAATAATTATATTTTACTCTTATCTCATTTTATCCATTAATTGCAGAGAAGTTTCAGTCACTACATCACAAGTGGAATGATTCCTTCTCCACAAATTTTGATACAGGCCCTCCAGTTAATTTACCTATCAGATCTCCATTGAAATTGATGGCTCTAAAACAAATTATATTAGCTGAGAATATGCCCCATTACATGAATTATAGAATTGGTTTATAAAAACTAATACCTGTACCATATTTTCTGTTTAAGTTCAGAAGAATGTATCATCTCTCCTATGAAGAGCAGCAGCAACCAATGCAACAGCAGCAGCTAGTGCATATTCCAATATCAGAATTGAGTGATACCCAACAGAAGAGAAAGTCATAGACCAGACTTGATGGAAAGTAATTGTGTATTGAAAAAATGTAAATAAGCTTTAATTTTTGTAAAGTTAATTTTTATTTCTAAAAGCTTTCAAGAGTTTTTAGTTTCTTGAACATGGAAAAGTTTTAAATATACCCTTGTTTATTTATGCAATAAAATTGCTGCAATACAAAGAGCATTGCAAATACAATATATTGTGGTGATTTAAGGCTGAAGTAAATGTAATGAAATATTATTTTCATTATGAAAGTGTCTTAATATGTCTTGGATAAAAGGAACAGGGCAACCTAGAATAACAAGTAGATGAGGGAAATAGTAATTCTAAGACAAAATTATATGGATAGAGCAGCAGTACATTGAGATCCAACCAAAGCAGAGTCCTTAGGCAATTGACTTCAAGCCAGAGTCTAAGGTCCTGTCCAAGGAGTAGAAACAGAGGGGTTGCAGATGTTGTTAACAGAAGAGGCAAGGTTTGTCTTTAGGTACTAGATCTGGAGCTTAGGTTGATAGAAAGCCTTTCTTCCATTGTATGGCTTGATGAAGTGAGAAACTTTGAGAGCCTATAAGAATCTTCAATACATGAAGCTGAAGATTACATGGTTGGTTATGATCACCAGACATTTTTTGTTTCTTACATTTAACTACCTGATATTGTCCTGATGATAATCTATTACTTGCTTTATTGCAGCTCCTATAATGTACTATTTGCTTTCTGTGCAAATAGGAAGAGTTCCTGCCTCAAAAAGCAAACAATGCACAACAGCAATAGATGGTTGTGAAGAGAGATAAAATAGACAATTAGAAGATTTTTTCAGATTATCAGGTTTTCCCAATTACCTGTCCATGTAGCCATTGTTATCTAGCTAGTTTCTTTTCAGGATCATGATGAGAGAGGAATGGGAGGCTGTATTTGTAGGAAGAGAAGGTAGTGGCCTTACAGACAAACTCTGAGTTGAGATCCAGTGCCTGAGAGATTACGTGGAAGAAAGCACAAAGACATTTGTGAGAGAAGCACACAAACAGGCAATTGAGACAAGTAGCTTCAGTAGAAGAGATGTGATGAACCACTCCATAGGGGCAATCTGCAGACACGAAGGAGCTTGAAAGCAAGAACCAGAAGTTTGAATTTAGAGCAGTGGGAAAGTAGCAAATAGAGGAATTTTAATGGGGGCAGACATAAAAATAAGGAAAAATATCTTAGCAGCTGAATTTTCCATGAACTGGTGGGGGATAATAAGTGTCGGAGACCTCAGAGGAACATGTTACAGTAATTAAAACAGGAAATGGTGAATATCTGAAAAAAATTCTATATATGAAGACAGAAGGTAACATTTTGAAAGTACACAAGTCCTACTGACTTTGACTAAATCATTTAGCTGCTCTTGAAAATTTTACACTGAAGTCTCTGGAACTTAATGTTTTAGAGGAAGCATTAAGATTTGGGCATGTCTTGGATGTGAGAGTCAAAGGAAGGGGAGGAGTTAAGAATGACCTCCAGGTTCTTCAGTTGGGTCATAGGAATGGTGATCATGTGGTCAATAAATGACAAAATGAGGAATACTTGATAGGAGAGTGGTTCAGTTTTAGCCCCAGGTAGAGTTTAAATAATTGGAGACCAGCTGAAATGGAAGTTTGAATGAAAGGAGACAGGTCAAGAATGGAAAGGTAGATTTGTGAATAAGTGTAATTGTATGGTGGTTTAAATGAAGCCTGAGCAGATGAGATGACCCAAGAAAAGATGTTGAAGGGGGTAAAAATATCAAGAATGTGTTCCTGTGGGTTATACTAGCCTCTATTAACCCATTCCTTGAACCCAAATTTGATACTGAGAACCTAGGTTTCTTCATTACTCCAGCAGTAACATAGCATATCATTACCCATAGAATGTAGGTTGGAGAAATTTATTTATACTCACTCAGCAACAAGGAAGTTAGGGAACTTTTTAAGCTAAAGCATACTGTGCAATGCTATCCAGGAGAGTAACACTTATTCTCTTTCTTAGCAGGGAACAAAATGAGCAACTTCAGGAACAAAAACCCTTTTCAATAAACTTGAAAAATACTGGTTAGTGATGGGCAATTGGGGAGTGACATTTCTAATTAAAAAAAAAAAAACTAAGCACAGGAGACAATGAGATACATTGATCTGTCATTTTATTCCAGGCATCAGTTTGTTCCACTGCTTGTTTTCTTTTTAAAAATAACACACATTTTACTGCAGCAATGTAAAATTAACTACGGGTGTAATAATAAAAAAGGATTTTCAATCTGGTTAGAGTACCAACAGCTTCACATGTAATGGCTGTCAGAAAAATAGGAACTAAAGGTAAGGTGCATATCTGCTTCTATGTAGTTTTCATTCTAGCACCTTGAAGTACATGCTCTGAAGCATACCAGACCATTTGGGTTCTCGCGATGCTTTTTTGTTGGTTTATACAGTATGTATAATTAGAAGTAGGAAAAATTGCACTGTAAATTGTTTTCTTATGATGTTAAATAGCTATTTAATACATAAGTTTTGGATTTTCATGTAATTATAGATAATAAACAACTGAACTGAAACAGTATAGCTGTAAAATATTTGGTTTATCCAGGACCATTTATAATGATTGTGACAAAAATCCTAATCAAACTTGGTGGGTCCTGCACTTTCAGGCAGATTGCTTGTCTCAGGGGCTCAAAGCAGTCCTCCATTTGGGCACGACACGTATAGCATCACCTTGCTGTTGAACTACTCTCATCATTAGCCAGCATAAGGTACAGAGGAAAACCAAACTCCACAGTCTCGATGGACCCCCAACTTATACAGTGCTGGGTAAACCCCTTTCTTTTTCCCAGTCAGTCTTTTACCACCCTCTACTCTGGGTTCCAGCTGAGGGCCCTGTAATAGCAACAGCCTATAAAAATCTCCAATAGCAGCTCTGAGACAGCTACAGAATCCCTGGTCTACTTCCCAGCACCTTCCTTATCTCAGGCTCTTCCTACTAGAATCCACTGGTTCTTGCTCCTCTGAAACACTCTTTAGCATTCCCTCCATCCTCTCAATTCCTTGCATGCTAACTGCAGAGAAGCTCTTTTTATAATCAATCTCAACTGGTTTTTTAATGGACCCCAGGTATTCTAACTAGTCTTGGCTCATTTGACTATGTAAGCCCACTTAATTAGCTCCAAGTGCTTAATTGCCCTGATTGATTCTGGCAAGTTCATAGAATCATAGAGCTAGAAGAGACCTCAGGAGGTCATCAAGTCCAGCTCCCTGCCCAAGTCAGGACCAATCCCAACTAAATAATCCCAGCCAGGGCTTTGTCAGGCTGATACTTAAAAACCTCTAGGAATGGAGATTCCACCACCTCCCTAGGTAACCCATTGCAGTACTTCACCACGGTCTTGGTGAAATAGTTTTTCCTAATAGCCAACCTAGACTCTCCCCCCCCCCCCCACCCCCCCCCCGGTAACTTGAGACCAATGCTCCTTGTTCTGCCATCTGTCACCACTGACAACAGCCTCTCTCCATCCTTCTTGGAACTCCCCTCCCCCTTCAGGAAGTTGAAGGCTGCTATCAAATCCTCCATCACTCTTTTCTTCTGTTCTCACTGGTTCTGGACTAACCCCTACCAGTTTACCCTGCAAATAGAGAGATTTACTCAGTCTCAGGCTAATATATCTCCCTTACATTACTTTCTTGTATCCCTTTGGCCTGACCCTATCTCAAAATGTAATTTGAGTCCCTAAAAAAAAGAAGTATATCCCATGCGGTGGGGGGAGCCAGGTTCCAAAGAGAAAACTGGATAAGCCTTGTAGTTTGAACATATGTGAAATGAGCACCAGAGGGCAATGGGAGTCACTAAAATTGCAATTTTATCTGAGTCAAGAAGAAAAAAATATGAACTAGTTTGAACTCTGTAATTTAGGTCAAAGAATGTCACCTAATAATTTCTGCATCAAACGCACAACTTCCGTTGAGGTTCAGCATATCTTTTAGAAAGATATCCAGTCTTGACTTAGACAGCAAGTGTTTGAAAATCTACCATGTCCCCTAGGTAAGTTGTTTCAATGGTTAATTACACTCTCTGTTAAACCATGTTTCTACAGGCTGAACTTCCCAAATCTGGGAATCTCTGGCCATAGATATTGGATCAAAGAGCCCTGGAGCCAACTGAGACAATGCAGGGGCTAGGAGCCCTGGTTAGGCCCAATGGCATCTGGGGAGTGACCCCACCATGGCATCAAAGGGGCCAGGCAGTGGCCAGAGTGACCCCAGTGTCAGTGGGGCTAGGCGGTGGCTGAGGAACCCCTGGCTGCAGTGGGGCTGTCGGCAACCAGGCAGCCTTGTCCAGGAACACCAGGAAACCCCCATCGGCAGCAGAGCTGGCTGAAACAAATGGCTCTGGCTGGGGAACTTACAGATTTCCCAGCAGCGGGGAGGCGGCCCTCGTAGCAGAGCGGGGTAGCCAGGTTGTCTTGGCTGGGGAATTCACGGTAGCAGTGGGGCTGGCAGCAGCCAACTGGTCCCCACCGGGAAGACCTTGGGACAGCAAGGAGGGGAGTCATGCTGGGCCAGCATTAGTGGGGCAAACAGCAGGGGAGGGGAGGGAGCCCCACGGAGAGGATCCTGGAGCAGGGCAGCCAGTAGAGGAGCACAGACCTCCCTGGTCCAGCAAACTCGCTGGTTCAGGGAAGCTTGGGTCCCAAGGGTGCCGGACCAAGAAGGTCCAACCTGTAGTTTGAATTTGTCTAGATTCAGCTCCAACCACTTGGTCTTATGTCTTTTTCAGCTAGGTTAAAGAACTATCAGAAATCTTTTACTGCTGTGCTTGTTACACTGTGATCAAGGCACCTCATAAGCATCTCTGCAATAAATCAAACAAACAGAGCTTCCTTAGTTTCTCACTATAAGGCATGTAGTCCAGATCATAAGTCATTTTTATTTGTTTTCTGAATCCTATCCAGTTTTTCAAGATCCTTTCTGAAATGTAGATAACATAACTGGATGCAGTACTCCAGTAATCATCTTGTTAATACCATTAACGGAGGTAATTAAATATCCCTACTCTACATGACGTTTCTTTATTATACATCCAAGAATTTGCTTTCAACCTTTTACCTAAAAATGACAGAGATCTACCCTAAATACTTTTCAGGGTCACTGCTTTCTAGAATATAGTCCCCTAGTTTATGAATGCAACCTACATTATTTCTTCAAGTGATGGTCTGCATGTATTCCACACACAGGTACTCATGTGCCCAGTGCTGCTGAGACCATCAGATCCTGCAAGTAGTATCTGTTGCAGAGGTGACTGGTAAAGAGGGAACCTGGTAACTCGACACCTCCCACCTGCCCTGGGACAACCCTCCCACCCCTTCCCACCCTTGTTCTGCCCTTTCCCTGCCTCTTCCTCCAACCAAAGTGGCCCAGGAAAATAGAAGGACCATCACTGGCACCAGGGGTCCCCCTGCCCTGAGCACTCACTGACAGTGGCAGGAGAAGCGGAACAACATGGCTTCGCTTCTCTCTGGCTACATCTAGACTACACACTTCTTTCGAAAGCCTTTTCGAAAGAATGTTTCAAAGAAGCTTCTTTTGAAAAAAGCAGCTCGATTGCACCAAGCGGATTGAAAAAGAAATCTGCTTTTTCGAAAGAGAGCATCCAAACTGCCTGGATGCTCTTTTGGAAAAAAAAAAAAAGGCACCGGGAATCACTTCCGGCAGGGTAAGGAGGCAGCATTTACTTCCCAGTGCTGCTGCATGCCCTTTGCAGAGACACGTGCCTAAAGGGACACCTCCCCGGACAGCCATTTCTCTGCTGCTGCTTCTGACTTGTCTACCTCTGGAGGGACAGCAAAGCTACTGCAATGATTGTTCTGGTTGCCCTGCTTTCTTGGGCTATGTCTAGACTGCAAGCCTCTTTCGAAAGCATCTTTCGAAAGAGCCTCTTTCGAAAGAGAGCGTCTAGACTGCACGGAGAAATTTCGAAAAAGCGGCTTGCTTTTTCGAAAGAAAGCATCCAGTGAGTCTGGATGCTCTCTTTCGAAGAAGCCCTATTTACATTGAAGAACGCCTTCTTTCGAAAGAGGAACTTTCGAAAGAAGGCGTTCTTCCTCGTAAATTGAGGTTTACCGCCATTGAAAGAAAAGCCGCGTTCTTTCGAATTAATTTCGAAAGAACGCGGCTTGAGTCTGGACGCAGGGGAAGTTTTTTCGGGAAAAGGCTACTTTTCCCGAAAAAACCCCTGAGTCTGGACACAGCCTTGGACACCACAGCACTTTGTTTTTGGTTGGTTTTTCTGCTTTTCATTTATTTTTTTTGCCATGGAGCCGGAGCTGCCCCTGGGTAGGCGATGGCCCCATACAACCATGCTGCATAGAATCATAGAGCTGGAAGAGACCTCAGAAGGTCATCAAGTCCAGCCCCCTGCTCTAGGCAGGACCAATTCCACTAAATCAACCCAGCCTGGGCTTTGTCAAGCCGAGACTTAAACACCTCTAGGGATGGAGACTCCACTACTTTCCTAGGTAACCCATTCCAGTGCTTCACTACCCTCCTAGTGAACTAGTTTTTCCTAATATCCAACCTGAACCTCTCCCACCACAACTTGAGACCGTTGCTCCTTGTTCTGCCAACTGTCACTACTGGGAACAGCCTTTCTCCATCCTCTTTGGAACCTCCCTTCAGGAAGTTGAAGGCTGCTATCAAATCCCCCCTCACTCTTAGCTTCTGCAGACTACACAGATCCAACTCCCTCAGCCTCTCCTCATAAGTCATATGCTCCAGCCCCCTAATCATTTTGGTTGCCCTCCACTGGACCCTCTCCAATATGTCCACATCCTTTTTGTAGTGGGGGGGCCCAGAACTGGACACACTACTCCAGATGTGGCCTCACCAATGCCGAATAAAGGGGAATAATGACATCTCTCAATCTGCTCGAAATGCTCCTCTTAATGCAACTTAATATGCCAGTAGCTTTCTTGGCTACAAGGGCACACTGTTGACTCATACCCAGCTTCTCATCCACTGTAACCCCCAGGTCCTTTTCTGCAGAACTACTACTTAACTGGTTGGTCCCCAGCTTGTAACGATGCTTGGGATTCTTCTGTCCCAAGTGCAGGACTCTGCACTTGTCCTTGTTGAACCTCATCAGATTTCTTGTGGCCCAATCCTCCAATTTGTCTACGGCCCTCTGGACCCTATCTCTGCCCTCAACCCTCTACCTCTCCCCCTAGCTTAGTGTCATCCGCAAACTTGCTAAGAGTGCAATCCATCCTCTCATCCAGGTCATTAATAAAGATATTGAAAAAAAAACGGTCCTAGAACCGAACCTTGGGGCACTCTGCTAGAAACAGACCACCATCCTGACATCAAGCCGTTGATCACTACCCGCTAGGCCCGGCCTTCTAGCCGTCTTCCTATCCAACTTACTGTCCATTTATCCAATCCACATTCCCTTAACTTGCTGGCAAGAGTATTGTGGGAGACCGTATCAAAAGCCTTGCTAAAGTCCAGGTATATCATATCCACTGACTTTCCCACGTCCACAGAGCCAGTTACCTCATCATAGAAGTTAATCAGATTGGTCAGGCACGACTTGCCCTTTGTGAATCCATGTTGACTATTCCTAATCACTTTCTTCTCTTCCAAGTGCCTCAAAATGGATTCCTTAAGGCTCCCTTCCATGCTTTTTCCAGGAACCGAGGTAAGACTGACCGGCCTATAGTTCCCTGGATCATCCTTCTTCTCTTTTTTGAAGATGGGCACTACATTTGTTTTTTTCCAGTCATCCGGGATTTCTCCCGATCTCCACGACTTTTCAGAGATAATAGCCAAAGGCTCCTCAATGACATTTGCCAACTCCCTCAGTACCCTCGGATGCATTAAGTCCGGACCCATGGATTTGTTTACGTTTAGCTTTTCTAAATAGTTCCTAACCTGTTCTTTACCCACCAAGGGCTGTCCATCTTCATCCCATCTTGCGTCACTTTAGCGCATTAGTCCGGGAGCCCACCTTGTCTGTGAATACAGAGGCAAAGAAAGCATTGAGTACTTCAGCTTTCCCCACATCATCTGTCACTAGGTTACCTCCTTCGTCCATTAGGGGCCGCACACCCTCTCTGATTACCACCTTCTTGTTAATATATGCCTGTAGAAACCTTTCTTGTTATCCTTCACATCCTTAGCCAGTCGCAATTCCAATTGTGCTTTCACCTTCCTGATAACCTCCTGGCATTCTCGAGCTATACATTTAAACCCCTCTCTGGTCATTTGTCCAAGTTTCCACTTTTTGTAAGCCTCCTTTTTGTGCTTAAGTTCACCAAGGATTTCCCCTGTAAGCCAATCCCGTCTCCTACCATGATTGCCTCTCTTACTACGCATTGGGATGGTTTCTTTCTGTGCCTTCAATAAGGCTTCTTTAAAATACTGCCAGCTGTCCTGGACTCCTTTCCTCTTCATGTTAGCATCCCAGGAGATTCTGCCCATCAGGTGTCTGAGGGAGTCAAAATTTGCTTTTCTGAAGTCCAAGGTGTGTATTTTACTACTCTCTTTTCTTCCTTTGGTCAGGATCCTGATCTCTACCGTCTCATGATCACTGCTTCCCAGGTTGTCACCCACCTCTACTTCCCCTATTAGTTCCTCCCTGTTTGTGAGCAGAAGGTCAAGCTGCGCACGGCCCCTGGTCAGATCCTTTAGCACTTGTGTCAAGAAGTTATCCCCAACATACTCCAAAAACTTCCTGGATTGCCTGTGTACTGCCGTATTGGTTTCCCAACAGATGTCAGGGTGATTAAACCCCCATGAGAACCAGGGCCTGCGATCTGGAAGCTTCTCTCAGTTGTCTGAAGAAACCCTCATCTACCTCATCCACATGGTTCGGTGGCCTGTAGCAGACACCAACCACAACATCACTGCTGTTGTTTGCTCCTTTAAGCTTAACCCATAAACTCTCAACAGGTTTTTCTCCCTCTTTATACTGGAGTTCAGAGCAATCATAGTGCTCTCTTACATATAGTGCAACTCCTTCTTTTCTCCCTTGCCTGTTCTTCCTGAACAGTCTATACCCTTCCATGACAGCGCTCCAGTCATGCGAGTCATCCCACCAAGTCTCTGTTACCCCAATTAAATCATATTTCTTGGACTGGGCCAGGACCTCCAGTTCTTCCTGTTTGTTGCCCAGGCTTCTCGCATTAGTGTATAAACACCTCAGGTAACCAGTTGATCGCCCTATCTTCTCCATTCGAATCAGGGGTCCTCCTTTCTTGCTCGTTCCTCTCTGCATTTCTTCCTGGTATCTGACTTTCCCTTCTTCCAGGCCTACGGTACCCTCTCTTCTTCCCAGACCCTGTTGAAGAGACCCCTCAGAGCTTGTGTGCTTGCCTTAGGGTCTGCCTTAAGCATTTCAGCAGTGATCTGGTCTTCCCTGGGCACTCTGTTGCCCTTCATCTATTTGATAGCGTCTGCTGTCTCCAGCTCACTAATGTCCCCACATTCCTTGTCTACTTGGAGGTTCATACTTCTAATATCAGCCTCTTCTTCTGGGTCTGGCTGTTGAGAGTCTCCCTGAAGTGTTCCGTCCACCTGCTGAGCTGTTCTTTTGCTGTCACCAGCATTTTCTTGTTCTTGTCTCTTACTACAGTAGACTTGTTGGTAAAGTCTCCTATAAGAGTCTTGGTGATCTTGTACACTGTCCTAGTATCACCTCTGTCTACTGCTGACTGGGCCTCCGTGGCAATATTGTCCACATACGCTCTCTTATCTCTTTGTACACTTCTCTTCATGGCAACATTTAGGTCCCTGTAGACTTGTTACAGCTGTTATTTTATCTTTGTCACTGCCTGCAAGTGTGCACTGTTTAACCACCTTTCTGTTCTCAATGAGCTGCCACGTAGCATCTGAAATCCACTCCCTTCTCTGTTTCTTCCTGTACCCCAATACAGTCTTGCTGGTTTCCAGGTATACCTTCTGGATCTCCTCACAGTGGATATTAATATCATCTGCTATCAGGTCTTCGAGCAGGCTGAATCTGTTAGACAGCTCTAGAGTGAACTGGATCTTCACTGTTGGATGTTTTAGTCTACTGGAGTGAAAGAGCTGGCCACCAGTCTTTCTGTCTGTCCTTTTCAGACGTTTCAGCTTGAGCTGCAACTTGCAAAGAAGATGATGATGATCGCTGTTGGCATCTGCTCCTCTCAGCTCTCGGACATCTCTCATGGATCTTCTCCACTTCTGGTTAATAGCAATGTGATCAATTTGGTTACAAGCTGGGGCATGTCCTTCTATCTGGAGATATCCAGGTCAACTTATGTATTGTCTTATGTTGAAAGACAGTGCCTCCTATCACCACAAGGGCACCATTGTGAAGTTACCCAAAAAAGGCGATCTCTCCATCTGCGGGAATTGGAGAGGCATTAATCTGCTGTCTGTGCCGGGAAAGATTTTCTGTAGAGTCCTGCTACAGAGAATTCGAAAGGTCATTGAGAAAATCCTCAGAGAAGAACAGGTTGGCTTCAGAAGTGGAAGGTCATGCACGGACCAGATCTTCGTCCTACGCACCATAGTGGAGCAATCAATAGAGTGAAACTCTTCGCTCTACATTAATTTCATCGATTTTGAGAAGGCGTTTGATAGCATTCACCACCCCTCATTCTGGAGGATTCTACAAGCATTCGGGTTCCCTGGGAAGGTCATTAATGTCCTGAAGGACCTGTACACTGAGAATCAATGCTGTGTGTGACATGAAGGACAGCAGAGTGACTGGTTTCACGTGAAGACAGGGGTCAGACAGAGCTGTGTAATCTCACCTGTTATCTTCCTTGTGGTCATCGACTGGGTGATGCGCAGAGCCACTGAGGGCAGATCAAGGGGACTGCTATGGGGACCAACTGCTCGGCTTGAGGACTGCGATTTCGCAGATGACCTGGCGCTTCTCATGCATGATCAGCAGGACATCCAAGCAAAGACCGACATTGTTGACCGGACAGCCAGAAGTGTTGGGCTTAGAATTCACCCTGGCAAGTCCAAAGTGATGAAATTGAGGACAACTAACACTGATAAAACCACCGTCATGGGTGAAGAGTTAGAGGAAGTATATGACTTCATGTATCTCGGCAGTTACATCTCAGCGGATAGCAGCATCAACAAAGAGATCTCCGTTAGAATTGCCCTGGCAGCGCAAGCCTTCCAAAAGCTTGACAACATTTGGAAGTCGTCACTGTTGCAGACCAGGACTAAACTGAAGATCTATAGGTCGAATGTGTGCTCAGTCCTGCTGTATGCTGTAGAGACTTGGAGGACTAACAAAGAAGATTGAGAGCAGACTCAGAGGCTATGAACGACGGTGCCTTCGTCGTATCCTCAGAGTCCGCTGGGAACAGCATGTTACCAACAAGGAGATAAACCAACGCACTGGCATCAACAATGTTGTGGACGAGATCATGTAGAGGCACTGGAGATGGCTGGGGCATGTCCTTCGGATGAACGAAACAAGACTCCCTCGTATGGCACTCAGATGGACTCCACCTGGAAAGCATAAAAGAGGGAGGCCGTTGGGCACCTGGAGGAGGTCTGTGGAGGAGGACATGAAAAGGAAGGGCACGACCTGGGAAGAAGTCAGACAGCTTTCTCAGGACTGTGAAGGCTGGAGAAGATTCGTTGGCACCTTATGCTCCATCAGGAGTGAAGAGGACTAATAATAATAATCCGACTTTCCCACTCCCCTCCGGGTTTTGGTCACCGTCCCACGACGAACCTAGTTTAAAGCCCTCATCACTAGGTTTGCAAGCCTGCCCGCGAAGATGCTCCTTTCTCTCTTCGTTAGGTGGATCCCATCTCTTCCTAACAATCCTTGTGCCCGGAACAGAGTCCTATGGTCGAAGAAACCAAGGCCCTCATGCGACACCACCTGTGCAACCACGCATTTACGTCCTCAATTCGACGATCCTTGCCCAATCCTTTCCCTTCAACAGGGAGGATGGATGAGAACACCACTTGCGCTCCGAATTCTTGGATCCTTCTTCCCAGCGCTACATAATCCACAGTAACCTGCTCAAGGTCATTCTTGGCCGTATCGTTAGTTCCCACGTGGAGAAGCAGGAAGGGGTAGTGATCCGAAGGTTTGAACAGTTTGGTAAGCCTCTCAGTCACATCCTGAATGCAAGCTCCTGGTAAGCAGCACACCTCTCGAGATTCCAGCAAATTCTGCTGCATCTACATAACACCGTGATGGTGCTCCTGCCCTATTTGGACCCGGACCAGAGCTATGAAACCTTCACCTGGGATGCAGGACCAATGCCCTTGTCTCCAAACTTATTGAGGGAGAGGTGTTTTTGGAGGCACAAAACGAGTTCAGACTGGTGGGACCGGCTCATCATGGAGCTGTGGAACGACTAGCAGTGGCTCCGCAACTTCTGTATGCAGAAGGCCACATTCCAGGAGCTGTGTGTCTGGCTCACCCCTGCGCTCCAAAGACAGGACACCCACCTGCAGCCCATCATCCCCCTGCAGAAGAGGGTCGTAATTGCTCTGTGGAAGCTGGCAACGCCAGACAGTTACCACTTGGTGGGACACCAGTTTGGTGTGGGGAGGTCTACCGTAGGGTCCGTCTTGGAGGTAAGTCACTTTCAGGGGACAGTCCTCGCTCAGTAGCGGGGCTGAAAAGGAGGGACTGTCAGGCAAGGGCAAGAGGGATTGGGGGATGGAGTGAGAGCAGGAGGGAGCTCCTCGACTAACCCAGCACTTCTGCAGGGGAGGCGGGCATCCTGAGAAGGGGAATGCTGGGGTGGGTAGGTTCTCCTCCCATGGTCTCAGGCACCCCGTCTAACTCCCTGTTTTTTGTCTATTTGTCTCTTTATGCAGTTGGTGAGGGTCACCAATTCGGAGCTGCTGCACAGGCTCGTCCATCTGGGAGACCCGGACGCCATCATGGCCGGCTTTGCTGGGCTTGGCTTCCCTAACTGTAGAGGAGCCCTCAATGGGGGACACATCCCAATCCGTGCACCGCCCCATCAAGCAGCCCAATTCATTAATCGCAAGTGCTACTTTTCAATGGTACTCCAGCCCCTGGTCAACCACTGGGGACAGTTTACGGACATTTGTGTTGGGTGGTCGGGGCGAGCATATGATGCCCGCATCTTCAGGAACTCTTACCTGTGCTGCAGGCAGGAATGTTTTTCCTGCAGCAGGAACTTGCGTTTGGGGACGTGCAGATGCTGCTGTGCATCGTGACTGACGTGGCCTACCCCCGATGCTGTGGCTTATGAGGCTCTACACCGGCCACCTGGATGTGAGCAAGGAGCTGTTTAATACACATCTTAGCCGGGCTCGCATGCAGGTGGAATGCATGTTTGGCTGTTTGAAAGGGAGGTTTCGTTGCTTACTCCCACGGCTGGAGATGGGGGAACACAGCATCCCCGAGGTGGTGGCCATGTGTTGCGTTCTCCATAACCTCATGGAGAGAAAAGTGGAGGCCTTCCTGCCGGGGTGGGTGACAGGTGCTGATGGGGAGGGGAGGCAATTCGAGCAGCCCTGGACAGCTGCCATCCACCAGGCTCACCAGTCCAGCATTCGCATCCCGGAGGCCCTGAGAGAGAGGTTCTCTGAAGGAGCCCACTGACTCCCCAGGGCCTCCCTTATGGGGGCTGGGGCCTGGCCCATCCAGATCTTTCCCTCCACAACCTCACCCTGACCCTCTTTCCAAAAAGAATAGAGAAACACCAGGTTTTGTTTCTAAACATAAATTTATTTTTTATTAGAAACAATATAACGAAAATGCGCTAACTGTGCAAATAAAACCTTTATATTTTCACTGTACAAACGTTTATAGGAAAGCAAAGTTTTTAATTCAAAAATAAATAATTTTTTAAATTAGCTAAATGTTCTGTAACTGGGCTGGTTGGGGGCTGAAAATCTAGACGGGGAAGGGGGATTCAAGGAAGCCGGTACTTCCTTGATCACAGGCTCCTGCTGTCTCGCGTCCTGGCACCACCATGGCCTTTGGATTGGGTGGGGCGAGAGACAGTACTGTGCTGGACAGGACAGGGGGCAGCAATTGGGTCTGGGAGGGCTGGGGAACGGGGCGGGGCTGGAGAAGAGGGAGGCCAAGGAGGAAGGGAGTGGTGGTGGGTCCTGGCATGCAGGAGGAGTGGTACCTGGAACAGGCAGACAAGGCAAGGCCCTCCTGCTGCTGGACCAGTTCATTCATGCCACTCAGTCTCTGCCTGCATCCTCTGTTGCAGAGTCCTGTTGAGGTCCTGCAGGGCTGCTACATGTTCTTTTAAAAGGTCTGTGAAGAAACCCTAGTTCCTGCAGGTGCCACGTGTCCAGGATGGTGGTGGGACTGGTGTGGTGTGACCTTCTTGCGTGGGGGCCCGGCTGTGGAGGAAAAGAGGATGAGGCAATCGGGTATGCATGCACCCGCTGTCCCCGAGGACATGCCTTTGCCAACAAAGTGCTGAGTTAGCAAAACGTCGTGGCCATTTTTATGCAAATTAGGCACAGGATATTTAAATCCCTGCCTCATTTGCAATGTTGACCTGCCTACTCTGCATCCTTCTGCCGACAGAGGGATGCAGTCTAGACATACCCTAAAGGTAGCCCTGCATATCAAGATCTACAGCAACTGCAATAGTAACATGGTGATGGAATAAATATCAAGATTATAACCCTAACCAAGGAGTGTAAGGGGGGAGTATATGTCAGTACTGGTTTGAAATCTTGTTAACTATTTGTTTGAATTTTACCCTTTTAAAATTTGTATCATTCTGGTGTTTTGTTTAGGGATAGTGAAAGGAATTATGTTATCAGATTAAAAACTGGCAAAATTCCCATAACATCAAGTCTAACAATGTTGTACAAGGAAAGGATCATGTCTTTACAGGCATTCAGTAGCAATGCAGATCTGACAGTTGGTTTGGGGAGGCACCTGGCCAATGACATGCAGACTTGCAAACTACCGTTTTTGTACCATATGAAAAAAGTTAAAAAAACAGACTTTGGTGTAAACCGCCAAATAGTGAACTCTAACTCTGTAGTAACTGTGGTCTGAAGCCAACATAAGTAGCCCACTTAGGATGCCATTTGAAAACAATTATGTATCTAAAAGGGGCATACTGTAAAGGACATACCAGGTGAAAATGTGACCCTCAGCGATGAGCTACTAGATGTCACCTTTAGTAACTGGGGAAAGATCTGTCCTCTAATCAGTAATCCAAGAGTGGGAGGTGGCTACACTTATATCAAGACTACTAATGGTTACAGTATATCATTAATAAGTTCTGCATACAGTATGAGTGGTAAGCAATAAGGCTACGTCTACACTGGCCCCTTTTCCGAAAGGGGCATGCTAATTTTCAACTTCAGAATAGGGAAATCCGCGGGGGATTTAAATATCCCCCGCGGGATTTAAATAAAGATGTCCGCCGCTTTTTTCTGACTTGGGGAAAAGCCAGAAAAAAGCGTCTAGACTAGCCCGATCCTCCGGAATAAAGCCCTATTCCAGAGGATCTCTTATTCCTACTTTTCCCCAAGCCGGAAAAAAGCGGTGGACATCTTTATTTAAATCCCACGGGGGATATTTAAATCCCCCGCGGATTTCCCTATTCTGAAGTTGAAAATTAGCATGCCCCTTTCGGAAAAGGGGCCAGTGTAGACGTAGCCTAAGTGTTAGTCCTTCGAGGAGAGTCCCTTGGGCATGCCACCATAGGTGTCTTGGCACCATACACTTATAAAACATGCTTATAAATCTGAGACATCTTCAGTGGAGCACCCCGAGAGGCACCCATCTTGAAGAACACCACTTACTGCACAAGGTAACCTCCTTTGTAGTAACCTAGAATTTTTTTTTTTTTTTTTTTTAGAATTGGGAAAAGTTCCACAGTTAATGAAGGATTGAAAGTTGCTAAATTGTATTGCTCAACAGTTTATAAAACATGTTACAAGAAGAGTCACTTACTCTTTCAGTGTGTCACTGGAAGCTTTTCAGGTATGGTGTCAGTGACAATGCACCCTAATTAAGCTCTGATCTAACTAAGATAATGACAACATCTTATGTATCCTGTCCACAGCTTCTTTGCTTCTGTTCAATCCAAATGAGGATGTGTTTGGACACTTGGTAGCTATCCATTCTTCTTCGGGGATGTCCCCGTGGGTGCTCCACTATGGGTGCTGGGCTTGCCCTGGTGCCGCAGACGGAGACTTGTCGTTAGCAGTGTCTGGCCGGACCACTCGTGCCGCGAGCTCGCGGCTTTCTCGCTCTTTCTGTCACGCGGTCCGGCCCCTCCGCCAGTTCCTCTTCACTGCCTCAGGCTGCAGACGCTTGTAACCGCCCTCCTCACAGAACTAGACCACTTCTAGTTCTCCCTTTGTATATAAAATTTCCTTTTCCTCCCTCTCCCTCCTTTTTTCCCCATAAAGTTTAAAAAAAAAAAGTTTCTTTCAAGAGAGGAAGGACAAAGAAAGAACTGTCGGGAGTGAAAGCGGAGGCTGCTTACCTCCTGCCTCTCAGCTGTTCTCCTGTCAGCTCTCCGTATATAGCTCTGTTCACCCCCCCCCAAAAAAAAAAAAAGACAGACTGTTAAGATAAAAAGAACAAAAGATAGCTGGCCAGAGCCATTACCAGGCTATCAGCCTTAACAACCACCTACTGTTCAAAAAACAAAAGATAAAAAGCAGCGGGCTGCTGGCAAATGTCAGGGACCGGCTTTAAAAAATGCGTCTCCTGCCCGGAGGCAATGCCAGCCTCTGACGGCCATGCAGAGTGTATTTGCTGCCTGGGGGAGTTTCACATCCCCCAAAAGTGTACCCACTGCTTAAGGCTCACCTCTAGAGCCAGGAAGGATAGGGAGAGGCGCCTCCGTATGCTCCTCTTTGTACAACGGCAGCAGGCTGACTCTAATCAGCAGCCTCATAAGCGCCAGGCTTCCTCCCCTACTGCGGGGCTCCAGAAGAGAATGAGCCTGTCCCCAGCAAGATCCCTGCCAGCTGCCTTTAATGGCAGGGAGAGCCAGGCAGAGACACCTGGGACGTCTGGCATTGTAAAGCCACATCCCCCTGCCTCGGCAGCTTCAAAGCCTAAGCGGCCACGGGAGTCTTCAAAGACGCCGGCTCCCCAGCCTGCATCAGCACAGCCGCTTCCTCCTCCAGCGCCGAGTGCGACCTCGGACCCGACCACAGCACCGACACCGGCCCCGGCACCGACCCCGAGTCACCGCGCGGTGCCGGACTGCACAGCGCCAACCCGTTACGTGGCAGGCACGCTGCCAATCGCTTCTGCCCCGCCGCACCAGAAGCTGACCAACTCAGCGGCTAGTGCTTCAGCGCATGCCGCAACTCAGCTACCCTGGAGCCCTGCTGCTCCCCATTCTCCACACCGCCGCAGCTGCTCCCGCTTCTTCTCCCCGGCACGGTCCTCTCTTCTGCCGGCACTCCGATCCCCACGCCGGTCTCCTCATCAGTGCCGGTCTCCTCGTAGACTGCCCTCCCCGTTTCTGGCTGCTGTATCTTCCCATTGCAGGCACTAGTACAGGCATCTCTCTGCTTCTCCTGCCTCGTCCAGGGCATCACACCTCCGCTCCTGCTCGCCCTGCTCCCCGTACCATTATCTGTATGTCAGCCGCTCCAGCTTCCATGGTGACCGTTCGCCGCGCCATGGCACCTACCATGGCAACGACCACGACTTTCGGCATTCCCATAGCCGCTATTCTTACTGACCACGATCCGTCTCAGACTATGCTGCACGCAGGCGCTCTCCAACCCCGGCTCCCCTTACTTCAGAGCCGGAACATACTCCCTTCATGCACCATACCTCGGGGTCTTCCATTCCGGTTTCATCTCTTCCGGAGGATGTACTGAACCCCGACAACAGCTCTCCTCCAGACGACCTCCGTCAATTCCAAGAATTATTTAAGCGGGTAGCTATTACACAGGAGATTCCGCTACAAGAGCTCAAAGATAAGCAGCATAAGCTCTTCAGGAATCTCCAACCGCGACATAGTTCACGCCTCGCCATCCCTCTCGACGAAGGCATCCTGGAACTCGCTGACGAGGTGTGGCATGCTCCAGCGTCGGCCCTTCCCACCAACAAAAGAGCCAACGAAATATTTCGTGCCACCAAAGGGCATGGAATTCCTCTTTGCCCATCCACAGGCTAACTCTTTGGTAGTTGACGCAGCTCAACAGAGATCTAGAGCCCCTCACCTCAAACACCAGAGCTCTGATAAAGACGTAAAGAGGCTTGACGTCCTGGGCAGGAAGGTATACACCTCAGTGACTTTACTCCTCAGAATCGCCAATTACTCGGTGCATCTCTCCAATCATACCTTCGACACATTCTCACGCCTCACTCCCCTCATGGATCACCTCCCCAATTCAAAAAGATCGATCCTGAGATCAGTCATCCAAGAGGGCTACACATCAGCGAGAATGTCCCTCCAGATGGCCATGGACGTGGCTGATACTGCTGCTCGTTCTGCCGCTACGGCTATTGTTATGTGTAGAGCTTCTTTCCTTCAAGCAGCAGGAGTTCCAAAGGAACTACAGACAGAAGTCGAGGACTTACCCTTTGACAAGGATAAGCTCTTTGCAGAGACCACGGACGCAATCCTGCACTCCTCTAAAGACTCTCGGACAACCCTGCGAACTTTGGGGATGTATACGCCCCCCTTTAAGAGACACCGGTACTCACCCTATCAGCGCAGATATGGTTACCCCTACATTAGACACCAGTGGCAACAACGGCAACAACAACAGAGGCCTTCTGACCACCAGCGTTCTCGCCAGAGGCCTCAACGAAG
Source organism: Pelodiscus sinensis (assembly GCF_049634645.1). Classification (NCBI taxonomy): domain Eukaryota; kingdom Metazoa; phylum Chordata; order Testudines; family Trionychidae; genus Pelodiscus; species Pelodiscus sinensis. Next base: position 81,244,940 of record NC_134712.1, read on the forward strand.
ACGAAACCCGACCGGCAGAACGAACATGCCTTCCAACAGCAAGCAACAGATTTGATGTGTTAGTCGAGGGCAGGCAGACAGCCACAGGCAGCACCGTGAATCGTTCAACCCAGCTATTCCACCACTGTCTAAGACCCTTTCTCTATCAATGGGCAAAAATCACCACGGACAAATGGGTCCTCGAGATTGTTCAGTTCGGCTATCCTATCCCTCTCATAGCCATCCCACCGACCACCCCTCCCACCCCGTCCCTCTTCAGGGACCCCTCTCATGAAACTCTCCTCAGACTAGAGGTCGACTCCCTTCTCTCTCTGGGTGCCATAGAGCCAGTTCCGAAGGACTTCAGGAACAGGGGATTTTACTCTCACTATTTCCTCACCCAGAAAAGGTCCAGAGGCTGGCACCCTATCCTAGACCTCCGTCGTCTGAACAAATATCTCTGGAAACAACGATTCAAAATGGCTAGCTGCCATAATTCCGATTTTAAATCCACAGGACTGGTTTGCCGCCCTCGACCTCCAGGACGCCTATTTCCACATCCCTATCCACCCTGCTCACAGAAGGTTCTTGCGCTTCGTCGTGGCAGAGAGCCATTTTCAATACAAGGTCCTCCCCTTCGGGCTATCCTCAGCCCCCAGGGTGTTCTCAAAGGTCTTATCCGTGGTCACGGCCTTTCTCCGATGCCAGGGGGTGCTCATCTTCCCTTATCTGGACGACTGCCTGTTCAAAGGCGCTTTGGCACACGAGGTCTCCCACATGGTTCACCTCACGATGCAAATCTTTCGATTGCTCGGACTCCTCCTCAACGAGCAGAAGTCTGTCTTGCATCCCATTCAGGACATCGAGTTTATTGGGGCCCATCTGGACTCACTTGCCGGCAGAGCATTCCTACCTTTGCAGAGGTTTCAAGCCATCCAGGACGTCATTTGCACCATCACCGTGAGCCCCACCGTTCCACTCATCACATGTCTCAGACTCATGGGCCACATGGCCACCAAACGTACGTGGTGAAATACGCCCGACTATACCTACGTGCTCTTCAGCACTGGCTAACCCTCGTATACCACCACACCAGATACGATCTCCACAGGCCCGTTACACCGCCACCTGGCGTTCTTCAATCGCTCCAATGGTGGACAAACCACACAAACCTGCTGTCGGGCGTACCATTTCACCCGCAGCAGCCTCTCCACCAAATCACAACAGACGCCTCCCTACTAGGCTAGGGGGCCCACATGGGTTCTCTCTCGGTACAAGGCCAATGGTCCCCACAAGAAGCAAGGTTACACATAAACCTCCTAGAGCTTCGTGCTATTTTCAATGCATGCAAATCCTTCCTCGTCCACATTCGGAATACCACTGTGACGATACTTACAGACAACATCGCAGCCATGTACTACGTAAATCGCCAGGGCAGTGCTCGCTCCCGTTCGCTATGCACGGAAGCTATCCGCTTTTGGAACTGGTGCATTCGCCACGGGGTGACTCCTTTGGCATCCTACTTACCTGGCACCACAAATGTGACGGCAGGCTTCCTGAGCAGACACTTCCACTCGAAACACGAATGGGAAGTGCACGACGGCATATTACGCGACATCTTCCAACGCTGGGGGACTCCCCGAGTTGACCTCTTCGCAACTCCCGCCAACACAAAGTGCCGCAAATTCTGCACCAGAGTGGGCCTGGGCCACGCATCTCTAGGGGATGCCTTCCTCGTGACTTGGCGCGGACCCCTCCTTTATGCATTTCCCCCCATACCTCTCATTCCCAAGGTCCTTCAGAAGCTGAAGGCGGACAGGGCTACACTAATCCTCATAGCCCCAGATTGGCCTCGTCAGCACTGGTTTCCATTCCTGCACCGCCTCTCTTTGCAGATACCGATCCGCCTTCCGCCTCTCCACAACCTCCTCACACAAGACTGAGGACGCCTGAAACACCCCCAGATACAAATGCTGAATCTAACAGCATGGTTCTTAACTGACTGAACCCATGTGAATCTCTCTGCTCTGCCGCAGTCCAACAGGTCCTAGTACAAAGTAGACGACAAACCACTAGGAAAACTTACCTTCACAAGTGGCACAGATGATACTCCTGGTGTACCTCGAACCACCACAATCCAATACGTCCGTCCATTTCCTCCGTACTGGACTTTGCACTGCACCTAAAGAACAAGGGTCTCGCGTTAGCCTCCATCAGGGTGCACCTCACAGCTATATCAGCATTCACACCACCTATAGATGGCATTTCTATCTTCACCCATCCTACGACTAAAAAGATTTCTCAAGGGCCTTATCAATATGGACCCACCACGCAACCCAGTCCCTTCTGTGTGGAGCCTGGGCGTGGTACTTGACGCCCTAATGAGGCCACCGTTCGAGCCTCTGGCGACCGTATCCTTACAATTCCTCACTCTGAAAACGGTTTTCCTGCTCGCAATAACCTCTGCACGCAGGGTTAGCGAGCTTTCTGCCATGATGGCCATCCCACCATATAAGATTTTCCATAGCGATGGAGTAGTCTTGAGATTACATCCATGATTCCTACCCAAGATTGTCTCCAATTTCCATGTTAATGAACCAGTCATCTTGCCAAACTTTTTCCCGAAGCCCCATGCCTCGCCATGAGATGCGGCCCTACATTCCTTGGACATCCGCAGGGCCTTAGCATTCTACATAGATCGCACTAAATCGTTCAGGTGTACGGACCATTTATTCGTCTCCCTGGCGCACAGGTCAAAGGGTCAACGTCTATCTTCCCAAAGAATTTCCAATCTCTTAACCGCATGCATAGTGCAGTCGTACGCAACAAGAGGGTTACCCTTTCCGTCCCAACCACATACTCATTCCACTAGAGCCATGGCCACATCTACAGCGTTCCACAGAGGCGCATCTCTGAAGGACATTTGCAGAACGGCGACTTGGTCCTCTCATGGGACCTTCGCTAAGCATTATTCTATCTCTCTCACTCAGATGGGGCAGTGGCGACTGCAGTGCTCTCCACGGTGGATAAATAGGGTCTCCTTGCCCTCCTTCCGTTTTTGGCGACTACTGCTACGCAGTCACCCATAGTGGAGCACCCGCGGGGACATCCCCGAAGAAGAAAGCGAAGTTACTCACCTCCGGTGCAGTAACTGTCGTTCTTCGAGGTGGTGTCCCCACGGGTGCTCCACTACCCGCCCTCCTCCCCGCTTCGGAGTCCTCTCTCTCTCTCTGCTCTTGTCTCTTACAGACTCCGAGGCAGTTCCGAGGAACTGGCGGAGGGGCCGGACCACGCGACAGAAAGAGCGCGAAAGCCGCGAGCCCGCGGCACATGCGTGGTCCGGCCAGACACTGCTAATGACAAGTCTCCGTCTGCGGCACCGGGGCAAGCCCAGCACCCATAGTGGAGCACCCGTGGGGACACCACCTCGAAGAACGACAGTTACTGCATCGGAGGTGAGTAGCTTCGCTTTCTGTAAGTCATCTTGAAGACATCTACAATGAATGCATCAATATATCTCTTCTCATGATGACCTTTGGTTCTAAAAGGAAGTTTCAGGACATTGGCATGTACAATATGTTTAAGGTTGATACATTATAGTATGTTCAGAAGGAAGGTACCAACAGAATTTGTTGTTGTCATCATTTACTTAGCCTGACAGGCTACCAGAGGCTCTTATGAGAATTGTGACATATAATGGAAATAGCCAGTCTTCCAGAATGACACCATGTAGAAAATCACCTAGACCAGGGCTGGGCAAACTACAGCCTGGGGGCTGGATCCAGCCCACCAAGCCACTAGACCCGACCTGCAGGTCATCCTGCCGGGAACCCTCAGGAGCACAGCTGACATGGTTTAAAACACAGTCCCTTCAGCTCTCTGCTCTGCAGGGAGGGGGAGGCTTCATGCAATCTCTCTACCCCCAGCCCAATCCTCAGCTCCTATTAGCCAGAAACAACCGGCCAATAAGAACTGATCTCAGCCAATCTCTCAGCCAATCAGAGCTGGGAGATTGGCCTGAAAGACTGGGGCCATGCAAGCCTCTTCCACCACGTGGAGGGAGCCCAGCCTGTATTTTCAAGGGGGTTGGGGCAGGAGCAGGCAGGGAGCCCAGCCTGCCTGGGGGTGCTGCAGCCTGCTGGCCAGGAGACACTTAGGAAAACTTATCCTTAGGTAAACTCCTCCCCACCTGCCTCTGACACCCAAACCCCTTCCCTCAGATCATCCAAACCTTCTGCAGAACTTGACCACTTACCAAAACCTTGGAGTGGCCCCCTTCACCAAAAATTATTGTCCACCCTGATCTAGACTATTTCTTGCTATAGTTGATCAGGCACAGGGACGAGAGATTTCCATTCAGAGACTCTCAAAATACATTTCTCACAGTATCCTCCTTTGCTATCATTTTGTGTGCTTCTGTCCCCAAGATGGAGTGAGGGTCCGTTCCAGTAGTGCACAGGACCCTCACTGTCATCCCTTTGAGCAGTGCCCATTCTGGACATTTGTAAGCTGCAATATTGAGTTTCTTCACATTTTCACAAAGCATTGCACTTCGGTTCAAACCTCCTGTGCTGTTGCAAGCTTTGGAATTGCAATGTTACAAACATTTATACTTCCTGCACCTCACATATACACTGTCCCTATTTGAATATAGCTTGCCAGTCACCCATGTGTGGTAGACTGACAAGACAGCATATAGACATCAGCACTCAAAAAAAGAAATGGAGGTTACTTATCTTTCAATCATCATTAGATTCATGGTAGAGAAGGAAATGGAGGTTTAGTTGGTCCACATATCCTCATATACTATTGGTACTGTGGATAAGAGATCCAGGGCCCAGGTGCAGCTCAACTGACACTATTTTCAAGATTTTCTGGTCTTAGCAAGCATCGTGTGAGGGCGTAGCCATATGTGGGATACACAGTGGGACCACACATCTTGAAGAACTTCTAGTTTCAGGTAAGTAATCTTCAATTTTCCCTACATGACGTTGCATTTGCCTGTGTTAAAATGCATGTTGCTCAAATGAGCCCATCTTACCAAATAATTTATGATGGTCTTTAGAACTGACCCTATTGTTGTTTACAGCACCGCCAATTTTTATGTAATCTGCAAATTGCCAGAAGTGACTTCATATTTTCTTTAAGATAATTAATAAAGATACTGTGTAGAATTTGGCCCTATAGGACACCTGTTAGTTGACAATTCCCAAACTACAATTATGTTTTACAATCTATCTGTTAAACAGTTTTTCATGTATTTAATGTGGACTAATTTTTATCAGAATATGATGTGTAACTAAATCAAATCCCTTCTAAAAGTCTTATGTTTATACAGTTATCGTTATCTACCAAAATGATAATATCAACATGATATAAAGTTTGTTGATGTGACCTATATTAAACAATATTGTTTGGTATTAACTATGATAACATCTTTGCTAATTGTATGAGAGATCAGCCTTTCTATTGTTTTGCCTAGAATTGATTTCATACTAATGGGCCTTTTATTTCCCAAATCATCCAGTTTACCCTTTCAAAATATTGGCTTTAGATGAGCTTTTTCCAGTCTCTGGAACTTCCCCAGTGTTCCAAGATTTGTTAGAAATCAACCTTAATGGTTCAGAGAACTCCAATAGCATTCTAGGATTTCATTTGTCCTGGATATACTTAAATAATTCCTTATTACTGTTCATCTCTATTGGCCATAGATTTTTCATTGATACATTGAGCTTTCTTTGTCAAGTGTCCACATTATATAATCGTTGATTTTTATTCACTGCTATCAGCTTTGCCATTTTCACTTTTCTGTCAGATTGTTTTGGTAGAGGATTCCCCTCCTTTCCCATCCTCTTTTAACCAGGATGTTTGTTTTTAATCAAAGAATATTTATGCATAATGCTTAATTGTGTGTGTTGGGGCATGTAAAAAGCATGCCTGAACAATTCCCAATTATCCTATACATTCCTAGTTTTAAAATATGTTGTCCAAATCAATTTTGCTCATGAGAGTTTTTGTTTTTAGTAATTGGCCTTAAAACCTCAATTAGTGTGCACTAACCCATAAACATTCCAGGCCTCATCTTTCTCAGTTGTTAGTAGCTGTAAATCCAGTCATGGTGACTTTAATTTACAATTCCACCCCACCTCCCCTTCTGCTCACTCTGTCTGTCCTAAATAGGGTGTATCCAGTGTTTTTAACATTCCAGTCAGGTGAATCATCCCATTGGCTTTAATACCAATCACATTTGTTTGAATGAATTAGTATTTCTAATTACTCTGTAATTACATAAATATTTCCATAACCAGGCCTCCTATAGCCATTGGGACTCTTTGGAAATGGACAGGAGTTAGCATTATGACAAAGTTATTTGTGCCGATTAAACATGTATGCTGGCTGCATATGCACCCGAGAATTCTCAAAAATAATGGCTCCTTCCCAGTTTACATGTGTTCCTTGCAAAGGTAGTGGCTCCAAGAGACCAATCCGTAGCAGTAGTAAACATAATAATTTAATCGAAGTATACTTTCCTAATGTTTTTCAGATTTTGCTATAAAATTAGACACTTGTTTAAGTGGCCTGTTCTTCAAAGTGCTGAATACCTGCCATACTTTCTGGTCTGTCTGTCTCCAAACAGAATTAGTTATTTCACAATCTCTGATGAGCTTTCCATGTGTTATATTTAAATATATTTATCTCAGAGTTTTGTGAAGACTGATCTTTATCAAGTGTTTAAAATGAAACTCTTTTAAAATAAAATACAGAGAATACATTTTAATAAGTCCCTACATTAACCATTTACTAGTACAGTACATAGGCAATGATAAATAGTTGTGTGTGCTTAACACTGTTAAGTTCCATTAGTTCAATTGATACTAAACACATACATAAATGTAAGCATATGAGTATCTATTCATAGGATTTGGGTCTTGATCTATAGAAACTATCATTCATTCAGTCGTAATCATTTAGATTTTGTTTTACCAAAACTGTTAACTTCCTACTCTCAAAAGAAGAGCAGATTGTGACAAGATTTTCACATAATAAATGTTATCTTAAACCCCTCCCCCCAAATGACAAAGTTTTGCCAGGGTAAGTGAAAGTGTAAACACTCTGGAAGAGCTCTCCTGCCAACAAAGTGAAACCTCCCTCGTCGGTTGTGGAAGTATTTTGTCCACAAGAGTACTCACAAATAGTGTTCACGTAAGCTAGCTATTCGCAGCAAGGCTTTGTTGACACAGCCTTGTTGCTAAAAGCTGCATAGTGTAGACATACCCCTAGTAACATTCGTTCTTCTTCGAGTGCTTGCTTATGTCCATTCCACTAGGTGTGCGCATGCTGCGTGCATGACTCCAGGAACTTTTTTTACCCTTAGCAGTACCCATTGGGCCAGCCTGGGGAGCCCTCTAGCGTGGCGCAGGTATAGCCGCGCATATATACCCCCACTGGCCCCAACACCCCTCAGTTCCTTCTTACCGCCCATGATGGTTGACCGGAACGCTTGTCTTGCTCTGAGAGACTGCCCTTGGCGTTTAGTTAGTTATCTAGTGTAAATAGTTCTCTGATACAGTTAACATTGGTTCTTTGTGTTGCATAGTTAAAGTAGTTTACACCTCCCCCTGATACGGGGAGGATTATGCCGGGTCCGCAAGGCTTCAAACCGTGGCAGCATTGTTCCAAATCTATGCCCTGTGGAGACCCGCACAAGGATTGTTTAAAGTGCTTGGGTGAGGGGTCTCTTACAGACTCCTGCAAAATCTGCAAGTCCTTCAAGCCCCATACTAAGAAAGAGCGCAACTCACAACTTAAGCTTATCCTGATGGAATCGGCACTCCAACCCATGGCACCGGAGACACCGTCAGTGCAGAGCACACTGGGGTCAGTGTGGGAAACTGGGCACCAGGAAAGACACTCCTCGGTGTGGGAAGACCGGCCGGTACCACTGCACTGCTCCCAGTCCCAGGGCTCTCATACTCACAAGAGGGTGTGCAGAGTCAGGTTGCCTTCAAGAAGGAGCGGCACTGAAGGGGACTCAACTCTCATAGGGAGAGCAGTCCTGACTCCCTGGGCCTGTCCATGGAGGAGGTCCATCCACCGTTAACTCCAGAGACATTCCTGGTGGCACAGGAGCTCATTGAGCTCACAACGTCCCAGGGACCAGCACCACCTGGGACTGATGCCCAAGCCAGCCATGACAGACAGGGTGCCCAGCCCTCTTTGGCGTTGCCAGCCCCGCTGACCCCCGCCCTGGCACTGCTTACCTCAGCACCTCCGCCACCAGCCTCGGCACCGTCCACCATGGCACCGTTGCCCTCGGCGTGGCTGCCTCCAGCTTCATGGGTCCTGGGCACCATCGGTCCCGGTGCCGCCTGTCCAGACAGGGTGGCTGGCACCGCCCTAAGGGGTACAAGACCAGGCATGGGACAGACCTCATGTGTCCCCCCCTTGAGCGCCCACCAGCACCGGAGCCCAAGACCATGCTGCCACCGGCACCTCCTGGGCACCGTGGTAAGCTGGCGGCTATGTTTCAACATATTCAAAGGGATCAGGAGCATCCGACGGCACCACCATGGTCGTCATCAGGGTAATCCTCCGAGTCTGAAGTGGAGTTCCTTTCTTCTAGGGCCACCTCTAGGCACTCTGGTAGGTCACATAGGTCTACCCCTCGGTACTGTTCTAGGTCTTGGCACCGATCGAGCTTCCAGCACCAGTCTCAGAAACACCAACAACTAGAGATACAGACCTGGCCACCTCAGTGGCAGCCTCCTCTGCAGTGGCCGTTCTCAGACCCTGTGGGCATATCACCAGGCCCAGGATCAGGATTCAATGAAGTCAGGATCAGTTAGTGCCTCCACATACTCAGGGCACAGGATGGCCCCCTCCGGGTTAGAGTATAGGGCCAGCCTCCTGGGGTCGGCTGGAGCAGGGGCTCCTCAACAACAGAGCTTCTTGCCCCCTGTTTAGGGTCAGACAGTGTCCTGACCAACGCAGGAATCAGAGGCCGTGCCCCCACAGAAACAGCCAATGGCAAAGGAGTCGTCTTCCTCATCTCTGGACGAAGCCCAGGCAGATCCGTCTCCCCCTATGCCCTCTATGGACATGAGGGCTCACCAAGACCTCCTCAGAAGGTTGGCCCAAAATCTAGGGGTACACCTGAGGAGGTGAAGAAGGAGGAGGACCCGGTGGTCAATATCATCATGGAGGAGGTTCCCACTAAGATCACCCTCCCGCTGAACAAGACGGTGGCAAAAATTACTAAAACTCTCTGGCAAACCCCAGCGTCTATACCACCTATACAGAAGGGAGTTGAGAGATGGTATTACGTCCCCCAGGCTGGCCATGAGCACTTATTCTCTCACCAACTGCCGGGTTCGGCAGTGGTGCAGGCAGCCTGTCAGAGAGAGAGGGAGAGAGGCAAGGGCAGGCAGGCCCTACGCCCAAGAGTAAAGAGCCAAAAAAGCTTGATTTATTGGGCAGAAAGGCTTATGCGATGGCTGGCTTGCAACTGAGGATAGCCAATGAACAGGTTATGCTCAGTAGGTACGCCTTCAACTCCTGGGTGGCAGCTGATAAGGCAAGGTTGCCCCAGGACTCAGAACAGGAGTTTGCAGCCCTTACGGAAGAGGGTATAGTGGTGTCTAGGTTGGCCCGCCAGGCCGCTCTCAATGCAGCGGACTTGGCTACAAGGGCTATGGCTACCGTCATAGTCATGTGCCGGAGTTCTGGCATTTCCCCCAGAGGTGCAGACGACTCTGGAGGACCTACCTTTTGAAGGGATGGGCCTATTCTTGGAGCAGACAGACTGTAGGCTCCATAGCCTGAAGGATTCTAGGGCGACTTTAAAATCCTTGGGTCTGCATACTCCAGCACCTCTGCACTGCCTTCTGAATTCTCAAGAGCAGAGGGGCTTTAATCAAGAGGCCAGGTTTGACAGCAGGTGCAGGACCAGGGGTGGTTCCACTAGGAATACAAGGAGGCGTTCTCGTTTGGGGTCAGACCACAAGCAGGGCCCACCCAATAAGCTCCAGAGCCCCAGCTCAGGTGTTTGATGGTGCACCCGAAGACGACATACCAGCCCCCATTATAGATCGACCCTTTACGGACAGACTGTTCCCTTTCCACCAGGCCTGGAGTACCATCACGTTGGACCACTGGGTCCTCGAGGTGGTGGCAAGGGGATATTCTATCCCTTTCCTATCCCTTCCTTCCTCCCGCCCCCCTTCCCTGTCCCTCTTCAGGGACCCCTCTCATGAGCACCTCCTCCAGCAGGAGGTATCTGTGCTCCTATCTTTGGGGGCAGTAGAGGAGGCCCCCCTGGGTTTCAGGGAGAAGGGTTTTTATTCCCATTACTTCCTTATCTTGAAGTCCAAGGGAGATCTTCGCCCCAAACTGGACCTCAGAGGGCTCAATGCCTTCATAAGGAAATCAAGGTTCAGAATGGTAACGGTAGTCTCCATTATCCCATCACTCGATCTGGGAGACTGGTATGCCGCCCTCAACCTTCGGGATGCATACTTTCACATTTCCATTTCCCCTTACCACAGGAGATTCCTGAGGTTCATGGTAGGGACAAACCACTACCTACCAGTTTGCTGTGCTACTGTTTGGCCTATCCACTGCACCAAGGGTGTTTACAAAGTGCACGGCAGTGGTTGCAGTCTTCCTAAGAAAGAACAGGGTCCACATTTACCCCTACCTGGACGACTGGCTCATCAGGGGGAGGTTGCGAGGGCAGGTCTGTCAGTTCATAGATCTAGCCAGGCAGACCTTTGAGTGACTAGGACTATGGCTGAACGAGGCGAAGTCGACGCTTGTTCCCACGCAGGTCATAGAGTTCATGGGGGCAAGGCTAGATGACACTGCAGGGAGGGCCTACCTTCTGATCCCCAGGTTCCAGTCCATAAGGGGGATGGTCCAAGACCTGCAGGCTACCCCTATGACCACGGCAAAGCAATTCCTGAAACTGATGGGCCACATGGCGGCATGCATGTATGTTGTTCGACATACCAGACTACATCACCAACCCCTTCGATGTCCTGTCAGCACTGGACTGATGGAAAAGGGAGAGTGAGGTGTGCAGTGGAGTCCCGTTCGCGCAGCCCCTCCCTACAATGCAGCTGGGGATGGATGCCTCAGATGCCAGCTGGGGAGCCCATCTGGAAGAGCTCAGGACACAAGGTATGTTGTCGGAGGCGGAGAAAAAACTACATATCAATGTCAAGGAATTGAGGGTGGTGTGGCTCACTTCTCTGATGTTCCTTCCCTGTCTGAAGGGCACCTGTGTTTCTGTTCAAACAGACAACATGGCCACCATGTACTATATCAACAGACAGGGTGGGGCTTGCTCCTCTCCCCTCTGCAAGAAGGCGATAGCTCTTTGGGAGCTTTGCATTGTCCACAACATTCATTGCAGGCAACCTACCTCCCTGGGGGCCCACAATACCCTGGCGGACCAGCTCAACAGGGCGTTTGTGGCCCATGAGTGATCCCTCAAAGAGGAGGTAGCCAGCTCACTTTTCCACAGGTGGGATACTCCCCTCCTGGACCTATTCACATTGAGGCACAACAGGAAATGCCCCATGTTCTGCTCATACCATGGGAGGGAACCAGTGTCTCTGGGCCCTGATGTTACAGTGGCTGAAGCGTCTGCTGTATGCCTTTCCCTCTTTCCCCTGCTTCACAAAGTGCTTATACTGGTCAGGCGGTATGGGGTGACACTGATTCTCATTGTGCCATCATGGCCCTGTAAACATTGTACACTATCCTGCAGAATCTTCTAGTGGAAGACCCCCATGCCTCTCCCTCAGGTTCCAGACCTGCTAACTCAGGACTCGAACAGGAAACAACAGGCTTTACACACGTTAGATGTCAGGAGTGTACTAGCATAATATTTAGAGAGGACGAGCCAGTTTCACAAGTCCACCCAGCTCTTTGTCTCCATAGCTGAAAGAATGAAGGGTTGCCCGGTGTCAGCTCAATGTCTGTCATCGTGGATTACTGCATTCATCAGAGAGTGCTATGACCTGAAAGGGAAACCAATGCTCCCATTCAACCAGGGCCTGGGCATCATCTATGGCATTCTTAGCGCAGGTGTGGATTTTGGATATCTGTTGGGCGGCCACGTGGTGGTCAATCCACACGTTCATGTCTCACTCCACAATTACGCAGCAGTCCAGGCAGGATGCAGCGGTAGGGGCTGCAGTCCGTTTCTCTTTAGGTTCCAACCCCACCCCTGTAGGTGTGACTTGGGAATCACCTAGTGGAATGGACGTAAGCAAGCACTCGAAAAAAACCAGTTACTTACCTCGTAACTGTTGTTCTTCGAGATGTGTTGCTCATGTCCATTCTAATCCCACCTGCCTCCCCTTAGTCAGAATTCCGGCAAGAAGGAACTGAGGCGGGTTGGGGCCAGCAAGGGTATATATGTACAGCTATAGCAGTGCCACTCTAAGGGGCTCCCCAGGATGGCCCAACAGGTACTGCTAAGGGTAAAAAAGTTCCAGGAGTCATGCATGTGGCACACGCACACCTAATGGAATGGACATAAGCAACACATCTCGAAGAACAACAGTTACGAGGTAAATAAACGTTTTACCTTCTATAAGAAATATTCCTATGAGATGGAACAGAGGAGGAAGATTACAACAGTGCTTGGGAATTAGATATAAAGCTATTAAATACCTAGCATGCAGCTCTGTGCATATACAAGAACCTTCCTATGCTTAAGCTGAGTCTGCCAAGCTGCTAATGATAGCTGTGACAGCAAGACTAGCTGTAAAAGAACTTCCTTAAGTTTATGGAAATAGTCTTATCTTTACCCACTCATTAATTGTCCCGAGGCACACAACTGAAGGAGAGGAGCTATTTGCAGT